>NC_047085.1:358562835-359199835 GCF_902459505.1 Geotrypetes seraphini
CATCAGAGTCCAGTCCTCTTGAGTGGAGGGGTGACCCTCTTTTTGTACACTGTTGGAAAAGTGTCAATTCTTATTTGTTACATGTGGTTGTGGGTTGTTATTCTCTTTACCAATAAAAAAAGATTTCAAGTAACTTTCAGGCACCATTTATAGTGCAGAATTGGTCTACAATACTAGCAGCTAGCTATGTGTGTGATTGGCACCAATAACTGCCAGTTGCATGTGTGCCAGGTGCTATTCTATAAAAAAAACCAGTACAACTGTCGCATAATGCACAACTGGGAAGGGGAGGGGTGATAGAATGGGTGCAGCATGGGCTTGGCATCAAGCAATGTGTATAACATATAGAATACTATCAGTTGTGCACATTGCATGGCATACTCACTAGGTAAAGAGTGGCCTAATAGTAGAACTGCTGCCTCAGCACCCCAAGGTTGTGGGATCGATCCCAGCACTGTTCTTTGTGACCCTGGGCAAGTCACTTAATCCTCCACTGCCCCAGGTACAAAATAAATACCTGCATATAAGTAAACCACTTTGACTGTGTAATCACAAAAAGGCAGTATACAAGTCCCATACTCTTTCCCCTTTCATCCACTAGTGATGTAAGTTTGTACACCTAATTTTCATCAAGCCAAAGCAGCTTGGCACTAGGATTCTACAATTTAGGTGCACCTTTTAGACATCATAGAACTGGCACTAAACGCAGCCCTTTGTGGGGCCTAAAATGATGCGACAATTTATAGAAATTGCCCCCAAGGATCAAGAGTTCAGTTTCAAGTTATGTCTGGCGAGGGCATAACAGGGATTTTCAACTGGGGCAGTTGATTGTGGTGTATGCTAGCTGGGAGATGCAGGGCTTTGCTTCATTTAATCAGATATTTTGAAAAAGGGGACTATGATATACTGGATTTGTAGGTGGAATATGGTTTAGCACCAAAGGATTCTATGTAGATTGTGCAAGTCCATCATTATGCAAGGCAAAAGAGTTTGCTAAAAAGAAATGGAGGGGAACAGGTTAATTCTGACTTGGAAGACCTAAGGGGTGACTTAGTGTATGTGAAGCAAGTTATTACATTGTTTTATAAATGGTTAGGAGTTAGAGAAGGGTAGGTTTATGCAGGTATAGGAGAAAGACTTTGGGAGACACTTTACCCAGAATGAATGGGAAAAGATCTTCCAGAGATGCCTCAGTAGGGTTCTTCCCAATACTCTATAGGAAAATTGCTACAAAGTTTTATACAGAAGGTATTTGACACCCAAAACAAATATTTCCTGAATATTTGAGGCTATGTTGGTAAAACTGTGGAGGGGAAAGGGACATTTATGTACATCTGGTAGGAATGCCCCAGGACACAGGGGTCTTGGGAGGAAATCTGTGCAGGCCACAAACATTTTTGTTGGAGTTGGTTGGGTTGGGTTGGGTTGGGAGGGGAAAAAGTGATACAAAGTTTGGCAAGAACGGGAATCAATGCAGCACGGTGAATACTAGTAGCACACTAGAACAGAAGGAAGTGCCACTGGTGGACACTTGGAAGACAAAACTTAATCAAATTTGAACTATGGAGAAGTTAACAACCCTTAGACTGGATAAATAGGATTCTTATGAGAAATGTTGGTGACTTATGTAAAAATACTTAGCAAGAGATGCATGGGGATTTTGAGGCAGACCAGACAGAAGCTTGGAGGAGGAGGGTTATAGGTTTGTTTTGTTAGTGCTGTTCTGGATAGAAGAATGGTTTACATTGTGATACTGTTAAGATTTGTATACTTGAAAATTTTACAACTAACTATTTAAAAAAAATTGCCTCCATATGCATAGATGAGGAGACCAGGCACCATTTTATAGAATGAGGGACTATGTATTTATCATTTTCTTCATAAACACAAAATAAGACAAATCTCATAGTATCAGAAAAGGGCTTCAAATGTTTGGGTTCCAACAACAAATTGACTTAGGAACCAGAATTAGGTGTTGATCAGGATAGCTATCTGATCATTCAAATTATTTACAAATTGTGGCAGATCAGAGGCAGTACACAGTACTGCCAGGCAAAAAAAATATGAGTTCAACTCCTGGGTTAGCCAGGTATGCTATGAAACCTGGGCTCCCAGCTCCTGGGGAGCAGGGAGTCTTAGTCATTGCTCAACTCCTACTGATCGGATTTAAAGTGCAAGCATTCTGGGTTCTTAAGGAAGTCGTGGTGTGGGGTACATGGAACCTGACCAACAACATTTACTACAATGGCTGGGATTGATGACAGGTAACTGTAAAGGCTCATAGCACCAGCTCCCAGCCCTGATTCTGAATGAGCCCAACATACTGCACCAAAATCACCATTTAAAAAATAATCCATATAAGATTTGAAAAAAAATCAATATTGGAACTTACTACATAATTGCTAAGGTTCTTCATCCTCTCCACAACACTTTTCATGGTCTTCAATGCTGGTAAATAAATACTGACCTAGAGATCAACACATGCCTGTAATTGCATCAATAATACAATAAAAACTTTTTCAGTGAGAAGCTCTTCAAAACCTACTCAACCAAAGCTGTGCAGTCAGCAAATATATGGGCTGCCAGGATGTTGATGTACTCTCTCAGGAAATGAGCAATATTTTAATATGAACACAGGACTACTTACATCGAAGTCAGGCACGCTGGGCTCTCTGAAGTCACTCCAAAGCTTCCTAGGAATAACACCTACTGGAATGTCATGTGTAACAATGCGGGAGCTCGAAGAGAGAGATGGCTATACAAAGAGAACCCAAAATATCACCAAATAACCTTTTTCATCTTTAGCTAGTCTTTTCCCAATTTTTGGTCCTATCTACTACATCACATTGAAAGCATTAATCAAATAGGTTTCCTCATATACATTGTTATCGCCACAGCCAGGGCACTTCTTACTCCAGCATTCCTTATTTTGCTCTTTTCACCATCAGCTTTAGCTTAGCACTTCATTTTCAGACATACCTAGTCTCTGCACACTTATTAACTGCCCTGCAATGCACTTCCAAAGGTCTTTGCTTCCTTACCAGCTCCACAGCCACAGTCAGACAGGGGCAGTGTTTCTTTGTCAATTTGATTTTTACCACCTTGGCATTCTGTGCAGTCTTCAAGGCTCTAGAGAGGTTTTCTGGCATAAACTCTAGATAAATGTCATTGTGCTCGGCGGACACGCCTTCCATTTGAAATTCATCGAAGAAATTCCCCTAAAGAAAAGGGAAAGTTGCTGGTAAAATAAAAACTGGGAGGTGTGCATGGGAACATAATCTAGTCCCCAACCCTACCTGTCAATTCTATACTGTCTTCACCCCATCCCCATTATATTAGAATCATTCTCTCACCAACCCTACAGTTTTCTTTCCCCCATCAATGTACCCAATATACATTTAAAAGATCTTGTAAATTCAAACAAAAACATTAAATTCATTCTATAACTTGTTAAAATGTAACACAAAACAGGCATAATTTTGTTAAATATGCAAAAAAAACATCTTTATTAACATGGACTGCAAGAAAATTTTTTCACACTATATAAAAATAATAAACCATCTATAATGTAAGAGCTCAGTTCCATTCTGCAGTCCTCCGCTGTTCAGCCTAGAACTGAAAGAAAATGTTCTGATGTGCTGCTGGCAGGAGTTCAGTAGAGATCAGGCAACACGTGTCAGTTGTGGCTACACATGGGACCTCTATTGCCAATAGGTAGAAAGAGAAAAGCAGAATTTCTTGTCCAAGCTCGATAAGTACAAGTATGTATCCACATCATCAATCAGTGAAGCTGTTTCCTGGCTCTTGAATAAGTCTCATTTAAAAATCTGCCTCCAATTCTTCTCACTTAGGATATTTGTTGTGCTGGTTCTAATTACAAAATGGCTGCCAGGACCTCCCTTGGCAGTCTTGTGAGGCTGCCATGGAAAGTCTTGGCAACTATTGCGATAGAGCAGCAGCATAGGACAGGAACAAATAGGGTCTGTTCCTTCCCCAAAAGATGCCTTCCTAAGATAGGCCAGGTGAAGGAGGTGGGAAGGAGCTAGTTTTGTGTTTCATTCCAATTTTGGCACCGAATCTGAAATCAAACCCAAAATTTGTCAGCCTATATAGAAGAGCTATGGTTTTATATCAAAGGTCCTAAATTGCGGAACCTTTTGTCATCATCTTTGTGAAGTATTAAATCACTTGCGGTTTTTAAGAAACAGCTAAAGATATTCATTTTTGCAAGCTTTCAGTAATGCTTATATAAAGACAAGTTTTCATGGAAATTTTTTTGTTTGATTTTAATATTAAAATGTTTTATTGTAAATTGTACTCTATCTAGAATTGTAGATAGAGCAAGTTATACATTTTTTAATAAATAAAATAAATAAATATCTTTTACATCTTACAATTTGCCCTTGCAAAAAATCCAGAAATGCCAAGTGAAAACAAGGAAAACAGTCCAATATATTTGTGTAACACAGAAAAAAAGGGGGGAAGAAGACCCAATGGTCCACAGTGAAAACAATCCAAACGATCAAAGCAAAAAACTGTGGATGAGGATATTCTGAAAGATGATTTATTTGTCACTTTTCACAATGAAACCAGATAAATCCAAATCCAAAATGATAGTCCACATATATTTGCCCTGCCGGATATGTGAACTATCATTTTATATTTGTGTAACAGTAGGTTACCTAGATGACACTGACTGGGCCATACCCTTGATTTTTCAGCAGTATTATCCAGATAATGGTGTTGAAAATTACTGCAAACTACCCCAGTGCCATCCGGGTATTGCTGGGATGGTATTGGGTAGAACCCAAAGTTATCAGAATAGCAGCAATATTCAAAAATACTGTCCTAATTTTATCCAGACAGCAGTTTAAGGACCAGTGGTGCTGCCTGCACTACACAGATTGCAGCTAGCACCAAATATCCAGGTTTAACTTCAAAATGCTGCGGCAGGCATTTACCTGAAATGCCAACGGCAAATTTTGGAATAATCTCCCCAAACTGTTTAGGAGCAAGAAAAAAAATGAGATCTAGCAATAAATGCAGAAGAGAAGGGACAGAGACAGGAGAAAAATACCTTACTATTCCACAGAACCTGTCACTTTTGCACCTTCCACAAGGTTAAAACAAGCTAAATTTTCTATCGCCAGTGCAATGGACAAGGAGCTAGTCTTGTATAATCATATCAGTACAATAACATCACTTTGAAATGCGTGAGTCTTTTCATGCTGTGTTATTTTATTATGGGGCTCATTTTCAAAGCACTTACGACACACAAACTGCTACAGGTTACTATGGTACTTTGTGTGTTGAAGTGCTTTGAAAATAAGCCTTAATATATGTAAACCGCTTTGGTTGTACCACAGAAAGGCAGGTTTTAGGAAACAACAAGGCACATGGTCCACCAAGAAATTCAATGTGGAACAGAAGAAACAGTAGACAATCTGGAGATAAGTTTACATTTATTCAGAGTGCTCCCATGTGAACTTAGCTCCAAACTGTCTACCGCTTCTTCTGTTCCACAGAAAGGCAGTATATCAAATCTATGGCTCCTTTAATTGTTTAATCACTTGCAAAAGGCTAGTGCTATGCATCCGTCTCTCACCTGCTGTAGCTCGCACCACATGCTCACCCCTCCATTGGCCACTTTATCACTCAGAATGAAGTATAGCTTGTCATCAGTGAATCGCAGCGTGCATGTCTTTGTTAATTTGCTAATAGTGGTCACAATGCCTGTGTAAGAAGTCAAAAAAGCCTATTAATGTTATCAGATGATCCACAGTAATCAACATGGGGCATAAACTTGCAAAATGGGGGAGGGAGAAAGAAACTGACTTTTTTAAAAAAATAGTTGAGCTCTGCCATGTACAGGGCAAGTACTGCAAAATCCATATGTGCACAGAGGAACTCCTCACCAGGCGTCCACCTCTGGAAGAGGTTATTTCCGAGATTCCATCAAGCAGTTGGCCAGAATTTTCTCCTCACATCCTGGCAGTGTGCAACATGCTTTTTTTTAACACATTAGGGGAATGATTATACATAGGAATCTCAGGAACTATCCTGTAACACAAGGGGCAATTTCACTGGTCTGTCACATGTCTTTCAGTGGGCACTGCAAATCCTACAATTGCCCAGATGATCTTCTATTTTCCTTAAATCCTATAAAGGGAGAAACCACTTGATCACATGGCCTGTTTAGCCTTGGTCTTCAGTCAATTGGTATAAGGATATCAAGCTCCAAGGGCTTCTAAAGTGATAGAATGCACAGTAAGGGAGGAATGTCTACTAGGGCATAAAAGTAAAAAGGTACTAGCGTAAAGTCGCTTTGAAAGACTCCCATTATGATCCGGACTACAATCTTATGTACAAAATTTACTCAAGCCTAATTTTTCATGATTCCATTAGCGTGACAGTATACATACATATGTAATGCTAATATTTGCTTACCTAATGTCTAAAGATGTATCTCAATGTAACTGCAATGTACCTTACAGAATTTCATTGATTTTTTTCCTCCATTTGCTTTGTTACTGTTATGGCTATTTATAGCCTTGTTCTCTGTTTTTCATTGTAAAACGCAATAAATTATCTTGGGAAAAAGGTGCCATCACAGAGACTTCCCTGTACAGGAGTCACAGAGTAATTAAAGAATAAGACAGTACAGCTTATAAGGAGTATTTCATCAACATCTTTATAATAGCTAACTGCTGACAGAAACTGGGAAATGTGAAACTGTGCATCCTGTGAAAAGGCAACCTCTTCCAAATAAAAGTCAGATTAGTCTGGAGAATACAATCTGTTCTCTTTAGTCTCGGTAGTAAGGTTCCCTGCGCCTATGGGAAAATAAGAGGTTAGGTTCCAACAGTACCTTTTGTACCTCAAAACAGCATAAAGTGAATAATAGATCCTATAGAAAAAATAGGATAAGGTTCCTGCACGGGACAGCATTTGACAAAAACCATAGTAGATCATTTGGAATGTTGCAAACTTTTTTTTATTTGCAGTATTGCTTATAGAAGTAACATTCTTAAACAAAATAATTGCACAGAACAGTGCTAGAAAATAAATAAATATATAGTATTGAACAACCACAGTAAGCAATTAATCTGCTCATCAACCAATGCAATGCACCATGGTTTTCTCACCATTAGAAGTACAGTAATGCTGTTAAACAAAAAATTGCACACAACAGTACTGAAAAATAAATACGTAGCCACGCTGGGTCATGCTATTGGGCTAAAAAGGGTCCTTCCTGTGCTCACCATTAGGACAAAATGGTTCAAGATGCAGCACAGACTGGGAAATGGACAAAAATAAAGAGATGGTACACTACCATTCTGAAAACATTACTTGACAAAAACCAGCATTACACAAATACAGGTGTACAGTATTGTACTATACAGTATCACACAACCACAGCAAGCAATTAGAGACCGTTTTATAAAGTTATGGTGGTGATTCTCCTGTGACAAATGCACCAAAGCCCATAGGAATTGAATGGGATTTGGTGCCTTAGCTGCGCTGGGACACTTTATTGGGCTTTCTAAAAGAAGCCCTTAGTGTGCTCACCATTAGGACAAAATGGTTCAGAGGTACTGTAAGATGGAACAGCGCAGACTGGGAAACTGACATACATAAAAAGATGGTACACTATCAACATGAAAACATTGCTTGACAAAAAACAGCTTTACACAGATACAGTACAGTATACCTGTATCACTCAGCCTGATCAAGCTCTAGCAAATGAGTTCAGTCTGATAGATCAACTTCTGACACATCAACCTCTGGAGAGGGGCAGGCGTGCAGCTCCAGAATGACAGTACTCTATCTGTAGAAGATGGAGATCCTGGTGTTGGTAGGTCAACTTCAGTCTGATCAACCTTTGGCACATGAGTCAAGGCTGGCAAGCCAACTTCTGTCACATTAACTTCTGGTGCGTGAGTCTTGCAACTTGACTGAAAAAACAGTGGCAGCCTTGTCTGCTTGGCTTTTCTTCTCAATTCTTAAGGCCCGGATTCTTTAAGCGGCACCATTTTTGGCAAGCACTGAGCACCTGTCAATCACGAAATGGCACCGTTTAGAGAATTGCACCTTTGGGAAAGATAGACACCGGAGATGTAGAACAGGGTTTTCAATGTCTACATTTCCGGCACCTACCTTTGACATGAATCGTGCCTACTGTAGTGGTGTTTCCTTATTTACACCTGAAGGTTAGGCCTCTCTGACATCATCAAGCCTGAACCATTGTTTGCAAGAAATCATTCCAGCCTAAACCTAGCAAGAAGAGAAAGAAGAACACATCTTTGCTGTTTCTGCCGGATGCATTCTGGGTATGTACCAGAACTGTATTCTAGTCAAGGACATCCAGCTATACCTACATGCTTAGCCTGTGTGAATCTTGGGGGAGTCATGGCTCATGTGCTGGTCTTATCTAACGAAGGTGCCTCTGTTTCAGCCTGTACGAGATTCTATACAGACTCTATTCATCTAAGTTATGTTTCTGGATTGGTCCGGAGAGGTCATCTGACGAGATCCAAGTAAAACGTGCTGATTATTAATTTAGTCTATGCTGGGATGTGAGTGAACTTGCATCTTATCATAGGTTTCTCTGTGTATCTTCTATAATAATTAAGACCTGAAAAGTTACCTCTTGTGACTCTCTGCCTGAGAGAGAGAGAACCGGACTTTAAATAGATCTGGATTCCATCACATAAAGGAAACCTTTGCTGCCAACCTAATTTACAGCTGGACCAGTGGTTGACGAACTCTTGTTCCTGTAGCAAGGGAATTCATATCTTTTGTGTTGAGAAAAATAATTCCGTCTCCTGGGCTAAGCCTAATTGGATGGTGAGAATAAGAAACTTATCTATCTTATCAGATAAAAGTATTCCATTTGTTGTATAGGATAAGGATTTGTAAAGCTACTCTTGGTGATAAACTGTAATAGATTGCTGCTAATCAGGAATTATTATTATAAGGAATTATTTAGAGTGTAAGAATTAGTTTTACTCATTTATCTAGTAAGTGTGGTGTGATAATTATGTACTGAGTCATATATGTATTCGGATATTTTACGAATAATAATTAGTTATTGTTGCTGGCTTATGAACTATATTTTTCTATTTTCATAATAAAAGTATTTCTCATTAGCCTGGGTCTCTGTGTCGTGTAAGTAGGCAAAGCTAGCTGAACCTGGATGAGATATTATGGTCTTCCTTAGAAAACTAACAGGCACGTATTTGTTTATGTAACTGATTAGTACAACCATAAATCTTACTACACTACAGTGGTGCTTTATGGAGCCTAATGCCACTTCCAGCATTAGCTATGCCTACAGTGGCATTAGGCATTGTAAAGCACCTCTGTAAGCACGATTCTAGTGCTGGTTTTTAAGCGCTGGTAGGTGGAAACTGCTCTTAAAAACACTTTTAAACAATGTTTTCCTCTTAATTAGGTGTTGGCAGGATACCTTCCGGTGCCTAAGTTAAGGCACCATTTATAAAATATGGGCCTAAATGTCTCAGTGTAAGGGGCAAATGCAGAGCTTGTCAGAAGCTTAAAAATATAAGAACATAAAGAATAGCCTTACTGGGTTAGACGGAGGTCAATCCAAGTTACAAGTACCTGGCAAAAATCCAAATAGAAGCAGCATTCCATGCTAACGTCCCATATCTGCCTCAACAGCAGACTATGGACTTTTCCTCCAGGAACTTTTCCAAACCTTTTTTTAAACCAGCTACATTAACCACTCTTACCACATCCTATGGCAACGTGTTCCAGTTATTAACTATTCTCCGAGTGAAAAAAATATTTCCTCCTATTGGTTTTAAAAGTATTATTCTGTAACTTCATCGTGTGTCCCCTAGACTTTGTAAATCTTGATGCAGTAAAAAAAAAAAAAAATTGATCCACTTGTACCCATTCTACTTCACTCAGGATTTTGTAAACTTCAATCATATCTCCCCTCAGCTGTCTCATTTCCAAGCTGAAGAGCCCTAACCTATTTAGTCTTTCCTCATACAAGAGGAGTTACATCCCCTTTATCATCTCGGTCGCTTTTCTTTGAACCCTCTCTATTGTCACAATATCTTTTTTGAGATAAGGAGACCAGAACTGAATGCAATACTCAAGGCGAGGTCGCACCATTGAGCAATAGAGGCATTGTAACATTCTTATTCTTGTTTACCATCCCTCTTCTAATAATTCCTAGCATCTTGTTTGCTTTTTTAGCTGCCGCTGCACATTGGGCAAAAGGTTTCAGCATATTGTCCATGATGACATCCAGATCATTTTCTTGAGCACTGACCCCCAAGGTGGGTCCTAGTGTCCGGTAACTATGATTTGGATTATTCTTTCCAGTGTACATTACTTTGCATTTGTCCACATTAAATCTCATCTGCCATTTGGACGCCGTCTTCCAATATCCTAAGGTCTTCCTGCAGTTTTTCACAGTCCACATGTGTTGAACAGTTTATTTTCAAAATGTATAAACCACTTAAATCTAAGCGGTGTACAAAACATTATACATACACAAATTATAAACACAGACAAAACATCATAAAATGCTACAATTAAATCAACATTATACATACACAAATTATAAACACAGACAAAACATCATAAAATGCTACAATTGAATCAACATTATACATACACAAATTATAAACACAGACAAAACATCATAAAATGCTACAATTGAATCAACATTATACATACACAAATTATAAACACAGACAAAACATCATAAAATACTACAATTGAATCAACATTATACATACACAAATTATAAACACAGACAAAACATCATAAAATACTACAATTGAATCAACATTATACATACACAAATTATAAACACAGACAAAACATCATAAAATGCTACAATTAAATCAACATTATACATACACAAATTATAAACACAGACAAAACATCATAAAATGCTACAATTGAATCAACATTATACATACACAAATTCCGGAACTTGGAGGCGAGGAGGATGGCAGTTTGAGTGCAGAGCTCCTCTCCCTGGACAATCTGCCTGCTTTTAAATATCAGCAGCAGAGGGAGATCAATTGCTTTTACACCTAAGCAGCAACGGGACCAACCCACCAAAAACCCACAGTCCCGATCCTGCAAAAATATGAGCTCCACCCTCCCTGCAGTCCGCTAGGAAAATCAACTGCTTTTACACCTAAGCAGCAGCAGGACCAGCCACCACTACCAAGAACCCTTTGCCCCGATTCAGCCAGGCATGTGAGCTCCTCCCTCTGCAGTCCATTGGAGAGATCAATCTACCTGCTTTTAAATATCAGCAACAGTGGGAAATCAACTGCTTTTACACCTCAGCAGCAGCGGAACTATCCGCAACTACCAAGAGCCCACAGACCCGATCCAGCCAAGAGTGTGAGATCCACCTCCCCCTGCAGTCCACTAGGAAGATCAACTGTTTTTTACACCTAAGCAGCAACAGGACCAGCCACCACTACCGAGAGCCCTTTGCCCTGATCCAGCCAGACAAGTAAGCTCTTCCCCCAGCATTCCGTTGGATAAATCAATATGCTTGCTTTTAAATATCATCAGAAGTAGGAGATCAACTGCTTTTACACCTAAGCAGCACCAAGACCAGCCGCCACTATCGAGAGCTTTTGTCCCAATCCAGCCAGACGTGTATGCTCTTCACCATACAATTCGCTGGAGAGATCAATCTGCCTGCTTTTAAATATCAGCAGCATTGGGAAAACAACTGCTTTTACACCTAAGCAGCAGCGGGTCCATCCACAACCACCAAAAACCCACAGACCCGAACCTGCCAGGAATGTGAGATCCGCCCCCCCTACAATCCGATAAGAAGATCAACTGTTTTTACACCTAAGCAGCAATAGGACCAGCCGCCACTACCGGGAACCCTTTGCCACGATCCAGCCAGACATATAAGATCTTCCCCCAGCAGTCCATTGGATAGATCAATCTACCTGCTTTTAAATATCAGCAGCAGTGGGAGAACAACTGCTTTCACACCTAAGCAACATTGGGACCAACCGCAACTACCAAGCGCCCATAGACCAGATCATGACAGGAGTGTGAGCTCCACACCTCCTGCAGTCCGCTAGGAAGATCAACTGCTTTAACACCTAAGTAGCAGCAAGACCAGCTGCCTATAATAGGAGCCCTTGCCCCGATCCAGCCAGGCATTTGAGCTCCTCCCCCTATATCCCGTTTAAGAGATCAATCTACCTGCTTTAAATATATAATTTAAATATTATATTAAAAGGATGACCTACGGTTGGAGGATCTGGAGAAGGATTCCTACGGGGTCGGCTATCAGAAAATGTTTGGGAGATCAGACCGGAGCAAGAAAATCAAGCCCATGGTCGGAGCAGTCCTCTTCACCACTTTAGCAAGTTCCCTGTTTACCTGGTTTCAGGCAGCATGGGCCTGTTCGGCGCTTGCTCGACCCGGGATCTGAAGACTTTTGCTCCGAGGTCCCATCATTCATCTGCCCAACCTTTTTCCAGAGTTTCTCGCCGAGGTTGCGGAGTTCAGAAGGTGCGAGAGCGTAACAGCAGCAAAGAGGGAGCACCATGTTGGCCTCGGCCCCAGAGATACCAGTGTACAGCTCAGCGCCTTGTGACTGTTGCAGTGCATTTGCCTCCTCCACCTGTATCCTGCATGCAGGACTTTAACAGCGTTGGTCTAATCATCATCTGCCTACCCGAGTTTCGGAGGACTTCTGCCCTAGTGTCCCGCTGTCCGTCGGCCCAGGTTGGCACAGTAAATACAGGACAGGAGTACCCTATCTACCCTAGCAACAACGGCACCGGCACACATAGTCTTTCAACACCACTTGCTTGCTCCACATTCATCAATGACTGAAACTGTGTTTAAAGACACTATTTTTATTTTTACTTTATTTTTCTTTTCATATTATAAATTTCTTTAACCTTATCTATTGTTTTTAATTCTGCCTTTATTATGTTATATCTCCTTTATTTAAATTCTCTCCAAAATTCTGTCTTCCTACGGTTCTCCCTTTTACATCTATTCCTTTTTTCTCCTCTCTTCCATTACCAAAGTACTATTCAGATTAATACTGTCTAGTTAAAATGTTTAACATTAATCTTCTTCTTTATTTTTCACTTCTTTATCAACTTTCAGGTGCTTTAGTTAGATTGTGAGCCTTCGGGACAGTAAGGGAATTTATTAAGCACCTTTCTAACTTCTTACTTTCAATTTAAATGTATATTTTCTTAAAACCGCTTAGAACCTAACGGATATAGCGGTATACAAGAAATAAATTACATTACATTACATAAACACAGACAAAACATCATAAAATGCTACAATTGAATCAACATTATACATACACAAATTATAAACACAGACAAAACATCATAAAATACTACAATTGAATCAACATTATACATACACAAATTATAAACACAGACAAAACATCATAAAATACTACAATTGAATCAACATTATCTTTCCAATTTTCCCTTAATACCAAAGTTTACTAAAATCCAGAAAAAGCAAAACCCACTGAGTTTAGAGAAAGGCATCTATGAATAGTTGTTTTTTTTTAGTAATTTGTTAGTGTCATCTGCAAATTTAATGACCTCACTTGTAGTTCCAATTTCCAGATCATTTATAAATAAGTTAAATAGCACCAGTCCCAGTATAGCACAGATCCCTGTGGCACACTATTGAAATTTTAGACTGCGCTTCAGTATTGGATCACATGCCTCCATGTCATTGAACTGTTTTTTCCAATGCTGATGCCCACTCCAGCATACAGTTCAGGCTCTTTCCTTTAAGCATGTGAGGATTTTGGGTTCTGTCGACCATAAGGGGCTTGCATTTGAAATCACCCTTGTCACTGGCACACAGTAGCAGGATGGTGCGATCTTTAAACAACTTGAATCCTGGAACTTTTCCTGCCATTTTCATTATATATGTCCATTTCCCAGTCTGCCTGTAAAACAAGACAGCCTCATCCACATTGAATGTCTCCTCTGGCACGCACATCTTTTCTTCAATTACACTTAGCAGGTATGCTTTAAATTCCTCAGCAGTTGTATTGTCAGCTGAACCTGCCTCCTCGGAAAGGCTTATATTTTTTTTAGAGCATATTGCTTTTTAAAACGCTTGCTAATCTGAACTTGCAGAAAAGGGTTTCATGTTTTCTTGGCCCTGGGTAACATGTTTGTAAATCTCTCTGGCTTTTATCCTGACAATAGGGCTATGCACTGTGCTTTTTTTCTCATTCACAATTTACATTAACCACAAATTTATCTGCTTCTCCATTTTTTCCATTGACGGATCACGAGCCACAGATGTTATTTTGGAACTTTCCTCTTTTTGCCAGATGGATTGGATTGTGGATTCATTTACACTGAACTCACGGCTGACAGCAGAAACAGAATGAAGTCTGTCTAAAACACAAGATACAGTTCATTCTCATTTATTCACTACTTGCAATTCACGCCATGTGTTTGCATATTCACAGACCTCTGCCCTTAGAAAAAAGCTTTGTTTCTCTTTTACTTCGATTTTGACTTTTCTTCCAGAAACGAGAGTGAGTTAGAAGCAAAAGAGAATGAGTTAAAAAGCATCAGCAGGTACATATGGAAAGGGTTCAGAGTTGAAGTCCTGGGCAAGTAGGTGGGAAGGGAAGGAAGTGGGGATTTGTTCAGAGATGTTTGGGGCTTGCATAGAACTAAAACTGTACATTGGCACTGGTATGGTAATCTTTGTTGTTTGTTTTGAATTTTAAAATAAAAGAAAAAAAGAAATACAAGTCTCTGAACAAATCCCCCCTTCCTTCCCTTCCCACCTACTTGCCCAGAACATCAACTCTGAACCCTTTCCATACATATATAAAAGTGTTCAAATGCATTTTAAAATACGATCCGAACCATAAGTCTATATTAATAACCAAGTTTGCAATTCCTCTCAACTGCCACGAAGATCATCCTCCCTGGGAGAGATGCTATGCGACAGGCCACCCAGCCTATTAGGAGCCAAGGAGGAAACACATATCGCATTCCAGACTTCAGTCATGGTTGCATCAGGGCGTCCAGCCCTGCACTTCCGGTCTCGTACCTTTGGCTGAAAAACCAAGACGCTTTCTTGTTGAATGCTGTTGCCAAAAAACAAAAGGAATTGACCCCAAAATATCCACAAAGAAGAAAATTCAGAGAAAACCAAAAAAAACTCTGTGGAGTGACGATGTTCCTAAATGGACTTTATTTGAAAGTGTCAAAGTTCCAAAGGTACACTGAAATCATCCACATAAAATAATTTCATCCACATAAAAATAAATCATCCACATAAAAGCCTTAAAGGACCTAGTCCGCTAGGGATACAGGACCCAACATGGTCCGCGTTTTGACATAAAATCTTCTTCAGGGGTCCCTAGGGTCCTATAAAGGTGAATACGTGGGAAATAATTGCCGGAAGTGAAATACCGCGAAAAACTTTAATGAACCAGCCAGACCGTGAGTGCGGGCCGTTGTAAGCTTGCATGTGCACTCTTGCCGACCACGGACATACGGATCATGGAACACGCTGGCAAGAGTGCGCATGCGCAGCTAGCGTTTTATTATATAGGATTCTGGAGACCACACCTTCAAAAAGATATAAACAGGATGGAGTCGGTCCAGAGGAAGGCTACTAAAATGGTGTGTGGTCTATGTGATAAGGTATATGGGGACAGGCTTAAAGATTTATTTATTTATTTATTTACCATTCTCCTAGAGGAGCTCAGAAGTTTACATGAATTTATTAGCTACTCAAGCATTTTTCCCTGTCTGAGCCAGCAGGCTCACAATCTAACTAATATACCTGAGGCAACGGGGGACTAGGTGACTTGAAAATATAGGCTATAACTAGTGGCGTAGTAAAGGGGGTGCTGGGGGATTCTTCCCCAGGCACAGTCTTCCTATGGGCGCTTCACCCCTTCTCCTCTCCACCCCCTGCCTTCCCCCGCACCTTTTAAAATTCTCCAGCACGAGGTTGCTGCCTGCGTTGGCATCGGCGCTCTCTTTGTCACTTCCGGGACCCGCACCTAGGCAGTGACATCAGAGGGCGAGCTGACACCAACATGGGCATGCTGCTCACACCTAAGAAGTTAAAAAGGTATGGGAAAAGGGAAGGAGGTGCATGCACGGCAGAGGGGGACGGGGGAGAGGCACCACTGCCCCGGGCGCTGCTCACCCTTACTACACCACTAGTTATAACCCAACACAATCTAGTCTCAATATAAGCCGAGTCATTATTCTGAGAAAAGGAGCTCAGCAATCCATACAGACAACATCCTCCCTCCCTTCAATGAACTTTTAGGCCCCTAGCCTGCAGCCCCCTCCCACTTTCAAGATTTTGATAAGTAAAGGCGGAATAGAAATCACTAATGTAATGTAATGTAATGTAAACTCAATAATCATGATCATCACACAAACATCCTATAACAACAAAGGTTCGAGTATGTGCTGATGGTCCTTTGAGTTCGTCTGGCTGTCAATGATCTGCAGCTACTCTTTGCTGCCCTCAGGAAGCGCCCTGCTGCCACCTGTGGGAGTTCAGGGACTACTAGGTTACACTTGAATCTTTCGAAGGGTAAAAGGTGCAAAAGATACCATCACACAAAATGTCACTTCCTAGTTACATCTACATGCCACCTAATCTAAGAGATGTCGCCTCTGCGCACACTCACGGCTGAAATGACTCAGGCAGCTCACGTCCACGATCTTAGAGCGAAACTTCATCCTGCGTTGCCCAGCTGCCCCTCGCCCCAACACGCAGGAAAAGAAAGCGAGACAAGCTCGCCAAGGGGCGGAGCTTACTGCAACGGGATGAACCCACCATTCAGGGCTCAGAGTTACCAGCCTGAGAGCGAATCCAGGAAGAGAGCGAACGGAATGACGTCCAGCAAGGCCAGTGGTTGACGCGGTA
The DNA here is from genome assembly GCF_902459505.1 of Geotrypetes seraphini. Taxonomy (NCBI): domain Eukaryota; kingdom Metazoa; phylum Chordata; class Amphibia; order Gymnophiona; family Dermophiidae; genus Geotrypetes; species Geotrypetes seraphini. The sequence continues at coordinate 358,579,783 of NC_047085.1, forward strand.
GCTAGGGCGGGACAGTTTCGTCTTTGATTTTTTTTTCTTGTTCTTCCCGCGCCCGCCGCGTGCTGTTGATGACGGATAGCGCGTGCGCTGGCTGTTTCCAATTGTGTGAGGTTCGCCCTCGGCGGACCCCCACCTCTGACGTCACATGCTCTAGGTGCCGCGCTAAAAGCGCACAGAGACTAGTAGTCTTGTAGTCAATCTTATGTGTAGCGAGTTTTAACGTTTTACCTACTTGTGGCTTAAAGTATTGCTTTGGTTGGTGTATTCGAAGGTCGAGAAGGGAAGTGTCATTTGCTCCCCTCTCTCCTCCCAATTTATTAATGACCAACTTGTTTTTATAGGTATTGCTTATTATTTAGTTTCTTGCATCCCTTTTGTTTTAATATTTTGTTATTAAATATTTGTATGACACTATGCATAAAAATATTAAGAAGTATGTTTCTTTGGAAATGTGGCTAACTGTACAGTATTAACAACCAATAATTTTGTGTAGGATAGAAAAACTGATCATCATCAATCTAATATAAGTATTCTCCAGAACAATGTTTTATTAATGGACCATCAGAGGTGAGCTTCCCACACTGTATTATGGGCAGGGCTGTGGAGTCGGAAGCATTTTATGGGTTACTGTATTTGGAGTCAGTGAAAATGTGTCTACTCTGACTCCCAAAAGCATTAAATTGTATGTCATGCTAATATTTATAATGCTTAAATTTATTTCACAGATAATTTGATTAACCAATTTTTTCAGGATATGTTTTACTTATAGAATGAATTTTGATATTAAATTATTTGATGATTACAAAATGTATGGCACCTAGAGAATGACATGGGGACAAAGTTTGACTCTGTCCTCACCCCATCACCACAAACTCTCGTCTGATCCCATCTATAAAAGCCTCAAATAGTTATGATTTTGTAACTTAGTAAAGACGGCAGATAAAGACCTGAACAGTCCATCCAGTCTGCCGTGTAATTACATGCATTACAATTTCATGATTGAATTGTCTTTTTGTTTTCTTTGTTTCTTCTGACCACAAACTTTAGAACTCCACCTGGTACTGTCCTTAGGTTCCAACTACTGCAGTTGCTGTTGAAGCTTAGTCCAGCCTATCCAAACCATCTCCTTCGGGGGATTCAGACCATGAAAGTTTGCCCATTCATATTCTAGTTAGAGATCCTCTGTGTTTAGGGGTTATCAGATGTCTGGATTTTCCTGGGCATGCCATCATTTTAAAGGACATGTTCGGGCGTCCTGGTGGCTTTTCAAAACCTGTCAATTTGTCCAGGTTCTGTAAAGCTTTCTGCTGGGCAGGCATTGGGAGGGCATCTGTACATACACAGATGCAACACGGTGATGTCACGCGCATGCATATGACATCACACCACACCTGCAAATGCACAGATGCCCTCCTGACGTGGCTTTGAACAAGTGAACAAGGGGGTGGGGCTGAGGGTGGAACAGGGCAGGCCTGGGGGCGTGGCCATGGATCCAGATTTTACTTCAGTAAAATCTGGTAACCCTGTGTTCATCCCACATTTTTTTGAATTCTGTCACCATTTTCCTCTCCCTAGCCTTCTATAATTTTATGCTTGCTGTATTATATGTACATGACATATATATATATAATATGAATATATGACATTTTAATAAATTGATTATCCTCACAACAGTTTGACTCTGTGTCTCTTTCCCACTCCTTTTTCGTTACCACTTTCCTCTCCACCATCTCCCTTGGGAGGGCATTCTAGGCATCCACCACCCTTTCCATAAAAAATAATTTCCTAACATTACTCCGAAGTCTACCACCGCTCAACCTCAAATTATATCCTTTAGTTTTATCAATTTCCTTTCTCTGGAAAAGATTTGGTTCTATATTAATACCTTTCAAATATTTAAATGTCTGTATCATTTCACCCTGTCCCTCCTCTCCTCCAGAGTATACATGTAATGGTTGTAGTTGTTAGCACACTTGCACAGTGTGGGCATACAAGTACATCCGTATCTGGACGATTGGGTAATACGAGCCCAATTCAAATCTGAAAACAGACTAGTGGTTCAAGTAGTACTCCTGCTGCAGAAGCTGGGGTGGGTGGTCAACTTCTAGAAAAGCCACCTGAAGCTGAAGCAAATCTTGGAGTATCTGGGAGTTCGGTTTGACACAAGGGAGAACAAGGTGTTTCTCCTGGAAGCCCGCAGAGAGCAGCTTCTGCATGTGATAGAGGAGTTTTGGAGTGAGACTGCTCCATTTGCCTAGCATTATTTACAGATGCTGAGATCAACGGTTATGACCCTGGGCAAGGGCACACTTGCATCCGCTTCAGGATTCACTCCTCTCCCACAGGGATTCAGTCCAGCAGCAGCTGCCTTGGTCAATGGAAGCTCGTTACAGTCTTACCTGGTGGTTGGAGCTTCAGTCCCTCACCAGAGGAGTTCCCTTTTGTATCTTTGCATGAGTGTTTCTGACTTTGGACACCAGCCTATATGGCTTGAGGGGGCATATTGCGAGGGGTGTCCAATTTAGGGACACTGGTCCCCTTCTCAAAGGAAGTGGTCAATCAACCGCATAGAACTTCAAGCCATCCACCTGGCACTTCAGCCATTCAGGAGTGCACTGCAGTACAAAATGGTACGAATTTTCTCAGACAACGTTAATGACAGTAGCCTGACTTTGGACATCAGGAGGAGAGGGGACATGGATGGTGGACCCATAAGTAGAGGGGAAAGTGGATGAGAAAGAAACCCAGGCCAGTAGTTGGGGGGGGGGTGAGAAGGAAAAGATACTTGACTGTAGAGAGAGGGAGAGAGAGAGAGGCCAGACCCACATGGGGAGAAGGAGAGGAGGGGACAGGGGCAAACTGGAAGGTATGTGCAGAATTCTGTGCAGATGGGGAATTCTGTGCAAATTCTGTGTTGTGCAGAATTCCACCAGGAGTGAAATAGACAGCAGATATTAATTCTGAAAACTAACATTTAAATCACTAAATTGAAAATAAAATCATTTTATCTACCTTTGTTGTCTGGTGATTTAATTTTTCTAATCATCTGTTCCTAGGCTCTGGCTGCACTTCCTTCTGTCTGTGCTCTTAGCTGTGTTTCAAGGGAATTCTTATCCATTTGTTGTTTTTCTCTCTTTCACATTCTGCCCTACTTCCATCTTTGGCATTAACTTTAAATATTCAACTTCCTTCAGTATTTCTGCTTTCTTCTCTACTTTTCCATATTTTCCCTTCCCATCTTTCCACATGCACCATCTCTGCCCTTCCCTCTATCTATGTGTACCATCTTCTTCCTCTTTCTTCTCCCCTATTCCCATTTTTTCTTAAATAGCATTTATTGCATCTCTCTTCCCTTCCCCAACCCTCCCATCCCTGTGCACCATCTCCTCACTCTCTCTCCCCCTCTGGGGGTCTGACATCTTTCTCCTCTCTTTCCCATAGGCTGGAATCTCTCTCCCCTCCTTCCTTCCTTCCCCTTTGTAGTCTGGCATCACTCGGTCCTTCTCTCCCCTCCTTTCCTGTCAGACATGTCTCTCTCTCTTTTCCTCCTCCTCCAGTAGTTTGACATTTCTCTCTTTCTCTTTCTCCTTCTTATGTTCTGGTATCTCCTAAACTCTTCCCTCCTCCCTACTGTGGTCTGGCAACTCTGTCCTCCCCTTCCCTTTCCTGAAGGACTGGCATTTTTTTTCTTCTTCCTATCCCCATGGTCTCTCTAATGACCATCCCCTGTGAGCCCCCAGAAACCCAAATATTAGAGGTGCTTGGGCACCCATAGAGCTGGCACTTATGCTTGCAAGTATAAGTAGCCTAGTAGTACTCTGGCCCTTAACTCACTTTCTAATTAATTTTTGTTTTACTTTAAAACCAAGTTACTCTATATCAATGTATATATTCTCTTTCTGTTTATACAGGAAATCTCAGCAGTTAAGACTTTTTCCAGATTCATGTAAGTTGTATTAAATAAGTGAAACTTTATTAAAAACTGGTACCAGTGTAAAGTGTTTTTCTTTTCCTTTAAAAATCAGCCATAAAACATTGCATGTATTGTTTACTTTCTGGGTTAACTTAATACAATCTGTTTCCTCACAAGTGCAGTGGCTTGGACAGCCATTTCTACTCTCTCAGTTTCTAATTGTTTCTTTTTAACTTGAAACTGAATCAATAGTCATATACTTTACTATGCACAGGAAACTCAACCTCTAGAAGGATTTCTGAATCTCAGGTTTAGATATATAAACCAGGTAAGTGTTTTCCCTATGTCCTTTAAAATTTAACTTACCAAAAAACTGTAGTGTGCACACTAACAGAAAAAAAATATGAATATAGTACTCTGCTGAAATTCGTGGGGGTTCTGTTCCAGGAACCCCAGCAAATTTTTTTTTTAAAAACCCGTGAATGCAGTATTTTGCCTGTCAAAAGGCAGGAGAGGGCAGCTAGAGCACCGGCGGGTGATGAAAATCACTCGCAGTCTGCTCCGACCGCCTCTTCCTGTAGTAAAGTCGGGCTATTCCCCCAATCTTACTACAGGAAGAGGCGGTCAGAGCAGACCACGAATGAGCGAGTATGCAATTCGAACTGCGAATGAGTGGGGGAACACTACTGATTCAGTTTCAACACTACATTTTTTAAAGTTTAAAAGACATTGGGAAAACACTTACCTGGTTTATTTATTTAAACCTGAGATTCAGAAATCCTTCTAGAGATTGAGTTTCCTGTGCAAAGTAAAGTATATATACTGTATATTTTTTTAACCCTTCTTTTGTTTCAGGGCCTTGCTGCTTTCTTGTGCTGGAGCTCAGGAAGGATGAAACCAGGACCTCACTCTGCCAGCAGATCAGCTGCTTTCAGGAACTCTTTCAACTAGAACAGACCTGGAAAACCTGTCCTACTGCCTGTCTTTAATAAATACAAGATAGAATCTATTTCCCTTTATGGTGTTATTTAAATGTGCCTTCCTCCAGCTGGAACCTAATGTGACTCTAGCTTTTCACAGAAAAAAACCATAAAATTAAAGAGTTTACCCTAACTGTTAGAAATAGTGTGCACACTCAAATACTTTCAATTCAAAACTGCTTTCTTGTCACATTCACAGTACTGCAACAACACATCTCAATTTAAACCCCTTTTAGAACACAAACAGGGCTGCAGGCTTTCCAGCCTCTTCCAAGAATAAATCTATCTATTTTTCTCTATAGTCAAACGTATTGTAATTTTTCTCCTTTAAACAAACTGCTCTTTCAATTGCTTCAATTTTCTTAAAACTGTTTTTAAATTACTTTAGCAGTCTTCCTAAAGAAACCAACAAATTTCTTAAAATTGAGGAAACGGAATCAGAATAAAATTCCCCAACAATCAAGTAACTTCATCTTCTGCTTAATTAAAGTCTGAAGCTATCTTTTAGGCATTCCAGGATCTCCACCAAGGAATCTCACACAGTCCAACAAAATCACTTAAAATTCATTAGGCCTTCATAAAAAGTGGTCCAAATCAAAGGTGACCTCTTTCAGCATTTTCTATAACTTTAAAACTTATACCTGAACACTTCAGTAACAAATTTGTTTTTCTAAAATCTCGGAAACCCCGCAGAAATACTTTTATGAGATGCAGGTCTTGTCAGACAAATCTGCTTGATTTCTTTGACTGGGTGACCAAACCGTTGGATATGGGAGGGGTACTAGATGTGGTGTACTTGGTATGAGACCTAAAGTGAAGAACTGGATTAAAAACTAGCTTAGTGGAAGGAGACAGAGGGTAGTGGTAAATGGAGTTTGCTTGAAAGAAAAAGATGTTAGTGGTGTGCTGCAAGGATCTATCCTTAGGCCTGCTGTTTTTTAACATCTTTGTGAGTGATACTGTGGAAGGTCTGTCTGGTAAGTTTGTCTTTCTGCTGATGATACCAAACTCTAATACGGTAGACCAGGGGTAGGGAACTCCGGTCCTCGAGAGCCATATTCCAGTCGGGTTTTCAGGATTTCCCCAATGAATATGCATTGAAAGCTGTGCATGCAAATAGATCTCATGCATATTCATTGGGGAAATCCTGAAAACCCGACGGGAATACGGCTCTCAAGGACTGGAGTTCCCTACCCCTGGGGTAGACACTCCAGAGGGAATGGAGAATATGAGGTGAGATCTAGGGAAGCTTGAAGAATGATTAAGTAACTGACAACTAAAAATTTAATGCTAAAAAATGCAGGGTTATACACCTTGGCTGTGAAAATCAAAGAGAATGCTATAATATAGGGGGCAAAGTACTTTTGTGTATGAAAGAAGAGTGGTACTTGGGAGTGATTGATTGTGTCTGATGATCTTAAGGTGGCAAAACAGGTAGAAAAAGGCGATGGTCAATGCCAGGAGGATGCTCAGGTGCATAAGGAGAGGAATGACAGGAGTAAAAAGGAGGTGATAGTGCATTGTATGTCTCTGATGAGGACCTTGCCTTCAATAAGATTTATTGAAGGATTTATTAAGGATGAAATTGGTCTAGAGAGCAGTTACAAAACTGGTTAGTGGTCTTTGTCATAAAGCATATGGAGACAGACTTATAGACCTCAATATGTATACTCTGTTAGAAAGGCAGGAGAGAGGGGATATAATAGAGACGTTTAAATATCTCCGTGGCATTAATGTATGGCAGGTGAATCTTTTTCAGATGAAAGAAAACTCTGGAATGAAAGGGCATATGATGAAGTTAAGAGGTGATAGGCTCAGGAATAATATAAGGACATACTTTTTTATACAGAAAGAGTTGTAGCAGTGGCATAGTAAGTGGGGGGGGGGGAAACTGGAGGGAGGCGGGGCATGCCACAGGCACCACTTTGGTGAGGGCACTGGCACCCGTCTTTTCTGCCCTCCCTGCCACGTGCACATGCACACCCCTTCCCTTCCCCCGTATCTCTTTAATTTTCCCGGCACGAGCAGCATTATGAATTTGCTGCCCACGTCAACGTCAGTGTTGTCTCTCTCTCTCTCTCTCTCTCTTTGACGTCACTTCCAGGTCCCGTACCTAGGAAGTGATGTCAGAGGGAGAGCTGACACTGACATGGCAGCAAGTTTGTGATGCTGCTCGCAAACAGAAAAATTATAGAAACTAACCTAAAGCCTAAGCTTGGGGTTTTTTTTTTTTCCAGTTAGTTAAATAGCTGCCTATTGGATAACTTAAATTCTTAAAACCAGCTATTAAATATTTAATACAAACAAGTATTTTCTGAATCAATTCAATTTTAATCTTATCTCCCACAGTACATTTCATTACAGTACTTTTACAACTTACCAATACTTAGGGCTCCTTTTACTAAGGTGCGCTAGCGTATTTAGCGCACGCACAAGATTAGCGCGTGCAAGCTGAAAAATTACCACCTGCTTAAAAGGAGGCAGTAGCGGCTAGCGCCCGCGGCATTTTAGCATGCGCTATTCTGCACGTTAAGGCCCTAACGCACCTTTGTAAAAGGAGCCCTTAATTTATTAATAAATATCAGAATAATTTAGTCAGTGAACCTAATCCCCATCACTCACACTCACTTCCCAACTTTCACACACATACTACAGTCATTGTGATTACTTTTATCCAAGACTGGATCTTGGATTCATGAGTTCATTAGTCCAGAATCATCTAGTCAGAGAGGCTTCAAACAGAGTTGCACAACAGTCTAGCACATAAAAATCACAGTTTCTTAAAACACAATGGGCAGGCCTCTCTGTCCTCATGATGGTCCTGTTCTTCAATTCATAAAGCATTCAGCTGTGAGTGTGAGTGATGGGGATTAGGTTCACTGACTAAATTATTTTGATATTTATTAATAAATTAAGTATTGGTAAGTTGTAAAAGTACTGTAATGAAATGAACTGTGGGAGATAAGATTAAAATTGAATTGATTCAGATAATACTTGTTTGTATTAAATATTTAATAGCTGGTTTTAAGAATTTGGGAAAATTAAAGAGGTGTGGGGAAGGGCTGGAAGGAGTGGGGGGGGGGGGAGGCAGAAAGGAGGGTGGAAGGAGTGGGGGCAGAGAGGAGGGTCACCACTGTCCCAGGTGCCACTCACCTTCTCTACGCCACTGGGTCATAGTTGGCTGGAATAATCTCTTGGTAGAGGTGGTGGAGACAAAATTGTCTGAATTCAAGAAAGTATGGGACAGGTGCTTGGGATCTCTTAGGGAGATGAGAAGATAGTGGATGCTGCAGATAAATGGTCTTTATCTGTTTCAATGTTTCTATACTGTGGCACAGGGCTGCATGCAAAAATTTCTTCCTTGCGTTCTTGAAGAGTTATAAACCAGGTGAAACTGCAAACTGCAAAATATTGCTAGTAAATTATGAGGATGATCTCAACAGCACAGAAAGCAATTAAGTGATTTTTATGCCCCGCAATTTGTTTGGTACAGCTGCCCTTACAGGATTTGAATGTATGTTTTCTTTCTAGGGACATTTATTTGACACTTAGAAAATGACAGTTTTTCTATCTTAAAATATATATATTTCCTTTGCTTTCTTTCTGCCCTCTACTTTTTATAACTTTATCTGCATGACAATGTTACACGCATTGCCGACGTAAGACTAAGTCTGTTGGATGAACCCGAGAGCCCCGACAGAAAGGGGAAGCGGCCATAGTAACGACGCTTCTCTCATCGTTTCTATCAGCTCTTGGTCACCACCGAGTGCCTGGGTAGCTGCGTCCTGTCATTGGTGGGGAACCGCTCCTCCCACTCCCACCGCGTGCTTGGCCGGGCTGTGTTTAAGCGTTCTGTTGCTAGGGCGACGACTGAGCGTGGTCACCTGGGGGTTGGGGGGCTGTGGTGCTGTCTTTGGCTCCTCATTTCGGGACGAGCAGATCTCAGCGCCTGAGAGGTCTGAGCGGACAGCAGTTGCTTACGCATCATCCATTCATCTACACTCACACACGAACAGTCATTGCGTTCCCCTCGGCTTGAGGTAACTGTGCGGGTCTTCTCGTGTATTGTGCGCTCGTATGTATGTCTAGCAAGTTTATGTGTCTGCCTGTGTGTATAGTTTATATGAACACCTGTGCGCAGAAGTTCCAGATGTCATTATTTTTTTAAATTATTCTTTGTTTTTTTTTTTTGTTTTTTTGTTTTTAGTAAGTTGACTGTATATGGTAAGCAATGTAAAGAAAAATAATGACTGTTATATGTTTAAGGTATATGTTTAAGTTTAAAAACTATCGTGTACACATGTGTTCTGCAGTGTTTGGTGCTGTTGGTGTTTGAATATCCACTGAATTTAAGCAGGTGAAAAAAAGGCCAAGAGAGGTAATTTTATAAAATGCTGCTTATTAAAATGACCTTGTGTGTACAAGTGTGCACTATGATTATAACACATATACTGCTGTAGACATGTTTTGGATAGAGTTATGATTTACGCATGTACTTTATATAATGTATGTGGTTGCATGTGTCGTGTATATATATAAATATATATATACAGTGGAACCTCGGTTTACGAGTAACCCGGTTTGCGAATGTTTTGCAAGACGAGTAAAACACTTAGCAAACTTTTGCCTCGCAAACCGAGCATGTTCTGGTGTACGAGAACCTCCCCCCCCCCCCCCGGCTCTAACCGGCATCCCAACCCCCCCCTCACGCGAACGTCCCCCCCCCCCGAGAACCACAAATCACCCTCCTGCTGAAAGCGGCATCCGCCCGCCCTTCCTCCCAAGCACGGTCCTTACCCCTTCTGCTCGTTGTAAGGGTGGATGCGAGCTCCCGCCTCTTCCCTGGTCTGGGCCTTGAGCATCTGCGCATGCTCAAGGCCTTCTGGCTCTCGGAGATCCTACCTGCATGCTCACGTTTTCCGTGCACTGTAGGGACCCGCAGGTAGGAGTGCGCATGCACGCGGCACGGAGCCTGTCGGCCGCGGCGGCTCTTGCGGTCTGAAGGATGTGAACTGGCCAGGGCGACGTCAGTGGGGGCCGGAACGGATTTTAATTCCTGCCTCCCAGGCTTCTCCTCTTGCTCCGGCTGGGCCCGCGTAAAAAAACCAAACCCCCCAGAGCTCGCGTCGGGTCCGGCAAGGGCTGTGGGTCCTGAAACCTTCCGATTCAAGCAGCGTCTGCACCACTCTACACACGCTGTTTCGGGGCCTTCTACTGCCCTGATTTGCTGGGCAGTAGAAGGCCCCGAAGCAGCGTGTATAGAGTGCTGCAGACGCTGCTTGAATCGGAAGGTTTGTCGGGACCGCGGAAAGGGAAGGGGGGGTAAGGGACTAAGGGAGCCGGCCAGACCGCGTGAAGGGACGGGGGGGAGGAGAAATGCTGCTGCTGCACAGGGAAGTGGTGTGGAGGAGGGAAATGGAGGGGGAGGGAATGCTGCTGTGGCTGCTGCACAGGGAAGTGGTGGGAGAGAAATGCTGCTGCATGGGAGACAGGGAGAGAGACAGAGAGAAAGAAAAGAAGAAAGACACAGGGGCAGGGAGAGACACAGAAATACAGACAGACATAGGGGGCCAGGGAGAGAGACAGACAGCGGGAGGAAGAGAGAGACAGAAATAAAGACACCCAGACATATATTCTAGCACCCGTTAATGTAATGGGCTAAAATACTAGTATATATATATATTTACATCTGCTCTGCAGCTGATGCATATGAACATGGATTCATTTTAACTGCAGTTTCTGCAAGATTTGTGCTAGTATTTTAGGAAATCAGAATCCAAAAGGCACAACAAAAGTATTTTTTATCCTGAGATCCTTTTAGTGTCTATATATACCGTTCCCAGTATCAAAAACCCAATTTTTAAGGAACAAATTTTTGAAATACATTCTTCAAACCATTCTTAATAAATTTAAAGCATGTCAAGAGTTTAATCAAAACTTAAGAGGTGTTACTCTAGGCTCAGCTTTCCTCTCATTGACGAGAGATTTACACACCAACCTCCTCATGAGTTTTGACAAAAACTTTATTTTTATTTTTAATTTCCTTTAAATATTTAAAAACTTGTAGAAATCTAAATAATTTAGTGTAAATCTTTACCCCCAAATCCCTCATTATACTTTTATAAGGGTGAATAGAGAACTAATTACTTATCTTAATCAAGCAGCTTAACCACATTCTGTCCGTTGGCCCAGGGGAGTAAACCCGACATGTTTTGCCAGATGACAGCAGCTTTTTCAAGGACTCTCCCTGCAACAATAATAGAATATAAGTCAAAACAAACTTACAAAACTTCTTCAAGAACTATCCTAACTATTAACTTTCTCACCTCAAATGGGAAAGGAGTAAAACGCAGACCTCACGGATCTAAAACCGCACGTCCTTAAAAATCTGAGGTCCATGTCCGTGCCACTTGTAGCTTCTATCTCTGCCAGACCTCTATGAGATTTTAGCGCTGACAGATCCATCTCAGCATAGAGAGGGAAAAGTATTAGGATCCGTCAGCGCTAAAATCTTATAGAGGTTTGTCAGAGCCAGAGACTAGTGCTGGAGCTGCAGAGCAGAAGCCTTCTTATGTATAGGTTTTCGGAAAGAGTGCGGGAACATAGGTTTGGGATGTGCATTATGGAAAAGAAGTCTCCAAACGTTGCTGGGTGCTGCCGGGGTTCAGTCTGAGGATCGTAGGCATGAGGCAGAGCCTCGGCTGCTTTCCTTCCTCTGAATTGCTCGATGTACCCCTCTACTCTGCCTTTCTTGGAGAAGGGGTAAAACGCGGGCATCAGTCTCTGACAGACCTCTATGAGATTTTAGCGCTGACGGATCCTAATACTTTTCCCTCCCTATGCTGAGACGGATCCGTTAGCGCTAAAATTTCATAGAGGTCTGTCAGAGACAGAAGCTACAAGTGGCACGGACACGGACCTCAGATTTTTAAGGACGTGCGGTTTTAAATCCGTGAGGTCCGCGTTTTACCCCTTCCCCCTCAAATGCAGAATCAACTGAATGCCCCAAGGTTCTGGACGTACACCTCTTTCTACTGACATCATCAACTCTCTCATACCTAACTGGAAGATCCCCTCAAATTAAAGAATACCATTCAATTTCTTGATTTAATCGGAAGGGAACCACTGTATTTAAAGAAAAAATCCAAAACTGTTCCTTGAAATTTAAAATCTTCTCAAAAATCCCACCCTCCTGACCTAGTCTCACCACATCAATCACACTCCAACTTAAATCCTTAATTTCATGTTTCGCCTGTTGCTAATGAGACACTCGCTGGTATCTGTTCACCCTTATAAAAGTATAATGAGGGTTTTGGGGTAAAGATTTACACTAAATTAGTTATATTTCTACAAGTTTTACCATATTTAAAGGAAATTAAAAATAAAGTTTTTGTCAAAACTCATGAGGAGGTTGGTTTGTAAATCTCTCGGCAATGAGAGGAAAGCTGAGCCTAGAGTGACACCTCTGAAGTTTTGATTAAACTCTTGACATGCTTTAAATTTATTAGGAATGGTTTGAAGAATGTATTTCTAAAATTTGTTCCTTAAAGATTGGGTGTTTGATCCTGGGAATGGTATATATAGTATTTTAGGAAAGACATATAGGTGCTTAGGTACTTCTATCAAATATACCCTATCTGGACTCCCCCATCTAGGTAACCCATTTATACAATTATTCTCTTAGAGTGCTATTTGGTATTCCTAATTATCCCAGGACAAGCAGGCAGCATATTCTCTACATGTGGGTGACATCATCCACGGAGCCCCGTAGCAGACAGCCTCGCAAGCAAACTTGCTTGAAAATCTTAAAAGTTTGCGAGTGCTGCACTGCATGCGCGAGTGCCCTCCCGCCCGAGTCAGGGCGCGCGTCTCCTCAGCGTGGCCTCAGTTCTCGTTTTTCCGCGGAGCCATGAAGCCCTGTTCTACAGCTCTGCCGTTTTCCTACTTGCTTTCTTGCACCGCGGCTTTCTTTACTTTCTTTTATTTCTTTGTAAGTCGCTATGCGGAGTGTCTTTTACTTAAAAAAAACAAACCACAACATAAAAACCTTTTGTTTTTTCCGACGGTTTTCATCTGGTGGGCCTTGGGCTTAGGCTGTGGCTGTATTTTATTTTTCTTTCCCGGCCTCTTACCGGGTTCGACAAATGTAGCCAGTGTGGCCGGGCTATTTACTTCATAGGATCTGATAGTCTTAATTCTGCCCATGCTCTGCTATCCTTCAGAAACAATTCTTATAGTAGTCTTCAGAAACGACCTCGGCCTCGCCCCGCTGGCGGCCTCATCTTCCAAGACCTCGACCTCGAGTCTCGTCTGCTGTGCCTCTTGAGGTTCCGTCCTCGGGTAAGTCTCCTCTTTCCTCCCCAGGTACACCGCCGCAGAAGCCTCCAGCTGAGTCTCAGGCAATCCAGGGAATGAGTGCAGTCATGCCGGCCTCTACGAGATCTCCTTCGAAGCATGCCTCCATTAATAGGGAATACTCATCCTCGAGGTTGCCCTCTATAAAGTGCACTGCTGCACCTTCAATACCAGTTTCATTGGTATGGTGCCAACTTTCCGGGATGGATCGAGGAGCTTAGCACTGTGTTTGCTTAACTTGCTTCAGCCTCGACCCTGCTCCCTGCAAGCCAATCTGAGCATATCCTCGAGGCTCAACCTGCTACATTCTGAGGCCTTTTGCCTCGTCCTCGACTGAGTCTTCACCTGGTCAATCCAGGCTTTGTACTCTTGCTGTCAGACTTTGAGGCAGTCATGATGCCTCGTTCTGCTTCTGCCTCGAGGTATTCCTCTCCTTCGAGGCTCCTTTGTTTGAGGCAGGGATCAGACTCCTCTCTTCCTCGTCCTTTGAGGCTCTTGAGGGAACCTTCCTGACCCAGGTGGGGTCTCGGCCTCGACCTAGCTTCTGCAAGCCAGTCGGAACAAGTGTTCGACGCGCACTCTGCTTGGTCTCTGAGGCCTCGTGCCTCGACAGCTGTCGCCTCGACTGAGGCCTCGTACCTCAACTGCGGCCTCGTGCCTTGACTGAGACCTCATGCCTCGTACCTCGACCTGAGGCCTCGTACCTCGATCTGAGGCCTCGTGCCTCGACCTTGACTGAGGCCTTGCCTGGTCAATCTAGGCCTTGTACTCTGACTATCTGTTTTTTGAGGCCATCAGGCAGCCTCGATTTGCTTCTGCCTTGAGGTGCTCCTCCCCTTCGAGGCACCTCTGTTCAAGGCGGGATTCAGATCCCTCTCTTCCTCGTCTTGCGAGGCTCTTGTGGGAACCTTCCAGACCCAGGCAGGGTTTCGACTCCGACCCAGCTTCCTGCAAGACTGAGAATGTTTTCAAGGTGCACCCTGCTTGGTCTCTGAGGCCTTGTGCCTCGTCCTCAACTGAGTCTTCGCCTAGTCATTCCAGGCATTGTACTCCAGCTGTAAGGCTTCGAGGCCATCAAGACGCCTCGATCTGCTTCTGCCTCGATGTACTCCTCTCCATCAAGATACCTCGGTTCGAGGCAGGGTTGGGATCCCTCTCTTCCTCGTCCTTCGCGGCTCTTGAGAGAACTTTCTTGTCCCGGGCAGGGTCTCGACCTCGACCCAGCTTCCTTCAAGCCAGTGGTAGCATGTCCTCGAGGTGCACCCTGCTTAGTCTCTGAGGCTTTGTGCCTTAAAGGAAGCTGCTAGTTTAATCGGACTCTGGGTTTAGCATTCAAGGGGATTACCAGAGAGACTCTGACCTGCGCTAGGTCACCCAGTCTCGGTTTGTCTCTGGACTGGGTCGACCTACGTCAAATCATGGCACAGTGAGATCAGCAGTAAGATAGTGCCATGTATTTCACACGGGTATCTCATTGTCTCTCTTGGGGTCCCTGCAGATTGATCCTTTGTCTGTTGGTAACTATCCTTCTTATTTGGGCCTCTGTGCTGCGCTGCATGTGTCTAGTAGTGGCATAGGATATATATTCCTAAAGGTAGTACTAACAGTTTCCAAGTTCAGGCTGTCTCTGTGGGCTTAATGACACTTCGCATCTTCCTGCGGCCACGACTCTCTTTCTCTAATTCTGAGGGGGCCTGGACTTCAGATTTCCATGCTTATCATGCTGGTTTCTCCTGTCGCCATTTTCTCATGGCACATGCTAGACGGACCCTCCGACCAGACGGGAAGGGCTATACAACTCCTTCTAACCAGGAGCCAGTTACCAATTCTATCAAACCCGCGGAGGAGCACGCGCTATGAAGCTGTTAGCCTCATCCCTGAAGCTCTCATTAGCGATGTGAGCTTTGTCTGATACCTGTTAGGATGCTGTTGTTTTCCATGGGGCGGTAGATGCAGCATCTTGATTGCGTCTAGTATGTATTCACTTTAAAGGACATACGTATTTCGCTCACATTGCATGGAGTTAGTACTGTTTTCAAATTAAAAATGCAGCAGACAATTAGAAAGCATACTCACTGTAAGGATAGTTGATACATATTCAGCTGGCTGCAAACGCTATGGGGCTCATAATCAAACGAGAGAAATGTCTAAAAACCAGCCTAAGTCAGCACTTGGACGAACATTTCCCAAATACGTCCAATAAAAACGGGTTTTGGACGTATTTCTAAATGACCTAGACCTACATAGTGCCGCTGAATGACCAAAGCTAAACGGGGCGTTTCGGGAGATGTGTCGAGGGCGGGAGTTGGGTGGGATGTGGGCCGGCTTAGACTTAGTCGTACAGCATGTATAACCAAAAGTTATACAGCCGACAATCAACAGAACTTGTACGTTGTGACTTAGACCATGTAAAACATGGTCTAAGTCACAAAAACCCACCTAAACTCACCAGATAAGCACTGCAAACACATAAAACAGACCCCCACACACTACCCCAGTGATCACCGTCCCCCCCTCCACCCCCATAAAAATATTAATCACATCTTTAAAATTCAGCCTCCAGACCATCATCACCTGGCCGCCTGGCATAGGAAAGCCTAGTCGTCCAGCACAGAAGCAGCTTAAGTCATCTTGGGGGTGGATTAGGGACTCATGGAAAGGAGGACTCATGCCTATAAGCCCCTGTAATCACTGCATTGATGATGAAACATGGGCACTTCCCTATACACCCCCAAAACCCTTTTGTACTGGCATATAAGTGGCTCCTGCAGCCATAAGGGCTATTGGGGTGGTAGATAAGTGGGTCTAGGGGATTCTGGATGTGGTTTGGGGGGCTCACCGTGACCTATAAGGGAGCAGTAGTGAGGAGAAGACATGGCATCCTTTTTGTGAAGTTCACAGCAGTGCCCTGTAAGGTACCCCCACTATTTAGGTGCCATGTCTGGGTGGTCAGTCCATCACTTTGCAGACCCCTCCCACGTCCAACAGGGCTTGTTCTATGCGTTTTGGACTTGGATGAAAAGTTAGATGAAAATGTGGTATAAAGATGGACGATTTAGCAACTTGGACGATCAGATCTGCAGGATCTTGATTTTGGATGTATTTTTCGAAAATGTGTCCTAGGCTGTTTTTTACTTTGGACGACTTGCGAGTTGGATGTAAATGGAGTTAGAAGTCCCTTTCGATTATGCCCTTCCACTTGTCAAAGCCTCTGGCCCATTGCACTCCCTCTGGATTCAGCCAACATGTATTTTTGACTTTTTTATTTTTTTATGTTCGTTAAGGTAAGGAAGGAGCCAGGAGCGCAGGACAGGTTTTAAATGGAGCTTCCTGGGATGGGTAGGGATTTGGCACCATCAGCTATACCCTGAAAAGGCACCAAGGGAGCCTAGCCCCATGCTTACTAAGTCAGCAAAGCTAAAACCAGTGCGAAGCTACACCTAGAGCAGGACCAAACCATGCCTACAGGCCATGTTGAGCAGCAGAGAAGACCAGGAGCAGGAGAGAGACCATCTAGCCTCCTGCAGAGATAGAAAATACTGAAGTACCAGTGAGCAGACCATCGTATATATGACAGAGCTCACCTTTGTGCTCTCTCCACCTGCTGGTAGGTGAACACATCCCACTTGTCTGGATTCATCTGGTGCTGATGACCTTATCAAAATAGGAAGAAATCTGTATTGAGTTTGTTTCTGGGAGTATTGATTGAAAAATCTGAATTCACCTCAACTTTTTGTGAAAAGACTGATTAATCTTTAACTCGTATGCCTGAAATGCTTTGACTTGATGAGTTAGCTCATATTTCTGTTTTCTATCCATTAGGAAAGGTATGAGACAAATAAACAAAGAGACCTCTGGACCCACAAGCCGATATAGTACCTGTGGTAAGTGTAAATATTTTTATCTAATGTTGCTGAATTATTCAGCATTATAGCACACAGTGGCCGCTTATTTTAGAAACCCCATTCATGATTTAAACATGTAGATCTTATAAACATATAAAACCCTTTCTCTAAAAACAAGCAGGACAACCATTTACCATGAAAGGGTAACATAGTAACATAGTAGATGACGGCAGATAAAGACCCGAATGGTCCATCCAGTCTGCCCAACCTGGTTCAATTTAAATTATTATTATTATTATTTTTTAAATTTAATTAAATTTAATTTTTTTTAAATTAAATTAAATTTAATTTTTTTTAAATTTTTCTTCTTAGCTATTTCTGGGCAAGAATTCAAAGCTTTACCCGGTACTGTGCTTGGGTTCCAACTGCCAAAATCTCTGTTAAGACTTACTCCAGCCCATCTACACCCTCCCAGCCATTGAAGCCCTCTCCTGCCCATCCTCCACCAAACGGCCATACACAGACACAGACCATGCAAGTCTGCCCAGTAACTGGCCTTGTTCAATATTTAATATTATTTTCTGATTCTAAATCTTCTGTGTTCATCCCATGCTTCTTTGAACTCAGTCACAGTTTTACTCTCCAGCACTTCTCTCGGGAGCGCATTCCAGGCATCCACTACCCTCTCCGTAAAGTAGAATTTCCTAACATTGCCCCTGAATCTACCACCCCTCAACCTCAAATTATGTCCTCTGATTTTACCATTTTCCTTTCTCTGGAAAAGATTTTGTTCTACGTTAATACCCTTTAAGTATTTGAACGTCTGAATCATATCTCCCCTGTCTCTCCTTTCCTCTAGGGTATACATATTCAGGGCTTCCAGTCTCTCCTCATACGTCTTCTGGCGCAAGCCTCCTATCATTTTCGTCGCCCTCCTCTGGACCGCCTCAAGTCTTCTTACGTCTTTCGCCAGATACGGTCTCCAAAATTGAACACAATACTCCAAGTGGGGCCTCACCAATGACCTGTACAGGGGCATCAACACCTTCTTCCTTCTACTGACTACGCCTCTCTTTATACAGCCCAGCATCCTTCTGGCAGCAGCCACTGCCTTGTCACACTGTTTTTTCGCCTTTAGATCTTCGGACACTATCACCCCAAGGTCCCTCTCCCCGTCCATGCATATCAGCTTCTCTCCTCCCAGCATATACGGTTCCTTCCTATTATTAATCCCCAAATGCATTACTCTGCATTTCTTTGCATTGAATTTTAGTTGCCAGGCATTAGACCATTCCTCTAACTTTTGCAGATCCTTTTTCATATTTTCCACTCCCTCTTCGGTGTCTACTCTGTTACAAATCTTGGTATCATCTGCAAAAAGGCACACTTTTCCTTCTAACCCTTCAGCAATGTCACTCACATACATATTGAACAGGATTGGCCCCAGCACCGAACCCTGAGGGATCCATTAGTCACCTTTCCTTCCTTCGAGCGACTTCCATTAACCACCACCCTCTGGCGTCTGTCCGACAGCCAGTTTCTGACCCAGTTCACCACTTTGGGTCCTAACTTCAGCCCTTCAAGTTTGTTCAACAGCCTTCTATGAGGAACTGTATCAAAGGCTTTGCTGAAATCCAAGTAAATTACATCTAGCATATGTCCTCGATCCAGCTCTCTGGTCACCCAATCAAAAAATTCAATCAGGTTCGTTTGGCACGATTTACCTTTTGTAAAGCCATGTTGCCTCGGATCCTGTAACCCATTAGATTCAAGGAAGTACACTATCCTTTCTTTCAGCAACACTTCCATTATTTTTCCAACAACTGAAGTGAGGCTCACTGGCCTGTAGTTTCCTGATTCATCCCTGTGACCACTTTTATGAATAGGGACCACATCCGCTCTCCTCCAATCCCCAGGAATCACTCCCGTCTCCAGAGATTTGTTGAACAAGTTTTTAATAGGACTCGCCAGAACCTCTCTGAACTCCCTTAGTATCCTGGGATGGATCCCGTCTGGTCCCATTGCTTTGTCCACCTTCAGTTTTTCAATTTGCTCATAAACACCCTCCTCCGTGAACGGCGCAGAATCTACTCCATTTTCTCGTGTAACTTTGCCAGACAATCTCGGTCCTTCTCCAGGATTTTCTTCTGTGAACACAGAACAGAAATATTTGTTTAGCACATTTGCTTTCTCCTCATCACTCTCCACATATTTGTTCCCAGCATCTTTTAGCCTAGCAATTCCATTTTTTATCTTCCTCCTTTCACTAATATATCAGAAAAAATTTTTATCTCCCTTTTTTACATTTTTAGCCATTTGTTCTTCCGCCTGTGCCTTCGCCAAACGTATCTCTCTCTTGGCTTCTTTCAGTTTCACCCTGTAGTCCTTTCTGCTCTCCTCTTCTTTGGTTTTTTTATATTTCATGAACGCCAACTCTTTCGCCTTTATTTTCTCAGCCACTAGGTTGGAGAACCATATCGGCTTCCTTTTTCTCTTGTTTTTATTGATTTTCTTCACATAAAGGTCCGTAGCCATTTTTATCGCTCCTTTCAGCTTAGACCACTGTCTTTCCACTTCTCTTATGTCCTCCCATCCTAACAGCTCTTTCTTCAGGTACTTTCCCATTGCATTAAAGTCCGTACTTTTGAAATCTAGGACTTTAAGTATCGTGCGGCCGCTCTCCACTTTAGCCGTTATATCAAACCAAACCGTTTGATGATCGCTACTACCCAGGTGAGCACCCACTCGAACATTAGAGATACTCTCTCCATTTGTGAGGACCAGATCCAATATCGCTTTTTCCCTTGTGGGTTCTGTCACCATTTGTCTGAGCAGAGCCTCTTGAAAGGCATCCACAATCTCCCTACTTCTTTCCGATTCCGCAGACGGAACATTCCAGTCCGCATCCGGCAGGTTGAAATCTCCCAACCGCAGAACCTCCTCTTTCCTACCAAACTTTTGGATATCCACAATCAGATCCTTATCAATTTGCTGCGATTGAGTCGGAGGTCTGTAGACTACACCCACGTAGATAGAAGTTCCATCTTCTCTTTTCAGAGCAATCCATATCGCTTCTTCCTCTCCCCAGGTCCCTTGCATTTCGGTCGCTTGGATATTGATCTTTACATAGAGAGCTACTCCTCCACCTTTATGACCATCTCTGTCCTTCCTAAAAAGATTATATCCCGGTATGTTTGCATCCCATCCATGTGATTCATTGAACCATGTCTCTGTGATAGCAACAATATCTAGATCTGCCTCTAATATCAGGGCTTGCAGATCATGAACTTTGTTGCTTAGACTGCGAGCATTTGTGGTCATCGCTTTCCAGCTATTTTTCAGCGATAATCTCCTTTTTCGTATGGATTTTTGTGTCGTTTCACTTTCCGTTGCAATACTAAGAAATGAGTTGCTGATATTGCTTATGTTGCAGCCTTTACTACTATCACATCTTTTCTTTTGCCGTGATTTCACTGACGGAGTCCTGGGACAGATATCTAGCATTCAGAACTTTCCTGAAGCCTTTGGCAGGCCCAACTGTGCGTTCCTTCCTGCCTGCCCAACATGCATGGGATCTTCAGTTGTTTTCTTTCTGTGGGGCTGTTCTGATGAATTTTTCCACTCTCTATTCTTCATTCTTGTCTTCCTTGCTTGCCGTTTAGTGTGAGCAGTAAAGGACCTTTTACCTTTTCCTATTTTAATTTTATTCTGTTAATTCTTTTAGGGCTCCATTTACAAAGCTGTGGTAGTGATTTCGCTGTGACAAATGCATCAAAGCTCATAGGAATTGAATGGGCCTCGGTGCATTTGCAATGGGAGAGACACCATGATCAAATTACTAGGTGTTATCTTAGATGACAAACTATCCTATCACCAGCACATTAGCTCAGTGGGCTAAAAATGTTTTTATAAATTTAAAAATGATCCGTTCAGGCTCAGGTCTCTTAGATCAAAAATCCATCAATATCCTCATTCACTTTCTAGTTATAACACATCTGGACTACTGCAATTCCCATTACCAAGTCAGAATTCACTTCAGGGTAATATCTTTATCAAGGTATTATCCAAAAAGAAATTAGATGTCTTCAGATAATACAAAACACTGAGATTAAACTCATTTACAAGGCTAAAAAATACATTCATATAACCCCTCTTTTGAAACAAGCCCACTGGTTGCCCATACCCTATTGCAACTTATTCAAAATCTTACTTCAAAACAAAACAAGAAAGCACACCAGCTTTCATCAACAGATTGTTGGTCCCTCACACAACATCGCGACTATTATGATCTTCCCAACAGAATCTCCTATCAATTCCTTCTCTTCGCCATATATTTTATGACACAACACACAAAACAATCTTTTCTGTTGTTGCCTTATGGCATAGGCGTTGGGACAGGGGAGGCCACAAGGGCCATGGCCTCCCCAAAAACTGGTGCCTGCCCGCCCTCCTGACTCCCAGGGTTTAACTTAAAATGATCGGGCAGCCGCTGCCACACAGGAGCAGACCTGCCCCCGAAAGTAGAATGAAGACTTCCGGGGGGGAAGGCCTTCTTCTTGATGCTGCGTGGCGACTGCCCGATCATTTAAACTTGAAGCTGCCGCATGATTTCACCGGGGCTAGGGTGGAGTGCCTTGGTCCCCCCAACCAAGACAGCATTCCGCTACCCCTGCCTTATTGTACGTGCTTCCTAGCAATATCAGGAAGAAAACATCCTTACCCATATTTAGGACAAATTTAAAGATCTTCTTCCTATTTAAGGATACCTTTGCTTCCTAAAAAAAAAACCTCCTATCTTAGGCAGTGCAGTACTTTACTCTTACCCCCTCCCTTTGTGTTAGGCCTTTATATATTTTTTTTTGAATATTGTATTTTTCCCCCTCCCCCCTTTGGGTCTCTAATCAATATGTTATCATGCTTATATGACCCAGTCTTATGTCTTTATTTTTAAAACTTTGTTTAACCATTGTAAACCGCCTAGACGTAATGATAGGCGGGATATCAAATATATAATAAATTTGGAACTTGAAACCATGGCTTTGTAAAAGAAGCCCTTAGTATTTTGTGATTGAGCACCCGATTGCAGTTAAAAAAAAAGTGTGTTTTCATTTTGTTCATGATTGAGTTGTTTGATTTTATTTCAGAAGTTTTTCAAATGTCAAAAGTATATGGATCTTCAAAAACTAAAGTCCACATCTGATCTTTTTTCACAAATTATTATCGCCCCTCTCAAGGGAATTGCTTCTAAATGGTATGCAATAATGCGACAGATATCTACAGTATCACAACTGTTGAAAGCTTGGCATACAGATTTGGAAATATCTGCTGAGGATGAGTAATGGCATGAAGTGTGGACTAGAGTATTTAAGTTCATTCGATTGGCTTCTGTCCTTCTATCGATGTACTTTATGCTGCACCGATCCCACTGGACCCTGCAGAAAATTGCTAAATTATCTCATGTTGTCTCCAATTTATTCTGGTCCTGTAAGAAATCAGTGGGTACACTGCCCCATATGGTATTCCAGTGTCCTCATCTTAAATTGTATTGGGATAGAGTCTGGAACATCATTTCTTTTATTTTGAACATTCATGAACCCTTACACCTCAAAATTATTATTCTAGGACTAAAGGGCCTAAGCACTCCTTATGTGAACATAATGCACGCTTACTCAACATCTTACTATTTTTGGCCATTAAAACATTTTCCACTGTTGGAAGGACTTATCAAAAGTGGAATATATGATATGGTGGAACACAGTTTGCATAACCAGCAAATTTGAAAGCACCATAGCGGAAAAACATAATTCTACTAATTCATTTCTCAAAATATGGAGCCCAGTTCAAACTTACTTTAGACCGTTGACACACTGTATATTAGGTCGCTTAATCTATGTTATGCTGTGATGCTTGTTGAGAATTTCTTCCATGCTTTGCATGTGCATCGTCAAATAAAATATGTGTATTGAACTGTTATATTTGTTTGACATGAGGCATCTGGTTGTATTGTATTGCCTTGTTCACATTATTCTCTTCATATATTTTGCTTGTCTTGTACAACTGGAACTTATCATGTCCTAATTAATATTTGTATACTTGGTTTTTCTTTATATGTTATTATTATAAACCTAATAAAAAAAAGAAGTTTTTCAAATGTCATAGAAACCTTCCAGTGGTTTCAGAAAATGTTGGAGGTACAGTAGGACTGTGTCTGTGACAGGCACCAGTTATGAGTGTCAACCATGCCCCTGTCCTGACCAATGTAAGCTCAAATTCAGAAAAGAGCTTAGCAGAGAGGCCCAGGGCAAGAAATTTCTCAGTGTGCTCAAGTCTGGTCCATTAACTTTGACATTGGAGGCATCGACTCAAATGGCAGTGGGAGCTGCATTGGAGGCTGGAGGTGCACTGACACTGAGGAGGTCTCTACTGACATCATCGGGCCCTCTCAGGTCGAGCATCATTTGACATGACACCAAGGACTTGCAAGAATTCCTCTACGGCCTCATCGGCACTGAGGAATACCGATGTCCAGCATCAAGTGAAGGAGAAGAGGCATAGACTTCGGTCTTCTTTGAAGTATGCCAGGAGCTCCAGGATACCAGCATCACCAGGAGTTTAAAAGCTGTGATTGATATCTTCTGCAGTATGCTTGTGAGCACAGATTTACAGCCTTATGGTTCAGCATAACATCCCTATCTACTAGAAAATATATTATCAAGTTAAGAACCTAATCTCTTTATATGGAAAAAAAATTTCAACTACCAAATATGGGCTGGTAATCCCAGGATAGCCATGTAGCCCATAGGTCCCAGTTTCATATGGAGACTTTTCTCAACAGAGTGGAACTTTTGAGCCTGCCATAGCAATTAGATATTTATTGTTCTACAAGACCCTGAGGATTTCAGTAAAAAAAAAAAAGAAGAAATCCTCTGAGTTGATGTTTATGCTATGCAGATATTTATGGTTAATGAGCTGATAGAATTACTTGTGGGAATATTTTTCTGCACTGGCAAAGTTACTTTCTGTGGGCCGCTGGAAGCAATTAAAATTACAGACCTGTTAGTTGGCAATATAGTTATTTGATAAGCAAGACATTTGTTCCAAAAACCTTTGGTGATTAAAACTCTTTATGGGAGGTCAGCTAGGGTACTTATATCAGTTAGTTTTCTACAAGATCTGGATGACTCTCTTCAATCTCTATACAGCCTCCCTCAGCTCTCACCTGGACAAACAAGGCATAACTTCCTACAGCTATGCCGATGACATTACCATTCTCATTCCCCTTTGATCAACCTGAACTCTCCATGATGAACACAATATACCAAACACTAAAATCAATAGCAACCTGGATGAAAGATCACAAACTGAAATTGAACCTAGATAAAACGAAATTCATCCTCCTAGAAAACAACAAAATACCAACCATAACCAACATTGAAATCAACGCAATCAACTACCCCATACAAACCACCCTAAAACTGCTAGGAATAACTAGCGACAGATGCTGCACCATGCAACCGCAAATCAATAAAAAAATGCAAAAGTCATTCTTAGTCATGAGAAACTTAAGACAAGTTCGGAAATTCTTCAAGAAAACTCAATTCCAGCTCATAGTTCAGTCCTTAATACTAGACCTACTTGACTACTGTAATATCCTCTACCTCCCATGCCCTACAACCATAACAAAACAACTACAAACTATCCAAAACACAGCATTAAGACTCATCTACTCATTAAAGAAACATGATCACATTACAGAAGCATATCTCCAATCGCACTGGCTTCCGATCCCAGCAAGAATACAATTTAAATTCTACTGCCTACTATTTAAGACTTTATACGGAGACAGTCCAAACTACCTGAATAACCGCCTCATCCACAATACCGCAACCAGACATAGGAAAACTCACACCCCATTCTCATACCCCCCAATTAAGGAGGTCAAATGGAAAAAAACTATTTGATGGCCTCCTGGCCACTCAAGCAGCCAAACTAGACAACCAAATTGCCAATCTACTGACGGCATCCCTCGACTACAAGACTTTTAGAAAATAAATAAAGACCATACTCTTCAAGAAAACTCTGAAAAAAGAAATAATACCGCAAGTCTCAAACTCCACCTCTCACTAAAGCCAACTACCCCCAAACAAATAACCTTCCCCATTTCTTACTCTTTTTGAAAATGACCAATTTTTTTTTTTTTGTAAGTTCTTGTTGTAATACATCTTGGATAATTCTTTTGTAATCCGCCTTGAACTGCAAGGTAATGGCGGAATAGAAATCCCTAATGTAATGTAATGTAATGTAATGTAATTCACATTTGCATTTCTCTATCTGAGGACAGTCTAAATATCTCTGAATATATCTGTGATATTTGCACTGAAATCAATTTAGTTTCATGGGCTGGAACAGGATAGAGGTGTCAATTTTATTAACTTGTGTTAAGATTGCAGTTACTGTGTACTAATGAGCAGAATTAATAATGTCCACTAACTGTTGGGAACATACCCAGCATATTCCTATATGCAGAGATAATATGTTTTGACTGCTGTTAATAGGTACTGAGTCTCAGATTCTGTTTGGGCAAGGAGAGAGAAAGGCAGACTAGCCCTGGTCACATAGAAACAGAGAAGCATGATCGCAGATAAAGGCAAAATGGCCTATCCAGTTTGCCCATCCACTATCTCCTACTCTCCCTAAGAGATCTCATGTGCTTCTCCCACGCTTTCTTGAATTCAGACCCAGTCTGTCTCTACCGGTAGACTTCCACACATCTACCACCCTTTCTGTAAAAAGTATTTCCTTAGATTACTCCTAAGCCTATCACCTCTTAACTTCATCCTGTGCCTTCTCATTCCAGAGCTTCCTTTCAAATGAAAGAAACTTGCCTCGTGTGCACTTATGCAACGTAGGTACTTAAACATCTGTATCATATCTCCCCTCTTCCTGAAGTACCGGGTTTTGGGGTGGGGGAGGAGGGAAGTCACCAGACCAGAACAGAAAAGTGCCATAGCATGCTTGCTTTTCTTTCTTTATGCATACCACACTTTCTGTTAGTGTCTGAGCCAATCACCTTATTCTTGAGACTACTGATCCTTCTCATCCCCTTGTACACATGTGATTCCTCAGACATCATTAATATTTTACATGACATTACAGTGACAGGTGAGAGCTTTCTTGTAACATTAGATATTGAGTCACTCTACACCAATGTGACTCAAATGGAAGCACTGGATGTTATAATAGAATCATTAAGTGGTAGAATACTACATCTGGGCATACCCACAGAATTCATTACAGAATTGGCAGTTTTAGCTTTGGGAGAATTACCTATATTTTAAAGGTAGATTCTACAAACAAATCAAAGGCATAGCCAAGGTAGTCACTATGCCCCCTCTATAGCTAATTTGTATGTTGCCAATTTTGAAACCAAATTTTTAACTAATAATCCATTCAAGAGCAATATATATTTATGGTGTAGGTATATTGATAATATTTTTATGATTTGGAATGGTATGAATAAAGAGATTTTAAATTTTCATAAATTGTTAAACATTAAATGCAAGAATCTGAAATTTGAGCTGAATTACAGTAGCATTGAAGTCTCATTTTTGAATATTAAAATAAGATATACTGGTAAGAACAGTTCTCTCAGTACAACTCTTTCATAAGCCTACTGATATGAACAAGATGCTTCACTGTAATAGTTGTCTTAGTAGGCCAAATACATGCAATCTACTTTACTGCCAATTCCTAAGAATCAAAAGATTATGCTCTACACAGGAAAACATCATACACAAATCTGAAATCATGGTGCTCATTTTCCAAAAAGATAGACATCAAAAAACAGCATAAACCAGAACTTGGATGTCTAACTAGTCAAAACATCCAAGTGGGCATTCTCAAATCAGACTTTCTAGATGTCTTTCTGGTCACTTTCTCTCCAGTGCATCTAAATCTTAACGGAGGCATATTAGAGGCGTGCTTTAGGCGGGCTTAGGGTGGGGTTAGGACTTGGACGTTCTGCAAGGATAATCAAACTTTTAACAAAACAGCCGGGACAACATTTAAACATGATCAACAGAAGGCTCAGCTTTTCAATAATGCTTAATAAGAAACGCCGAACAACCCCAGCCTCACCCTGCTAAGCCCCCCCCCCAGGGTGTCCAACAGTAAATACAGCAAGGAGATCAATAAATCCAAAGTAAAAGTATGAAAATTTACAAAAGAAACTTCATCAACAATTCAGAAGATGACTACGAGCCATCTGGGTAATAGTAGACCAAACGGCTTCCAAGTCTTTTGAAATTGAACACCTTTTGCATAGGAGAAGTCCACTACATCCCAATGTTCCCACCTCAGCTGACGGTGATCAGCTGAGGTGGGAGCATCAGTGTCCAGTAGTGCTGCCCGATTCAGGAAAAAAAAATTTGATTTGATTTGATTCGATTCAGCCTATTGAATCAATTTTTCGATTTGATTCCATTCGATTTTCCTGCCCAATTGGGTGGTTTTTTTTCAAACATCCTGGTGGGTTTATTTTATAGCCTCTTCACCCCTTTTATAGCTTCTTCACCCCCTTTGCCCTCTCCTACCCACACTGGGCCTGTGGTGTAAACAAAATAAACAAACAAAAAAATGCTTTTCCTCTCTCTGTTAAATCCTAACTCATGCTCACGGTCTAACAACAGCTCTGGAAGGATACACATCCCCCTTACCTCCTCCCTGGCCGCTGCACTGAATCTTCAGGCAGCCCGACTGCAGTAATAAGGTGAGCCTGCTGCCATTGGAATACCCTGGAAGCCGCCTCTCTGCAGGTCCCATCAGTTCTTCATTTTCAACAGAGCTGAGAAACTCTCTTCAGTTTCTTCAAAGCGTCAAATTTTTGCCTTCCTGTGCTTATTTTTCTCTATTTTCCTCATAATTTCTTGTTTTCATCATGTTCCAGTATTTTACATGACTTTAGTTCATTTTTATCAGTCATTCATTTTTTTGAACTTTGAGCCTCTTTTTTCCTTCTAGGAGCGTCAACTGTTTTCAGCATCCTAGTTACTTGACCTTCACGGGCCATTGAGCCCTTTGAATTGGTGTTGGTTGTTTTCCCCTCCATGTCAAGGAGGGTACCAAGTGGCTTAAAGAAATGCTCTCAATTGTAATTGGACCATTTCAAGCTCTGACCCACTTAATTGGTGTCCAGTGTCCGGGTACTAAATATCAAGACATTACCTGTGTCCTCGGTATCCACATGCAAAAGAGGTTACTGAAAGCCTGAAAAATTCAATTTGAAAAACATTTTGGTACCATGTCAGCATTGCATTCAGAGTATCAGGGGTTGGACTCCTTACATCGAGGGATGCAGCACGTAAGACAGCTAAGAAGCACAAACATTCTTCCCCTTTTAGGCATGGCACTGTGTCTTCCCATGCATCAATCTCCTCAATGCATAGTAAGCATTGACACACTGAGGATTGCTGTCCTTCCATCCATTTGATGTCTTCTTGTAAGCATGCCTTGACATCGAGGTCTCCCATGCCCCAACATCCAGTACAGCAGATGGCTTTCATACTGATGTCTCTTTTGGTACTGGCACCTTCTCTCCAAGAGGAGATCCGGGCTATGCTCACAAGAGCTTTCGGGGCTACTGAAGACACAGTCTTCAAAGGCTTTAAAAGCTTCCATACCTGCCTCAGTCCAGCCCGAGGATACATCAACATATCGATCAAGGGTTAGGTCACACACCTCTGCTTGATGTCAAGCATTGGGGTCAGCATGGACCCACTCAATGCATGCATCATCATCGATTGAGGAATTATCTCCTGGATCAGACCATAAGCCTATACCTCGACACACAGTCGACTCTTCTCTCAAAACACACTCCCTGATTCACCTAGTAGGGAGTACTTTTAGAAGTCTGACTCAGATATCTCCAACTATTCAGACAAGGCTTTGCCAGAATACTCAGCAGAAGAATCCTGTGGTATACAGTACATTCTGATCCTTCCCCTCCTCTTCAATGCCGCAAGTCTCTGCCAGAAAGTATATCTGTTACTGTCTTTTTGAGGTAGATGGGTTAGGCTTTGCCCATCAAAATAGAAACGGAGGAGAAACCTCACTCTGAACCTTTTGAACTCTTTGACTTTGAGGCACCACCAAACTAATGCATTAAGGTACCTTTGCATAATTTCATCAAACGAGCTTTATTTAAAACCTGTCAGTCAAGGTAGTTTGTAAAAAGATAAACACAATGTATTGAATTCAAAAGTTTCCAGGCATTGATAGAACTTAACTTCAGCATCATTCATTAGTTGTGAAATCTGCCCTCAAACGATTGCAGAACTCAAGATCTTATACTTGTGCTCCTTCAGGTAGAGAAGCCAGCACATTGGATTCTTTTGGCAAACACATTTTACAATCAACTATGCTCATTAACAGGATTATGGACCTATCAGAGTTTTGAGGAATTCCTTCCTCTAGACAAACAAAAATAATTTCAACAATTGCAATGCCCACTGTAAAATGAACACATTGTAATGACTGATATCTGATTAAAGTAATGAGGGAAAAAAACCTTCCTTATCACTAAGGAGCTGTCATTCTGCAAAGTTATCAAGGCATGCTTCTCACGTTCAGTAAGATTAGTCCTATTACTTGAAAATCTTCTCTCTTTTTTACTAAGATGTGTTATAACAAGTTTGTAAAGAGTCCAGTAAGGAATCCATAGGACCAGGGGGTAACCATGTAGATTTAGGAAATACTATTGATCTATCACTATTTGTATCATCCTGTGGAAAAAACATTTTGATTATCAAAGTACGTATGAATTTTTCAATATCAATGCGCGTTTGGAAAAAAAATCCACATTCTTTGTGGGCACAAAGGTCAAACCTTGTGACCTCTGATTGTAATTGTAATTCTGTGGGAAGCCCTGTTGATTCCCTTGTCTCTGTCTGCCCCTCTGCTGGTACCGGGGTCTGGCATCTAAAAAATCATTATCCGAGCTGAAATTACTTGCTGAGGACTCTGAAGTTTTATCAAAAGTCACTCTTCTTTCTCTTTGTGCTTTTTCTGGTTTATTTTTCTTTGACCAGGGATAAATCCTATGGTTAATATAGTCCTCCTCATGTTGTTTGAATTTTTTAAATTTATTTTTCTATAAATCAGCTTTAAACGAATCAACATGGGTACGCATATCATCTTGACGTTTTTTAAACTCAGCTTCCACAGTCTTTACTTTTAAGAATTTTAACTCATCTTCTATAGTTGTTTTTATCTCTTGCATTACTTTTTTCATTTTATCCACTATGAGGACCATCAGATCGAGAGAACACTTGTTCAATATTTGAATCCATTTATTAGTGAATTCATCATCTTCATTAAACATCCTAGGTTCTTTATAAACACGTAAACCCCTTGGTATATATTTCTTTTTACAATATTCAATAAGTGTCACACCAAATAACTCTGCTCTAATATATCTTTTTAAGAGTTGGGTCAATTCATCCCAATCTATACTATTGTCCAATGAATGTTGCTCCCATTGCATAGAGTTTGATGAATCTAGCACAGAACTAATGAAATCTGCTGTGAAACTGATTCTACTTTGCCAGGTGTGTTGAGCCATGTTCACTCGTTGATATATTATCAATATTGTGTACCAATATATTAAAGAAAATATTTAGTGGTCACTCAATTGTTAAATCAAACACATTACAACCACTAATGAAAAATGAAATGTTACTGAAAGTTACCTGGGTTGCAAGCCTCAGATTGTGGAGCTTTACCCACTACGGGTTTTCTACAGAATAAATTTCTTTTCTCCTGCTCCTTCTTACATCACAAGCTTGAATGTACCCTGCCTACCTTTATTTAAATTTTTATTTTAATCAAATTACTTTTAATATAATAAAGTTTAAAAAATATCTCACTAATTTCTTATTTGTTCCCTTTATTTTATTTTTTAAAAATCTTTTTAAAACTTTGTATTAATTGGAAACCGCTTTGACTATAAAAGCGGTATATCAAGATTTAAATAAACTTGAACTTGAAACTTATAGACTTTGCACACTGTTATAAGCCTATGAGCTTTTTTGACTTTTCTAGAACCATTAACCTAACAGCTCATTCCATTCAACAGAACCGGCAGAATGCTGTAAAAATTATACTTATCTTGAGAAAGTGCTCTAGTGCTTTAAAGTGCTTTGTTGAAAGTGCATAGATGCTTTCAAAATGCTATAGTGCCTTGAATCATTCTCTCTATAGCTAGAAGAGGTTGTCCATTTTATTTTCTTTAACCTTCCGACGCGGCCAGCGTTTTGCGGGGCCAAACAGCACCCCCGCTGCATCAGGGAAAAGTTTTTGGCAATGCTAAAAAAAGAAAGACAGGCATAAATAACAGAACATTCTGCTCACACACTACAAAATTACTTACTTTAAAAAGTTCTTTTCAGCATTATACCTCCTAAGAGCAATACAAACTCTCCTGCTGATTCTGATCAACGGGGGAACATGGCGTTACATTTTTAAATGGCGTGACATCACTCCCCATAGCATTACTATGATCTGATTGACTAAACTTCACTGGAGCAACTTACAGAGATTAGTAACATAGAAGGCAATTTTAAAGCCCACGCCTTTTTTTTTATTACTAATACTTAATTCTAAAGGCAATTTTTAACATTTAGAAAGTACATTGAAACGTGTCTCATAACATGGAGGCAATTTCAGATCAATAAAAATGTTGCCATTCCATGGCTTTATTCAGACCATCAGGTTCAAGTGTTTTCAACCTAAAAGTCCAGTGCTGTTCTTTTTGAGCTAAAGAAAATAAATAAAAGCAAGAGAAAAAGGAAACCAATATGATTCTCCAAACTAGTGGCAGAGAAAATAAAGGCAAAAGAGTTGGCGTTCCTGAAATATTAAAAAACCTAAGAAGAAGAGTATAGAAAGGACTACCGGGTGAAACTGAAAGAAGCCAAGAGAGAGACACTTCTGGCAAAAGCGCAGGCGGAAGAGCATATGGCTAAAACTGTAAAAAAGAGAGACAAAATTTTTTTCAGATATATTAGTGAAAGGAGGAAGATGAAAAATAGAATTGCTAAACTAAAAGGTGCTAGGGACAGATATGTGGAGAGTGATGAGGAAAAAGCAAATGTGCTAAACAAATATTTCTGTTCTGTGTTCACGGAAGAAAATCCCGGAAAAGGACTGAGATTGTCTGGCAAAGTTACGCAAGAAAATGGAGTAGATTCTGCACCGTTCACGGAGGAAAGTGTTTATGAACAACTTGAAAAACTGAAGACGGACAAAGTGATGGGACCAGATGGGATCCATCCCAGGATACTGAGGGAGCTCAGAGAGGTTCTGGCGGGTCCTATTAAAGCCTTGTTCAACAAATCTCTGGAGATGGGAGTGGTTCCTGGGGATTGGAGAAGAGCAGATGTGGTCCCTATTCACAAAAGTGGTCACAGAGATGAAGTGGGAAATTACAGGCCGGTAAGCCACACTTCGGTTGTTGGAAAAATAATGGAAGTGTTGCTGAAAGACAGGATAATGAACTTCCTAGAAATTAATGGGCTACAGCAGGGGTGCCCACACTTTTTGGACTTGCGAGCTACTTTTAAAATGACCAAGTCAAAATGATCTACCAACAATAAAATTTTAAAAAGCACACTGTACGCAGAGAAAATGTTAATTATCATTTATATTCCGCGGGTTTTCAAAGAGGTCAAGGCAGATGACTTTATACAATGTCACCTCAGGAACAACTATACAAAAATAGACAAATATACCCCCTCCCTTTTTACTAAACCGCGATAACGTTTTTTAGCGCAGGAAGCTACACTGTATGCCCTGCGCTGCTCTCGATGCTCGTAGGCTCCCTGCGCTAAAAACCGCTATTGCGGTTTAGTAAAAGGGGGCCATAGTGCAAAATATAGACAGCAGATATAAATTCTCAAAATGGACACATTTTGATCACTAAATTGAAATAAAATCATTTTTCCTACCTTTGTTGGCTGGTGATTTCATGAGTCTCTGGCTGCACTTTATTCTTCTGACTGTGCATCCAATATTTCTTCCCTTCTTTCAACCTGCTGTATGCTTCCAGACCTCATTCCCTCCGCCAACTTTTTCTTCTTCTTTCCCTGCCCCCTCCCCTTTCTTTCTTTCTGTCTCCCTGCCCCCCTTTCTTTCTGTCTGTCTTTCTCTCTCCATGCTCCCTTTCTTTCTGCCTTCCTGTCCCCCCTTTCTTTCTGTCTGTCTTTCTCTCTCTATGCCCCCTTTCTTTCTGTCTTCCTATCCCCCCTTTCTTTCTTTTTCCCTTCTTTCTGTCTCCCTGCTCCCCCTTCTTTCTGTCTCCCTGCCTGCTCCCAAGCCAATGCCGCTGCCATCAGGGAACAGGCCTCCAAACCACCACCACTGCCATTGGGGAACAGGCCTCCAAACCACCGCTGCCCCAAGCTCTCCCTGCTTCCCCACACCGAAGTGTCGGGCCGATCAGATTTCCTCTCCCCGTCATTTCTGAAGTCAGAGAGGAAGTTCCAGGCCAGCCAGGTAGCGATTGGCTGGCCCGGAATTTCCTCTCTGACGTCAGAATTGACGTCGGGTGGGGGAAGTTGGTTGGCTCTGCGCTTCTGAGTCGGGAAGCAAGTAGAACGCGAAAGCAACGCGATCGACTCGTGTTGCCTTCACGATCTACCGATCGATCACGATTGACCTTTTGGGCACCCCTGGGTTATAGGATCCAAGGCAACATGACTTTACTAAAGG
This sequence comes from Geotrypetes seraphini, assembly GCF_902459505.1. Classification (NCBI taxonomy): domain Eukaryota; kingdom Metazoa; phylum Chordata; class Amphibia; order Gymnophiona; family Dermophiidae; genus Geotrypetes; species Geotrypetes seraphini. The sequence goes on from NC_047085.1 coordinate 358,613,640, forward strand.
TAAATTGTGCCAAACGAACCTGATTGAATTTTTTGATTGGGTGACCAGAGAACTGGATCAACGACATATGCTAGATGTCATTTACTTAGATTTCAGCAAAGCCTTTGACATGGTTCCTCATAGGAGGCTCTTGAACAAACTTGAAGGGCTGAAGTTAGGACCCAAAGTGGTGAACTGGATTAAAAACTGGTTGTCAGACAGATGCCAGAGAGTGGTGGTTAATGGAAGTCACTCGGAGGAAGGAAAGGTGAGTAGTGGAGTCCCTCACGGTGCAGTGCTGGGGCTGATCCTATTCAGTATGTTTGTGAGTGACATTCGGAGAAACTGAAGGGAGATAGGTTCAAAACAAATGCAAGGAAGTTTTTCTTCACCCAAAGGGTCGTGAACACTTGGAATGCGCTACCGGAGGAAGTGATCAGGCAGAGTACGGTACATGGATTCAAACAGGGATTGGATGGATTCCTGAGGGATAAAGGGATCGTGGGATACTGAGAGAGGTGCTGGGATGTAACACAAGTATAGAAAGCTAACCAGGAAATAAGTATAGAAAGCCAACCAGGTCGTGCATGGGCAAGACCAGAGGGTGAGGACTTTGATGGGAAGATAGGACTTTAATGAGAAACCAAGGTGGAAAGGGGCCCCTTCTGGTGATTCAGACAGGTCGTGACCTGTTTGGGCTGCCGCGGGAGCGGACTGCTGGGCAGGATGGACCTATGGTCTGACCCGGCGGAGGCACTGCTTATGTTCTTATGTTCTTATGTACTGAAGGGTTAGAAGGAAAGGTATGCCTTTTTACACATGATACCAAGATATGTAACAGAGTAGAAACATAGGACATGACGGCAGAAAAGGGCCACGGCCCATCTAGTCTGCCCACACTAATGGCCCATCCCCTAACTACCTCTATGAAGAGATCCCACTGCTAATCCCATCTTTTCTTAAAATCTGGCACGCTGCTTGCCTCAATTACCTGTTGTGGAAAATTATTCCAGCGATCAACCACCCTTTCGGTGAAGAAATATTTTCTGGTGTCGCCATGAAATTTCCCACCTCTGATTTTCAACGGATGCCCTCTTGTTGCCTTGGGTCCTTTAAGTAAAAAGAGATCCTCTTCCACCTTGATACGGCCTGTGACATATTTGAACATCTTGATCATGTCTCCCCTCTCTCTGCATTCCTCGAGTGAGTACAGCTGCAACTTACCCAGTCGTTCCTCATACGGGAGATCCTTGAGTCCTGAGACTATCCTGATGGCCATTCGCTGAACCGACTCAACTCTCCGCACATCTTTTTGATAATACGGCCTCCAGAATTGTACACGGTATTCCAGATGGGGTCTCACCATGGATCTGTACAACAGCATTATGACCTCGGGCTTACGGCTGACGAAACTTCTACGGATACAGCCCATGATTTGTCTAGCCCTGGATGAAGCTTCCTCCACTTGAGTGGCAGTTTTCATGTCTTCGCTAATGATCACCCCCAAGTCACATTCTGCTACAGTCCTTGCTAGGATCTCACCATTTAGGGTGTAAGTCCTGCATAGATTTTTGCCGCCAAGGTGCATGACCTTGCATTTTTTGGCATTGAAACTTAGTTGCCAAGTCTTTGACCAATGCTCCAGCAGGAGTAGGTCCTGCGTCATACTGTCGGGCATTGGGATTTTGTCGGGCACTGTGCTTTCATCTGTTGTGCGGTTGCCTACTATGTTGCATAGTTTGGCGTCATCGGCGACTAATGTAATTTTATCTCGAAGCCCCTCAGCCAAGTCTCTTACGAAGATGTTAAATAGGATCGGGCCCAAGACCGAGCCCTGTGGCACTCCGCTGATCACCTCCGTCATATCGGAGAGGGTACCGTTTACCACTACCTCAGAATCATTATGCTTGATTGTAACAAGAAAGAAGTTATATATAAAGAATTTTAAAAAAAGAGAAAAATCATTCACAATTCAGCTCAGCAATCAGAATAGTAGTCATTTCCCCTGTACAGCCTCTAGTTCAGGAGTAGGGAACTCCGGTCCTCGAGAGCCATATTCCAGTCGGGTTTTCAGGATTTCCCCAATGAATATGCATGAGATCTATTTTCATCCACTGCTTTCAATGCACATTCATTGGGGAAATCCTGAAAATCTGACTGGAATATGGCTCTCGAGTACCGGAGTTCCCTACCCCTGCTCTATTTGTATGATTTATGAGAGGTTTGATATTGACAAAGCCCTCCCCTTCAAACCTCCTATTGTGTTGCGGGGTCTCAACTTCATCCTCTCAGCTAATGAAAACTCCTTTTGAGCTTGTCAACACTTACCACTTGGAAGGTTTTATTCTTGGTGGTGGTCACTTCAGCATGCAGAGTCGGTGAGCCTCAGGCCTTAGTAGCTGATCCATCTTATATTTATTTATCTAATTTGTTTTCTATCCCGCTTTTCATCATAACAGAGTAGTTCTGTGCACACATTGTACTTTACTTCTGAAAGTGGAGTTTCTTTTGACCCAAACAGGATAGGGGTGAACACACTTTATCCAATTGGCTTTCAGATTGCATCTCATTTACTTATGCTCAGGCTGACTCTGGAGGGTCATGTCACTGCTCACAATGTTAGGGCCATTGATCTGTTGTTAACCCATTTGAGATCAGCTTCCTTTGAGATTTGCAGAGCTGCAACATGGTCATCAGTCCACACATTCACGTCTCACTACTGCCTAGAGCAAGCTTCCTGACACAACAGTCAGTTCGGTTAGAGAGTTCTGCAGAATTTGTTTGGAGTCTAGAATCTAGCTCAACCCTCCTATGACTATTTTTGTTTTGTTCCAGGAGATACCCACACAACAAGAATGTGTATATCTAGGTTAAGTGGTTACTTGTTTGTCTTGCCTATTGCAAGACCCTATGATCCATTGTTGTTTTTTTTTCAGTGAGCCTTATAGTTAGGGATTCCCATAAGTGGCAAATGTTGTTCTGCTTGTACTTGGAGAAAGCAAAGTTACTCAGTTACTCACTGATATTCTAGTAGTGTAGCAGGTGCTCTCCAAGGATAGCAGGAAACTCATATTGCCGCTTACTCTCCCTCTTCCTCTAGGAGTTGTATTCCTCCATCTTTTTACTTTACTGCCAGTTTTGCATGCTCAGGTTGGGTGGAGACATCATCCATGCATGTGTGGTGCAGCACTAACAAAGGCTTCAGAAGTTACTAGAACATTGTGTAGCATCTGAGCTGGTCTCTGTCAGATGATATCTGCCATGAGTTGCAATATGTGCCCTGCTGTACTTGGTGAACACTTGCTATAGATAAGTAATTTCCTTAGCAACAGCAGCAGATGAATCCAGAGACCAATGAGATAGCACACATCTACCAGCAGGCGGAGATAGAGAAACTGATTAACAGGTGGTCCTATTGGCTGGCACTCCTCCTGTATCTCCAGTATGCTCTATCTCCCAGCAGATGATGGTCGCTATTCGAATAGCTCCTGGATTCTGGCTGTGACTGGAAACTTATTTTCTCCTGTTTAGGTTTCTCTTCAGTGAGACTGACATTCTGTTTCTCCTGTTGAGGTTTCTCTTCAGTGAGCTGGCAATGCTATTTCTCCTGTTGAGATTTTCTCTTCAGTGAGACAGGGGTGTCCGGCTGAACAGTGCCGGCTTTAGGGGTTATACCTGGGCCCCCCGGATGTAGCGGTATATAAGAAATAAATTACATTACATTACATTACATTATTACTGCACAACCAGTTCTTACTGGCTTCAACCAGCCCTAACAACAAGCTTGTGAGCATGTATGTGTTTTTTACTATTGTTTGAACTTCAGGTTCTGTTTGGGAGTCTTAGTACTGTGGGTTCGGTCAACGTACGTTTAAGGAATGGATATTTTAGTGAGGCTAAGTTTTATGATTAGAAGTCCATTGAGGGAGCCAGGACTTTCCTGCCCTTTGCATGCACGCGCTTGGTTTCCTTGTTGGTTACAGTGCGACAGTAGCGGTGCGATTTCATGCTCGCACTTGTTCTCCTTGTTGGGTTTCAATGCAGCAGTAGTAGTCCTGTTTATTCTGAGGCTCTCTTTCGTCGGTGTTTGTCACGGCCATGTGCAGCTGATTGTGCAGGTGCCGGTTTATAGCAGCGCACATGAGATGGGACATGTGTTTTTGCGGCGCTATGGGAAGCACCGCACCATTCTTCTGGTTATTCCCCGAGTTTGATTTTCTTTCTATGCAGGCCGTGGCAGGGTAAATTTTGCGGGGCTTAAATCTGACTATGTTTCTAGGAGCGTTGATGCAGCGGCCACATGTCAGCAAAAATCAGGCGTGCCTTTGGGTCTCCAGCGATGGCGGGAGAGCTGCAGCATTCTGGTAGTTTATTTACAGCTGACTTTGGTCAGGTTATGCCGCAGCTTCTCTCCTTTCCAGTTCAGACAAGTTGCACGTGTTTCACCAGCTTTGGGACAAGATTGGGCAGATTTATATGTCTATGTCTGTGTTCCTGCTGTATTCCCTTGAAGGAAGCTGCTAGTTTAATCGGACTCTGGGGTTAGCACTCAAGGGGATTACCAGAGAGACTCTGACCTGTGCTAGGTCACCCAGTCTCGGTTTGTCTCTGGACTGGGTCGACATATGGCAACTCACGGCACAGTGAGATCAGCAGTAAGATAGTATCCTGTATTCACACAGGTATCTCATTGTCTCTCTTGGGGTCCCTGTAGATTGAGCCTTTGTCTGTTGGTAACTTTCCTTCTTATTTGGGCCTTTGTGCTGCGCTGCATGGGTCTAGTAGTGGTATTGGATATATATGCCTAAAGGTAGTACTAACAGTTTCCAAGTTCGGGCTGTCTCTATGGGCATAATGACACTTCGCATCTTCCTGTGGCCAGGACTCTCTTTCTCTATTTCTGAGAGGGCCTGGACTTCAGATTTCCATGCTTATCACACTGGTTTCTCCTGTCGTCATCTTCTCATGGTACATGCTAGACGGACCCCCCGACCAGACAGGAAAGGCTGTGCAGCTCCTTCTAATCAGGAGTCAGTTACCTATTCTATAAAACCCGCGGAGGAGCGTGCGCTATGTGGCGGTTAGCCTCATCCCTGAAGCTCTCATTAGCGATGTGAGCTTTGTCTGATACCTGTTAGGATGCTGTTGTTTTCCACGGGGCGGTAGATGCAGCATCTTGATTGCATCTAGTACGTATTCACTTTAAAGGACATACGTATATCACTCACGTTGCATGGAGTTAGTACTGTTTTCATGGTTCCAGTATACTCCTCTTTATATTGCGAAACTTGATTTTTCCTTGGAGAATTTCTTTCTTCTTACAGATCCTATAGTTCTCATCCTGCCGTTCCCTGACCTTCTGCACTTCATTCTGAGGGGATCTTGACTTCTTCCAATGACTCTTCATGAGGAAGAAGACGCTATAATATCAGGTCGGGGGGCTGTGAACATTTTTCAGGATGCTTGCAACTTTGCATCCTCCTCAGGTTTCCGGTTCGTTCTTGGAGTCTCTATGTTTTGTGTTTCCTTTTTAAGTGTTACTGGTCCTCAGGGCAGTTCTTGTAGTTCTTCAGGAACTAAGGGACGTTGTTCCACTTACTGCATGGTACCCATTCTGCTGAATTAGTTTCTCAGGGTTACACATTTCTACAGAAAAACTGGGAGCATATTTACATTTTCACTATGGACTCCAAATCTGAACTAGGTTTGCTTGCCTCTCTTGGAGCAGCACTTTCGGTTTTGGCACATGCCATTTCACCTACCCAAGGCTTCACGAACATTTTAGAAAATGTGGGCAGTGGTTCCCTTTTTGGTGCTACCAGGCGATTCACCTAATTTCTTCTTGACTGACTGCCTGATTCGGACGTCTTCTAGTCGGGCCATTTGCCTGACACGAAAAGGGTGGTTTCTTTTCCTCAGTTCTTTGGACGTGAATCTTCGAATTTGCACAGCGCTCAGATGTTTTTATTCGTATAGGAGAGAAATGTGTTTCTTCCCAGAGACTAGGGCGATGGGTCACAGTCTCAGGTTTGCATTCTTCTTCGGTCACCATGACCAAGAGTATGGGATTCTGTACAGGTTCTAGGATCCATGTTGCTGACTCCACTGGGAACTTCGGCTTGCTTTCCCATTATAACGCTACAGCAGTCGCTTTTGTTCCGGTGATTCCCGGTATCTCAGGGCTCCAATTATTTGGTAGGCTCCTCAAGCATCGCTCTGTATGATTTTGTGGCTCAGCTTTTCAAAGGCAAGCCTCGGTCTTTGCTGGACTAGCTCATGGGCACCAATAATCCCGGGCTGTCGGGTTGGGGGGCTCGATGCCTTCCATCCTCAGCTCCAGGATTCTGTCTTAAGAGGCGACTCAGTACTTGTTCATTCTTCTACTCTGGAGCATGGTAAGGCTACCGTTTCTGGCGCTTCAAACCATTCTTCCGGAATGACGCTGAGGGTCTTTTCAGTCAGTATTATGATGGGGGTATTTCTCTACAGCCTGGGCAGTAGGTGATGTACTCAGTTGACGGGTAAAGTTGTGGTTCTATTTCAATGGGTGGACCCTCATCTTCCTCTTCTGTTGGCAGATCATTTTATAGGTCAGGAAAAGAGTTTGGATAGACTTTCTGTCCGCAAAATCTGTGCATGGCCCATTTATTGTATGTTACAGTGTACAGCGCTGTGTACGCTCTAGAAAGTATAAATGTTAGTACTAGTGAAATCTTCTACATCCTGGATATTGAGAATTTTGGCTCAGGCGTTCCAGCTCTTTTTATGGAAGTGAGATCTCCTGGAACTAGACCTCATGGCCTCGTCTCAAAATTCTAAGCTTCTTCGGTGGGCACAGGGAATGGGAGTCAGAGGGGGTAGCAGCGTGGCTTCTTTCTCGCCTCTGGTTTCTCTTTTTTCAATGTTTTCCCCTGGCTGATGATGGCTTAGATTTGCTCGCTTTCAGGGCACAGTATTTGTAGAATCTCTGGATTGGCTGCGCCATCCTTGCTATGCGGATCTGATGAGTCTTTCGACAGCGGGACTGTTGAGTTTCCTGGTATCTCTGGATTTGCTCACCTATGGTCCGATCAACATGGATATTTGTACTACTTTGGTATTGCGACCTAGCTTTTGAAAAGTCATGGCTGACATGTAAGGGTTATGCGAAGCAGGTTGTTTCTTTTCTTTTCCAGGTGATACAGACGTCTTCACCTGTGGCTTCTGCTTCCTTTTGGAGGGTTTTCCTTTCTTGGGTACTTCTCAACATTTGCACCCTTCCAGAGTTCTTTTTTAGTACAAGTGTATTGCCAAGGGCTTAGCGTTCAATTCCTTTCAGCTTCAGGTGCCATTCTTAGCTTGTTACAAGGGCTAGGTATATTGCTCTTCGATTACTTCTCAGCTTCATACACTACATGAAGTACACCTCTTAGAAAGCTCTGCCAGAGTACAGTCTTAAGGTACTTCTTCGCAGTTTACCAAAGGCTTCATTTCATCCATGTCTTTTGAGACTCTAAAGGGCTGTGCCATTGAACACTGGGTTTCTTGTGGCCATGGCTTCAGCTCGGCGGTTTTCTGAGTTGCAGGCCTTGTTTGGCGGGGATTCCTATTTCTGATTTACAAAATCTGGGGTGTCAATTTGGACGGTACCACAATTCCTTTCTAAGGAGGTGTCATCCTTTTATGACACTCTCACTTTTCCTTCCTTCTTCCTGGGAGGAGAAATGGGAAGACGTGCTTTTATTCACTGCATTTTTTTGAAAGTGCTTAGCGTTCTCCGCGAGCTAGGTTTCTAATGACTTTTAGTTGTTTAGATCACCTTTGTATATTATTCACGGGACGCCTCAAACGTATGGCAGCGTCCAAAGCCTCCATCGCTCGATGGGTCCAGGAGGACATTCTTTAAGCTTGCTTGATGCCAGGGAAGCGGTTGGCGAAAGAACTTCATGACCATTCCACCAGAACGATGTCTACTTCTTGGACTCGGTCCAGAGGGTTTTCCTTGGAGGAGTTTTGTCTCGTGGCTATTTGGTCTTCCGGAGTGCTTTCTCTCAGCATTACTGGTTGGATGTGGGGGCGCATGCGGTAGATGCGTTTAGTGCTTCGGTTGTTACGGAGGCAGCGTTTGCTTCCCACACAGATTGAGGATTGCTTTGCTACATCCCATTGGTCTCTGGATTCATCTGCTGCTGTTTCTAAGGAAGAAAAAATTATGTTCTTACCTGTTAATTTTCTTTCCTTTAGACGGAGCAGATGAATCCAGAGCCCCACCCTTTCTGGATATTGTCTGTCGGTTTTTTTCTTTTCCAACTTTCGAAGTTTGTTATTATTGATGGTTATATTCTGTATTATTGCCTTTTGAGATTTGTTATGGGAAAGAAGTTTTTTACATGCTATGCCTATTGATGGTTATGGATGCTTGGGCAAGGAGCTATACTGGAGATACAGGAGGAGTGCCAGCCAATAGGACCACCTGTTAATCAGTTTCTCTATCTCCGCCTGCTGGTAGATGTGTGCTATCCCATTGGTCTCTGGATTCATCTGCTCCGTCTAAAGGAAAGAAAATTAACAGGTAAGAACATAATTTTCCTTCACTTTCTTCATATCTAAATTAAACTGAATTTACTGCGATTTGACTTTTATTCTTACCAGTCCTTATCTGTACTACAGCCTCTCCTTACCGTCTCCCTCCCATCTGTGTCCAATAACTGTAGTAGAGAGTTGTATAAAATACTCTTGGATGGGGAGGGGAGGGGAGGGCCAAGATGGCGGCTGCTGGCAAGTATTAGTCGGGTGAGCTGTTACCTTGCTAGCGTCCTGATAGATTTTTCTTTGTGATGCTTCATACAAAAAGAAAAGATGCTATCTGGATGGGACCCTCACCAACGGATTCATCGACACCTATGCATCAGACTCTGCTCGATTTTACCACCAGAGTTCCTTTGGACACTGGAGGGCAAGGCTCACCTGTGTTGGCACTTTAGGACTCAGCAGCTGCGCTTGAGCCGGAAGTCTCATTATCGCTTCCAGCTTCTGTCGTTCCTCCATGTCCTGCGGTGGAGTTGCCTGAGACTCAGAGTCATCCTGATACCGAGGTGGTTGCGGGCATGTTCTCTATGGAGGGGAGTCAGGTGGAAAAAGGCCCCACAGTGAAAGTGAAACCATCTTCCTTTGGAGGTCACCCTGCTGGATGTTTGGGGAATTTTCCAAAGAATGGATGGAACAATTCAGAAGTCTGCCCAAGAAATGACAGATTTGGTAAGGAAGATGGACTCTCTATCTAAGACTGTTGAAAATTTGAAAACTGATAATGAAGTCAAATTTAAAGTGATAAATGAAAACATAACAACATTGAAATCAGCAGTTGATAGTTTAATTAAAGATAAATTGATGGTACACAGAAAAATTGAACAGTTAGAAAATTTTAATAGGAGGCTTAATTTGCATCTATTAAATTTTCTGAAGACATTGGAAATATCAGCTGTTGAATTGTACAGGAAGTATTTAATGCAAAATTTAAACTTTGCTCCCGAGGCCATTCCTCCATTGAATAAGATTTATTATTTGCCTCCACCTAAGAAAAAGCCAGGGAGCGAAGCTGGAATAGAGAACCAGATTCAGCAAGTACAAACCACCATGGATTTGGACAATTTATCAGTGATACTGGAGACAACTACTTCAATAGTTGAAGAGAGAGTGACATTGCTTATGTCCTTTATCTTTCAACAAGATTTAAAATCGGTATTGAAACTTTATTTTCGGCAAACACAGATTCCTTTCTTGGGACAACGTATATGGATTTTCCCTGACATAAATATAGAAACTCAAGAAAGAAGAAAACTGTTCTTAGTAACGAGGCAAGAAACTAAAGAAACTGGAGTTGTGTTTCAATTGATTTATCCATGTAAATGCCTCATTAAATATGCATGGACAAAATATACTATTTTTGTTCAAGACCATTTGCGAGCTTTCCTAGACTTACCCCCACTTTTACGAAACTGCGATAGCAGTTTCTAGCACGGGGAGCCGCGCTGAATGGTCTGTGCTGCTCCCAACACTCATAGGAACTCATTGAGTGTCAGGCACAGCGCAGGCCATTCAGCGCGGCTCCATGCGCTAGAAACTGCTATCGCAGTTTCATAAAAGGAGGCCTTAAAGAAAATCACCAGGGGGTAATAAAGGGATGTAATTGGAATTTTAAGGGGCCATTGTAAAGCAGTTAAGCCTTTACTTAGGGCTCCTTTTACTAAGGTGCGCTAGCGGTTTTAGTGCACGCTTAGCGCACGCTACAATGCCGTGCGTACTAAATGCTAACGCCTCCATAGAGCTAGTGTTAGTATTTTTCGTTTAGCGCATGGTTAGCGCACACTAATCTTTAGCGCGTGCTAAAAACGCTAGAGTACCTTAGTAAAAGGAGCCCCTAGTTTTTCTTTTTCCTTTTATTTAATAATTTTGTCCCATGTATTAAAACCTCTCCCCCCTCTAGATATTGTGGAGGTCTAAGGAGAAAAAAATATATATTTTAAATAATTTTGTATATTGTGATCTTGTTTCTTTTCGTTTTGCTTGCACAAGTTGTATTGCTTGTAAGTTATTTCAATAATAATAAATAAATAAATAAACCCCAAAAAACTCTTGAATGAAGAATCAAGCTGTTTCTGTTCTATGAAGGAAATTCGTTGCAATTGGCTAAACATGTTAGATGTGGAGCTGCCAAAAGAACTTCAGGAAAAAGTTGTTCAAAAGTACAGAATGAGGGAAGGCTATTAGAAAAATTTAAACCCCCTTTATGAAGCCATGTTAGGGATTTTTATCACCGGCTGTGGAGGTAAAAGCTTCGACTCTCATAATTGCTATGAGTGATGGAGCTTTTACTATTGCGGCCTGTGATAAAATCGGGGGGGGGGGGGGGGAGGTTAGAGTGAATATCTTTTGGTGTACTGTCAGGCTCATCATTGTAATGTAGAAATAGTTTGGCATCACCAAGACACTGCTTTAGTCAAGCTGTCCCTTTAAAGTCAGTTCACTCTGTTTTAGAGGTCTGCACGGGAGCGGGGATTGCGGGAAACCCGCGGGTCCTGCAGGAATCCCCCCTAACCCATGAGACTCCCATGGAGACCCCCCTCTGGCCCACAGGACTCCCACGGGGACCCCCCTCTAGCCAATGGGCCTCCCACAGGGATGGAAGGCTTAGGAAGCAGGGTTCGTCCATATAATATAATGGACACGTCAGCCTTAGTAAAAGAGGAGGTTTATAAGTTAATTACCTGAACAGAAAACAAAAAAATGGTTCCACCAAAGAGATTCCACAAGGAAAACAGCAGCACAAACACAAAAGAAACTGGAATTGATGATCCTGTCAGAAGTAATTGCTGCTTTTTATGGGGACGGGCGGGGATAGAGGTAATTCCTTGCGGGGATGGGTGGGGACAGAGAGGATCCTGGCGGGGACGGGTGTGGACGGAGAGGATCCTGGAGGGGATGGGCAGGGATGGGTGGGATTTCTGTCCCCGTGCAACTCTCTACTTTGTTTCTTTGCACTACTATTTGGGATACCATGTGACTTTTTCAGCAGTCGCTTCCTTGACTCCCTCCCATAAAGGCCGTATTTGAGCAGCAATCTTGAAATTGTTGAAAAGCCAATATTTTCTCCAGTTTCAGTTAGAGACCTCTGTAATTCTTCTAAAATAATTTTAGACCTCATTGACCTTTCTCGGCAATTCCCTTAACCCACAACTACTGATCTTAGAGGGTTGGCCTGATCAAGGTAGGGTATTGGTGGTGTTTATATTTTATAGAAAGATCATCATTACTGACATTTTCAAATATATGATATACATCAAATTGAACAACAAAAGAAATCCAACGGTGTCTGCAGTACAGAAACAGCATTTTCTGTTTGTGTTTATACATCAAATTGAAATCAGAATCAATAACGAAAGTAGCAATAGTCAGCACTCCCTTACATTTTAATTCCTTTTTTTAGATGGCATTTAGATCCAGGTTCATTTTTCATACTCACAAAAGAACTTTTCCTAAAGTTTTGAGTTTTCCTCTACATTAAAGTCTTTGATGACCTTTCTAGATTGGTTTTACCATCCTCCACTGAAGCAGCCAGAGAAGACCGTAACCACGGACAACCCTCTTTCTCAGATCCCTGGCCTGAATGACTTTTCAGAAACTGAAAAAGGAACTGAGCATCGCAAGAAATGGATCAGAGATTCAGACTCAGAATACGTGAAATTAGCAAAACAAGGAGGCCGACCTGGTAAGATTAATCTTTTAGGTTTTATATAACTCAACAGTTGTTCTTTTATGTTGATCTACAGTGCTGAGAAAGTTTGGGAACCCTCTAGGATTGTCTATATTTTAACATGACCAATAAGAGAGGACTCTATTGACTAAATAACTTAGACAAAAAATGATATTTTGATTATTCAGCAAAAAGATTAAATAATAAGGGCCCAGTTTTCAAAAGATTTATGTTGATAACTTTGGGATCCTTTTACTAAACTGCAGTAAGCACTAGCGCATGTTTATCACACATTAAACAGGCTTACATTGGACATGTGCTGTCATGCTAAAATTATTTTCCCTAATTTTCTCTAGGGGATGGAGAGTGGTATGCTAATTAATTAGCGCATAGGCCCTTACCGCCTATAAATGTTGGTAAGGGCTCATTAACTTTTTTTCATGTCTGCACGCCAGTGGTGAAATTAGCGCGTGGCCATTAATTGAGAAAATGGAAAAGTCAGCCATTTTCTGACCACAGCACAAGTGGAAAGGCATGCGTAAGCAGCATGCTAAGGCCATTTTCATAGCAGCTTTAGTAAAAGGATGTACATACCTTGTGGTCCAACAGGGGGTCTTCAGAGACAGGAGCATAACCTCCTTGCTTCTGTCCCCCAAGGTGCCTTTGCAAAATGGCTACTGCAACCTCTAATGGCAGCTCACAGTACTTCATGTAGTGCTGTGAGAGGCCATGGTAATCATTTTGCAAAAGTGCCATGAGGCAAGAGCAAGGGGCTCTATGCTCCTGCCCCAAAGATCCCCCGCTGGACCACCAGATACGTAGATAGGCCCAGGAGGGCCCTCCTACATATGAAAGGGAGTGGGAGGTGGGGGGGGGACGGGACAGCTGAAGCTGGAAAAGGGAGCGGAGGGGGAGATGCCATGGTGAAAGCATCAAAAGTTGCCCAAGCTATGTGCTTTCAGCACTCCTACTTAATCGCTAGCTGGTAAAGTTCTGCAGCCTGCTCAGGAGGGATAATGTCCACAAACTGTAGCACATGTGCATCAAGCTCTTCAAGTAAATGCTCATATAGAGCTGGTAAAAATGGATGCAGGAAATATGCATCAAGCCTTCCAAAAGACTCCAGAATGTGAGCATCTCTGCCTGGGGGCAATCAAGGCATGGTTCCTCAAACTTCTAGCTCTTTTGAGGGTGGATTCAACCACCATGGAATGGTGCAGAAACTTCAGCTTCTTATCATAAGAACATAAGAATAGCCTTACTGGGTCAGCCCAATGGTCCATCAAGCCCAGTAGCCCGTTCTCACAGTGGCCAATCCAGGTCACTTATACCTGGCCAAAACCCAAGGAATAGCAATATTCCATGCTACTGATACAGGGCAAGCAGTGGCTTCCCCCATGTCTTTGTCAATAACAGACTAAGGACTTTTCCTCCAGAAACTTGTCCAAACCTTTCTTAAAACCAGCTATGCTATCCACTCTTATCACATCCTCTGGCATTGTGTTCCAGAGCTTAACTATTCTCAGTGAAAAAAAATTTCCTCCTAGTCTTTGTAATTTTTGATGGAGTGAAAAATCAATCCACTTGTACCCATTCTACTCCACTCAGGATTTTATAGACTTCATTATCATTTATTATTTGATATACCACTGAATCTGGGAGCATTGTGCCGAGCTAGGATGCACCTCAATTTTTCCTATAACTTGACTCACAGCTGCTCCTTGAGGGCAGGCTTTGGTAAAAGTGGGACAAGTGCCAGTGTGCAGACAGCCTACAAAGATGCTTTATCAGAGGCGGGGTCCCAATTTTGGGGAAACTGGTGATCAGCACACTTCTACAGAGGGTGAGCAGTCCTCAGTCTGACATTTCTTGGGTACCAGTGATACTGGTGTCCCAGAGCTTCTGGCACTATGCTTTGAAGAGGACCATTGCTGATGCTTTTTTGCTAACAAGAATGATGCAGAATCTTCGCGAGTCCTCTGTGTCAGGTCCGATGATGCTCAGTCTGAGTGGGCACTGCCAGCACCCAAAGTCAGTGCAGAGGGAAACCTCTTGATGTTGATGCATCTCCAATATCTGGTGCAGTTCCTGAAGTCAAAGGCGCAGATATCTACAGTGCTGATGTCAATGGACCAGATTCTGGCATGCCCAAAAAAATCTTTCATGCAGGGCCTCTTGACTTTTCTTTTCTCTTTTGCACTTAAGTATAAAGAGAGCAACGTGAGTACTTATGATTAGGAGCCAGACAATTTAGGCACATGTTAGTCATTCTTAGACATAGTGCTAGTGAAAGGTCACTTGGACACACAAAGTCAGAGGCATGAAGAAAGTACAAGAGATTTATTACGGTATACCGGACTCTAGTGCAGTTAATAGCCTGCCTACTAGAGTGTCAGAAACAGGAAATACACGGATTTTTATGCCCTTTTCGCAAACTAATATATGCAAAAACTACAATTTTCATTTGTTACTTCTATAACTTTCTACAATTATTATTGGTCCTTATCTAACTCTTACAGTTCTAAATGTTAAATATACAGAAGGGCAGGGTACATCATGGCTCAAACTCTTATCTATTTAGCTTACAATGTGGTAAGGCAGGGACATACATTTTAGGCAGATGAAGTCAATAGATTGTAAACTTTCTTCAGCTATGTAGGCCAGAGCAATATTTTAAACAACAGTTAACCATTTCATGACCCTACACTAGAACAATCTATGTACTACTTGTATCCACTGGAAGGTTTCTGGGATGTAACAAGTAAGATAGTCACAGCAAAATCAAACAAATCAATTGTAAAAGTTTTTTTTTACAAGATCTGACCAAGAGCTCAGGCCTAAGGAGGCCGTAATCTGTGAAAAAACAAAAAAAACCTTAAAAATGCTGATAAGACTAAAAGAATAAAAAAGAAGTACTACAGTTAAGAAAAATAAAATACTCTCATGCTACCCACCCAGAAAGAGCAAGAAGGCAGTGAAAAACTCCATGAGGAAAAAAGAAATCTTGTAACAGGAAAATTTCTTCACCTCTCTGTGGATGAAAGAGAACTGCAAATCCCACTTGAGTTAGGCAGGCTGGAAGGGCACTTGCACATGAGCAGTGGGGGCCTGCAAAGGCTTCTAGAAACAATGGAACACCAGGGCTCTGTGGATGACATCACCCATATGTGAGAAGATAATGTCCTCAGAGAAAGAAGAATTTATGATTCCATTAAGCATGGTGCACCATCCAAGTCCTGGTAAAGCAAAGTAGCACCCCATATCATATCTACTGTACTGTATATCACTTCACTTAATAGAATGAATTTGTTAATTTGAGCTCAGTCTTTGGTGTTTATCAAACAAAATGTTTGTTAGTGTGAACCTCTGGAGAGCAGATTGCAGATGGTAAGCATAAATAGGGAGTTCTCGGACTGGGAAAAGGTGACAAGCGGTGTGCCCCAGGGCTCGGTCCTTGGGCCAATCTTATTCAATATATTCATAAATGACCTGGAAGAGGAAACAACGAGTAATATAATCAAGTTCGCAGATGACATGAAACTATGTCGATCAGTTGGATCACAAATGGACAGTGAAGAACTCCAGAGAGATTTGAACCAGCTAGAGAAATGGGCAGAAAAGTGGCAGATGAAGTTCAATATAGAAAAATGCAAAGTGATGCACCTAGGCACGAAAAACAAGGAATATGAATATAAAATGTTAGGTGTGAAATTGAGCAAGAGCGAACAGGAAAGAGACCTGGGGGTACTGATAGACCGGACCCTGAAACCGTCGGCACAATGCGCAGCGGCTGCAAAGAAAGTGAACAGGATGTTGGGCATGATTAAGAAGGGAATCACAAGTAGATCAGCTAACATCATAATGCCGCTTTAAAGAGCAATGATCAGGCCACACCTGGAGTATTGTGTCCAACACTGGTCTCCCTACCTAAAGTAGGATATAACCCTGTTGGAGAGGGTGCAGAGGCAAGCCACAAAGCTAGTAAAAGGTATGGGAAATTTGAGCTACAAAGAACACCTCAGAAAACTGAGCTTGTTCACCCTTGAGAAGAGAAGAATGCGTGGGGACTTTTAAAATACTAAAAGGATTTGATAAAATGCAGCAAGATGCATCGTTATTCACGTTGTCAAATGTGACTCGGATGAGAGGTCATGGACTGAAATTGAGAGGCCCAAGACAAATGTCAGGAAGTTCTATTTCACACAGTGAGTGGTGGACACTTGGAATGCTCTCCCGGAGGAGGTTGTGACGGAGACCTCCATTATAGGATTCAAGGGCAAGTTGGATGCACACCTCCTTGCAAATCACATTGAGGGATACAGGTAAACAAGGAACACCTGGGTAAATCTGGGAACACCTAGGTCTTCATCAAGAAGCACCTAGTTAAGCCTCCGCGTGTGCGGGTCACCGGACTAGATGGACCAAGGGTCTGATTCGGTGAAGGCATTTCTTATGTTCTTATGTTTATGTTCTTATGAATATTATTCCAGAAGTTTTGTGGGTCTTCCAGAAACTGTTTGGTGAACCTAACGCTGAAGAAGAAATAATATGAGAATTTTCTTAAATAAAAACAAAAACTGTGGATACAGATGTTCTGGAGATAATTTATTAAACACTGACATAAAACCATGAAAATTCAATTTAAAAAGTACAATGATAAAAAATACTGTGATAAAAATCCAACCGGACCCTACACGGTCCATGTTTCGGCGAACACGTCTTCCTCAGGGGTCCAATGGTTTGCAACCTCACATATAAAGAATTGGACTGAAAACAGTCTATTGTCTTTAAACATGTGAGCAAAGAACACCGCAGACAAGCTGAAGTAGCAAAAAAAATGCTAAGTACACCATGCAATGAGCAAATGTTATAAGTTACATGTGTAAGTTGGAGTCACTCCATGCTCCCTAGCAGTTACTTGCAATCTTACAGAATAGTGCATAGTGCACTAGGGCATGCAAGGCACACATATTTGCACATACCTAGTTTAAAATTGCCCTTTATATGTCTGACAGTAGATGGATGAAGTCCCAAATGTTTATAAATGATCTTTCAGTCCAATAGGCAAGACATTCTAGACAACAAGGTTATTTCCTGTTAGTCGCATGGTTGCAGAAGGAATCCACTCCAGATTTTTCACTCTGCCTCTATAGTACTTCACTGATCAATTCAGCGCCCTCTACAGTGTTTTAGTTGTGTGTGTTCTGCTCTCCCCATTTTATTGTTTTAGTTCGATGTAATTTCATCCCCTTTTCGGGTAATTTAGTGCTTGGAGCGATTTTAAAGCTCTGCCTGCTTAAGAATTCACAGACAGATATTTCTTCATGTCTGATCACCGGTTAAACACCTTTTCCCTTTCTGGGTCCTTCACCGGATATTGTCTAGTCTTGCTAAGGTATCTTTTGAGCCACTTCGAGATGCTACCCTCTTGGACTTGACGTTCAAGACCGTTTTTCTGGTCACCATTACATGGGTGCGTTGAGTGTTGGTATTGAGGGCCTGGTCTTGGAGGGGCCCTTTCCTCCATATTTCGGAGAAGAGAGTTTTCCTTTGGATGGTTCCTTCCTGCTGGCCGAGCATGATTTCGGTTTTTCTGGTCAGTCCGGATGTGTGTTTACCTGACTTTCAGCCGACAGGTTCCCAGTCACAGGATCACCTGTTGAAGAAACTGGATGTGCGCAGAGTTCTTCTGCATTACTTGAAGGTCACCAATTAGTTTTGTCTCTTTGTCAATTTTTTTGTGCTGAATCATTCCGTTCAGCGGGGATGCTCCCGCTACAAATGCCTTGTTTCCAGATGACTTCACAGGACCATTTTGTTAGCTCACATGCTTGCAGGGACTCTGTCTTCTGCCAGATGTATGGTCTCTTTGTGGACCGCAGCTGGAGCTATCTCTATTGTAGAGATTTGCAGGCCAGCAACGTGGTTTTCTGTTTGCACGTTTGCCAAGTTTTACAGAGTGGACATTGCGGCAAGACAGGACTCTGCCTTTGGGTCCTCGGTTTTACGGGTCGGTGCAGCAAGCTCACCCTAGTTTTTTTTGGGGGGTCTGCTTTTGTACATCCCTACTGTTTAGAATGTCTCACTTATTGTACTGTAAAAAGAGATTATGTACTTACCCTGGTAAGCTCTTTTCCAGTACATAGGTGAGACATTCTAGACTCCCGCCCAGTATTTACTGTGCCTTCTTGCAGTTTTTGAGCTGTTTATGCCTTTCTAAGCTGTTTCTTGCATATCTGTCAGCCCTTTTGGGCTGGAAAAAATTTGTGCCATTTATTGGGGAGTGGTTTCTTAGCTTCTTTAAAGCCGGTGTTGGCATTTCTCTTTACTTTTGATTGAATTCTTGAGCAGAACAGTTGGTTTGAGCCTGTTGCTACAGGTGCCTTTACTTTACATATATTCGGTGCTCCTCGGTGTTGGGTACTAACTGTAGATGGCACTAAACTGATCAGACTAAACTCTAAGGACTTTCTAAAGAGATCAGACTCCACAGGTGACCCTTGAGGGGACGAATGCTGGCCTAGTGCCTAACCCTCAATAAACCTGGTTCTAAGAGAGAGGTTGTAGAGACTCAGCATTAAAGATGTTTTGTAGAGCAGACCAGTTCAAAGCTTGTTTATGTTGCTGGGGATCTTCCCTCATACCCTCATACCTCATGTTATGGATTTGTTCAGATATGTTGCTTGGCTTTGGGACACAACTAGATATGCCCCTAGCTCTCAGTCTAAGGAGGAACATGAGCTCAGAAATGTGTTGGATTTCTGCAACTCCCGGATTGCAGGTTGGGATTGAACACCTAGCATATGGAATCCTACAGGGACTAACAGAAAAGAAGATTATTGAAAGTAAAAACCTAATCTTCCAACAGCAAAAATAATTAATACATAGCACCATCTTCATCATTGCTTGCAATGTGGGCCTTATACTTGTGCAGGCTACAGACCAGTCGATCTCTGCATTAATATTATCTTCCTTCATAATATGTTTAGGGGCTGATTCTATAAACTGGCATCCCGACTGTATATAGTGGTAGTCATTCTACTGCTGTCTGGTAGCCAATCGGGATGCACGTTTATTTAAAAAAAAAAAAAAAAAAAAACCCTGAGGCAGGCTGCCTACATTGTAGGCGTTTGTTCCGGGTGCAGGGAGATACCTAGGGATACTTAAACTCGCCCATAAGAATAGCCTTACTGGATCAGACCAATGGTCCATCAAGCCCAGTAGCTCATTGTCACAGTGGCCAATCCAGGTCACTAGTACCTGGCCAAAACCCAAGGAATAGCAATATTCCATGCTATTGATCCAGGGCAAGCAGTGGCTTCCCCTATGTCATTCTCAATAACAGACTATGGACTTTTCCTCCAGAAACTTGTCCAAACCTTTCTTCAAACCAGCTATGCTATTCACTCTTACCACAACCTTTGGCAATGCATTCCAGAGCTTAACTATTCTCTGAGTGAAAAAATATTTCCTCCTTTTTTTAAAAAAGTATTTCCCTGTAACTTCATCGAGTGACCCCTAGTCCTTGTAATTTTTGACAGAGTGAAAAATCGATCTACTTGTACCCGTTCTACTCCACTCAGGATTTTGTAGACTTCAATCATATCTCCCCTTAGCTGTCTCTTTTCCAAGCTGAAGAGCCCTAACCGTTTTAGTTATTCCTCATATGAAAGGAGTTCCATCCCTTTTATCATCTTGGCCATTCTTCTTTGAACCTTTTCTAGCGCCACTATATCTTTTTTGAGATAAGGAGATCAGAAATGAATGCAATACTCCAGATGAGGTCGCACCATGGAGCGATACATTCTTAGTCTTGTTAACAATCCCTTTTTTAATAATTCCCAGCATCCTGTTTGCTTTCTTGGCTGCTGCCGCACATTGGGCAGAAGGTTTCATCGTATTGTCTACAATGACACCCAGCTCTTTTTCTTGGGTGCTAACCCCCAAGGAGGACCCTAGCATCTGGTAACTATGATTTGAGTTATTCTTCCCAATGTGTATCACTTTGCATTTGTCCACATTAAATTTCATCTGTCATCTGGATGACCAGTCTTTCTATTTCCTAAGGTCTTCCTGCAATTTTTCACAATCTGCATGTGTTGTAACAACTTGAAACAGTTTAGTGTCATCTGCAAATTTAATCACCTCACTCGTCATTCCAATTTTCAGATCATTTATAAATAAGTTAAATAGCACCGGTCCCCTGCAGCACTCCACTCTTTACTCTCCTCCATTGAGAAAAGTGACCATTTAACCCTACCTTCTGTTTTCTATCTGATAACCAATTCCTAATCCACAACTGAACTTTGACACTTATCCCATGACACTTCAGTTTTCACAGGAGCCTCTCATGAGTAACTTTATCAAAAGCTTTCTGAAAATCTAAATACACTATATCAACCGGCTCACCTTTATCCACATGTTTATTCACATCTTCAAAGAAGTCAAGCAAATTTGTGAGGCAAGATATCCCTCAGCTGAACCCATGCTGACTCTGTCTCATTAAATCATGTTGTCTCTGTGTTCTACAATTGTATTTTTTATAATTGTTTCTACCATTTTGCCCGGCACTGAAGTGAGGCTTACCGGTCTGTAATTTCCCGGCTCTGTCCTGGAACCCTTTTTTAAAAATCGGTGTAACATTGGCCACCCTCGAATCTTCAGGTACTACAGACAAATTTAGCAACAGGTTACAGATCACTTAACAACAGGTCAACAATTTCATGTTTGAGTTTTTTTAGTACTCTGGGATGTATACCATCTGGTCCTGACAATTTATCACTATAACTTTTTGATCTGGCTTAGTACATCTTCCAGATTCACTGAGATTTCTTTCAGTTCCTCAGCATCATCACCCTTGAAAACCATTTCTAGTTCAGGTAGATCTCTTACATCTTAGTAGTAGATGACGGCAGATAAAGACCCGAATGGTCCATCCAGTCTGCCCAACCTGATTCAATTTAAATTTTTTTTTTTTTTTTTTCTTTTTAGCTATTTCTGGGCAAGAATCCAAAGCTTTACCCGGTACTATGCTTGGGTTCCAACTGCCGAAATCTCTA
The DNA here is from genome assembly GCF_902459505.1 of Geotrypetes seraphini. Lineage (NCBI taxonomy): Eukaryota > Metazoa > Chordata > Amphibia > Gymnophiona > Dermophiidae > Geotrypetes > Geotrypetes seraphini. The sequence goes on from NC_047085.1 coordinate 358,634,910, forward strand.
TTAAGACTTACTCCAGCCCATCTACACCCTCCCAGCCATTGAAGCCCTCCCCTGCCCATCCTCCACCAAATGGCCATACACAGACACAGACTGTGCAAGTCTGCCAAGTAACTGGCCTTAGTTCAATATTTAATATTATTTTCTGATTCTAAATCTTCTGTGTTCATCCCACGCTTCTTTGAACTCAGTCACAGTTTTACTCTCCACCACATCTCTCGGGAGCGCATTCCAGGCATCCACCACCCTCTCCGTAAAATAGAATTTCCTAACATTGCCCCTGAACCTACCACCACTCAACCTCAAATTATGTCCTCTGGTTTTACCATTTTCCTTTCTCTGGAAAAGATTTTGTTCTACGTTAATACCCTTTAAGTATTTGAACGTCTGAATCATATCTCCCCTGTCTCTCCTTTCCTCTAGGGTATACATATTCAGGGCTTCCAGTCTCTCCTCATACGTCTTCTGGCGCAAGCCTCCTATCATTTTCGTCGCCCTCCTCTGGACCGCCTCAAGTCTTCTTACGTCTTTCGCCAGATACGGTCTCCAAAACTGAACACAATACTCCAAGTGGGGCCTCACCAATGACCTGTACAGGGGCATCAACACCTTCTTCCTTCTACTGACTACGCCTCTCTTTATACAGCCCAGAATCCTTCTGGCAGCAGCCACTGCTTTGTCACACTGTTTTTTCGCCTTTAGATCTTCGGACACTATCACCCCAAGGTCCCTCTCCCCGTCCGTGCATATCAGCTTCTCTCCTCCCAGCATATACGGTTCCTTCCTATTATTAATCCCCAAATGCATTACTCTGCATTTCTTTGCATTGAATTTTAGTTGCCAGGCATTAGACCATTCCTCTAACTTTTGCAGATCCTTTTTCATATTCTCCACTCCCTCTTCGGTGTCTACTCTGTTACAAATCTTGGTATCATCTGCAAAAAGGCACACTTTTCCTTCTAACCCTTCAGCAATGTCACTTACATACATATTGAACAGGATTGGCCCCAGCACCGAACCCTGAGGGACTCCACTAGTCACCTTTCCTTCCTTCGAGCGACTTCCATTAATCACCACCCTCTGGCGTCTGTCCGACAGCAGGTTTCTGACCCAGTTCACCACTTTGGGTCCTAACTTCAGCCCTTCAAGTTTGTTCAACAGCCTCCTATGAGGAACTGTATCAAAGGCTTTGCTGAAATCCAAGTAAATTACATCTAGCATATGTCCTCGATCCAGCTCTCTGGTTACCCAATCAAAAAATTCAATCAGGTTCGTTTGGCATGATTTACCTTTTGTAAAGCCATGTTGCCTCGGATCCTGTAACCCATTAGATTCAAGGAAATACACTATCCTTTCTTTCAGCAACACTTCCATTATTTTTCCAACAACTGAAGTGAGGCTCACCGGCCTGTAGTTTCCTGCTTCATCCCTGTGACCACTTTTATGAATAGGGACCACATCCGCTCTCCTCCAATCCCCAGGAATCACTCCCGTCTCCAGAGATTTGTTGAACAAGTCTTTAATAGGACTCGCCAGAACCTCTCTGAGCTCCCTTAGTATCCTGGGATGGATCCCATCTGGTCCCATTGCTTTGTCCACCTTCAGTTTTTCAAGTTGCTCATAAACACCCTCCTCCGTGAACGGCGCAGAATCTACTCCATTTTCTCGTGTAACTTTGCCAGACAATCTCGGTCCTGCTCCAGGATTTTCTTCTGTGAACACAGAACAGAAGTATTTGTTTAGCACATTTGCTTTCTCCTCATCACTCTCCACATATTTGTTCCCAGCATCTTTTAGCCTAGCAATTCCATTTTTTATCTTCCTCCTTTCACTAATATATCTTTTTTACATTTTTAGCCATTTGTTCTTCCGCCTGTGCCTTCGCCAAACGTATCTCTCTCTTGGCTTCTTTCAGTTTCACCCTGTAGTCCTTTCTGCTCTCCTCTTCTTGGGTTTTTTTTATATTTCATGAACGCCAACTCTTTCGCCTTTATTTTCTCAGCCACTAGGTTGGAGAACCATATCGGCTTCCTTTTTCTCTTGTTTTTATTGATTTTCTTCACATAAAGGTCCGTAGCCATTTTTATCGCTCCTTTCAGCTTAGACCACTGTCTTTCCACTTCTCTTATGTCCTCCCATCCTAACAGCTCTTTCTTCAGGTACTTTCCCATTGCATTAAAGTCCGTACGTTTGAAATCTAGGACTTTAAGTATCGTGCGGCCGCTCTCCACTTTAGCCGTTATATCAAACCAAACCGTTTGATGATCGCTACTACTCAGGTGAGCACCCACTCGAACATTAGAGATACTCTCTCCATTTGTGAGGACCAGATCCAATATCGCTTTTTCCCTTGTGGGTTCCGTCACCATTTGTCTGAGCAGAGCCTCTTGAAAGGCATCCACAATCTCCCTACTTCTTTCCGATTCCGCAGACGGAACATTCCAGTCCGCATCCGGTAGGTTGAAATCTCCCAACAGCTGAACCTCCTCTTTCCTTCCAAACTTTTGGATATCCACAATCAGATCCTTATCAATTTGCTGCGATTGAGTCGGAGGTCTGTAGACTACACCCACGTAGATAGAAGTTCCATCTTCTCTTTTCAGAGCAATCCATATCGCTTCTTTCTCTCCCCAGGCCCCTTGCATATAGATGAGTTACATACAGTGCAGTTGAAAAAGAAGAACATAACAAGACAATCGAAGGGTCAAACTAGTTTACATTGACAATTTAAGTAAGGAAGGACTAATACAGAGCATAAACGGTATTTACCGTAAAAGAGTACAATTGAATCTTCTTCCATAAAGACCGAAGCAAAGAATTTATTCAATCTTCTCGCTAAGGCCTTTTCTTTCCTGAGCACTCTTTTTGCTCCTGGATCATCCATCGGTCCAACAGATTCCCTCACAGGTTTTCTGCTTCTGATGTACCTAAAAAATTTGTTATGAGATTTTGCCTCGTTTGCAAATTTCTCTTCATATTCTTTCTTAGCTGTCTTTATCAGTGCTTTGCATCTAACTTGCCAGTACTTGTGTTTCTTCTTATTTTCTTCATTCGGATCCTTTTTCCATTCTTTAAAGGATGTTTTTTTGGCTCTAATAGCCTCTTTCACGTCATCTTTTAACCACGCCACCTCTCATTTCCTCTTCTTTCCACCTTTGCTGATATGTAGAATACATCTGGTCTGGGCTTCAACAATGGTATTTTTAAATAACATCCACGCCTGGTTTACAGTCCTAACCTTTGCAACTGATCCTTTTAGTTTCTTTTTAACCATTTCCTCATTTTATCATACTCGCCCTTTTGAAAATTAAACGCCCCTACAGTAGGCTGAGCATGGGCGTGGTTTTGCCGGAAGTGGACTTTGGCAAGCTTAAGCAGCCCTAGGCAAGTTTAAGTGGCTCTAGGCATCTCCCTAGGGCCGCAACAGATGCCTGAAATGTAGACATTTCTAAAACTAAATGTAGACATTTCTACATTTCTAAAACTAAAACTAGATGCAGCTGGCTGAACTGATCATGGCAATGGAAACCCTGATCATGGCAATGGAAACCCCCTCCCCAAGTTCCCCGGCAGGAGGGATGCCCACTCCCTCCTGCCAGAACCCAACTCCACCCCACGTACCTTTGTAGGAGAAAGTCTGGCCGGGGGAATGTTTACTCCCTCCAGCCAGCTGGCCCACCTCTTTAATATGACAGGCCTCCCTTCCCAGTGCATCCTGGGATGCACCGGGGAGGGGCCCAAGGCTCAGATTGGCTCAGATGCTTAAGGCCCTTCCTATAGGAGGGACCTTAGGCACCTGGACCAATCAGGGCCTTAGGCCTTCTTCCTGGTGCATCCTGGGATTTAATGGGCATGGCCTAACACTCCAATTGGCCCATTCTTTCTTTCTTTCACACACACACTCCCTACCTGCCCTCAGCCACTCTGCCCTTCCCTCACTCTCTCTTACGTACACGCATTCCACCTGCCATTCTGCCCTTACCTACATACAGCCCATCTGCCCTCAGCCACAATATCCTTTTATTTTTATTTTTTTTATTTTAGGTATTTATATACAGCCTATCAAAGTTATCTAAGCGGTTTAAAATCAGGTATTCAAGCATTTTCCCTATCTGTCCCAGGTTTTATGATCCCTGCCACCGTGATGTGTGCTCCATGCTGAATTTGATTTACAGCGCATGGGGTGGCTTGCGGCGTGTGGGGCGGCTTGCGATGGCTTGCGACGCATGGAGAGATTTGAGCGGCGGTGGCGGTTTGACTCCTGCGCTTCCACTGCCGGGACGCCTCTTCTCATCCCCGGACCAGCAAACGCAGCAGCCGCAGGGCATTTGCTAGGCTGGCCCACTTTGATAATGCGAGGTGAGCCGGCCTAGCAAAAGCCCTGAGGCTGCCCGGGCTAGCAGAAGCTGGACAGGGGGAGCAGGGAAAGGAGAAGGGGTACTACTGGACAGCGGATCAGGTAAGGGGTGCTGCTGGACAGGGGGGGAGGTAAAAGGAAGGGAGAAGGCCTACTTCTGGACAGGGGGAGCAGGGAAGAGGTGTTTCTGGACAGGGGTGAGGTAAAACGAAGGACAGGGGCTGCTGCTGGACATGGGGAGCAGGGAAGGGATACTGCTGGACAGGGGGGGAGGTAAAAGGAAGGGAGAAGACTTACTGCTGGACAGGGGGAGCGGGGAAGAGGTGCTGCTGGACATGAGGGAGGTAAAACGAAGGAAGAAGGGCTGCTGCTGGACAGTGGGAGCAGTGAAGGGGTGCTGCTGGACAGGGGGGAGGTAAAACGAAGGGAGAAGAGCTACTGTTGGACAGGGGGAGCAGGCAAGGGGTGGTGGTGGACAGCCGAGGAAAGAGAGAGACAGAAAGAAAGAAAGAAAGAAAGACAAACAGACAGATTTTTCCTTTTACCTTTGTAGGGTATCCTGACCATTTGACATTATCTTCTTTCTCTATGTCCACCTTCCATCTTCCCTCTGCATCCCTATTTTCCCTGTCCAGCATTCTTCCTCTATGTTTCTGTTCCTATCCTCCTTTCATGCCTAACATCTCCTCCTTGCATCACCTCTCTATTCTTTTCTGCCCATACACCCCCATCCTATGACTTGCATATCTCCCTCTCTGTTCCTTGCTCTTTCCTTGCAATCCATAGCTCTACTTCCTGAGTCCAGTTTCCTCTCCCTTTTTCCGATACAATCTCTCTCTTTCTCTCTCCCTTCTTCTCCACTGCCCTCCCCCAGTCCAGCAGCACCTCTCTCTCTCACTTCTCCCTACCACCAAGGTCCAGCAGAAACTTCTCCCCTCACCCATCCACCAACCAACCACCCACCCATGTCTACCAGCACCCCTTTCTCTCACCTCTCCCCACCCACCACGCAGGTCCAGCAGCACCTCTCCCTCTCACCACCCAGGTCCAATAGTACCTCTCCCCCTCAACTCCTCCCAACCCAACAGTAGCACCACCAGCAGAACCTCTCCCTCTCACCTTCCCACCCATTCAGATCACAGCAACACCTCTCCCACCCATCCAGGTCCAAAAGCACCTCTCCTCACCATTCCCACCATCTCTCACCTCCAAAAACTCCCTTTCCAACTTGCCTGCACAGCTGCCATAGCATTAACCCAATGATTTCCTCTGGCAACCTTGGGACTTTGCTAGGTCAGGCTGCCTGAGAGAATTGCTGGGTTAGCACTATAGCAGCTATGCAAAGCTATGTTTGCTATTAGTCCAGGGGATGGGGGGATATGGAAGCCAAAACTATGTCAACAGCGGCAATAAGGAGGGAGGAGGCAGCAGCAGTGGCAGTAAGGTGGGAGAAGGCAGCGGCAGAAGGGTGGGAGATGACAGCACCATGTACCCCTTTTTGCTGGTGCGCATACCCCATGGGGTACACATACTATGTGTTGGGAACCTCTAGGGCAGGGCTGCCCAAGTCCAGTTCTCGAGATCTACTGGCAGGCCAGGTTTTCAGGATATCCAGGGTTCTTGAGTGGGCAGATTTGTTGGGCCGTCCGCCCTTTTCTGCCGTCATATGCCGTCATATTGTTATGCTCAAACGATAGATACTCCAGGGAAGAAGGGTTCTTGAGTAGGCAGGCTAGTTGGGAGGGAGGGTTCTTGAGTGGGCATTACCCCGTAATAATTAATAATTGTAATATTTTAAATAACTAGATTTAAGGTTTACAGTAAATTTTAACAAATTATTTTGGAATCGGTGTGTCTTTTTTGAGTTTTGTGAATGTTTTTTGTTATTTGTTTATTTTATTAATATAGTAAAATTCGAATTTTTGTTGTTTTGTTGCTATGATAGGTTGAGTCATACTGAAGATCATGACTCATTCGGGCCTTGTGATCTTGGTGGTGTTGGACTGGCCTCATCATCCATGGTATGTGGATCTGGTCTGTCTCTAGAGGGACAGGCTCCCTCTGCATCGAGACCTTCTCAGTCAAGGGTCTGTTCCTATGAAGAACCCCCAGCGCTTTGATCTTTAGAATTGGCTTTTGAGCTCAAAGCCTTGATGCAATGTGGTAATTCCCACTCTCTTAAAGTCTAAGAAATCCTCTACTATGGCGGCTTACACCAAGATGTGGAAAGCTTTCTAGTAGTGGTGTGCCAGAGACCAGGTGAAGCCTTTGAGTGCTCCAATTACAGTGGTTTTAACCTTTTTGTATGCCGATCTAGAAAAAGGCCTAGCAGTGACTCAAGGCAGGTCTCAAGGCTCAAGCAGTGGCTCAAGGCTCAAGGCAGGTCTTTCTTGTTTCAGAGCGCACATTGGTTCCAGTTCGCTTGCAGCTCATCCTGATGTGACCAGATTTTTCAGGGGGGCGCTTCATTTGTGGTCACACCTGCATCAGCCTTTTCCAACGTGGAAACTCAATGTGATACTAAAAGGCCTTGCTGCAGCTCTTTTTGAGCTGCTCAAACATGCGTCTCTTCTGGACCTTACGGTCAAATCAGTATTTCTTGTGATGACCGTCTCAGCCAGGCATATTTCAGAGTTGCAGGCTCTCTCTTTAGAGAACCCTTTCTCTGGATCATGGAGGTTGGTGTATCCCACTGCGCCATTCCTTTCTTTCTTCCGAAAGTAGTTTCGGAGTTTCATGTCAACCAGGAAGTTCATCTGTCTTCTTTTTGTTCCACTGGATCTGATGACAAGGATAAGATCTTGTGGAAATGGGATGTCTGAAGAGTCTTGCTGCATTACTTGGAGAGGACCAGTGACTTCTGTCTTTCTGACCATCACTAGCTAGTCCAGGAGAGGCAGGCCGGCATCTAAAGCATCTATTGTCAGATGGATTAATATGGCAATTTTGTCAACTTAAAATCACCTGTGTTAGGCAGACGCCAGTATCTCTCAAAGCTCATTCGACAGGTATTTCCGCTTCATGGGCAGAGTCTTGAGCGATTAATCTAGTCCGATGCTGCCTTTGGGGCCTCAGTGTTGCAGACAAGCTCTTCTGTCCCAAAATCTTAGATGTGGCCTTTGCTTTGATACATCGCCTTTAGTGTTGATTCCGGAAGGGATGTAACAAAATGGAAGATTAGGTTCTTACCTTTGGTAATATTCTTTCTGTAAATCCCTTATGGAATCAATATGGCCCACCCTTTGTCTACTCTGTCTTTATCAGAATTGCTTGCCTATTTCTGCCTTAGAAATTTCTCCTTTTAGGCTTCAGTATCTTCCAGCCAGCAAACACAGCCTGCGGGGAATCCTTCTGTATGAACAAATTCATATCTCTTTCGAAAGCAGGTTCCAGTTTGTGCTCGTTACACACAGCAAGTTGATTCCATGTTCTTGCTTATATTTATGGCTGTCTGCTTATTAATTGTTCTTTTATATTGCAGAGCAGAACAGAATGCTGTTCTACAGTGGGGTGACTCCCTGTGCTCCTTTCTCTCTCTGTTTTGGACAAGTGATTTTTGATGGCTTTTGGAATAGGTTTTGTATTTCTGAGTCAAGTAGGAGAAGCAATGGAGCGAAAAATGTGTGGATTTCTGCAAGACCCAGTTCGTGGGTTGAGGTGAAACACCTTTAGAATTGATTCCTTAAGGGACTTACAGAAAGAAGATAACGAAAGGTAAGAACCTAATTTTCCATTTTAATATAGCTAATAGTAGAAATGTAGTTTTAACTTCTGTACAAGCTACAGTTTACAGCAAGTTGGTGGGAGGGGGGGGGGGTGGAGGGGGGAGGGAAAGGAAAGGGACTGGGAAATCAAGCCAGGTAACACAATAGTGGATTTATCATGTGTGTAATGAGACACTAAAAACTATAGGCCTGAAATTCAGCACTATTTAGCTAACCAGGAACGGCTCCTAACCTGTTAAATAGCATATAGCCAGCCATCCACCAATATTCAGCAGCTTGCCAGCTAAGTTCAGCAGCCAGATAGGCCCACATAAAAAGCAGGTCTATTTTTGGCCATTAGGACTTAGCCATCCTACCGCTGAATATTGGCTTAGCCGGCTATGTCTCAGCTGGCCAAATCTAAACCAGAAATTCATTGCCGGTCTCCAGTTACGGTGCTAGCATTAAACTTCTGGTTTTGCCACAGATTGCGGAAGACAGATGGCTATCTCCCATGGTCTGAATATTGGGTGGTATCTTCTCAATAGAAAAGGACAGTTTTAATACATATAGGAAAGCACCTCTCCGTAAAGTCTGAGAGGACATTTTTTTTTTTCCATTATTTTTTATTTTCAAATTTTACATAAAGTGTACAAAATATTAAAATACATTTGATAAATATATAGTATCACTTTTATATCTAATACATTATATATCTAAGTTTGATTTTCCCCCTCACCCTCCACCCTCCCTTTTATTAATTTAATATAATATTTTTAATTTTCAAATTTTACATAAAATGTACAAAATATTAAATTGCAATTGATAAATACACAATATCATTTTTATATCTAATACATCATATTCTAAATATATTTTTATCACCTCTCCCTCCCCCCACCCTTCTATTACTTTTTATTCATACATTACTTATTGTATAACATATTATAACATATTATGTAGATATTATTTTCATTACCCCCCCTCTATGTGTGTCATAAAAAAAAATATTTAAAAGAAGAAAAGAAGAAGAGAAATATTAATATTTATTCATTGCAGTATTACCTGTCAATATATTGCTGCTACACCAATAAGAAATATATAAATGAATGATTTGGAAAACTGTATAAAAAAGAGCTTTACCATCTAATTTCTGTAGTATTTCATTACATTTTTTAGACTTACTGAAACATTACACCTATGTACCAAATAAGCCAACCGTGCAACATATAGCATATGCCGCGCCTGACTGGTATATTCATGATGAAATTGCACCGAAAGCTGAGGTAGCACAGTAAGTTTGCTTGCATTCCCCTTAAACTAGTTTTGATATCTTTCCTTTCACATTCACTGTTTCCAAATTACTTTATCTATATTTAAATGATTTGTTGAATATGCTTAAATCTGATACATTATGTTAATCAGGTTTTTTATTCTGCCTTTACCTATTCAGTTCAAGGTTGGATTACATTAAAGAAGTTATAATGGACAGCTTGACATAGACATTCAATAGAGTTACTAGTACAGATAGATCAGTGCAATTATTAATACAGTTAGGTCATAGTTACAAATACAGTGGAACTTTGGTTTGCGAGCATAATTCGTTCCAGAAGCATGCTCGTAAACTAAAGTGCTCATTTATCAAAGCAAGTTTCCCCATAGGAAGTAATGGAAACTCGGATGATTCGTTCCACATCCCCAAAACAGTCCCATGTCTTTTTGTGGTCCAACACTTCTCCCACTCCATGTTTCGGCATTTCTCACTCTTCTCCCTTCCCCTCTCTTTCAATCCCCACAGACCATCTTTCTCTTTTCTTATTCCCCATCTATCATCTTTCTCTCTTTGCTTTCCCCCATTCCTCCCTTTTATTTTCTCACCTCCGTGAGGGATGCCGAATGTAGCTGCCGTTGTCTCCCTGTCACATATAGTGGAGCAAGTTGAGCAGGAAATTGTCCGAGAACTGAGTGAAGACAATGAAGAGCACCGGCAGCCAGGTGAGCAGGAGCAGGTGCTGCTGCCAGGTCCCGTCAAGCCCCCCCCCCCCAGCGCGGGCAGCACGAAGCCTTCGTAGTCGAGAAGCGGTAGGGGCTGGTGGGCAGCGGAGGGGGAGGCGGGGGTCGGGGCAGCGGTGCGGCAGGCAGCCGTTCTTCTCCGGCAGCCGTTCTTCTCCGGCAGCACATCCTGGCGCCTGTGGTCCATAGCCATCCCGAGCCGGGTGTGCTGTGGCTTCACCCCCTCCCCTCCTGTTATGGCTTCTTAATCGGTGGTGGACGGTATAGAGGAGGTGCGGTGGATTCCCCCCCTTTTGCACCCGAATGAGAGCGAACGCCCAATATGCACTCTCAGAGCATGACACCACATAGGAAAAGCCGCAGCAGGAGCAGTTAGGCGCATGTCCTCGGGAAAAGTCACGTTTGACCAGTTCAGCTGCTTGTTGGAGTTTCTTGAGAGAGAGAAGGGAGAAGCTTTTGGGATTATCCGGCTTTGTCTGGGCTTTTTCTTTCTCTATCCTCTGCATGTGCATGCCTCTTGGAAGTGGAAGGAGACCCACAGAGCCAGCCCCCAGACCCACAACTCCCTATTCGGCAAACCAGGTAGCTTGTTGATTGAGTCAATGTTCGGTTTGCGAGTTAAAGTTTGCTCGAGTGTTTTGCTCATCTTGTAAAACACTTGCAAACCGCGTTACTTGCAAACCGAGGTTTGACTCATAGTTACAAATTCAAGTAGGTACTAAAATGCCTTCATTACTTATTAGATTGTATGTCTTGCTTCTTGTTGCTTCTTTGTATTCCTTTTATAGATTGACACATCTGACGTATAGGCTCCCTTCCATATCTGCAGGTTTAGGATTTGCGATTTCGATTATTTGCGAGTTTCTAAACCTTGACCCACCCTTCCTCCCTCCTGGACTTCTCCACACTTTTCTTTTAAAGCCTGGTAGTATAGCGGTGAAGTGAAGCAGGGGTGATCTTCCTACATTCCTGCCCCATGCAGAGCTGCAAACAAAAATGACTGCCGTGAGTTCCTGTTGTAGTCTCACGAGATCATGGGGCAGGAGTGTAGGAAGATCGCTCCAGCCCTGCTTCACCACTAGACCACCAGACTTTAAAAATAAGGTGTAGAGAGGTCCTTGAGGTGGGGGGGGTGGGTCAGTCAACCCTAAAGTTATTTGCAAATTTTTCTTATCTGTGGGCTGGCTTTGCACCTAAGCTTTGCAAATATGGAGGGAGAAGTGTATATTGTCTGCTTACTCTCTATACTCTAGGACATTTCTGTATACACTGGGGAGAGAACTCTGTGAATCTACCTATGTTTCTGTATACATACTCTACTATAAGTCAAGAAATTTAGTCTGAAAAATGCTTTTAAAAACTTATCTATGGGTAACACCCATAGCACTACAAAATTTAAAGGTAACAACCCCCTCTTTTACCCCTGTGGGTCTGTTGGTGGCATCACAAAATTTCTCCAGCATCTCAATACCCTCACCTGCCACTCCAGTTGCTGCATACCTTTAAATCTACTTCCATACAGCACTGGTATCTCAATTCCCTACACCTCCCCCTGCTGTTGTTGCCATGTACCTTCAAATCTGCTTTCATAAAGCGCTGGCACTGCAGCAGTAGAGCTAGGCCTCCTGTGACCTGCTTTCATGTGCTCCCTCTGACTCAACTTCTTGCCACACTAGTGGAAATGCTCCCTCACATTTTATTTCACATGAGCCTCAAGTTCTAAAAATGTTTTTTCTCCGCTCCAGGTGGTGATGGTTTCACCACCTGGATTTTTTAAATCATTTCAAAATACCCTATTTGTTAAATATATATCAGGCTCAACTAAATAAGGGTTGTATTACAGGCACTATGGCAGAATCTTTAACTATAGTTTTGCCAAAGCCAAATAAAGATTCCACTTTGGTTTCAAATTACAGGCCTATTTCTTTAATTAATGTAGATGGCAAACTTTTGGCTAAACTTTTGGCTTTACGTTTAGCCAAGGCTCTCCCTTATATTATTAGTATGCACCAAACTGGATTTGTTGCTCAGAGACATTCTTCTAATAACACCAGACTGGCTTTTCAAATGTTATATTTAACAAAAGCCATGAATGATCCAGCCTTTTCTGTTTCCTTGGATGCAGAAAAGGCATTTGATCGGTTTGGTATAGGAACAGGTTTTATACAAATGATTGATTCCTTGTATAGCTCCCCGACTGCTAGATTATATATTAATAATAATTTTTCAGAAAGGTTTTGCTTGCAGAGGGCGGTTAGGAAAGGATGTCCCTTGTCTCCTTTGCTTTTTGATAGTGTATTAGAACCCTTGTTATTAGCTATTCAACAGACAAAGGAGATACAGGGTATTCCCTATTCAGAATGGGAATAAGGTCTCTGCTTATGCAGATGATATATTGCTTCATTTGAGAAACCCTGAAACAACCATTCCATGCTTGCTTGATTTAATAGAGAAATATGGAAAGTTTTCCGGGTATAAGATTAATTGGAATAAATCTGAAGTTCTTCCACTTAATGTACATTGTACAAAAGGTTTGTTGGACTCATTTTTCTTTATATGGAAGGAAGATGGAATAAAATACTTAGGAATTTGGATACAAAATACACTGGAAGACACAATGAAAGTAAATGAAAAAGCTTTATTACAGAAGGTAACAGAAATGTGTGAGCAATGGAATCCTATACAGTGGTGCCTCGCATAACGAACGCCTCGCACAACGAACGCTGCACACAACGAACTTCATGTCTTGATTCACACAACGAACTTCGTTTCACACAACGAACTTCACACAACGAACTTCGTTTCACACAACGAACTTCGTTTCACACAACGAAGTCGCCCGAGCTGCCGATGTATTGCATCCTTCCGCGCAGGCACTGCAGGCAGTCATTAGTCACTGCGCTTAACTGCCCTCTCTCACTGTATACAGTCGTCCTTTTAAGATAAACTCAATATTTTTTATATATCATGGCTTCTAAAAAAAGCAGGAAGGTGATTTCTGTTGAAATGAAACGGGAAATAATTAGAAGGAGTGAATGTGGAGTAAAACAGTGTGACCTCGTCAAAGAGTTTGGCCTCAGCAAGACCACCATTTTCACCATTTTGACAAATTTATCTTTTTTTATGTCATCTTAGCATATTTTATGCTGCAGAACGAATTATTTTTTTTAACATGTATTGTTATGGGAAAACGCGTTTCACATAACGAACTTTTCGCATAACAAACTTGCTCCTGGAACGAATTAAGTTCGTTGTGTGAGGCACCACTGTATATTTATCTTGGTGGGGGAGAATCCAGACAATTAAAATGATGATACTGCCTGTGGTTTGTTACCAAATGGGTATGATACCAGTTTTTTTTTCAGAGGTCCTTTTATAAAAAGTTAAATAGTATTCTTACAAAATTTGTTTGGCTTGGTAAAATTGCTAGAATTGCTTTAATGTCTATACAAAAGTCAATTAGGGAAGGGGGGAGGTAAATTTTCCCAATTTTTATAGATATCATCAAGCCTATATTATGCGCCAAAGTATGTATTGGGTCCTCCCAGAGCCCATTGATAATATTCCAGACTGGTTGTGGTTGGAATGGTGACTCATTTTCCTCTGCGATTAAACCAACCATGTTCTTAGTATCAAAATGCCTAGGATATATACAGAAAACAGAGTGTTAGTAGATACATGGAAAACTTTGAGGTTTGTGAATAATTTAACACCTGCTCCTATACATAAATCAACAAATCAAACTATATGGCTTAATTCCAAGATTCAAATTGGCGGATTCAAGGTCATCTGAAAGTATTGGATAATGGCAGGTATTAGAACTCTGGACGATGTTATATCAAATGGTAAACTGCTTGATTTTTTTACAGCTACAACACAAATTGGGTCTTAATAAATCACAAAGTTATAGATGGTTGCAACTGAAGCAGGCCATTCAGGCAAGGTTCCCTGAATGGAAAAATCTTAATAACCAATATAGTCTAGAGTTCTTGTGCTTTCAGGTGGACTTCCTGGGACATCAGGCCGCACAGTGGTATAAATTGATATCTGGATTTATGAATAAAAAACAAAAAACTGGTCTTAGAGACATTTGGAGCATTGAGATTAAGTATCAAATTACTGCATCTCAATGGCCACGAATTTGGTCTTGGAGGATGAGTTGTACAGTGTCGGCATCTATGAGACAAACTTGGTTTTTTTTGTTGCACCGAGCTTTCTGGACCCCTGTTTGTTTACAAAAATTAGATAGCTCTAAGTCTAATAGGTGTTGGCATTGTCATCTCGAAGCAGGGACTTTAGATCATTTATTGTTCTATTGTTCATTCATTTTGGCTTTTTGGAAATCGATTTGGGGCCAAATAAATCGTTTGTTGGAAAATCCTGTGTCTTTATCCTAAGATACTATATTATTTGGAATGTTAATGAGGAAGAAAAGTCAAATTTCTGCAAAGAATAATAGGCTATTACTTATTATGACAAGAGTCACCATTCAACAGATTACATTTAATTTGAAAAACTGGAAAAGATTAAATTACAGTTTTTGGTGGAATTCATTATGTCACATGTACAAGATGGAAAGAATGTTAGCCTTGCAGAAAGGACATTTTAATAACTTTCAGGAGGTTTGGAGGCCATTAATAGAATATTGTAATGAGTAATGATTGGAATATCATTTTTCCCTAATAGGTATAATTGTAAAGTGTGGGGTGGAGGGATTTCTGATTTGATATTAAATGTTTAGATTAATAGGACAAATCCTATTTAATAAAACGCTAGCCGCGCATGCGCACTCAGACCTGCGTGATCTGTAATCCCTGATCCGTGATCTGTAGGTCCGTGGCCAGAGTGCGTATGCGGCGGACAGATCGGGAAAGCACAGCACAGCCGGCGACTCCCACCCTCCCGCCCTCACTCACTGCCCCCTCCCGCCCTCACTCACTGCCAAAACCACCACCTCCTCCTTCTCGCCGGCTCACCCGCTTTTCAATGAAGAGAAAAGCGCTGCACCGCGCTAACGCTGGCTTTGCTGTCTTCTGTCCACTGCGGCCGCCCTCTGTGACTACTTCCTGTTTCCGCTAGGGTTGGCCGCAGTGGATAGAAGACGCCGAAGCCAGCGACTGTAGCCGCCGATCTCCGTTCCTCCGGGGGGGGGGGTCTGGGAGGAGAGGGATCGCAGCCAATCAGTGCCCCCACCGAGGAGCCCAGCAACTTTCCGCTGCCCGGGACCCGAGTCATTTGCCACCCCCCCTCTTCCCTTCCCGCGGGCCCGACTGGCAATTTAAGCAGCGTGTGCAGCACTCTTCAAACGCTGCTTTGGTCCCTTCTACTGCCCTGATTTGCTCTGGACGTGCCAGAGTAAATCAGGGCAGTAGAAGGACCCGAAGCAGCGTGTGAAGACTGCAGCACACGCTGCTTGAATCGCCATGTGTAGTCGGGCCCGCGGGAAGAGAAGGGGGGGCGGCAAAGGACTCGGGACCGCGTTTGTAGTCGCGACTGTGGGAAGGGAAAGGGGGTAGAGGAAACGCTAATGCTGCTGTGTGGGGGGAGGGAAATGGAAGGGGGAGGGAATGCTGCTTTGGACAGACAGACAGAGGGAGGAAGGGAGACAGAAAGACAAGAAGAAAGACACAGGGGCAGGTGCACAGGGAACTGGTGTGGGGGGAGGGAAATGGAGGGGGAGGGAATGCTGCTTTGGGCAGACAGACAGAGGGAGGAAGGGAGACAGAAAGACAAGAAGAAAGACACAGGGGCAGGTGCACAGGGAACTGGTGTGGGGGGAGGGAAATGGAGGGGGAGGGAATGCTGCTTCGGACAGACAGACAGAGGGAGGAAGGGAGACAGAAAGAAAAGAATAAAGACACAGGGGCAGAGAGATATACAGAAAGACAAACAGACAAAGGGGGCTAGGGACAGAGACAGACAGAAAGAAAGACAGCGGGAGTCGCGTCAGGAGGGGTGCGGGATGCCGCAGAGGGAACTTTGCCAATGGGTGCAACTGGGTGGCTGACGGGAGCCTCTGATCAGGGGCAGAGCAAGGTAAGGATATCATAGGGATAAGAAGGAGGAGGGGGGGAGAAAAAGGAAGGGACGCCTACTGCTGGACAGGGGGAGAAGGAAAGAGGTGCTGATGGACAGGGGGGTGAAGAAAAAGGAATGGAGGCCTAATGTTGGACAGGGGAGAAGGAAGGTGCTGCTGGACAGGGGGGAGGTAAAACAAAGGGAGAAGGGCTGCTGCTGCATAAGGAGACCTGTGAAGGGGTGGTGGTGGACATAGGGGAGGTAAAAGGAAGGGAGAATGGACAGGGGGAGCAGGCAAGAGGTGGTGATGGACAGCCAAGGAAAAGAAAGACAAAAAGAAAGAAAGCGGCTAAGGAGAGAGAGAGAGAGAAAGAAATAAAGAGAGACACACACACATATATTCTAGCACCCGTTAATGTAACGGGCTATAAGACTAGTTATATAATATATTATATGATATATGTAAATACATATGAATTAGTAGGGTTGGGAGGGAGTGTTTAAATATTATAATTTAAGTTAAAAATTGTATAAGTTCAAATGTTATTTTCTGATACACTTGTTGTAAGATGTAAAATGAATAAAGAATTTTAAAAAAATGTTTTTTTCGTGAGCCACAAGTTATAAAAACCAACAATTTTCCAGATTTGATTATTTTATGAATGACCATGTGATATCTGTGAGTGATTCTCCTAGAACGTATGAGCGATTGCTCACATGCTCCGCTTTGAGGGAATATAGCTGGCAGGACAAATCAGAGGTCCACTTGGGACCAGATCGCAGGAGACCTAGCTCTAGCACTGCAGTGCCAGTGCTGTATAGAATTGAGATACAGTTGCTGTGAAGGCACATGGCATTAGCAGTGGGAATTGAGAATTGGGATACTATATGGAAGCAGATTGAAGAGGGATACAGGGAAAAATGCTTCAGTACCTGAATAAAGCCATATAAACTGTTCTGAGCTTCCCGGAGAACAGTATAGAAAATTGAATGAATTAATAAATAAGTGTGTGTGTGTGTGTGTGTGGCAAAACTTCCCTCAACTTAACCATGAGATTAACTTATAAATGAGTATATAAGGTATCTAAATCTGTATTTATATATATATAGTGCTCAGCTGTGAGCACTGTGAGGCTGTGAGGAGCATCTGAATGCCCATGTGTCTGCCGGCATTAATGAGTATCCCACTGAGGTATACATACACCTGTTTTATTATATAAGCTATGCAGGCTGCCAGGAGGTTCACACATTAACTTCCAGCTTTAATGGCATAAACATATAGGAGACAGCATTGCAAATACTGCAGAGGTCTTGATTGTCCTACTCAAGTTCAATTGTGTGCATAAATATTTGATAGATAAGACTTTCCAGTATCAGCCTCTTAAAATTTTTATAGCCAAGTTTAGAAAGTTAAACTAGTGATTCTTTTTCACTAAGGCTTTTCTTGAGATCAAGACAAAAACTAAAATTTGTTTAGGAGTTACCCCTGATTTGGTCATATGGGTCATGGATTTTGATATACTGACTTTCTGTTGTATAATCTTCCATATTTTATTATATGAGGGCACATTTTATGTCCCTACTGGTCTCACAGTCTAAGAGGCCCTTTTACAAAGCTGTAGTACCGTATTTTCACGCATATAACGCGCGCGTTATACGCGTTTTTACCTACCGCGCATACCCCTCGCGCGTTATATGTGTGAGCGCGGTATACAAAAGTTTTTAAACATAGTTCCCACCCCGCCCGACGCCCAATTCACCCCCCCAGCAGGACCGCTCGCACCCCCACCCCGAACGACCGCTCGCACGCGCTCCCACCCGCACCCGCATCCACGATCGGAGCAAGAGGGAGCCCAAGCCCTCTTGCCCGGCCGACTCCCCGACGTCCGATACATCCCCCCCCCCGGCAGGACCACTCGCACCCCCACCCCGAACGACCGCTCGCACGCGCTCCCACCCGCACCCGCATCCACGATCGGAGCAAGAGGGAGCCCAAGCCCTCTTGCCCGGCCGACTCCCCGACGTCCGATACATCCCCCCCCGGCAGGACCACTCGCACCCCCACCCCGAAGGACCGCCGACTTCCCGACAATATCGGGCCAGAAGGGAGCCCAAACCCTCCTGGCCACGGCGACCCCCTAACCCCACCCCGCACTACATTACGGGCAGGAGAGATCCCAGGCCCTCCTGCCCTCGACGCAAACACCCCTCCCCCCAACGACCGCCCCCCCAAGAACCTCCGACCGCCCCCCCAGCCGACCCGCGACCCCCCTGGCGACCCCCACGACCCCCCACCCCCCTTCCCCGTACCTTTGGTAGTTGGCCGGACAGACGGGAGCCAAACCCGCCTGTCCGGCAGGCAGCCAACGAAGGAATGAGGCCGGATTGGCCCATCCGTCCTAAAGCTCCGCCTACTGGTGGGGCCTAAGGCGCGTGGGCCAATCAGAATAGGCCCTGGAGCCTTAGGTCCCACCTGGGGGCGCGGCCTGAGGCACATGGGCCCAACCCGACCATGTGCCTCAGGCCACGCCCCCAGGTGGGACCTAAGGCTCCAGGGCCTATTCTGATTGGCCCACGCGCCTTAGGCCCCACCAGTAGGCGGAGCTTTAGGACGGATGGGCCAATCCGGCCTCATTGCTTCGTTGGCTGCCTGCCGGACAGGCGGGTTTGGCTCCCGTCTGTCCGGCCAACTACCAAAGGTACGGGGAAGGGGGGGGGGGGGGTCGTGGGGGTCGGCCAGGGGGGTCGCGGGGCGGCTGGGGGGGCGGTCGGAGGTTCTTGGGGGGGGCGGTCGTTGGGGGGGAGGGGGGTTTGCGTCGAGGGCAGGAGGGCCTGGGATCCCTCCTGCCCGTAATGTGGTGCGGGGTGGGGTTAGGGGGTCGCCGTGGCCAGGAGGGTTTGGGCTCCCTTCTGGCCCAACTACACAAAGGTACGGGGAAGGCGGGTGGGGGTGTCGTGGGGTCAGCCAGGGGGGGTCGCGGGTCGGCTGGGGGACGGGCGGAGGTTCTTGGGGGGGGGCGGTCGTTGGGGGGAGGGGGTTTGCGTCGAGGGCAGGAGGGCCTGGGATCCCTCCTGCCCGTAATGTAGTGCGGGGTGGGGTTAGGGGGTCGCCGTGGCCAGGAGGGTTTGGGCTCCCTCCTGGCCCGATATTGTTGGGGAGTCGGCGGTCCTTCGGGGTGGGGGTGCGAGTGGTCCTGCCGGGGGGGGGATGTATCGGACGTCGGGGGGGGCATCAGGCTTTCAGGATGGGGACAGACCTTCAAGGGGGGACAGGACTTCAAGGGGGGACAGTGCACGGAAAGTCAGGGGGGTGAACGGAGAGTCGGGACAGCGCACGGAAAGTCAGGGCAGTGCACGGAAGTCAGGGGGGGGTGAACGGAGAGTCGGGACAGCGCACGGAAAGTCAGGGCGGGCGAAAGGAGCGTCGGGCATCATGCGCGGTATACCCGTGAGCGCGGTATACAAAAGTTTTTGTACATATCATCGTGATTTCTGCGCGCTATACCCGTGTGCGCGTTTTACACGGGTGCGCGTTATTTGCGTGAAAATACGGTAATCACTAACACATGCATACTGCAACAAACAAGGCTTATGTCGGTATGTGCTGAGATGTTCTGTGATAATATGGGGATGTGTGTATGCTATTCACATGCTAAAAAATTGCTTATAGCACTGGGGGCATGTCTTAGGTATAGTGTTCTACGCTAAGGGGGTAATAATAAAAAAAAAAAAAAAATGTCTAAAAAGTATCCTAAGTGGCTACTTGGACGATCAAAATGCCTGATCGTCCAAGTACCCATAACCAAAGCTGATTTTTAGACGTATCTAAAACCAACTTAGGCCTTTTCCCTGCCTCTAAACGCACAGAGAGAAAAGAGGTGTGTTTAGAGGAGGGGAAAGGGCGGGCAGTGGGCGGGAGGTGGACCAACCTACACCTAGGCGTACAACAGGTATAACCAATACAGTTTAGTCGGCACTTAGACCTTCTTCACTTAGACGAAATAAAACCAGGTCTAAGTTCCGAAAAACGGGCCGCTGAGCTGATGGCCGTTGGCGCCATCAGTTCAGCGGCGCGGCAACTTAACCATCGCGGCAGGAGAGATGCCCCATCTCCCCTACCGCGATGCCATCACTCTTCTACCCGAACTGCCACGACCCGCAGCAGTTCGGGTAGAGGAGTGATGGCATCACGGTAGGGGAGATGAGGTATCTCTCCTGCCGCGATGCAACACTCCCCCCCCCACACAACATCGGGGCAAGAGGGAGCTCAAGCCCTCTTGTCCCAGCCAATCGCGGTACCCCCGACTCACCGAATCCATCGGGGCAAGAGGGAGCCCAAGCCCTTTTTCCCCCCCGACTCACCGACTCCATCGGGGCAAGAGGGAGCCCAAGCCCTCTTGCCCCCCCGACTCCCCGACTCCATCGGGGCAAGAGGGAGCCCAAGCCCTCTTGCCCCGCCGATCGTGCCCCCCCCCGACTCGTTCGGGCCAGGAGGGAGCCCAAGCCCTCCTGGTCCAGCCAATCCTCTACCCACACCCCCCACTACATTATGGGCAGGAGGGATCCCAGTCCCTCCTGCCCTCGACGAACCCCCCTCCCCCCAACATCTGCCCCCCCCAGAACCCCCAATCGGCCCCCCCTCCCAGCTGACCCGCTTGGGCTACCTCTTGCCCCGATGTTGTCGGGAGGGGGGGATCGCGGTTTGACATGGCAGGAGGGCTTGGGAACCCTCCTGCCTGGATCATTGTGGGGGGGTGGGATTCTGTAACCGGTGTTGTTTTTGACAGACACCGGTTACAGAATCCAGCTCCTCCTTCACCTAAAAGCCCTTCTATTGGACATTTGTGGCTTAGGCGTTTGTTTGTTTCATTATGGCTAAAAAGTGTAGACGTGCTGTGGGGGTACTTTTAGACGTAGTGGAGATTGAGCGTTTAGGCAGAGGAAGGCCATAATCAAAAAATGGACGTTTGTTTTGGTTATGGACACTTTCCCTGCTTCTGGGTTGAACGTTTAGGGACTTAGGCCAAAAGGGGACTTAGACGCTTTTTTTATTTTACCCCTCTAATTGTTTAGCATGTGGACTGTTGTGCACTGACTGAAAGTGCAGGTTTAGTGCATGAGTCTCTACTGCCTACAAAATGAGGTGACAATAACAATAACAATTTTTTTTTATATACCACAGGACTGTGAAGTTCTATGCGGTTTACAATGATTAAAGATGTTACAGATTGAGTGGAATCAACAAAGTATAGACTTGGTGATTGACAGTTCTAGAGATCATTTGTTGAGGACTAAGATTGTATAGGTTGGTTTCCTAAGTATTTCAGGAACAGATGTGTTTTTAGACGTTTCCTGAATTCCCTATAGGTAGTAGGCACGGGTAATTGTTCTAGGTCTTTACCCCACAGTGCTGCTTGATGTGAGAAAAGATGTTGGTGATGACTTTTAAATTTACAACCTCTAACCGGTGGAGAAACAAAGTTTGGGTGTGAGCTTTGCCTATGTCTGTTGGTTGTGAAAGAGAAAAGGTCTGTTATATATTTAGGGGTAAGCCATAAAGAACCTTGAAGCAAAAACAACCAAACTTGAATTTCACACGTGCTTCCATCGGCAGCCAGTTCATAAGTTGATAGGAAGATGTTATGTGATCAAACTTCTTCAGAGGAAGAGGGAGAACTAGAAGGCCTTGAGAAGATGCATGCTGAAGGCCCAGCAGAGGCAGGAACTTCTTCAAGCGGCACTGGCACGTCCTGTGGGCTGCGTGCCGGTGCCATACGGGGGGTAAGTTTCAAGTAGTTCGGGCGGGAGGTGCCGGTTCGCACGTGGGGGGGGGGGACCTTTGCAAGCGGGTGGGGGGGGGGAGGGAACGTATCAAGCGAGTTTCCATTATTTCCTATGGGGAAACTCGCTTTGATATAGGAGTATTTTTGTTTACAAGCATGCTTTTGGAACAAATTATTCTCGTAAACCAAGGTTCCACTGTAATTGTAATGCAATTTCTTCCATTCATTTTTCATATACACACAATATAATCTTATTAACAATATATAATGGTAAACACAAAATTTTTTTTTTTTTAAATTCTTTATTCATTTTAAATTTCTTACATCAAGTGATAAATATATAATACATATAATTTTCAATATACACTTGAATATCCATCAAAATATATTTTAATACAAACATATATAAAAACCCCTTTTGCAATAAATTATATATCATCTGTTATTATAATATTGTACCCACCCTAACCCCTATTATATGATCTATCATTGTGCTATGATATCTGATCTTTAGAAAAAAGAGCCAATGGTCCCCAGATTTTATTAAATTTTTTAATATAACCATGTTGTAACGCTATTGCTTTTTCCATCTTATATATATGGCAAATAGAATTCCACCAAAAAGTGAAATTTAATTTTGTATGATCTTTCCAGTTTTGAGTAATTTGTTGTATGGCGACCCCTGTTAATATCAATAAAAGTTTATTATTGTTTGCTGATATTGGACTCTGTGTTCTCATTGCTGTTCCAAATAAAATTGTGTCATATGTAAGTCCAACATGATTTTCTAATAATATATTAATTTGGGGCCAAATTGTTTTCCAAAAGGCATTTATACAGGGACAAAAATAGATTAAATGATCTAATGTCCCAATTTCTACCTTACAATGCCAGCATCTATTAGATTTAGAACTATCTATTTTTTTGTAACCGAGTAGGGGTCCATAAAACTCTATGTAATAAAAATAACCATGTTTGACTCATAGATGCTGACATTGTAGTATGTATTCTCCAGGACCAAAATTTTTGCCATTGAGTTGCAGAAATTGTCTGTCCTATCTCAATACTCCAAATGTCCCTAAGTCCTGTTCTTTTTTTTTTATTTAAAAATCCATATAATAATTTAAACCATTTTGCGGCTTGGTGTCCCAAAAAATCTGCCTGAAAGCAAAGGATTTGCAAACTATATTGAGTATTAAGATTTTTCCATTCAGGGAACCCTTCCTGGATGGCTTGCTTCAATTGCATCCATTTAAAATATTGTGTTATGTTCAATCCAAATTTTTGTTGCAATTGTGAAAAACTAAGCATGGATCCATTTACTATAACATCATTTAAAGACCGTATACCTGCAATTATCCATTGCTTCCATATTATTTTGAATCCACCAATTTTGATCCTGGAGTTTACCCAAATGGATTGATGTAACGATTTAGTTATTGGATCTGTTGTAATAATACTAATAAATCTTATTGTTTTCCATGTATCTAATAAAATTCTGTGATCTTTATATCTCTTGGGCATTGTTATACTTATAAGATGTTCCGGATATAATGGAAACAGGAGTCGCCATTCTAAATATAACCAGTCTGGTACATTCTCCATGAGGTCTGGGATGATCCAATACATACCCTGTCTTAAAATATAGGCTTGATGATACCTATAAAAATTTGGAAAATTTACCCCTCCCTCTCTAATTGTTTTTTGTAATGTTGCTAAAGCGATTCTTGGCCTTTTCCCAAACCAAACAAATTTTGTAAGTATTCTATTTAATTTTTTATAAAATGACCCCTGAAAAAATATCGGAATCATACTCATTTGATAACAAACCACAGGTAAGATCATCATTTTTATTGTTTGAACTCTTCCCCACCATGAAAGATGTAAGGATTCCATTGCTCGCACATTTCTGTTATTTTTTTTTAATTAAAATTTTTTCATTTTCTGTTACTGTATCATCAATTGTATTTTTAATAACAATTCCTAAATATTTTATTCCTTCCTCTTTCCATTGGAATGAATATGAATCAAATAAATCCTTTGGTACAATGGACATTAATTGGAAGAACTTCAGATTTTATCCCAATTTATTTTGTATCAGAAAATTTACCAAATTTATCTAATAAATTTAATAACATGGAAATGGTAGTCTTCCGGTTTCCTCAAATATAAAAGAATATCATCTGCATAATGCAGATAATTTTATATTCCCAATTTGAAAATGTGATCCCCTTTATTCCCTTAGTTTTGATTTATTGCAATTAATAAGAGTTCAAGAACAATATCAAAAGTAAGGGAGATAAAGGACAACCTTGTCTAACCCCCCGTAACAAGTTAAATCTTTCTGAAATGTTATTATTTATATTTAATCTTGCTCCAGGAGAGCTATACAATGTTTGAATCATTTTAATAAAAAAGGGACCTATTCCAAACCATTTTAAAGCTTGATACATAAATTTCCACTCCACTCTATCAAATGCTTTTCTCTGCATCTAACGATATTAAGAAAGCTGGTTCATTCATAGTTTTCGCTAAGTTTAAGAATGAAGTGCCAGTCTGGTATTATGTGAGGAATGTCTTTTAGCAACGAATCCTGTTTGGTGTACATCTATAATAAAAGGAAGAGCTTTTGCCAATCTTAATGCTAATACTTTAGCAAGCAATTTTTCATCTACATTCAACAATGATATGGGCCTGTAGTTTGAAACCAATGTAGGATCCCTGTTTGGTTTTGGTAAGACAATAATTACAGAATCTGCCATAGTACCTGATATATTTTCATTATGTATCTGATATTGATATAAATTTAATAAATAAGGCAATATAATATTTTGAAATGTTTTATAAAATTCAACAGTATATCCATCTCCACCTGGAGCGGATCCAACTCTAAGAGATTTCAATGCTAGTTCTATTTCTTTTAATGATATATGTTCTTCTAAACTTCCTTTTATATGTTCTGGAATATTTGGTCCAATAATTGAATTTAAAAACTCTAAGCCATCTTGTTCTTTATTTTCACAAGAATCTGAAGTATATAGACTCTTATAAAAATCAAGAAATTGTTTTACAATATCTTTAGTGCTGGTGTGTGTATTACCTTTTGTATCTTTTATTGCAATAATTTTAGTTTTCTTTTTTTTGCTTTAAGAAAATTTGCCAACATTTTTCCAGCTTTATTTGAGTTTCCATAATATCTAAATTGCTGACAGAACATTTCTTTTCTAACAAATTGTGAAGAGAGTTCATTATATTTAGTTTTAACTTTTAATAGTTTTTGTAATACTACATTTTCCCATTTAATAATTAATTTTTTTTCTAATGATTTAATTTCTTCCTCTAATTCCATAAATTGTTTTTTAAGCTGTTTTTTCATAAAAGCCGAATATGATATAATGTTTCCTCTCATTGTAGCTTTACAAGCATCCCATATAATTTCAATATTCATATTGTCTGTACTATTAATTTGAAAAAACTCTTTCATCTTTACTTTTAGATCTGTTACAAAATTTTCATCAGCAAGTAAGGCATTATCAAATTTCCAAATTGATGTAAAATTTGTTTTTATATCATTTTTTAGATCAATCCACACACCAGCATGATCAGAAATTATAATAGGATCAATAACTGCTTTCATAACTTTTTGTGCTAAATTACTAGAAACAAATATATAATCAATTCTTGAAAATGATTTATGGACCTGAGAACAAAAAGAATATTCCTGATCATTAAAATGAAGAATACGCCATATATCTACCAAATCACAAGATTGTATCAAATTTTCTAGCCCTAATGATTTTATAATTTTACTAGGTTTCTTATCCAAAATAGGATCCATAACAGCATTGAAATCTCCAGCTACTATCAAATTTGAAGTAGCCAATGGTAGTAATATCTGTTGAATTTTTTTAAAAACTCCATTTGATTTGAATTAGGAGCATATAAATTAAATAAGTCCAGGGTTGTATTTCCCATTATCATTTTGATATGTACCCATCTTCCTAATGGATCAATTTTTATAAGTTTAAAATCAGCAGTACATTTCTTATTAATAAGTATGGCTACTCCTGCCTTTTTTCCTAAGGCAGGAGCAAAAAAACATTTAGATACCCATCCCCCAATTAGTTTATTAGATTCATTCCCTGTAAGATGTGTCTCTTGCATGAAATAGATATCCGCATTTTGCTTGTGAAGGAAACCTAACATTTTTTTTCTTTTTACTGGGTGATTCAGACCATTGACGTTAATGGAAAAAATTTTAATTGTCATTTAATAATTTGAGTAAAATAAAATATCTTCTTAATAATAAAATTTTGATCAGATATCTGCACTTTTCTTTAATTATTCTAGATTTAATTATTAATTTTCCCCTCTTCCTATTCCCATCCCCCACCCCACCCTCCCTTTTAATTAAAAATTGTGTATACTTGGTAACACGCATCCTAAGTCGATAATAAAGCACTCCATAAGACCTGTTCTTATTGTATTCTATAAATTAAAACATTTGTTATTTAAATGAAATATAATATAATTTAGCCATGTTACACACACATATATATATATATATATATATAATATTCAAAGCATATTATATTGTTAATTTATCTAAATTGTTATTTTTGTAATAAATATATATCAATAAATAATCCCTTATTTGTTTTATTTTAAATAATATGGGAATTCAATGATATATAATTAAGTATTTTATGATCAAAAAATTCCCCTCCTATGGAGGAACCCACCGTAAAAGCACATCTCGATTTCACATATATATTTCTTTTACTTTTATGTTAGTTGAATCCAGAAGAGAGAATAATTTCAATACAAACTCATTTCCTTCAAGTATATCTCAGTCCATCTTTATTCTTGATTGTAGTTTTCTATTCCGTTTTGAATTTTCATTTTCTCTTCTTTTCTTCTTTTTCCAATGTATGTAGTTCTTCTCTTTATATGATCAATACGATGCAACAACAAGATCTGTCCATAAGTTCAACGGTTATACAAAAGTCTTTCTTTATAGTTCCGGTGTCTGCTCTGTCCATCACATGTAGTTCCCTCGCTTTGACATCTGGGAATCTGAGTCTTTATTCTCTCCTCTGTATCTAGTGTTATATATGTTCGAGATGCACCCTCACTGCGCATCCCCCCATGGAGGAAGATCTTTACTTTATATTGTATTAAATTAATTAAAATTATAAAATTATAAAGTAGTCTTTCAAATATTTTCTATTTTTCTAAAAATGAAAATCATTTATCTGAAAATTATTAATTAATATTGAATGTTCCTAAACATCTTTCCTTATAAATTCATTCTTTAATATTATATTATATTTCCTTTAATACATTCATATCTTCCTTTAATAAACTTAGTTCATGTTTAAAACATTCACTTATTCCCTTAATAGAAGTTTTTTTTTTTTTTTGGAATTTTGATTTCATTTGAATTCCATTTTTGAATATCGTTAGTGTAGAATATTTGAATTGATTTGAATATATTACATTCTATATAGTTTTTCCAAATCAATTTAAAATACCTTTTTATCAAATTAGTTATTTAACTATATTCAGTTATCTATATATAGGAACTAAAATATGATAAACAATTTAAGAAGACATTGGTACTTCCTGGTTTTGAATAAATTTTTCTAATTTCTCTGGATCATTGAAAGATAAAGTTTTGTTTCCAATTGTCACTTTCATAGTAGCAGGGTATACCAATCCAAACTTCGCTCCTAATTCTCTCAGCTTTGGTCTTAAATCCAATAACTTCTTTCTTTTTACAGCTGTATTTTTTGCGAAATCCGGCACTAGATGTACAAAAGCATCCTGATACTTCAAACCTTTATTTTTCTTGGCCAGTTGTAATATTTCTATGGCCTGTTGGTGTCGCAATAGTTTAAAAATAAAAGGTCTTGGTCCTTGCTGGTTTACTGCTCTTTTTAACGGCACTCTATGTGCTCTTTCTATTTCTATGGGAAATTTCGTTTGCAAAGGAAGTAGCTTGGAAGTAATTTTTCAATGAAGGTGACAGGATTTCCTATTTCTGCTCCTTCCGGCAAGCCAATCAGACGGATGTTACTTCTTCGTTCACGATTCGAAAAATCTTCCAGGTCTTTA
Organism: Geotrypetes seraphini; assembly: GCF_902459505.1. NCBI lineage: Eukaryota > Metazoa > Chordata > Amphibia > Gymnophiona > Dermophiidae > Geotrypetes > Geotrypetes seraphini. Next base: position 358,662,899 of record NC_047085.1, read on the forward strand.
ATAAGTATTTCAATTTTTTTCCTGTCTGCTTGGCTATAACAGATTTCCTCTTCAACTGTCAGCATTCTTTCTTCTAAGTTGTTAGATTTCAATTCAAGCACATCCATCTTCTTATTTATATTTGAAACCTCTTCTGTTAAATCGGTAACTTTTTTAGTAATAATAGAAAGCATTTCTTTAATTTCTTTTAACTCTTTCATAACTTCTGTGTCTGTCAGTTTTAAACTGCTCTCCTGCTCCGGTTTTGCCCTTTTGCTACTTCCTGATACAGCGAAGTCGTTTTTATTCTGTTTACCAGTTGCCATCCTTTTTTCTTCTTTATTATTCATAGGACCAGTGAAATTTTAATATTTCTTCCGTTTTCATTCAATTTATTTAATCTTTCAAGGTCTTTTTAATGGAGCTCTTCAATTACACGACTTTCTTCATGCGTGTCCAAGCCACGCCCCCTCGGTAAACACAAAATTAATCTACACAAAGCACACTGCGTGCAGAGAAAATGTTAATTATAATTTATATTCTTTTTTTTTTTTCCAAAGAGGTTAAGGCAGATGACTTTAAAATATGCAATGTTACTTCAGTAACTGCTACAAAAAAATATACAAATGTAGTGCAAAGTATAGACAGCAGATATAAATTCTCAAAACAGACACATTTTGATCACTAAATTTAAAATAAAATAATTTTCCTTACCTTTGTTGTCTGGTGATTTTATTTTTCTAATCATCCTTTCCCGGTCTCTGGTTGCATTTCCGTCTGTCTGTTCTCTTAACTGTGTTTCCAGGGCCTTATTATCCACTGGCTGTTTTTCTCTTCTTTCTTTCTGCCCTAGGTCCATCTTTATAGAACAAAACACAAAAAAAACCCTTTCATCAATACTGGGCAATTTTCTCAAATAGTATCTTCATATAACATTTAAAGGCTTTTAAATATTTAAATGTGCTCATAAGCTCTTCAGCAAGACGCCACAGCAGCGGTACAATGTCGCTGGAAAGGTGCTTGAATTTTAATCATAACACATTGGATGGAGCAAGGATTCTCACTTCTACTGGAGTGGCAAATGTTATGGCTCTACAAAAGTTGTTTAACAGTAGACCACTTATATAAAAAGGTCAGTTCATGGCTCCAATACAGTCTGTGTTTCGCTACGATAAATCAGGAAGCCAGAAGGATGAGCTTTTTATATTGATTTTATTTGCAATGTGCAGTGCCTGAGTCCTTTGGTCTAGTTTCAAGTTTCAAGTTTATTGTGTATTTGATTAATCGCTTACTCAAATTTCTAAGCGATGAACATATCTTTAAAATTACAAATAATACAAGGGATAGCAAAAACAAATAGATACTAGGCAAACATGACTAACAATATAAACAGTAAAAACAAAAGAATGGGTAAAGAAATACAAAATTGTTAATAGAAAAGAAGAAAATTATGGTAAACAATAGGGGGGAATAAACAGTAGCCTTGAAAGAGGTTATAGAGATAAACTGGAACTCCTAAGTATCAAAAGCATCTTGATGTTGAAAAAAGACGCCCTGGGGCGTTTTCAACATCAAGTGTGTAGACCAAAGGACTCAGGCACTGCACACTGCAAATAAAATAAATATAAAAAGCTCATCCTTCCAGCTTCCTGATGTAGCATAGCGAAACACAGACTGTGTTGGAGCCGTGAACTGACCTTTTCAGATAAGTGGTCTACTGTTAAACAACTTTTGTAGAGCCATAACATTTGCCACTCCAGTAGAAGCGAGAATCCTTGCTCCATCCAATGTGTTATGATTAAAATTCAAGCACCTTTCCAGCGACATTGTACCGCTGCTGTGGCGCCTTGCTGAAGAGCTTATGAGCACATTTAAAAGCCTTTAAATGTTATATGAAGATACTATTTGAGAAACTTGCCCAGAATTGATGAGAGGGTTTTTTTTGTGTTTTGTTCTATTTTGAAAGTATTGCCCCCTCAAGTGGACTGTAATTTAAAATCCCTGGTCTGTTTGGATCAAACCTACCTCCATCTTTGGCATTAACTTTTTAACATTCAACTTTTTTCCATTTTTCTGCTTTCTTCTCAAAATCTACTTTTCCATGTCTTCTTTTCCTATCTCTCTTCTCTCCCTTGGCCTTACATCTCTCTCTCCTTTCCTCTCCCTTTCCATGGTCCGACATCTCTCTCCTCCCCCCCCCAGTAGTCCAACATCTCTCTCTCCTTCCCTCCCTCCCCCCGGTGGTTTCAAGTTTCAAGTTTTAAGTTTTATTAATTTTAATATATCGACCATCGACGTGCATCTAGCCGGTTTACAATGCTAAAAAAATTAAAAGTTGAAAAAAAATATATATATATAATAATTATAAGTGGGGGAAGAGTGAACATTAAAAGACAATTTACAAATACAAACTTGGACTTGAGGATAAAGAGGGGAGGGGGAGTTGATAAATACATCATTTAAAACAAAATCAAAGAACAGGGAAGAGGGGGAGGGATATGACATCAGGAGTGGGGGGTTGCTTCTTAAAAGCGGTTGATGATAAGTTTTACTGGCTGTTGGAGAGGAGGTATTTAAGGGCTGTGATATGCATCTTGGAATAAGAACATTTTTAGTTTAGTCTTAAATTTGTCGAGGAAATTTTCGAGGTGGAGTTGAGGTGGCATAGCGTTCCATAAGATTGGAGCAACTATGGAGAAGTTAGTTTTCCTGGTGTAGTAGAATTTTTTGATGGAATGGATGGTCAGTAGATTCTGATCTGCTGATCTAAGTGTCTGAGAAGGGCAAAGAGGAATGATAAGTTTATTGAGAAAAGATGGAAGACGGGAAAGTTTGATTTTAAAGACCAGCATTAAGATTTTATAAGTGATACGGTGTGTAATGGGTAGCCAGTGGGCTTCTTTCAGAAGAGGAGTAACATGATCATATTTCCCTACCTTATGAATAAATTTAATTGCTGTATTTCGGATGAGCTGCAGTTGACGTAATTCTTTTTGAGGAATTCCATTATATAGAGAATTACAGTAGGCTACATAAGAACATAAGAAATGCCTCTGCTGGGTCAGACTCGAGGTCCATCGTGCCCAGCAGTCCGCTCATGCGGCGGCCCAACAGGTCCAGGACCTGTGCAGTAATCTTCTATCTATACCCCTCTATCCCCATTTCCAGTAGGAATTTGTCCAATCCTTTCTTGAACCCCAGTACTGTACTCTGCCCTATTTCGTCCTCTGGAAGCGCATTCCAGGTGTCCACCACACGTTGGGTAAAGAAGAACTTCCTAGCATTTGTTTTGAATCTGTCTCCTATCAACTTTTCCGAATGCCCTCTTGTTCTTTTATTATTAGAAAGTTTGAAGAATCTGTCCCTCTTTACTCTCTCTATGCCCTTCATGATCTTGTAAGTATCTATCATATCTCCTCTAAGTCTCCTCTTCTCCAGGGAAAAGAGACCCAGCTTCTCCAATCTCTCAGAATATGACAGGTTTTCCATACCTTTTATCAGACGTGTTGCTCTCCTCTGAACCCTCTTGACTAACACCATATCCTTCTTAAGATACGGCGATCAATATTGTACGCAGTATTCCAAATGCGGGCGCACCATCGCCCGATACAACGGCAGGATAACTTCTTTCGTTCTGGCTGTAATACCCTTTTTGATTATACCAAGCATTCTATTCGCTCTCTTAGCGGCCGCTGCACACTGTGCCGACGGCTTCATTGTCATGTCCACCATTACCCCCAAGTCCCTTTCCTGGGTACTCTTATTCAATAACATCCCTCCCATTGTATAGTTGTACCTCGAGTTTCTGCTCCCCACATGTAATACTTTACATTTCTCAATTTGAACTTCATCTGCCATTTCGCCGCCCATTCTTCTAATTTGTTCAAGTCCCTTTGCAACTTTTCGCAGTCCTCTGTAGTCCGAGCTCCATTAAATAGTTTGGTGTCATCCGCAAATTTTATTATCTCGCACTTCGTCCCTATTTCTAGATCATTTATGAAGATATTAAATAGCAGTGGCCCGAGCACCGAGCCCTGCGGGACACCACTCGTGACCCTCCTCCAGTCGGAGTAGTGACCCTTCACTCCTACTCTTTGTTTTCTACCCTCCAACCAGTTTCTGATCCATCTATGTACATCTCCTTCCACCCCATGGTTCTTCAGTTTCCGGAGTAGACGTTCATGGGGCACCTTGTCAAAGGCTTTTTGGAAATCTAGATATATGATGTCTATGGGGTCTCCTTTGTCCATCCGTTTGTTGATCCCTTCAAAGAAGTGCAATAAGTTCGTAAGGCACGATCTTCCCTTGCAGAAACCATGCTGGCTGGTTATCAGAAGTTCATGTTTTTCAAAATGTTGATCGATGTTTTCTTTTATCAGTGCTTCTGCCATTTTCCCCGGAACCGAAGTCAGGCTCACCGGCCTGTAGTTTCCCGGGTCACCTCTTGATCCCTTTTTAAAGATGGGCGTAACGTTGGCTATCTTCCAATCTTCCGGGATCTCGCCTGTTTTCAGGGATAAGTTGCAAATTTGCTGCAGTAGTTCCGCTATCTCCTCCTTTAATTCCTTCAGAACCCTTGGATGAGAAATGACCAATGGTCTGACATCTCCTTCCTTTCCCCCTTTCCCACAGTCTGGCATCTCTCCTCTCCTTCCCATAGTCTGGCATCTCTCTCCCCTCCTTCCCTTACATTCCATGGTCTAGCATCTCTGTCTCCTTCTCTCCTTTTTACTGTGGTTTGACATCTCTCTCTCCCTCCTTCTATCACCCTTCTCCGGATCTGACATATTTCCCTTCCTTGAATCATCTCCCCATTCCACTAGTGTAACATTTCTCTTTCCTTTCCTCCTTTCTGTCCTCTGTAGTCCAACATATCCCCTCCCTTCCTCATTAATGGCCCCCCTCCCAGTCCAACATTTCTCCCTCCTTTCCCTCCACCAGTCCAACATCTTTTTTTATCTGCCTCCTACACACTTCCTCTCCTCCGGTTCTCATTCCCTCTCCAACCAACATTTCTCTCTCTCTCTCCATCTATTAGTCCAACTTTTCACTCCCTGCCCTTTCCCCCTTCCCTTGAGTGTGACATTTCTCCTTCCCTCCCCATCCAACAACTATTCCTCTCTGTCTCTCCATGAGTCCAACACTTTCTGCTTCCTGCATGCTTTCTCTCTCTTTCCTCGCCCCTTCCCCTGAGTGTTACATCCCTCTTTCCCACAGTCCCAGTCCATCTCTCCCCAATTCCACTCACAACATCTAAAATGCTCTCTCCTCATGCAGCATTTCTACCCCATGTCCATTTCTCCCTCTATCACCACTCTCATCCCTCCTGAAACAATTGTCCTTCCTTCCTTCCTCCCCAACCCCACTCACAATTAACATGCTCTCTCCCCATGCAACATTTCTCCCTCTGCACCCCATGTCCATTTTCCCCTCTCATCACTCTCATCCCTCCTGCAACAGTTTTCCTTCCTTCCCTTCTCCCCAATCTCACAAATAACATGCTCTCTCCACATTCACCATTTCTCCCTCTATAATCACTCATCCCTCCTGCAATAACTTTTCTTCCTTTCCTCCCCCTTAAACCTACTCACAACTAATATGCTCTCTCCTCTTGCACCATCTCACTTTCCCTTCCACTCCATGTCCATTTCTCCATCTCTTACCACTCTCATCCCTCCTGCAACATTTTTCTTTCCCTCCCTCCCTCCCTCTGAGTTAGCAGCACTGATTCCTACATGCTGTCTGCCGCTAACCCTGAAGCCTTTCCTCTGTCATGTCCTGCCCGTTCAAAAACAGGAAGTTCTGACAGAGGGCAGAAGGAGAAGGTTCTGGGTTAGCAGCACGCAGCTCTCCCCTTCAAGTCCAGCAGTACCTTTCCCTTCCTCTCCTGCCAGGTCCAGCAGCACCTCTTCTTCCTTCCCTTTCCCTCCTCTCCATTTCCCTTGTCCAATAGTACCTCTCCTCCTAGTAGAAGCAGCTCACTGTGTGCTTTTAAGTTCCCCACAAAGCTGCCACTAGCATTAGTTTAGCGATTCCATCAGGCAGCCTCGGGGCCTTTGCCAGGCCGGCCCACCTCCAATGATTCAACTTCATCTTTCCTCAGAGGTGGGATGGCCTAGCAAAGGCCCCAAGGCTGCCTGATAGAATCGCTAAACTAACGCTAGCGGTAGCTGTGTAGGGAAGTTAAAAGCACACGGTGAACTGCTGCTAATGGGAGGAGAGGTGCTACTGGACATGGGAAAAGGAGAGTGAGCTGCCCCTGCTAGTCCAGGAGAAGAGAAGACGATGACGGCAATATCAGCAAATGGAATGTGGGAGATATGTGACAGCAGAAGAAGAGTAGGAGATGTCGCGTACTCCCTGACAATGGTATGCGTACCCCCTTGGTGTTCAGAACCTCTGACCTAATGTGTAGCCATTAATACAAAAAAATAGGAAAATCGGCCATTTTATGCAAGCAATAAAAATCACCCTAACAAGAGAAGACGATGACGGCAATATCAGCGAATGGAATATGGGAGATATGTGACAGCAGAAGAAGAGTAGGAGATGTCGCGTACTCCCTGACAATGGTATGCGTACCCCCTTGGTGTTCAGAACCTCTGACCTAATGTGTAGCCATTAATACAAAAAAAGAGGAAAATCGGCCATTTTATGCAAGCAATAAAAATCACCCTAACACTTAGGAATGACCCTCATGAGGGCGCACTAAGGCCATTTTTAGGTAAAAGGGCCCCTCACTTTTCTGTATCTGGGGCAGTAGAGCGTTAAGTGACTTGCCTAGGGTCACAAGAAGCCAGAATGAGAATCAAATATAGTTCCCCAGGTTCTCAGCCCACAGCTTGGCTGTTCAGATAAATTTTTAATACATGGGGTGATTGACTATACACTCATTCTGAACCAGGACTAGATTGCCACACACACTAACTAAATCAGTTCTTTAGACTTGTTTAACTGTATAAACAACTTGCCTTGAGTTTAGCCTCCCATCTGTTTATCCTAACGCAGTCTGTACCTCCCATCTTGTCCCCATCTAATATCTGCATTTGACCCCTTAGTTATGGGATATGCTGTATTATAAAAAAAAAAAACCAAAACCCAACACATTAGCATCATATCTATATTATTTGAATGTTCTGATTTGTGCTTTTCAGATGCTTCATAAGTATTTTGTCTCCCTTTTTAGTATGCATTATATGTTTTGACCTATCAGAGATTAGGAAAGCTAGCAAATTGGGCAACAGTATAATAATGGGTGATTTCAACTACCATTAATTAATTCCAGTCTTTAGGAGTGCTTTGGAGTTATCTACATTTGAACTGGTGTCCATGAAGTGGATCTGTGGCAGTAGGAGTCCACCCCTGATGCAGCTTTGCGAAACGGTGATTTCATTGTCAGGTGTTGGTGGCTGCATTGCCCCAGATTTGCAGATTTCAGCCTTGTTGTTGCTGTGGAGCTCCGGTGTAAGATGACTGCAGCTAAGTGTGACTTTATCTACATTTTCACATTTCCCTTGGACTTTATAAAGTTCTGACGAGTGTGTGGATTTTGCACTTGTTACTTTTAGCATGCTGATCTTTTTATCTAAGAAGTGGTTTCCCTTCGGGCTGCAGAATTGCATCATCTGTTATTTCAGTGGCACTGTGGATTTAATTTGATATCTTTCTTTGAATGAAGCCATATAATGAGAAGAGGAGGTTTTTTTTTTTGTTTTTTTTAACCTATGTAGCCAAACTGAATTTTTTTTTCTACTTCTCTAAGATTGGTTGTTTTGAATTAGGCTATGTGAATGTGTGTGGTGGGGCCGTGCAATTTTGGGAGGTTCCCTTCATTTTCCATATAGGGCATATTTGCTATGATTTGAGTGATTTTTTTGTGTCCTTTCCTTATTTAAATTTGGTGATTTCAACTACCTCAACATTGACTGGATAAATGTTACATCAGGGAGTGCTAGGGAGGTTAATTCCTAGATGTCATAAATGACTGCTTCATGGAGCAACTTATCCAGGAACTGTCAAGAAGTAGAGCTATTTTAGATTTGGTCCTTAGGACATAGTGTGGGAGGTAACTGTGTCCGCTGGGAAATTTGAGCTGATAACTGGAGTGACATCGCTAAAGAAATCTATTGTAGCAGCATTTAATTTTTGCAAGGGCGACTATGATAAAATGAGGAAAATGGTTAAAAAGAAGCTAAAAGGGTCTGTAGCAAGGGTAAGAAGTATAAACCAGGCATGGATGTTATTTAAAAATACCATTGTGGAAGCCCAGACTAGATATATTCCACGTTAAAAAAAAAGTGGAACGAAAAGAAAACAAGAGCCAGCTTGGTTAAAAGGTGAAGTTAAAGAGGCTATTACAACCAAGAAAACATCCTTTAAAGAATGGAAAAATGAAGAAAATAAGAAGAGGCATAAGCACTGGCAAGTTAGATGCAAAAAATTGATAAAGAAAGCTAAACGAGAATATGCAGAACAACTTGCCAAAGAGGTAAAAACTCATAGTAACAATTTTTTTAGGTACATCAAAAGCAGAAAACCTGTGAGGAAATCCATGGGACCACTGGATGATCAAGGTGTAAAAGGTGCACTCAGGGAGGGTAAGGCCATAGTGGAGAGACTGAATTAATTATTTGCTTCGGACTTTATGGAAGAAGATGTAAGAAGTCTTCCAGAACCAGAAATAGTTTTCAAGGATGCTGAAATGGAGGAATTGAAAAACTACGAGAGAGGTGATTAAATTTACAGAAGACACTAAGCTGTTCAGCATTGTTGAAACCCCCTTCAGACTGTGAAAAACTACAGGAAGACCTTAGAAAGTTGGAAATCTGGGCATCCAGATGGCAGATGAGATTTAATGTGGACAAATGCAAAGTGATGCATATTGGGAAGAATAATCCAAATCACAGTTACCAGATGTTAGGGTCTAACTTGGGGGTCAGCAGTCAAGAAAGAGATCTGGGTGTCATCGTGGACAATATGCTGAAACCTTCTGCCCAATGTGTGGCGATGGCCAAGAAAGCAAACAAGATGCTAGGAATTATTAGAAAAGGGATGGTAAATAAGACTAAGAATGTTATAATGCCTCTGTATTGCTCAATGGTGCAACCTTACTTTGAGTATTGCGTTCAGTTCTGGTCTTTTCTCTAAAAAATATTGGCCCAAGAAAAGATTCAAATTAGAGCTACCAAAATGATAAATGGGATGGAACTCCTCTCGTATGAGGAAAGACTAAAGAGTTAGGACTTTTCATCGTGGAAAAGAGATGGCTGAGGGGAGATATGATCGAAGTCTACAAAATCCTGAATGGTGTAGAACGGGTGTAAGTGGATTAAGAACATAAGAACATAAGCAGTGCCTCCGCCGGGTCAGACCACAGGTCCATCCCGCCCGGCAGTCCGCTCCCGCGGCGGCCCAAACAGGTCACGACCTGTCTGAATCACCAGAAGGGGCTCCCTTGCCACCTTGGTTTCTCATTGAAGTCCTATCTTCCCATCGAAGTCCTAACCCTCCGGTCTTGCACATGCACGACCTGGTTGGGTTTCTATACTTATTACCTGGTTAGCTTTCTATACTTGTGTTACATCCCAGCTCCTCCCTCAGTATCCCACGATCCCTTTATCCCTCAGGAATCCGTCCAATCCCTGTTTGAATCCTTGTACCGTACTCTGCCTGATCACTTCCTCCGGTAGCGCATTCCAAGTGTCCACGACCCTTTGGGTGAAAAAAAACTTCCTTGCATTTGTTTTGAACCTATCTCCCTTCAGTTTCTCTGAATGCCCCCTCGTACTGCATCAAGATTTACAAAAACTAGGGGATACTCAATGAAGTTACAGAGTAATACTTTTAAAATCAATAGGAGGAAATATTTTTTCACTTAGAGAATAGTTAAGCTCTGGCATGCGTTGTCAGTGGATGCGGCAGGAGCAGTTAATGTAGCTGGTTTTAAAAAAGGTTTGGACAAGTTCCTGGAGGAAAATCCATAAACTGGACTGAAGCTAAGGGGGGACAAGTCCAGGACAAATATCAGGAAGCTCTGCTTCACGCAACGAGTGGTGGACACCTGGAATGATCTCCCAGAGGAGGTTATTGCGGAATCCACCGTTCTAGGATTTAAAAGCAAACTAGATGCACATCTCCTTACGAGAGGCATAGAGGGATATGAGTGACTAAAATTACACCAGGTGTACATCTGGCTGGGCCTCCATGTGTGCGGATCGCCGGATTTGATGGACTGAAGGTCTGATCTGGAGATGGCAGTTCTTATGTTCTAACTGCTTTTGAGACAGACATGGGAGAAGCCACTGCTTGCCCTGGATCGGTGGCATGGAAGGCTGCTACTATTTGTGGTTTTGCAAGGTACTAGTGACCTGGATTGGCCTCTGTGAAGACAGGATACTGGACTAGATGGACCATTGGTGTGATCCAGTAAGGCTATTATTCTTATGTTCATAATACCCTGAATGATAGTCAAGCAGATTAACTCTTTGGCCTTGCAGCCTAAATATTACCGAGCCTGGACTTTGTGTTATTTATTTGTATTCAATTTTCTATACCATTCTCCCAGGAAAACTCAGAATGGTTTACATGAATTTATTCAAACACTCAAGCATTTTTCCCTGTCTGTCCTGGCAGGCTCACTATCTATCTAATGTACCTAAGACAAGGGGGGATTAAGTGATTTGCCCAGGGTCACAAGAAGCTGTGGGTTTGAACCCACAACCCCAGGGTGCTGAGGCTGTAGCTTTTAATCGTTGCACCACATTCTCCGTGTTCTTGAAAAGCATTTTGTTAAATATCAATTTAAACAAGCATGAACACTTACAGTTGTAGATCTTACAGTATTGCTTCTTCAGAATCCATACACTTTTCTGGCATATTCTTTACTTAGGGGAAGCCAGGAATGTATTGCATAGTCCCTATGCAGAGGTAATATGTGCTTTAGATTTTCTCACAAGCTGAATTCTTACTAACAGACTCAAGTTAGGCTAGCAAATCTAAAGTCAGAAGGTCAGCAAACCCAAAGAGCTAGATGCACTAAAGTCTGCGATCATCTAATGATCATCACTAAACCAGTTTTGACTGTAACGATGATTGGATTTGCCGACCCAGTGCACAAAATGGCTCAGTCTGTGGTTTTGTGCACCATCGCTCATTCTCTGATCTGGCCACGAAAATAAGGTCATTAATATTGAAATGCCATGTAAACTAGCAGAGCAATTGATGCTCTAACATGGCTTTCCGATGCATTAAAAAAAGTGATTGCTTTTAGCGATACAAAAAAAAGTGACTAGTCAAGACCAGTCACTTACCTGTTCTACCGACACATATTTATAACATGCCATACCTTTTTTTTAAATGGGCACAGATGCTGTATGTGTGTTAAACAAGCACAATATCTGCCCCATTAAAAAAGAAATGCAAGCTGAGTTGCCACCCCCCCATGACAACTGTGGATTCCCGAAACCCCAACAGAAAGACAGGAGGGATGCCCACTGCCTCCTGCCACCAGATGACCCCCATACCAGGCACTTCCCCAATCATCCCCTACGCTCCATCCTGCCCCCCAAAAAAGGCTATTCCCCTGAATCTCTCTGCAAACATCCCCCCCATACCTTTATCTAATGTTGAAAGCGGGAGGGAAGCCAGTCTGTCCTGCTCTGAGGCCGACCAGTTAAAATTGGCAGGCCTTCCCCTCCCCAGTACATCATGTGATGCAAAGTGAGGGGCCTAAGACCTTGATTGGCTGATTTTCGCTGCCACCAAGGGAGGGGAGGAGTTCACCTGTCAGGAGATAGTGGGCATCCCTCCTGCCATTTTTCCTACCGCAGGTTGCTGAGGCAGGAGGGAGTGGACATCCTGTCTTTCGCGGGGACAGCCATCATCATCGGAGGGGGTTTGGGGACCCGCGGTTGTCATCAGGGGGTTGCAACAGCTGTGGTCAGGGGGGGGGGGGCAGTACGCCTATTTTTATATGGGGGACAGATATTGTGCATGGGTAACATGCACATCTGTGTTCATTTTTAAAAAAAGAAAAGGTTTCCTGCCCCGGACAGCTGAGTGCCAGGAGGCTTGGGGCTTCCCTTGCTGATTCTGTGTATATGTGAGAGTCGCTCTCACAGCGATCCATCGGACGGGAGAGACGGGGATTACAACGAACCTCTGCTCATATTATTTGCATGCAAATTTGTTTGTGCCTCAATCGGTCTTTTGGAATCGGCCAAAAATCAGATCGGAGCAGACCCATGCAGTGTTACCAACCCTGTTTAGTGTATCTAGGTCAAAGTTAGGAGGCCAGCACACTCAAAGTCAGGAGGTCAGTAAAACGGTGACGGGACTAAATCGCGCGAGACAACGGCACGCCGACAACTGAGCGCAGACAACTGAGCGCAAGGTGGACGGCGCGCCGAAGAAAAGCACTATTTTAAAGGGCTCCGACGGGGGTGTGGGAGGGGGAACCCCCCTCACTTTACTTAACAGACATTGCGCTGGCGTTGTGGGGGGTTTGGGGGGTTGTAACCCCCACCTTATACTTAAAACTGAACTTTTTCCCTACAAAACAGGCAAAAAGTTTGGTTTCAAGTATAATGAGGGGGGTTACAACCCCCCAAATCCCCCCCAACGCCAGCGCCATGTCTGTTAAGTAAAATAGGGGGGTTCCCCACCAACACCCCCCGTCGGAACTCTTTAAAATAGTGCTTTTCTTCGGCGCGCCGTCAACCTTGCGCTCAGTTGTCTGCGCGCCGTTGTCTCGCGTGATTTTGTCTATGAACCCAGCAAAACAACCCAAAGTGTAAACACAGATTGGGGAGACAAACTCTCTGTACAGCATGTAGTGTATGTAGTTAAGATGGAATCAGCTTTCTTCATAGAGCTGAAGAAGAAGCAGACGGGCTGCTAAGCCCTCTGGGAATTTGAGTCCACAGAATACACACTGTTTACACAATGTAGAACAAATAATCTATACTTTATTTATACAAGAAACTGCCCTCATGAAATGGGGGCAGAACATTATATCTCTCTTATTTGAATTTCAATGCTGTTAATAAGTATATTTTTAAACTATTTCGTAGTAGTCCTATTAATAAGTTTCAGTTTACTGATTTTGACTTTACCTCATTCATTGTATTTATGTTTATATTTGGTCTTTTTACTACTGTTATGCTGTTAACAAGATTGTAAGTTTTATGCTGAATTATACCTGCTGTATACTGCCTTGGGTGAATCTCTTCATAAAGGCAATTAATAAATCCTAATAAAAAAATAAATACTCTAACCCAGTGTATTGCAAATTGTGTGCCATGGCACACTAGTGTGCCTCTTGAGATTTCAGGTGTGCCGCGGTATACTGGGGAGGAGGAGAGGTGCCTTCTAACTGCCTACAGGACATACCTCTCGCAGTGAGAGGCATGACCTGTAGGCAATCAGCCGATGCCAGTGCCTCTCCTTCTCTCTGGCCCTCTTCCCATCTGGCACCCCCCACTGGTGTCTAAGGGCAAGTCTGGAGTGCATTTGAATATGCGCAGATATCAATGTGATGACATCATGCATGCGCATGACATCATCACAATGACGTCCGCGCACTTCCGGATGCCTCGAGCCGCAACCACTATGTTTAGTGTGCCACGGCTCGAGAAAGTTTGTGGAACATTGCTCTAACCATTATGCTATTACTCTACTGGATTATACCAGTAGATTACTACAAGATTTGCCATTTTAAAAACATTGGAAAGTTTGGTTAGTTATGCTAATTGTGCCTCTCCTTTGCTAGTCGATGAAACAGTAAGAACATAAGAATTGTCATACTGGGACACAGCAAAGGACCATCAAACCCAATATCCTGTTTCCAACAGTAGCCAACCCAGATCCCAAGTACCTAACTAGATCCCAAGTAGTAAAACAGATTTTAAGCTGCTTATCCTAGGAACAAGCAGTGGATTTCCCCAGGCCATCTCAATAATGACCTATGGACTTCTCTTTTAGGAAATTATCCAAACCTTTTTAAACCCTACTAAGCTAACTGATTTTACCACATTGTTCAGCAACGAATTCCAGAGTTTAATTATATGTTGTGTAAAGAAACATTTCTCCAGTCTATTTTAAATTTACTACTTAGTAGCTTCATCGCATGCCCCCTAGTCCTAGTATTTTTGGAAAGAGTAAACAAGTGATACACATCTACCCTTTGTACTCCACTCAGTATTTTATAGATCTCTATAATTTTACCCCCGAATTGTCTCTTCTCCAAGCTTAAAAGCCCTAGACGCTTTAGCCTTTCCTCATAGGGAAGTTGTCCTATCCCTTTTATCATTATCATCGCCTTTTTCTATCCCTTTTCTAATTCCGCTACATCTTTTTGAGATATGGCAACCAGAATTGCACACAATATTCAAGGTCCAGCTTTTACCATAGAATGATACAAGGGCATTATAACAATTTCATCTTTGAATTCCATTCCTTTCCTGATAATTCTAACATTCTATTTGCTTTCCTAGCTGCCACCACACATGGAGCTGAAGTTTCAACGTATCCTCAAAGCTGACACCTAGATCCTTGAACCCTGCATCTCGTAGCTATAGTTCAGGTTCCTCTTTCCCACCTCCATCACTTTGCACTTGCTCTCATTGAACGTCATCTGCCATTTTGATGCCCAGCCTCATTTTTTACACTCCTCTTGTGATTTAAACACTTTGAACAAATTTATGTCATCAGAAAATTTAATTATTTTATTAGTTATTCCCATCTTTAGATCACTGATAAATATGTTAAAAAGCAACATTCCCAGTACAGTCCCCCGAGAAACCCCCCCACCACACTATTTACTCTTCTCCATTGAGAATGTTGATCATTTATACCTAATCTCTGTTTTTGTCTTTCAACCAGTTCTTAATTCATAATAGGATATTACCTCCTATCCCAGGACTCTCTAATTTCACCTTTATCCACTTGTTCATTCATCCCTTCAAAGAAAGTTAGTAGATTGGTGAGGCAAGATTTCCCTTTACTAAATCCATGTTGGCTTTCTCTAATTAATCCAACATTCTGTCATTTTGTTCTGAGCACCAGATCCAGCATTGCTTCTTCCTTTGTACCTACTGTCACCTTTTGACTGAACAGAACACTTTGAAAAGCATCCATAATCTCTACTTTTTTCTGATCCTGCAGCTAGAACTTTCTAATCCGCATCTGGCAGGTTGAAATCACCCAGCAACAGCACCTCCCCTTTCTTTCCCAGCTTTTGGATATTTGCAACCAGATCTTACCAACTTCCTCTGATTGTGTCAGAGGTTTGTAGACAACACCCATGTAGATAGAGGTTCCATCTTCTCTTTTCAAGGTGAACCACGTTGCTTATTTCAGTCGCTTGAATATTGTTTCTCACATACAGAGCTACTCCTCTATCTTTTTGATCATCTCTATCCTTCCTAAAAAGATTATAGCCCGATATGTTCGCGTCCTATCCACAAGAATCACTGAACCATGTCTCTGTGATAGCAACAATATCTAAGTCTGCCTCTAATATCAGGGCTTACAGATCATGAACTTTGTTGCTTAGACTGTGAGTGTTTGTGGTCATTGCTTTTCTGCTACATTTCATTGGTAGTCTAATTTTCTGTATAGTTTTTTTTTTAGTCTCGCTCCCTACTTTGTTGCTAAGAATGTTGTTTACATTGCTTTTTTACTATTGTCACATCTTGACCACTGGAAATGACCTGCATCCATATGCCATCCTCACCTTCTAGTTTAAATGTCTAGAAACATGTTGCCTGAATTTCTCACCAAGGATTAGTTTTCCTTCCATAGTAAGATTCAGTCCATTGTTACAATGTAGTCTTTTTTGTTTTTCCATGTATAGTCATCATAATTTCTTTCCACAGACCAACTTTTCCAAACTACATGGTCCATGAGGATTTTAAGCCTGAACACCAGAGTAACAGATATGAAAGCAGGAGAGGACCCTTTGACTATGATGTTAAGACAGTATGGCAGAGGGACGCAGAGGAGAATGAGAAGGAGAACAAAGAGGAAAAAAAGGTAGTGCTAATATTCAAAAGGACTTAGGCAGTTGACAGCCTATACCAACTGCATAACAAATTTTCTTTTTCTTTAAATTTGCAGTACTAATACATGTAGATAGCTGTAAAAGTCACTAAAGGGGTAATTCTGTAAAGTAGGCAGTAACATTTATGCACCAAGTTATCTGTCTAGCTATTTGTTTAAACTCTTATATACTTCCTATAAGCTTTGAAGAAGCCACTAAAGCAATTTACATCAATTAAAAAACACAAAATATACAATTCCCTCCTCCTTAACCTCTCCTAAAAAATAACACTTATATTCAATAGCAGCTGCCCTTCATCCTGAAAACAACCGGCAGATGATTAAATTGGCCAGAAACAACTCCTGGCTGGTTAAACCACCTGTTTGGGGCTAACTGCTAATTGTCAGTGGTACTTAGCTAGTTAGTGCCACTGAAAATTAGAAGTTAGCGCCAAAATGAAAACTGCCTGTTTTGGGGTGTTCCAGAGACAGAGTTAGCATTCGGCTAGCTAAGTGCTGATATTCAGCATTTAATTGGCCAAGGTCACTGAATAAATAAGACTGCATAAATGTCAGTCCTATATATATGCAGTGGCCCATAGCTGGTTAAGAGCTGAATATCACATTTAACGTGCTATATGTTAGCTGACTCCACAAATCCAGAAATTCAGTGCTGAAGCCCAAACTTGATCTGCCAGTAGTGGTTAATAAAATGCTGAGTGCCACTGGCTAAATATTGGATCCCAGGTTTTTAATCCCTTAAGAAATTGACCATAATTAACCTCCTTTCTCAAATTCCCAGGCAACTTGTTCCATAACTCTGGAACCACAAGAGAAAAAGCCTGTGCTCCCCACCTCACCAACAGCATAAACTTCACAGATGGAATATACAAAAAGCACCCTTACTGGAGCACAAATGGAGCACTAGTGCGTAGGGGATCAGTTTCAGAGACAGATACCCCAGACTTTCACCATTGAAGGTACAAAACACCAAACCCAGGAACATGAACTTTATCCGAGCTGTGACTGGCAACCAGTGAAGAGTGCACAGCAGTGGGTATGCTGATAACCACCCTTGTATTTTAAATATTAACTGTGCTGTTGCATTCTATACCTTCTGGAGATGGTAACGTAGATACCCTGACAGCCCTACATACAGTGTATTACAATAATCCAGTGTCTTGCAAACTTTGCGAGCTGTGGTACACTAAATAGCGACCGTGGCTCGAGGGCACCCAGAAGTGTGCAGATGTTGATGCGATGACATCACGCATCGACATGATGGGACATGATGACATCACACATATGTGTAATGTCATCATGTTGACGTTCACGCATGCGCAGAGGCCCTCCAGATAGGACCCTAAGCTTCCAGTGGGGTGCTGAAAAAGAAGTAGTGTGTAGAGGAGGAGAGAGGCCCAGGATGAGGAGAAGCAATGGTAACTGCTGACTGCCTACAAGATGTGCCTCTCGCTGGCACCTCTCCTCCCTGTCATCTCGTGATACACCTAAAATCTCATGCGGCACACAGTTTGTGATACACTGCAATAGTCCAAAAATGCATAAATGCATGTAAATGAATAGAATACTAGCATACTCGTATATACCAACATTCCACCTGAGTTATTTGTAACTAACATATATCTTTTATAGCATGTAGTTTATAGGTGGGTATGTATACAGGGGTGATATTTGTGCAGACCACAGAGTTGCATGCATTACTTTTAGAATACTATAAATTACATATGTTTCTTAAGAACACTGATGCACATGCTTTTATCAGCTCTATGGCTGGCATAAATGTTTGCACTAAATGCATATGCATGTATCTACCTTTATAGAAAAGGCTCCTACCATAGTAACATACTAAATGACGGCAGATAAAGACCTGAGTGGTCCATCCAGTCTGCCCAACCATATATGCTCTATAAATTGATTTAGTTTAAATGGTCCTTTTTCTAAGATATTTCTGGGCCAGAAACCCAGAGCCCTGCCCAGTAGTGTGCTTAGGTTCCATCTACTGGAGTCTCCATCACTCCAGCCCATCTTACCATCCCAGCCATTGAAACCCTCCCCAGCCCGTCCTCAATCCATATACGGGACACAGGCCATGCAAGCCTGCCCAGTACTGGCCTTAGTTCCTTCAAAGTATACCCATTATTTTCTGATTAGAGAGATCCTCTGTGTTCATCCCACGCTTGTTTGAACTCTGTCACCATCTTCTTCTCCACCACTTCCTCGGTAGCGCATTCCATGCATCAACCACCTTCTCCGTAAATAAGAATTTTCTAACATTACTCTTTAATCTACCAACCCTCAGCTTCAAATTATGCCTTCTGGTTTTACCATTTTCCTTTCTCTGGAATAGATTTTGTTCTACGTTAATACCTTTGAAGTATTTGAACGTCTGAATCATAACTCCCCTGTTCCTTCTTTCCTCTAGGCTTTACATATTCAGGGCTTCCAGTCTCTCCTCATACGTCTTCTGGCACAAACCTCCTACCACTTTTGTCGCCTTCCTCTGGACCGCTTCAAGTCTTTTTATGTCCTTCGCCAGATGCGGTCTCCAAAATTGAACACAATACTCCAAGTGGGGCCTCACCATCAACCTGTACAGGGGCATCAACATCTTCTTCTTTAGCAACTCTCCAGACTTGCATAGGCATTTTACAAGCGGGTTATATCTCATCATAACCTGCAGGTGGAGACTGAGACAAAACTTTGGAATGGTACTTAATACCCCCTAATTACCTCAGTCTTCTCTCAGTCTCCAGCAGGTGTGAGTGAGTTGTACTCATCTCCTTTTTGTAGGGCTGTTGGAGTTTGTTCATGACCCCTAGTCCCTGTTTTTGTGCTGGACTAAGCTTGGGTGGGCCCTGTTTTGGGGTCTGTCTGACCTCAGGGGTGTCAAACCTGGCGGGTCTCGTGATGGGTCCTTCCCCTGCTTTCCTCCACCTCCCTAACATTTTTATAGAGGTGCCTCAGCAGTAAGCCTTGCCCCTAATTCAAGCAATGCATACTGCTTTGAGAGCCAGTGGAGTCTGTTCTGTGTTTAAAAAAAAAAAATCCTGAGGCAGTGCTGAATTGAAGGGTTCCTTTCCTTTTAAATTTAATGTATTTTACTGTATTTTTCAACTAACCGGCATTTTTCTTTTGTTAGGTCACGTATGGAGCAATGAGCACTTCACAGGGGAAGAAGTGCTCATTTTGCACCAGGCATGAGGCACTCGCGGCTAGCCTTTGTAAGCGCTGCATGGGCGGAAGCGGTGGAGGAGCTTCGTCGGCAGTGGATGCTGGAGGCTAGGGCTTCCCGCCGAAAGTGCCTCGTGAGTTGACAGCTGACAATGGGGAGGCCCAGTCTTTCCCAGCCGCCCATGGAGGGATTTCCTCAGCTGCCCACGGTGAGGGTAAAAAGGATTCCCTTATCACCAAAGCGGCTGGGGATTCCCTGAGAGCTGTTTCTCTCAAAGCTGATTCCGGCTTGCCTGCTTTAGCAGCTGCGACAGTTCAGGCTTCCCAGCCACTATAGACCCCGGAGGGGTTATTTTCAGCTGCAACTTCGCCATCTTTGGCGGGAAGACCCTCCAGTTGCTCTGCAGCCTCAGGTGACCTTCCCCCTGTCTTGGAAAAACAGGGGCAGATTTTAGCTGGGTCCCCTGTAGTGGCAGGGAGTCCCTTGGGGCCGCCAGGGTTTTTTTTCCCCAGATTTATTTTTTACTTTATGCAGAGCTTATTTTCAGGCAGCCGGGGTTTCTGCGTTTGCCCCATGGGGTCTGGGAGGGTGTTCCTCCACACCCCCTGCGGCTCTGCCCCCCTCTACATCTTTACCCCTCTACATCTGCCCCCCTCTGCCTCCTCCCTCGTCCAAGTGCCCGCTGGTTGCTTGGGACGAAGATTTGTGGTCTGAGGAGCATGTAGACTTTCGTGAGTACCTGAACCCTTGGGGAGACCTCCATGATCCTCTTGAGAGGATGGCCGCTGGTACTGGGGTTTTGGTTTTTTCGTCTACCAGCAAGGAGGCGTCCGTCGTGTGCCTTTTTCAGAGACACGAGCTCCTAGTTCTAATTCAGTAAGTCTCCTCGTGTTGCGCTTTGAGGATGTGCCACCTGAGACCCCGTGTGTGGATGATCCTCTTCTAAAAGGGATCCGCTCTGCGTCCCGCTGTTTTCCTATGCATCAGGATATTCGGGATGTTATCCAGGAGCAGTGGAATACACTGGAGGCGCCGTTTCAGTTTACGCGCTCCATAACTCATTTGTATCCCTGGAGTGGGGATAGGGCTACCTTGAAGAAGCCAGTTGTGGATGCGGTGGTCTCAGCTATTGCTAAACGGCATACTGTGCCCATGGAAGGCAGTTCTGCTTTATGGGACTCTGAGGAGCGTAATTTGGAGACCATTCTTAAGTAGAATTTTAATGTCTCTGCCTTGGGAGTCCAGGCGGCTATTTGCAGGGGGCTCATAGCTTGGGCCATTTTTTATTGGGCCAAGCGTGTCCTTGTCCATGAGTCTGATGACTGGGCCTTGTTGGATCAGGAGGTGGCAAAGATTGAGATGGCAGCCGACTTTTTAAGTCGTCACATATTAGATCCCGGAGAGTGGTGTCTAAGTCACGTGGCTTTTCAGTTGATAGTGCAAGCTTGAGGTCAGCCCCTCATGGACCTGATGGCCACGAGTATCAATGCCAAAACACCCCGCTTCTTCAGTCGCTGTTGAGACAGGCTGAGGGTTTGGATGCTCTGGTCCAGCCATGGCCAATGGAAGATCTGGTGTACATGTTCCCTCCATGGCCATTAGTAGGCAGAGTTCTTCACATCTGGGTCTTGTGATTCTGGTGGGGCTGGATTGGCCCAGACGTCCGTGGTATGCAGACCTGGTGAGGCATCTGGTAGTGAATCCTCTGCCTCTCTCGCCCGACCTTCTGACTCAGGGTCCTATTCCCATGTTCGATCCAGGTCCCTTTTGCCTTACGACTTGGCTCTTGAAAGGGAATGTCTAGGTAAGAAGGGATATTCAGATAGAGTCATCTCTACCCTTTTGGGGTCCCGGAGACTTTCCACTTCTCAAGCTTATGTTCGGGTTTGGCGTACATTTGAGGAGTGGTGTGTTGCGTGTAGAGTGGTCTCTTTTTGCGCTTCTCCGCCTAACATCTTAGAGTTCTTGCAGGATTGCCTGAACAGGGGCCTGGCTTGGTCTTCTCTTCGGGTTCAGCTTGCGGTCTTGTCAGCCTTTCGGGGGTTGTTACAGGGTCAGCGTCTGACTGCCATTCCTGATGTCATTCGCTTTTTGCAGGCGACCAAGTTGCTCAAGCCTCCCGTTAGACCAGGGGTGTCCAACCTACGGCCCGAGGACCGCATGCGGCCCAGTGAAGGACGATGCAGTGCTTCCCTCTGCGGCCAGTGAAGGACGATGAAGGACGATGCAGTGTTTCCTGCATGCGGCCCGGTCAAGGACGATGCAGTGTTTCCCTCTGCTGCCCCCTGGTGTTTACTGTCTTGACGGCTCCCTCCTCTGTCTTGCTGCAGAGTTTGCACGTTTGTGCAGCTCCAGAAACATTTTTTTCGACCAATGCGGCTCAGTGAAGCCAAAAGGTTGGACACCCCTGCGTTAGACTGTCTGTTCCTTCCTGGGATCTTAATCTGGTCTTGTCTGTGCTGGTGCGCCCACCCTTCGAGCCTTGGGGGCCTGCACATTGAAGGACCTTGCTCTTAAAGCGGTCTTTTTGTAGCAATTACTTCTGTTAGACATGTTTCTGAGTTGCAGGCTTTCTCTTGTAGGTCTCTGTTCCTGGAGTTTTCTAGGCAATGGGTTATTTTGCGGACTATTCCTTCCTTTCTTCCTAAGGTAGTTTCTCCTTTTCATGTCAATCAGTCTGTGGTCCTCATGTCAATCAGTCAGTGGTGCTGGGTTCTCAGGACGGATCTACAGAGCAGAATCAGTTGCACAAGTTGGATGTTTCTTTGGTTCTTCGCTCTTATGTCCGAAGGCCCCAGGAGTTCAGAAAGTCAGATCGTCTCTTTGTGCTTCTAGCGGGTCCTCGTAAGGGGGATGGCGCTTCCAAGGCTACCATTGCGTGCTGGATCAAGGAAACTATTGCTTACGCATACCTTCTTCAGAAGAAGCCTGTTCCGGATTTCCTCAAGACTCTTTCCACTAGGAGTCAGGCAGCTTCTTGGGCTGAGTCTTCGCTAGTGCCTCCAGTGGATATTTGTAAGGCTGTTGTTTGGTCTTCCTTGCATTCCTTTGTCACAGACTACGGTGTGGACATTCAGGCGTGTCGGGACGCAGTGTTCAGTGAGCGTGTTCTGGTGTTGGCACTTCGGGGGTCCCACCCATGATGAGGACTGCATTGGTACATCCCGCTTATAAGATGCCTATGCCGGTCTGGATAGTTGCTAGGAAGGAGATATTAGTTTCTTTCCTGCTAATTTACTTTATCCCAGGACAAGCATGATATTCCCAGGACAAGCACTTTATCCCAGGACAAGCATGATATTCTCACATGTGGGTGACGTCATCTACGGAGCCCCAGCGCGGACAGCTTTTCAAGCAAACTTGATTGAAGTTTCAAGTTTACTACACTGCACCACGCATGTGCATGCCTTCTTGCCCACTAGAGGGCGTATCCCCACCTCGTGGTCCTCAGTTCAGTCTTTTCCGCGGAGCCAGAAGCCCTGTGAAAATTGTGCTCTTCGTGTTTAGCCTTCTGACACCGCGGCTGAGGGGTTTTTTCTCGGTCGCTGTGCTTATTTTGGTTTTTTCTTTTATTGTGTATCGAGTTTCGTCAAAAAAAAAGAAAAAAAAAAAATCTTTTATTTTCTTCCGTCGGCTCCGGGGGCTCCCGGTAGTCGCGGCCGCGGGACCTCGTTTGTTCCCGGATGGATTTCGTGTCCATGTCCCGTCCCTTGACGGGTTTTAAAAAGTGCACCCGGTGCGATCGCCTCCTTTCAATTACCGATCCTCACCGGTGGTGCTTGCTTTGTCTGGGCCCTGAGCACCCGACGGATTCTTGTACTCGGTGCTCTACTTTTCAACACAGGGCCCTCCGCCGCCGTCGCGCTCGGATGGCGGAGCTCTTTGCGGTGGACACCGGGGCGGGGAAGGCCTCTACGTCGGCCTCGGCTTCGGCCCCGGCCTTGACCTCGGCCTCGTCTCCCTCGACCTCGCCCTGACAGCCCGCTTCGTCGAAGCCGGTCTCTTCGACCCCGAAGTCGACGAAGGGTAAGTCCCCACTTCCTTCTTCTCTTCCAGCCTCGAAGAAGCCATCCTCTGGATCATCGACAGGGGCGGGTGGGTCGTCCTTGGCCCCGCTCCGAGCGTCGAAGTCGGGTGCCCCGCGGGAATACTCGAGACCGAGGTCGCCCTCGAGGGAGCACCCGCCGGCCTCGGATCTACCTGCCATGATGGCGGTACCGGCCTTTCAGGACTTACTCCGTGCGCTTATTACCTCGGAGCTGTCCGGTGCCCTCGCGCACCTCCAGCCGCCTTCGGTGGCCCCGGCGTCGGCGGCCTCGGTCTCGGTACCCTTGACTTCGGCCCCCGGGACGGCTTCGGCCTCGACCCCGGCCTTGCCTTTGACTTCGGCTGACCAGCCTGAGCGGAGCGTGCGGCCTCGGGACAAGGGGCGGAGGGTTCGGAGGATCTCTTCCTCTTCGACCTCGTCGAGGTCCTCCCGGGGCTCCTCGCCCTCGGGTCGGCCTCGGGCGAAGCGTCGGTTGAGGAAGCCCAAACGTCAACGGGTTTCTCCTTGACGACGCGGTCACTCCTCGCCGACCGGGGCCGAGACCCTTCGGGTCTCCGAGCTTCGCCTCGATAATCCGAGGCTTCTCCGTTCCTCCGAGGTTGAGTACTCGAGGGACTCTTCGCCGAGACGGAGGGGGCGTGCCTCGATCCCTCATACCCTGGGGACTTCTCGCAGGGGTTCCTCGGGGCGTGGCCGGTCCCCGACCCCATCGAGGTCGCTTGGTGCGGCCTCTTGGGGTTCGGGTTCGGGCACGGGGAGGGAGCCTCGTTATTCCCGTGAGGCTTCCCCTTCCTTCTTGGCGACGAGGGCTTCTCGTTCTCCCTCGCCTCCTTCGAAGCCCTCTTCCTTTTCCAGATTTGTCCTTGATATGGGAAGAGCCTTGGACCTTGATCTGGCGTCAGGGTCTCAATATTCGAAGGAATTTTTGGAGGAGCAGGATTTGCCCTCTCCTCCCAGAGAGACCCCCCGGCTGCCTCTTAACAAGGTTCTGCACCAGACCTTCCTGAGGAACTTGGACTCCCCTCTTACAGTCACAGCTGTTCCATCTAAGATGGAGTCGAAGTACCGCACAGTCCCCTGCAAGGGCTTCGATAAAGCGCAGTTGTCTCACCAGTCGTTGCTGGTGGAATCGGCGTTGAAAAAGTCCCAGCCTTCTCGGGTCTCGGCTGCGACCCCCCCCGGGCGGGAAGGGCGGACCCTGGACAAGTTTGGTCGTCACCTCTATTCTAACTCCTTGATGGCCGCCAGGGTCCTTAATTACGCATTCACCTTCTCCTCCTATTTGAGGCAGATGGTCAAGGCGTTGCCCAGGTATTATGGAGTCATGCCTGATTCCCATAAGGAGGATTTTGGCGCCTTTATGGCCAATCTATCCCAGCTGCGCCTCTACCTCTTTCACGCAGTCTACGATGCCTTTGAGTTGGCCTCTCGCGTATCTGCCTTTGCGGTGGTGATGCGCCGTCTCGCGTGGCTTCGTGCGTTGGATATGGACCCGAACTTGCAGGAACGTCTGGCCAACCTTCCCTGTGTTGGCTCCGAGTTGTTCGATGAGTCCTTGGAGGTGGCGACCAAACGCTTGTCTGAACATGAGCGCTCTATCGCCTCATTGGTCCGTCCTAAACCCCGGGCCCCGCCGCAGAAGCCGTTTAGACCTCCTCCGCGGCGGTACCCGCAGAAGTTGACACCGGCCTTCTCCAGGCCTCCTCCCCGGCGTCCCCAGCAGCAGGGCAGAGCATCCCAACCAAAGCCTCAGGCGCAGGGAGCGTCTAAACCCGCTCCGTCTTTTTGACGTGATGCGCGGTTGGGGGCGGGCCCCCTCCGCACGGTCAAAAGACCCCCTTCCTATCGGGGGCCGATTGCAGGCCTTTCTTCCAGCCTGGGCCGAGATCACGTCGGACGCTTGGGTGCTCCGGATCATCTCCGAGGGCTACTCGCTGAACTTCTTAGCCACGCCACCGGAACATCCGCCGGGGGCTTCTCTTTGCTGTCGAGACCAGCTTCCTCTTCTCCTGTCAGAGGCCAGGTCCTTGTTGGGCCTTCGGGCGGTGGAGCCGGTGCCCCAGAACCAAAGGGGACGGGGGTTTTACTCCCGTTACTTTTTGGTCCCGAAGAAGACAGGGGACTTACGCCCCATTCTGGACCTCCAGAGGCTCAACAAGTTCCTTGTCCGGGAGAAGTTCCGTATGTTGTCTCTTCCAGTCCTTTACCCTCTGCTAGACTCGGGGGACTGGATGTGCTCCCTGGACCTAAAGGAAGCATATACGCATGTTCCGGTGCATCCCGCCTTCCGCCAGTTCTTACGGTTCCAGGTGGGGGAGTTGCACCTCCAATATCGCGTCCTTCCCTTCGGGCTGGCCTCGTCTCCTCGGGTCTTCACGAAGTGTATGGTGGTGGTCGCGGCTGCCCTGAGATCTCAGGGGCTGCAGGTCTTCCCCTACCTGGACGATTGGCTGATCAAGGCTTCATCCCGGGAGGGGGTTATCTCAGCGACCCGACAGACTATCATTTTTCTTCAGCGTCTGGGGTTCGAGGTAAATTTTCCCAAATCGCAGCTGTGCCCGGCTCAATCCCTTCAGTTTATCGGGGTCGTGCTGGACACGGTTCGCCTTCGTGCGTTCCTTCCCTCGTTGAGACTGGAGGCTCTGCTTTGCCTAGCCCGTCAGATTTTGCGGCAGCGCTCCGTTTCTGCACACAGGCTGATGATTCTGCTCGGCCACATGGCTTCAACAGTTCATGTCACGCCGTTTGCCTGATTGCATCTGAGACTCCCTCAGTGGACCTTGGCCTCCCAGTGGCGTCAGGATCGAGACCCGCTCTCCCTTCCTGTAACGGTGACTCCTTCCTTGAGACGATCGCTCCGTTGGTGGACCAACTCTTCCAATCTTTCCGGGGGTTTGCTCTTTCGCGTCCCTCCACATCGCAAGGTCCTGACCACGGACTCTTCGGAGTACGCGTGGGGAGCTCACCTCGACGGTCTGCGGACTCAAGCGCTATGGTTGGCGGAGGACCGTCTTTGTCACATCAATGTTTTGGAGCTTCGTGCCATTTTTCTGGCAGCTCGAGCGTTCGGTCATCTGCTGCGCAATCAGGTGGTCCTGGTACGGACAGACAACCAAGTGGCAATGTATTATGTCAACAAGCAAGGGGGGACGGGTTCTTGGTCCCTGTGCAGGGAAGCTTTGCGCCTTTGGGAATGGGCGACCTCCCAGAACATCTTCCTGCGGGCGGTTTACATTCAGGGAGAGAAGAATTGCCTGGCCGACAAACTCAGTCGTCTTCTCCAGCCGCACGAGTGGTCGCTGAACTCCCGAGTCCTGCGCGAGGTCTTCCACCGCTGGGGGACTCCTCAGGTGGATCTGTTTGCCTCCCCGGAGACTCGCAAACTGCCCCTCTATTGTTCACGGATTTACTCCCGGGACCGTCTCGAGGCAGACGCCTTCCTTCTCGACTGGGAAGGGAGGTTCCTTTATGCGTTTCCTCCTTTTCCTCTGATCTTGAGGACATTGGTTCACCTCAAGTCATCCAGAGCCACTATGATTCTCATTGCGCCTCGTTGGCCTCGTCAGCACTGGTTCTCCCTGCTTCTTCAACTCAGTACCAGGGAGCCTCTACTTCTGCCTGTGTTTCCCTCTCTGCTGTCTCAGAGTCGGGGTTCACTGTTGCATCCCAATCTTCAGTCATTACATCTGACGGCTTGGTTTCTTTCCCCCTGACTTCGGCGGTCAGGGAGGTGTTGGAAGCCTCGCGCAAGGCCTCGACGCGGCTTTGTTATTCCCAGAAGTGGACCAGATTTTCATCCTGGTGTGCCTCGCACCATCTGGATCCGAGTTTGGTTTCGGTGTCCTCGGTTCTGGAATATTTGTTGCATTTGTCCAAGTCTGGGCTGAAGACGACTTCCATCCGGGTACATCTCAGTGCTATTGCCGCTTTCCATCGGCATCTAGAGGGTCGTTCTCTCTCTCTTCATCCTCTGGTGGTTCGTTTCATGAGGGGTTTAGTTAATGTTAATCCTCCTCTGAAACCTCCTCCTGTGGTTTGGGATCTTAATGTGGTCTTGGCTCAGCTGATGAAACCTCCTTTTGAGCCGATTGATAAGTTGCGCTCACGTCGGCTCGTCGGATTAGTGAGCTTCAGGCTTTGGTTGCGGACCCGCCCTTTACTGTGTTCCATCATGACAAGGTGGTTCTTCGCACCCATCCTAAATTTCTACCTAAGGTTGTGTCTGATTTCCACCTCAATCAGTCTATTGTTCTTCCGGTGTTCTTTCCGAAGCCCCACTCTCATCCTGGAGAGGCTGCGCTTCACACGCTTGACTGTAAGAGGGCGTTGGCTTTTTATCTCCAACGTACCAAGTCTCATCGGAAGGTTCTTCAATTGTTTTTGTCCTTTGATCCTAATCGGTTGGGACATCCTGTTTCCAAGCGCACCTTGTCCAACTGGTTGGCTGCTTGTATTTCTTTTTGCTATGCTCAGGCTGGTCTCACGCTCCATGGTCGAGTCACGGGGCATAAGGTCAGGGCTATGGCAGCTTCTGTTGCTTTCCTCCGGTCTACTCCTGTTGCGCATGCAGATTTTGTTTTTTCTGCGGGTTCTAGTATTTTTCTAGAGTCGGGGAGAATTGAAGAACAGCAGCTGGGATCTCTCTTTTGCATTTTCCAACAGCATTTAGTTATATTAGTTGTTAATCCTGTTCGAAGTCTTGTCTATTTCTGTTTACAGTTCTTAGTTTTGCTTGGCTATTCGGCAGACTGAGGTAATTAGGGGGAGTAACCTATTAAGTACCATTGCAAAGTTTTGTCTCAGTCTCCACCTGCTTGTCATGATGAGATAGAACCCACTTGTAAAATGCCTATGCTGGTCTGCAGAGGCTAAAATAAAGTACATTAGCAGGTAAGAACCTAATTTCTCCTTTCTTCTACTGGTCACGCCTCTCTCTATACAGCCTAGCATCCTTCTGGCCTTGTCACTGTTTCTTCACCTTTAGATCTTCAGACACTATCATCCCAAGGTCCCTCTCCCCATCCGTGAATATCAGCCTCTCACTTCCCAGCACATATGGCTCTTTCCAATTTCTAATCCCCAAATGCATTATTCTGCATTCTTTGCATTGAATTTTAGTTGCCAGATATTAGACCATTCTAACTTTTGCAGATCCTTTTTCATGTTTTCCTCTCCTTCCTCAGTGTCTACTCTGTTATAAATCTTGGTATCAACCGAAAAAAGGCAAACGTTTCCTTCTAGCCCTTCGGCAATGTCGCTCACAAACATATTAAACAGGATCGGCCCCAGCAACAATCCCTGAGGGACTCCACTACTCACCTTTCCCTCCTGCTGAAATCTAAGTAAATTATATCTAGCATATGCCCTTGATCCAATTCTCCAGTCACCCAATCAAAGAATTCAATCAGATTCGTCTGGCATGATTTACCTTTTGTAAAACCATGTTGCCTCGGTTCCCTTAACCCATTTGATTCTAGGAATTTCACTATCCTTTCTTTCAGCAACGCTTCCATTATTTTTCCAATAACCGAGTGAGGCTTACCGGCCTGTAGTTTCCCACTTCATCTCTGCGACCACTTTTTTGAATAGGGACCACATCCACTCTTCTCCAGTCCCCAGGAACCACTCGCATCTCCAGAGATTTGTTGAACAAATCTTTAATAGGACCCACCAGAACCTCTCTCAGCTCCCTCAATATCCTGGGATGGATCCCGTTTGGTCCCATCGCTTTGTCCACCTTCAATTTTTCAAGTTGTTCATATACACTTTCTTCCATGAACGACACGGTATCTACTCCATTCTCGTGTGTAACTTTGTCAGACAATCTCGGTCCTTCTCCAGGATCTTCTTCCGTGAACACAGAACAAAAGTATTTGTTTAACATGTTTGCTTTTTCCTCATCACTCTCCACATGTCGATACATATCCTCTTTTAGTCTCGCAATTCCATTTTTCTTCTTCTTCCTTTCACTAATTTATCTGGAAAAGCTTTTGTCTCCATTTTTTACATTCCTAGCCATTTGCTCTTCCGCTTTCGCTTTCGCCAGATGTATCTATCTCTCTCTTGGATTCTTTCAGTTTCATCTGGTAGTCCTTTCTCTACTCCTCTTCTTGGGTATTTTTAAATTTCACAAACGCCAGATCTTTTGCTTTTATTTTCTCCGCAACAAGTTTAGAGAACCATTTTGGTTTCCTTATTCTCACATAAAGGTCATTAGCCATTTTTATTGCTTTTTTCAGCTTAGACCACTGTTTTTCCACTTCCCTTATGTCGTCCTTTCCTAAAAGCTCTTTCTTCAGGTACACTCCCATTTTACTAAAGTCCGTACATTTGAAATCTAGAACTTTGAGTTTTGTGTGGCCGTCCTCCTCTTTAGCTGTTATATCGAACCAAACCATTTGATGATCGCTATTTCCCATGTCAGCACCCACTCGAACATTAGAGATACTCTCCCCATTTGTGAGGACCAGATCCAGTATCGCTTTTTCCCTCGTGGGTTCCGTAACCATTTGTCTGAGCAGAGCCTCTTAAAGGCATCCACAATCTCCCTAGTTCTTTCCGATTCAGCAGACGAAACATTCCAGTCCGCATCCGGCAGATTGAAGTCACCCAACAGTATGACTACACCCACATAAATAGAAGTTTCATCTTGTCTTTTCAAAGCGATCCATATCACTTCTTCCTCTCCCCAGGTCCCCAGCATTTCAGTCGCTTGGATATTGATCTTTACATAGAGAGCTACTCCTCCACCTCTTTGACCTTCTCTGTTCTTCCTAAAAAGATATCCCAGTATGTTTGCATCCCATCCACGGGAGTCACTGAACTACATCTCTTTGATAGCAACAATATCTAGGTCTGCCTCTAACATCAGGGCTTGTAGATCATGAACTTTGTTGTTTAGACTGCAGGCGTTTGTGGTCATTGCTTTCCAGCTACTATTCCTCAACAATCAAATTTTTTGTATAGTTTTTAATTTTAGCTCATTTTCTGTTGCATCGCTAGGAAGTGAATTGCTAATATTATTGTTTTCATTGCTTTCTTTATTATCATCAAATCTTCTCTTGGAATGGAGAAGGGCAAAGTTTAGGGGCTACCATGTGCCCTCTGAGCACCTATTGTGAGCATACAGTTTTAGAGTTACCTCCCATATGTCTAAATTTTTTTTAATGTATTTATTGGCAATATAAAATGTAAGAAACTTACAAATAGAAGTTTACTGGAAACAAGAACTCAAAATATAAAGGCAGCTATACAAAACTGAAATAAGGGTGTTAGACCTCAATATGAGAGTCAAATGCTGAGAGATTAATTATAGAAAATTAAACAGTATTTCTAGTCTTAACTGGATAAAGAAAAAAGATAATGGCAAAATTAGTCCACCTGGATTACTTATGCATCCAGTCTAAATATAATGTAGACGTAGACTTAATAACCTTAATAGGTAAAGGTTCATTTTAGAACTGGACATACAAATGTGGCCAATGTATGTGTAAGAAAAGAACAATTTTTAGAAAGATAGATGCTCTCAAAATAAAGATAATAACTTGAGAAGAGATAGATGGACGATAATAAAAGACTGATACAGTTGTATCTTGGAATCCGAACTTAATCCGTTCCAGAACCCCGTTCCTGGCCCTCCTCTAACGTCAGAGGCAGGATCGTGGCAGAGGAAACAGCTCCGAAGGCCTATGGCAGCTTGCAAAGATTGCTAGCACTGGCGATCTTCTCTGCAAGCTGCTGATATTATGTAAATGGATGCGCAGGAGGCCAGGGGGGAAGCCGGACACTAGTGGGAGGCCGGGGGGAAGCAGGACACTAGCACTTCCCGACTGACCCTCCCCCCTCGCCCTCTAAAGCAGGAGCGGCAGCGGCCAGCCAACAAGAGGCAGGGATGCCACTCCTGCTTTAGGGGGGAGGGGGGAGGGTCAGTCACCGAATTGGGAGGCCGATTTTTTTTGTTTTTAAATCGATTTGAATTGATTCACCCGAAGTGAATCAATTCAAATTGTGAATCGGACAGCACTAGATCCCACATGCCTGCCCCATGCTTTCTTGAATTCATTCACCTCCACTGGGAGCCTATTCTACACATCTACCACCCTTTCTGTAAAAAAGTATTTTCTTAGATTACCTTTTAACTTCATCCTATGTCCTTCCATTTTGGAGCTTCCTTTCAAATGAATGGAAGGGCATAGAATGTTTTAACTTATTTGGTCCAAAAAAAGCAAATAATAAAACAAAGTTAGTTTTAGATCTTTTCTATTGTGTGCTCTTTAAAAACCCTGTGCTTTAATTATGCCATAACAAGAGTCTTTAAGAGCTCCATTATACTCCTCAGCCACAATTTATATATTATTTATCTGCATTACCTTTCCCAAAGATGATTTGTTAATATTTAGATGTCTTTGTTTATAAAGCAGGTGAAGTTGCCAGCCATAAAAACCAGATTCCATCATGAAAGAAACCCTATTGCCTCGAAAAGAGTCCCACTAACAGCCACAGGCAAAGACGATCACGTGGGAAAGAAAGTCATCTTTCCACCTATGTAAGCTGTAGAATGTATTTATATATCTTTTGAGAAGGGGCAGAGCATTTGTGATTATAGTTAGAGTTCCTTTTTTTCCTTTTATCTTTCTTTGAATGGGGAGGGAAATAAAGGTACATTCTGCCCAATATTCAGAGCTATTTAACCAGTCAGTAACGGCTTCTAGCCAGTTAAATAACAGCCAGCTAAACGCTATTCCAGTGCAATAGGTGAGACATTCTAGACATGTGGGTTATCTCTCAATGGCAGCGTGCCATATGCGGAAGGAAACCACTCCAGATTTTTTCTGTGACTCTTCTTTACTTCACTTGAAGCTCTAGCACCACCTGCAGTTTTTCCCTTGTGCACGTGTGCCTGAAGGCGTGTTTCTATTCTGCTCTTCCTTTTTTTTAATTTTCTTTAGTGTTTTTGTCCCTTTTTCAGGATTTCCTTGTGCTCGGAGCGATTCTTCAGCTCTGCTGGTGTAGAGAACTTACAGACTTCAGTCTGCAGCTGACAGGCCGATTCCTGGTGGTACCTGTTGGCCAACCTGCATTTGTTTCTTGGGAGCTTGAGCTCTCCCCGCTTTTTTCTCTCCTCCTGCTGAACGAGGGTTCGAGTGCAGGTTGTTTGGCATACCTAGGAGGCTCAGCAGTGTCTCTCAGAGTGCCAGCTGTGTTTTACGCCTCCGCCCTTTTCTGAACACGTCCTTCGGTTCGTGGGGGTGGAGGTACAGTCAGATGCTGTGTTTGACTGGCAGCCCGAAGATCAATGTTGAAAAGTCATTACCAGCATGAGGCAATGATTCTGATTCCAGCTAATGTAAACTAGATCACATTTCCAGCACAGGACACAGTGAGTAAAGGCTGTCACAGCCTGTGAGGTGAATTGGGGGGAGGGTGTCTAAATTTCAAAGTTTTGAATGTTTTTTTCTTGTTCCCCTGTGTTCCCCCACCTGAAAAATCCTAAAATCCCCATTTTTAGAATTTGCTGGATATAAAAAATGTCGCAATTTTGGCGTGAATTTCTTAGCGGCGGCCATCTTGGATTTTTATGATCTTTTTTTCAAACACTTCCTGCCCTTCTGAATTTGCAAAAATTTCCTCAAAACTTGTGGGGATGGAGTCCTTCAGCTCTCCTACTGTGGATACTTGTCAGAATTTCACAAATTTAGCACCTCAGGAGCGTCCATGTGCCACGTGCCACATAACGTGGCCAGGAGAGGCGGCAGCGCAAAACTTAGCCCCTCCCCTGACTAAGTAGGTGTTAAAACACTTGGCTAGCACTTTGGGACGGCCTTCCTTATTTTTGGGACTCAGCACAGCTGAAAGTTCCATGCATAAGGCTGGGAACCCTAGGCAGCCCAAGAAGCGCAAGGCAAAGTCATCACGGGGTTACTCTATGCCCCTGCATCCGGAGGCCTTCGCAGACTTTATGAAACATTTGTGGAATACATTGTAGAATTGTCGTGCTTCCCCTGCGCAGTGCCGGTCCACCTCAGACTTGTCTCTCAGGGGTTTTGCCTCTTTAGGCATGTCCTCTTCTCAGTATGCCGCTGTTCCTGTGTTCACTGGGCAACACTTATGCTGATGATCAGCATGTGGACCCCTTGTTTTCTAGGGATGATCTCCCCATGGCTGGGGACTCGGGACAGTATTTCGGGTCTTCGGATCCTTCTCAGGATTTAGAACCTGGGGATGATCCCATGGTTCTGTATTTAAGTCTGCTGCTTTGCTTGATCTCATTTTGGAGACTCTGCAGGAGTTTAATTTAGTCACTCAGCTGACTCCTTTTCCCTCCTCCTCTCTCCTGTATGGAGTACAAACTCAATTTTTCACTTTTTCCTGGCATCCTGATATGAGCATTCTGATCTTAGAAATGGGATTCTCTGGAAGGCACTTTCAAGGTGGTGAGGGCTTTGTCCCGTTTGTACCCTATGCAGCAGGAGTGTCAGCAGCTTCTTAGTCAGCCTAAAGTGGACTCTTTGGTTGCACAGGTGACTAAACATAACTCCCTTCCCAGTGAGGGTGGTGTGGTGCTCAAGGACATGCATGATCGCCGTGTGGATATGGTTCTCAGGAGGCATTTTGAGGTAGCGGCTTTGGGAGACAAAGCTGCCTCGGCGGCGTCCTTTGTCACATGTGCTTGTTTATCTAGGCTGCATACTCTGGAAAGTGAATCTGTGGAGGCTCCTCCTCAGCTTCTTTTTGCTAGGGTAGATTATGTTGCTGACACCCTGTATGACCTTATACTAGTCCTGGGTAAGGTATCAGTGTATTTGATTTATGCTCGCCATATGCTCTTGATTAGACAGTGGGCCGATGATTCCACCTCTAAAGCTACGCTTGCTAGGCTTTCCTTTAAGGAGCAATGATTATTTGGCAAGGACTTAGACGACCTCATGAATTCTGTGGTGGACCACACCCTAAGATCCTGCCTGATGCCAGACCCAGAAGCTCTAGAGGTTTGGGATGCTCTAATTTTCATGGTTCTAGGCTTTCCGGCCCTTATTCAAGTTCCACAACTCAGAGATTTTCCCAGAGCTACAGGCAGAGGTTCTCCTCAGGCGCCAGGTGTAACCAGCTTTCTGCCTCCCATTCGGTTCCCTCTGCCAAAAATTGCAATGACGCTAGGCTGAGTAAAGTTTCTCTGCATATCAGGGGCAGACTCTCAGCATTCCTGCAGGCCTAGCTATGCATCTCGCCTGACCAGTGGGTTCTGGATGTTATTCAGTCTAGCTGCAGATAAAATATATTGAGTATCTTCCCAAGCCCCATTCACCTTCTGGTACGGCCTCTATGGATCCTAGATCTCTGAGCCTCTGTATCATTGCCAGAACTCTGGCTGCTTTGTTCAGCTTTCCCACAGGAGAATTTACAAAGACATCTGTAATGGGTCAAAATAATTTTAGCTTGTACCCCTCCCGAATGACATCCAGCACCTAGCGGTCTGAAGAGAACCGCATACACGTATTTGAGAACTCTACCAGCCTGCCCCCCCCATCTGAGGAGGGGGGCTAAGGCCTGGCATCATTGCTGCTTTTGGGGGGCTGAAGTGGAACGGGATCCGGATGCCTGGGGGCACCTGGAACTCCTGAACCTTTGTCTTGGGCCTTGGAATAGTCTGGGAAGCCAATACTCCTGAGTACTGTTGAAAACACCTTGAGCCATGAAAATTTTAAAAAATATAGCGAAAATGGGAAAAACCACAAAAAACTATCAGATACTCAAAGGAGGTTCTCAAATGTAGATAAAGTGCTTCAATGAAGGAAAGGATCTCAGAAATCAAAGCCAAAATATCATTAAATTTCAAATAGGCTGAAATGTAGATGGGGTTTTCTTTCATCGATCTAAAACCTTCAGCAAACATGCAACAAATTACTCAAAATTGGAAAGATTATACTAAATTAAATTACACATTTTGGTGGAATTCAGTCTGCCACATATATAAGATGGAAAAGATGATAGCGTTACAACAAGGGAATATTCATAATTTTAAAAAAGTATGGGGACCATTGGCGAGTTACTCTAATGATCAGATATCTTAGCACATGGATAGAATATATATGGGATTAGGGAGGATAATGTACTTTATAAGGAAATAGGAATATTGATAAAAAGGGGGGATATTTATTTTATATGGTAAGAGTATTTGAATGTAATTCAAGTGTTATGAGATAATTGGTTTTTTTTATTATGTATTTCACTTGATGTAAGAAATGAAAATGAATAAAGATTAAAAAAAAAAAAAAAAAAAAACCTTCAGCAAAATTTAATTGTGCAATATTCAGCAAATTTATTTAAATATACCATATTCAAAAGTATTAACTTCTGTTCTTAATATTTTCTTCTTTTAGATTTTTTGAATAGTTCAAACTATCTCCTCTAAAACTTTATGAAAAGAGATAAATAATTCAAAATTCAGCTAAAAAAACTCTTGACTGTTTGTGCACCACAGTAGTTGTACTGTTCATTATGCCAAAAATCTACCAAAAATCTGCTGTCCGGTAAGGACTCTGGCTTATGTTCCCCGACATACTGGCTATCAGATCATTGAGACCCTTGCCAAAGAGCAATTGCCCTTTAAAGGGGAGTTTGCTGAATGTCACCTTAGAGGCTGAATCACCTGCCCATTGCTTGATCCAGAGCATTCTGTAGGCAGAGACGGTGTATGCCAAGACCTTACTCAAGACCCTAAAAAGGTCATAGAGTGCATCCGCTACATCAGTGGTCTCAAACTCACAGCCCGGGGACCACATGCAGCCCGCCAGGTACTATTTTGAGGCCCTCGGTATGTTTATCATAATCACAAAAGTAAAATAAAATAGTTTCTTGATCATATGTCTCTTTAGCTATAAATTACAATATTATTATTAAGACAGCCAAAAGGAAAGATTTATAAACTATAGAGTTTTATCTCATGTAAAGTTGTCATTTCTTTAATAAGACATTAACTATTTTTTTCTGAGGCCCTCCAAGTACCTACAAATCCAAAATGTGGCCCTGCAAAGGGTTTGAGTTTGAGACCCTGCGCTACATAATGAACCCCCACCAGAAGGAATTGGGGGTCACTGCTGTCGTCTGGGTCTCCCACCTGGCTGAGCTTTGAATGGCATTCTCAGGCATCACTATTGCCGCTTTTAGGCCTTGTGTCATGGCCATAAATTGTCTCTTACTGGCATAGTCCAGTCTGCAGTCCTGGGAGTCCTTCAGAACCACTCCACTTCCACTGGCAAGGGAGGTATATTTAGTTATTTGCGCCACTATAGATTCTGCCTTTGGCGTATTAAACAGCTGCTAGAACTCGGCATCCATTGGGTAGAGCTTTGCCATAGATTTCACTGCCCTCAGGGGCCATAAGAGACCTCCCAGTGGTCAGTGGTAATGTCTGGATGCAAGGGAAAGCATGTCACCTGTGCCTTTGTGCTGCCCACCTCTTCCAAAATGGCAGCCTTCCCCTTCCTAGTGTATCATGGGATACATCAGGGAGGGGCCTATCAGGGCCTTACACCTCCTTCCCGGTGTAGCCTTGGATGTACGGGGAAAGGCCTAAGATTTAGCCAGATAGCTAAGGCCACTCCTATGGGCCACTCCTATGGGCCAATCCCAGGATGCATTGGAAAGGGGAAGGCTACCATTTTGGAAGATGTGGGCCTGCTGGCCAGAGGGAATAGGCATCCCCCTTGCCATCTTACTTCAAAAAGGTACAGGGAGGTGGTGAGAGGTGTCTAAGTGGGCTTAGGGGTGTCAGGGTGGACTGTTGGGGTTTAGGGGGTGGGGAGTTTGAGAGAGTGTCGGCGGTTGGGGGATTGTCAGGGGTTCGGAAGGCCTGGCAACTAGAGGGAATGGGAATCCCTCCTGTCACTCTTTGAGGGGGTTTGGGAGGGCTGGCAGCAGGAGAAAGTGGGCATCCCTCCTGACACTCTTCGATGGAGGGGGGTTGTCACTGCTTTAGGAAGTTCGGTGGCAGGATGGAGTGGGAATTCCTCCTGCTACTCTTCGAAGGGGGGGTATGTTGGCGCTTTGTGAGGGTTGAAGGCAGGAGGGAGTGGGCCACCCCTCCTGCCGGTCTACAATTGGGGGGTTTGTCGGGGGTTTGGGAGGGTCAGCAGCAGGAGGGAGTGGGCATTCGTCCTGCTGATTTTGTGGGGGTCCTCTGCCACAATCAGCTCAGCTGATTATGGCAGTGGTATTTCCCCCCCCAATCAGCTAAGCTGGCAGGAATCTCCAAAGCCGTGGTTTTTGGGGAGTCCTGCCGGCTCAGTTGATCGAGGATTCCCTTGCCACAATCAGCTCAGCCGGCTGCATCTAGTTTTAAAGGTCTGAGATGTAGGCCAGTATTTTGCAGGCCTACATTTCAGGTGCCTGTTGTGGCTCTATGGAGATACCTAGGGCTGCTTAAACTCGCTCAAGGCCCCTTCTGGGTGAACCATGCCGATGCCCAGCTTTGGTGTCCCTATATGTTTCCCTAGAACTGCAACAATTGCCTACAGTGTTGTCTCTGGAAGCTTTTTTTTTTAAAACCAACCCATACGTCCTGATTGGCTGCTGAATGGCAGTATGATGCTAATTCTGCTGCCTACAATCGGGACGCCAGTTTGTTGAATCAACCCCATTGAGTTCTTAGAAATTTTTGTGGATACAGAATAAAAGATTTCCATCTGCAATTGAGATTTCCTGACTTTTCTTTTTTGGTTTTCTCCTGATTATGCTAGGAACATCAAGACTATTGTGAATCCTTATTATTCCCACAAATAATTTGCCTTAGTGCACTGAGATAGGTTCAGTCCCAGTTATCATTTTCTCAACAGTCAACTATAATATTATCTACTGACAGGAACTGATTTAAACTTTAAATAAACTTTTTAAAAACTGAAAGTGCTTTTTTGCAAGGCTACTTACTATCCCCTTTGTCCATGGTATTTTAATAGTGCTTTTTGTATAATCTCTTTTTGTGAAATAAAAACAAAGAAAAAAAAATTATGCCATTTCCAGTCTTTGGCTTTCAGTTATGTAATCTGTGCCCTATATATTTTTTTTCTGGAGGCCTGTTTCGAAAAGCAGTGATCCAGTAAACTTTAGCAAGTTGATGAGCAATGGTTATGGAGATGAGTGGATTCAACAGAACAATGAGCGAGAGAAAAAGAGTCAACATAAATCCAAAAATAGTGAGAAAAGCAAAGGTAAAAAGAATACATTGTATATAAATGTGCTAACAACTATTTTTTAATGCAAATTACAGTTATTTCAAAATGATATACTGTACTGTATTTGTTTAGTCTTATTAAAATGCTTATTATAAAACACCTAACTTCCTATGAAAACATTAGATGGATTATGTTGGGCTTTATCTGTAACATAGTAAATGATGACAGATAAAGACCTGCATGGTCCATCCAGTCTGCCCATCAAGGCTGGCAAAAACACGTGTACCTGCCACTCCATGCAGATACAGTCCTTTTTAATTAAACATTGATATCACAGACAGGGCAATCCCTTAGTGCTCATTTTTATTATTACTAGATGTGTTCCTTAAAGTATAAAATTGATAAGGAAGTTTTCCTTTCAAAAATAGGTTGTTCTGCCATTATTTTTCCTTTTTTGTTGGAAGATAGCCAATATCTAAGGATTCCCATTTGTCTGGCATCAATATACTCCCTGTCATTGGAGAAACAAAGCTGCTTACTTATAATGGAGTTTTCTGTAGATTCAGGACAGTCAGTCACCCATTCCTTCTGTCTTCCCTTTTGGAGTTGGCTGATTTAAGCTATTTTATTGCACTGAGAGGGTACCATGCAGTAATACCCTGTTTCCTCAAAAATAAGACACTGTCTTATATTAATTTTGGGTCCAAAAAAGGCACTAGGTCTTATTTTCCGGGTAGGTCTTATTTTTTTCATGCACAATGATCATCTCTCCCTTCCTCTCCTCTACCCCAGTTCTTTTTATTTCCTTTCCCCCACATGTGCAGCATCTTTCCTCCCCTCTCATCCGTCCCCTTGTGCAGTATCTTTCTATTCCTCCCTCCCATCCCTTGTGCAGCAGAACCCTTGCAGCTTCTATCCCTCCCTCCCTCCCTCCTATCCCTTGTGCAGCAGAACCCTTGCAGCTTCTATCCCTCCTTCCCATTCCTCCACCACACGCACCCTCCTTCTCCTCCCCTCCCACCCCGCTGACCCTTCCATCTCTCCACCGCAAGACCAAAACGAACAGCAACGTTGACAGCAATCTAGACAGGCAGCTTTTGCGGCTTTCTTCAGCCTGGGTGTTCCTCTGCCGCATCACTGATGATGTCATCAGCAACGCGGCACATGGAACGCCCCAGCGAGAGAAGGTCCCAAAGCAGCCTGTCAAGATTGCTACTGACGTTGCCGTTTGTTACAAGGTATTATCCCAGGACAAGCAGGCATGATATTCTCACATGTGGGTGACGTCATCTACGGAGCCCCAGCGCGGACAGCTTTTCAAGCAAACTTGCTAGAAGTTTCAAGTTTGCACACTGCACCACGCATGTGCATGCCTTCTCGCCCACTAGAGGGCGCATCCCACCTCGTGGTCCTCAGTTCAATTTTTTCCGCGGAGCCAGAAAGCCCTGTGGATTTGAGCTCCAGTTTTGTATTGCCTTTCTGCTGCCGCGTTTCGTTTTTTCGATCGATTCGCGGTGCTCCTTTCTTTTTTGTGTTTTTTCCTTCGTTTTCAAAAAAAAAAAAATATTTTTCTTTTCGTTGGGCTCCGGGGGCTCCCGGCAGCCGTGGCCACGGGACGTCGGTCGTTCCCGGCCTCCTTTTCCGTTGATGTCCCGTCCTGTTACGGGATTTAAGAAGTGCAGCCGGTGTGAGAGGTTACTTTCCATCACTGACCCTTACCGGTGGTGCATTGTTTGTCTCGGGCCGGATCATCCGACAGCTTCGTGTGATCGCTGTGCTACTTTTCAGGCCAGAGCCCTCCGCCGCCGAAAGGCCAGAATGGC
This sequence comes from Geotrypetes seraphini, assembly GCF_902459505.1. Taxonomy (NCBI): domain Eukaryota; kingdom Metazoa; phylum Chordata; class Amphibia; order Gymnophiona; family Dermophiidae; genus Geotrypetes; species Geotrypetes seraphini. The sequence continues at coordinate 358,703,150 of NC_047085.1, forward strand.
GGAATTGTTCGCCGTGGACGCGCCGGCTAAGGCCTCGACGTCGGCCTCGGCCTCGGCCCCGGCCTTGACCTCGGCCTCGGCGTCCTCGGGGGCCTCGGCTTCGCCTCGGCCCTCGACTTCGAAGGCGTCCTCGGGAAAGCCGGCTTCGGGTAAGTCCTCTGTTCCATCCCCGTCAGCGAAGAAGCCATCCTCTGCTCCGGCTAAGGCGAGTGGGTCGACCCCGGCCCCGCCTCGGACCCCGGCTTCGCACACCCCGAGGGAATACTCGAGACCGAGGTCGCCCTCCAGGGAGTGTGCTCCGGACCCGGAACTCCCGACCTTCGTGGGGATTCCGGCCTTTCAGGACCTCCTCCGAGCCCTTATTTCATCGGAGCTGTCGGGGGCCCTGGAAGTGTTGCAGCAAGCTGCGGTTCCGGCGGCCTCGACCTCGCAGGCCTTGGCCGGGGCGCCCTCGACCTCGGAGGCCCCGGCCTCGGCGCCCTCGACCTCGGGAGCCCCGGCCTCGGTGGCCTCGGTCTCGGGTACTGTGGCCCCTTTAACCTCGGCCCCGGCTGTGCCCTCGACCTCGGGGGAGCCGCCTGAGCGGAGTGTGCGGCCCAAGGAAAAGTTGCGCAGAGTGCGCCGTATTTCCTCCTCTTCCTCCTCGAGGTCTTCCCGGGACGCCTCGCCCTCGACGCGACCTCGGACGGGGCGCCGATCGAAGAAGCCGAAGCGCCCGCGGGGCTCGCCTCGGAGGCACGATCGTTCCTCGCCGCTCGGGGGCGAGGCGCTGCAGGTATCGGAGTTGCGCCTCGACAACCCGAGGCTCCTCCGATCACCTCATGGGAAGTCTTCCCGTGCCGCCTCGCCGAGGAAGTGGGAGAGTGCCCCCCGGACCCCGGGGTCCTCACCCAAGGGTTCTTCGAGGCGGAGAAATTCTCCTTCCCCCTCGAGGGCCTTGGAACGAGCATCCTGGGGCTCGGGGTCGGTCAGGGATCCTCATTATTCCCATGAGGCCTCTCCCCTTTCCTCGGTGGGGAGGTCGAGAACCCCGTCTCCTCCAGCCAGGCCGTCCTCATTTTCCACTTTTGTTCAGGACATGGCCCGAGCCCTGGGGTTGGACCTTATGGTCGGTTCCCAATATTCTAAAGAATTTTTGGAGGAGCAAGACCTTCCCACTCCTCCTAGGGAGGTGCCTAGGCTCCCCCTCAACAGAGTCCTCCTGCAGACCTGGTTGAAGAATTTGTCGAACCCTCTTACAGTCACGTCTGTGCCTTCTAAAATGGAAGCGAAGTATAGGACGGTGCCCCCTAAAGGGTTTGAAAAGGCGCAGCTCTCCCACCAGTCTCTTCTGGTGGAGTCTGCCCTTAAGAAATCACAGCCCTCACGGGTTGCTGCGGCGGTTCCACCCGGCAGGGAGGGGCGGACCCTGGACAAGTTTGGCCGTCGCCTCTATTCAAATTCCCTGATGGCCACCAGGGTTCTAAATTATGCCTTCACCTTTTCCTCCTATTTGCGTGGCATGGTGAAGGACCTTCCTCAATATCGAGACTCCTTACCGGACTCCCAAAGAGCAGGATTTGATAAGTTTATGTCCAACCTGTCTCAATTGCGGTTGTACCTCTTTCATGCGGTGTACGATGCATTTGAGCTGGTTTCGAGGGTGTCGGCCTTCGCAGTGGCCATGCGCCGTCTGGCCTGGCTTCGCACCCTCGATATGGACCCAAACCTGCAGGAACGTCTTGCAGACTTGCCTTGTGTGGGGTCCGAGTTATTTGATGAGTCCTTAGATGCGGCGACCAAGCGGTTGTCGGAGCAGGAGCGCTCGTTAGCATCCCTGGTCCGCCCCAAACCTAGGCCCCCGCAGCAGAAACCTTTCCGTCCTCCGCCGCGCCGATACCCTCAGAAGTCGACTCCGGCTTTTTCAAGGCCGCCTCCGAGACGTCCGTCTCAGCGAGGCAGAGGGGGACAAACCCAAGCCCCGGCGCAGGGTCCTTCTAAACCCACGCCTTCCTTTTGACGGGCTGAGCGGACGGGGCGGGTTCCCCTCCGCGAAATCACAGGAACCCCTTCCCATCGGGGGGCGTCTTCGGTTCTTCCACATGGCATGGACCGAGATAACATCAGACGCTTGGGTGCTCCGGACCGTCTCCGAGGGCTACTCGCTCAACTTTGTGTCCTCGCCACCGGATCATCCCCCAAGGGTGGCCTCTTGCAACCGAGCGCAACTGCCGATCCTTCTGGCCGAGGCCAGGGCTCTGTTGGTGCTTCGGGCGGTCGAACCGGTCCCCAAGGACCAGCGGGGTACGGGGTTTTACTCCCGTTACTTTTTGGTCCCAAAAAAGACCGGGGACCTGCGCCCCATACTGGACCTCAGGAAGCTCAACAAATTCCTGGTCCGGGAGAAGTTTCGAATGCTGTCTCTCCCGGTTTTATATCCTCTCTTGGAGGGAGGGGACTGGATGTGCTCCCTCGACTTGAAGGAAGCATACACCCATGTTCCGGTGCATCCCGCCTTCCGAAGATTTTTACGATTCCAGGTGGGAGATCTGCACCTTCAGTACAGGGTCCTGCCCTTCGGCCTGGCCTCGTCCCCCCGAGTCTTCACGAAGTGCATGGTGGTGGTCGCGGCAGCCCTGAGGTCTCGTGGGCTTCATGTGTTCCCTTACCTGGACGATTGGCTCATCAAAGCCCCGACCAGGGAGGGGGTTATCTCAGCGACCCGACAGTCTATTGCCTTCCTGCAGAGCCTCGGGTTCGAGATAAACTTTCCAAAATCACAGTTGTGCCCGGCTCAGTCTCTTCAATTTATAGGCGCAGTGCTGGACACAGTGCGCCTGCGCTCGTATCTCCCGCCCCAGCGGTTGGAAGCCTTGGTGCGGATGGGCCGTCAGGTCTCTCAACTGTTGGTGGTGTCGGCCCAGCGCATGATGATGCTGCTCGGCCATATGGCGTCGACGGTCCACGTCACTCCGTTCGCCAGGCTGCACCTGAGGATTCCTCAGTGGACCCTAGCTTCCCAGTGGCGTCAGGAGTACGATCCGGTGTCTCGTCTCATTGCGGTGACTCCGCTTTTGCGGAAATCGCTGCGTTGGTGGACCGACTCTTCAAATCTGTCCAAGGGTTTACTGTTTCTCACCCCTCCTTTTCGCAAGGTTCTGACCACAGACTCCTCGGAGTACGCGTGGGGAGCCCACCTCGACGGTCTTCGAACGCAGGGCCTGTGGTCTGCCGAGGACCGTCGGTGTCACATCAACGTGCTAGAACTTCGGGCCATCTTTCTGGCGGTTCGAGCATTCGTCCACATATTGCAGAATCAGGTAGTCCTCGTCCGCACGGACAACCAAGTGGCGATGTACTATGTGAACAAGCAGGGTGGAACGGGTTCTTGGCCCCTCTGCTCGGAGGCTCTTCGCCTTTGGGAGTGGGCGGTCTCCCGGAACATCTTCCTTCGGGCGGTCTACATCCAGGGAGAACAGAACTGTCTGGCAGACAAACTCAGTCGACTTCTGCAGCCGCACGAGTGGACTCTACACTCCGGAGTTCTGCGCGAGGTTTTCGCTCGCTGGGGAACGCCGCAGGTGGATCTGTTTGCCTCTCCGGAGACCCGCAAACTGCCCCTGTATTGTTCTCGGATGTACTCCCGGGACCGTCTGGAGGCCGATGCCTTCCTTCTCGATTGGGAAGGGAGGTTCCTGTATGCGTTCCCTCCCTTTCCTCTGATCATGCGAACGTTAGTACATCTCAAATCGTCCGCTGCCACGATGATTCTCATTGCACCTCGGTGGCCGCGTCAGCACTGGTTCTCCCTGCTGCTTCAGCTCAGTACCAGGGAGCCTCTTCTTCTGCCTGTGTTTCCTTCTCTGCTGTCTCAGAGTCAAGGATCCATGTTGCATCCCAATCTGCAGTCATTACACCTGACAGCTTGGTTTCTTGCTCCTTAACTTCACCTGATCTGTCTCAATCTGTGAGGGAGGTGTTGGAAGCCTCCCGCAAGATTTCAACTAGGCTTTGTTATTCGCAGAAATGGACCAGGTTTTCCACCTGGTGTTCGTCTTTTCACCTGGATCCGGTTTCGGTTCCGGTGTCCTCGGTTTTGGACTATTTATTTCACCTGTCGCACTCTGGTTTGAAAACCACTTCTGTGCGTGTTCATCTTAGTGCTATTTCTGCTTTCCATCAACATCTGGATGGGCGTCCTCTGTCGATCCATCCTTTGGTGACACGCTTCATGAAAGGGTTACTCAGGGTTTGTCCCCCTCTTAAACCTCCTTCAGTCGTGTGGGATTTGAATGTGGTTTTAGCTCAACTGATGAAACCTCCTTTTGAGCCACTCAACAAGTCTCTCTTGAAATTTCTGACTTGGAAGGTGATTTTTCTGATTGCCCTCACATCCGCTAGGCGGATTGGGGAGTTGCAAGCTTTGGTTGCGGACCCTCCTTTCACTGTCTTCCATCATGATAAGGTGGTTCTCCGCACCCATCCTAAGTTTTTACCTAAAGTTGTTTCTGATTTCCACCTCAATCAGTCCATTGTCCTTCCTGTGTTCTTTCCTAAGCCCCACTCCCATCCTGGCGAGACGGCGCTTCACACGCTTGACTGTAAGAGGGCGTTGGCATATTACCTTCAACGCACCAGGTCTCATAGGAAGGTTCCTCAATTGTTTTTGTCCTTCGATCCTAATCGATTAGGGCATCCTGTTTCCAAACGCACTCTGTCTAACTGGTTAGCTGCTTGTATTTCTTTTTGCTATGCTCAGGCTGGACTTCCGCCCCCGGGTCGAGTCACGGGGCATAAGGTCCGAGCGATGGCAGCTTCGGTTGCTTTCCTCCGATCCACACCTATGGAGGACATATGTAAAGCTGCCACTTGGTCTTCGGTTCATACGTTCACCTCTCATTACTGTCTGGACACTTTGTCCAGAAGCGATGGCCGGTTTGGCCAGTCGGTGTTGCGTAACCTGTTTTCCTGAATTGCCATCCTCCCACCTGCCCTTTTTTGGTTGGCTTGGAGGTCACCCACATGTGAGAATATCATGCCTGCTTGTCCTGGGATAAAGCACAGTTACTTACCGTAACAGGTGTTATCCAGGGACAGCAGGCATATATTCTCACAACCCGCCCGCCTCCCCGGGGATGGCTTCTCTGCTAGTTATGGAACTGAGGACCACGAGGTGGGATGCGACCTCTAGTGGGCGAGAAGGCATGCACATGCGTGGTGCAGTGTGCAAACTTGAAACTTCTAGCAAGTTTGCTTGAAAAGCTGTCCGCGCTGGGGCTCCGTAGATGACGTCACCCACATGTGAGAATATATGCCTGCTGTCCCTGGATAACACCTGTTACGGTAAGTAACTGTGCTTTTCGGTCTTGCAGTTTGAGGGGGAGAGATGGAAGGGTCAGCGGGGGGGGGGGGGGGGGGGGGCGAAGCGGCAGGGGAAGCGCTGCTGCCAGCAACTAGGGCTTATTTTCAGGGGTATGGCTTATATTAAGACCTACCCCTAAAATCATGCTAGAGCTTATTTTCAGAGTAGGTCTTATTTTCGGGGAAACACAGAAGTTGTGCAGCAATTTTCCTGTATTCTCTGTGTTTTCTAATCCACATCTGACTTGAAACATACTCAGGATTTATTGTGTCTGCTACAAATCAAAAATGCAGACCATATCTGAAACTATGATATATACCCCAGGGCAATGAAAGAATTCACAAATGAAATATAGCATACACCTCAGGGTAAGGAAAACTAAAAAAATGAAATTGCAGATCTACTATTGATAATTTGCAACCTCTCATTAAAATCATCCTCATTATCTAAAGACTGGAAGGTAGCCAGTATTACGCCAATTTTTTAAAAAAGGTTCCGAGTGGATCTGGGGAAGTACAGATCAGTAAGTCTGACATCATTGGTGGGCTAAATGGTAGAAACCATTATACTACTGAACTATTATATTACTGAACACATAGACAAACATGGTTTAGTGGGGCAGAGTAAATATGGATACAGCTAAGGAAAGTCTTGCCTCACCAATTTACTACATTTTTTGAAGGCATGAATAAATACTGTATGTGAATAAAAGTGAGCCAGTTGATCTAGATTTTTAGAAAGTTTTTGACAAAGTCCCTCATGAGAGACTCCTGAGAAAATTAAAAAGCCATGGAATAGGAGGCAATGTTCTGTTATGGATTAGGATTTGGTTAAAGATAGAAAACAAAGAATAGGGTTAAATAGCCAATTCTCTCATTGGAAGAAGGTGAATAGTGTAGTGCCACCACTATTCTCTCTAAGCTGTGCACCTTTTGACAGGAGACCACACAGCTGTTCAGCCCTGCCTATGCAACTGGTAGGGTCGGGACCACCACCATCTCCCTCACCCACTATCCCGCCCTTTGCTGGAATACTGGAAATGGTGGAATCATTTGGGACAGATCAAGGAGAGGGGTGGCAATGAGATGAGTGAGAGGAAGATAGTGAGTACAGAGGTAGAAATATAATAATGCGGTATAGATAAAAAGTAGCAGGGAAAAGGAGGCTGGGGAATGATTGATGGGAAATGGCAATGTTATAGCATGAGAGAAGGAGATGAAAGTCAAAAAATAAAAATAATGATGAGAAAGAGGATGAAATTTGAATGGATGGGCAGAAAAGCAAAACAGGAGGAAAAAACTAAAAAGAAACAATCAATATATTAGAGACAGGTGTAGTGAGGGAATGAAATAAGACAGGAGATGAGAAAAAACACGTGGAGGGGCATAATCAAAAAAAGCGTCTAAGTCCCTAAACGTTCAACCCAGAAGCAGGGAAAGTGTCCATAACCAAAACAAACGTCCATGTTTTGATTATGGCCTTCCTCTGCCTAAACGCCCAATCTCCACTACGTCTAAAAGTACACCCACAGCACGTCTACACTTTTTAGCCATAATGAAAGAAAAAAAACGCCTAAGCCCCAAACGTCCAACAGAAGAGCTTTTAGGCGAAGGAGGAGCCAGTCCTTCACCTAAAAGCTGGATTCTGTAACCAGTGTCTGTCAAAAACAACACCGGTTACAGAATCCCCCCCACAACCATCCAGGCAGGAGGGTGCCCAAGCCCTCCTGCCATGTCAAACCACCAACCCCCCCCCTCCCCCCGACAACATCGGGGCAAGAGGGAGCCCAAGCCCTCTTGCCCTGTTGAAACCGCGACCCCCCGACTCGATCGGGGCAAGAGGGAGCCCAAGCCCTCTTGCCCTGCTGAAGCCATGACCCCCCGACTCGATTGGGGCAAGAGGGAGCCCAAGCCCTCTTGCCCCGGCCAACCGCAGCACTCCCGACTCGTTCGGGCCAGGAGGGAGCCCAAGCCCTCGTGGCCCAGGTGACTCTTTACCCCCCCATGACTCGATCGGGCCAGGAGGGAGCCCAAGCCCTCCTGGCCCAGGCGACTCTCTACCCCCACCCCCCACTAAATTACAGGCAGGAGGGATTCCAGGCCCTCCTGCCCTCGATGAACCCCCCTCCCCCCAATGTCCGCCCACCCCAGAACTCCCCGACCGCCCCCCCAGCCGACCCGCGACCCCCCGGCTGACCCCCCACGACCACCCCCACCCCCCTTCCCCGTACCTTTTTTTCGTTGGTCGGACAGATGGGTGTCAAACCTGCCTGTCCGGCAGGCAGCCACCAGCAGAATGAGGCCGGATTGGCCCAGCCGTACCACAGCCCCGCCTACTGGTGGGGCCTAAGGCACCTGGGCCAATCAGAATAGGCCCAGGAGCCTTAGCCTTAGGCTTTTTGATCGTCCAAATAGCCACTTAGGACACTTTTTAGACGGGTTTTTTTAATTATTATTACCCCCATAGATAGCAGACACTGGAAAGAGAATTAGCAGAAGACACAGAAATGCAGAATAGAAACTGGGATCAACATGATGGAAAATCAAAATGTCAAGACAACAAAGGTAGTAAAAAGGCATTTTACTTTGGAATTTATTAACTGGAATATGTTAGCTTTGTATTGTTCAGTGGCATAGCCAGACAGGTGTGGGGGCAGAGTGAGACCACGGGCCCAGTGTACTTGTGTGCCTAGGGCCCATCAAAGGATTAATCCTGCCCTGGGTGACATCAGGAAGTAGGAAAACAATGAGATATAACAATGAGCCACTAGGTGACATCAGCATAAATTTATATCTGTAACAAAGATTGGCAGTTGCTTTGCAGTACAATGACAACTTTCCTTTTGTTTAACATTTTTAATCCTATGTTCATTAATAATGCTCTAAATGCTACTGCAGCACCATAGATCTGCTGCCAGATAATCAAATTTGTTTACAAATTGTACAGTGTCTATGACTATCTATCTTCTGATCATGTCTAATGTACTTTAATATTTTTTTTCCTATAGATCAGCCTTCAAGTGAGCACCAGGAAAATAAGAACAAGACAGTGCAGATTGCTGAATATAGAGCATCAGAAAACAGTAAGAAAATTTATATATGGGGATAAAACATAAGCTTACATCATGTTCTGGAACAGAAATAGGTATCCTGCCTGAGACATCAACCTTCAAACAAGCTGCTCAGGTGGAGAATGCACTAGCATTACTACTGTGTGCAAGTCACGAGAGAAATCGTATTGACAACATTAATTTGGCCATCTCTTTAAGAAACCACTAATCACTAAGATTATATGAACCATCTCCTGGAAAGTTATTAGTGCTAAATCTTGAACTACTTGGGACTGCCATTCTTCCTTTTGTGTGATTCCCATGAGGAAGCATAACTCATGACTGCCAATATTTTTCCTGTTCCTTCTACAACAGCAGCCTTTCTATGGCTTAGCATCTTATTTATCTAATTATAACATTTTTAATTTATTTATCCTTAAGACCTACTTCCATTGCTGCTGTTTCACCAACTTAAAGTTACTACAGTACTTGGTTCTCTCTCTCTTCGGTTTCTGTTTGAATGATACTATTAGATCTAGCTACTAGAAGCTGGGCTAAGAATTGTCCCTGGTCAGCTGTTTTAAGCTTAGTATTCTAGCTATAAGGCTTCTGATTCAGCACTACAGATCCATTTTTAACCAAGAGACACCTTATGTAAATTTTGTTTTTCAAATGATTCTCCATTGACAAGCAGGATGAATCAACTGCAAAAACTGAGATATTATCCAACAGTGCTGATGATCTTCTCAACATGCACAGAACTTCACAAGTACCCTCTAGTTTTGTCTGAGTTTTCGCACAGAAGTTGCTTTTTGGCTCACAACATATCTTTATTCCTTATCCCTAAAATTATTTTTCTTGTCCTTTTTTCTCTCAAAATTCTCTCAAAATGTGTTCCAGAGCTTAACTATCCTCTGAGTGAAAAAAATTTCCTCCTATTGGTTTTAAAAGTATTTCCCTGTAACTTCATCAAATGTCCCCTAGTCTTTGTAATTTTTGACGGAGTGAAAAATCGATCCACTTGTACCCGTTCTATTCCACTCAGGATTTTGTAAACTTTAATCATATCTCCCTTCAGCAATCTCTTTTCTAAGCTGAAGAGCCCTAACCACTTTAGTCTTTCCTCATATGAGAGGAGTTCTATCCCCTTTATCATCTTGGTCACTCTTTTCTAGCTCCACTATATCTTTCTTGAGATAAGGAGATCAGAATTGAACGCAATACTCCAGAGGTCGCACCATGGAGCAATACAGGTATCATCCTGACCTCATACGGATTCGTACAGACATCTGGGAGATTCCTGAGGGTTCCTTAAAATGTGCTCGGGCCATTGTACGGCTGTATCCCATGGCAGATGCCTTTAACAAGCACTTTGCTTCCCTGAAGGTGGATCCCTTGGTGGCGCAGGTCACCAACTGATGAGGGAGTAGTCCTGAAGGATGTTCAGGACAGGCATGTGGATTTTGTCCTCAAGCATCTATTTGATTCAACTGCTGGAGTTAAGGCAGCATCAGCCTCTTTTTTCATGGCTCGGGTGTGCCATTCCATGCTGTGACACTGTGGTGCTTCATGATTTGGATTTTCTCATCTCAGTTGTGGATTATATGGCTAATGCCTTGTATGACATCTTGAAAGTTTTTGCCAAGTTGGCTGCCTATTCCATTTCAGCTTACAGAATGCTCTGGATTCAGTCAATTCATCTTCTAAGGCGACCTTAAACCAGTTGCCCTTTAAGGGACAGCTGCTTTTCAGCCAGGGTCTGGATGACCTTATGGCTAGTGTGCAGGATCACAGGCCCAAATCATTGCCTGGGAATAGGTCTTGCCCTTCCAGGGGTTCAGGACATTATAATTTTCATCCTTTCAGGCGCTCTCATCCATATTCGAACTCATCCACGAAACAATGGTCCTCATCATCTGCCAAACTGCACTTCGGCAGATCTTGACATCAGAAGTCTACGGGAAGTCAGCCGGTGGCTCCAGAAAATAAACAGTTCTGACTCCAAGCCGGTGTCTCCACCCCTGTAAATCGGGGGGCAGTTGTCGGCCTCTTTGGTGGAATGGCAGGCAATTAACTCAGACCGTTGGGTCCTGAAGGTTCTCAGGGATGGCTATAAACTGGAGTTTCTCTGTCCTCTGACCGAGTATTTTCTGGATTCACCTACGGGCCACCCCAAGAAGGTTCTTTGGGTGCAGGCCACAGTTCATAGGCTTCTGGATATTGTGGCCATAGAACTCATTCCAGAGCAAGACTCGAGCTCTGGGAGATGCTTGATATACTTCAGCATTCCATAGAAAGGATCTAACAAGTGGAGACCAATTTTGGACCTCAAGGCAGTCAATGCGGCACTGAAAGTGCCTCACTTCTACATGGAGACGGTGCACTCAGTGATATCATCGGTGGTGCCGGGGGAATTCCTAGACTCTCTGGATCTGACGGAGGCGTATATGCACACTCTCATTTTTATGGACCACCAGAAGTCCCTTCAGTTCCATGTCGGGGCAACATTTTCAGTTTGCAGCATTGCCCTTTGGCTTAGCAACGGCACCCAGGACCTTCACCATGGTGATAGTGGTAGTAGTGGCCCATCTTCGCACCCTGGGTGTCCTGGTTCACCATATTTGGACGACTGGTTGATCAGAGCCCCCTTGCTGTCAGTTGTTGCTGCTTTTGGGCTGGGTGATCAACCTCAGGAAGAGTCACTTTGAGCCAACGCAGGATCTGGAATACCTGGAAGTCCGGTTTCACATGGGGCAGAAGAAAGTGTTCCTGCCTGTCTCCTGTCAAGAGAAGCTTCATGCCACTCTGGTTCCAACAGCATGGCAATACCTTCAGGTTCTGGGGACCATGGTGGTAACAATCGATGCCCGCAGGGCCGCAGGGTTTCAATCGATGCCCTCAACCCGCAGGGTTTCGGAGCTTCAGGCTCTCTCCCTTTCTGTTTATTAGAGATTCCACTGTGATGTTGAGTACTATTCCTTCTTTTCTTCTGAAAGTGGTTTACTGCTTTTGCTTCCTCTGGTTCAAGGAAGCAGGACCAGGTGTTGCGGTCCTTGGACATGTGCAGAATTTTATTGCGATATCTGGAAGTCACCAATGAGTTTTGCCTCTCTGACCACCTGTTTGTTCTGGTAGGTCCTGCCCGCAAAGGTAGGCCAGTTTCTAAGGCTACCATTTCCAGGTGGATTTGCATGACCATTTCTGTGGCTTATGTGGTGGCTGGAAAGAAGCCCCTGAGCTCATTCAACCAGAGGTGTTTTGTTCTCTTGGGCAAAGTCGTCGGCTATTTTTCTGGATGAGATTTGCAGGGCCGCTACCTGGTCCTCCTTACATACATTTGCCAAGTTCTACAGGATCGATGTGACGGCCAAGCAGGATGCTGCTTTTGGTGCCTCTGTTCTGGCAGCAGGCTCATCAGTTCCACCCTGAATTTTGGGACTGCTCTGTTACGTCCCGCTGGTCCTGGAATAAAGTGGGATTGTACAAGAACAAAAGATTAGGTTCTTACCTTTGCTAATCTTCTTTCTTGTAAATCCACACTTTATTCCAGGAAGCCACCCTACACCTTGCAGATTCACCGATCGTCTGCCTTTACAAATACTGGTAAGATGGATTTGTGTTTTCTCACTAGTCTTTATGAGAGTGCCATCAGAACTGATTTAGCACTTAGTTTGGGATGGTCCCTGTTTCAGGCACCCACTTTGATAGTGCATGCTGTGCAGGCTGTGTCTCCCTATAGCACTGTTTTGTAAGCTGGATTTCTGTTTTCTGACTAGTCTTTATGAGAGTTCCATCAAAATTGGTTTAGCAGTTAGTTTGGGATGGTCCCTGTTTCAGGTGCCCCCTCTGACAGTGCAGGCTGTATCTCCCTATAGAACTGTTTTGTCATTCAGGTTTCTAATGTCTCATAACCTGTTCTTTCATTTTTCATTGTTGCTGTTTTGCATTTGTTGATATGAGCAGAATTGATTTACTTGTCGGGGAGTTCTCCTTGTTCCCTTCTTTCTTGTTTTTGTCCTCTTCAGATGTTCCTGGCTGCTTTTAGACTGATTGAGGAACTCAGGCACTGACACAGTGATGAGGTATGAAGGGGAGAGGTTTAAGTCTCTGTAATTTTGAGGCTTCCTACAAAGTCCTAGTGGTTGTACGAAAATAACCCACTTAAAGTGTGGATCTACAAGAAAGATTAGTAAAGGTAAGAACCTAATCTTTTTGATATAACATATACCATTGTGTTATTAATTTGGCATGATAATGAGCACCTTTGCTTCCATCTGAATACTTTACAGTCTCATTATTATGTAATGTGTATTGCAGTAAATTAATTCTGTATTAAGATATATCATTGGCAAATAATGCTTATTCTTCTCCAAGGACAAGCAGGCAGATATCCTCATATCTGAGTGACATTATCCATGGAACCCGCCACAGACAGTCAAAAAGTGTACTGTCACTTTAAGACTTCTCATACTGCATGTATGCTAATGCCTTCCTGCCCAATGTCGGTTCGCGGGACCTGCAGTTCTTAGTTTTCCGCGGAGCTGAGAGTCTGTGTTTTGGAGTCTCTAAATGCATCAAACTTTTATACTATTTTGTGCCTTCCCGTTCTTTTTTTCTTCAGTTTTTGGTCATAATGGCTGCAATACTCTGTTCATGTAGCTTTCATGTATTTCCTTACCTAGGCGACTGGTTGATTAAGGCCTCATCATCACAACAAGCTCAGCAAGCCATCAATCCCACAGTTTGTCTACTGGAACTATTAGGATTTGCAGTTAACCATTAGACATCGCATTTTCAACCAACTCAGACCTTAGAATGCATAGGAGCTCTCCTAGACACAACACAAGCTTGAGCTTTTCACCTCAACAAAGACTCGACAATCTTATCCACGTATGTCAGAAAGTCTCCTCCCTTCAATGCATTGCTGCACATCAAATATCTCGTAGGTCACATAGCACCTACAGTTCACATTACTCCATTTGCACATCTATATCTCATAGTGCCCCAATGGACCTTCTCTATCCAGTGGACTCAAGCCACTGGGGCTGTTTCCCAACCAATAGAGATGACCTCAAAACTTTGTCAATCCCTTAAGGAACTGAAAGGGGCTATAGCTGAACTGCTTCAACTAATAGCCAATCTGTCAATCAAATTGGGAAGGATTCTGGAAGATTGGAAGGTGGTGAATGTTACATCGATCTTCAAGAAAGGTTCGAGGGGAGATCCGGGAAACTACAAACCGGTGAGTCTGACCTCGGTACCAGGAAAGATGGTAGAGGTGCTGATAAAGAACTGTTTCATTGATCACCTTGATGGACACAATCTGATGAGGACCAGCCAGCACGGCTTCAGAAAAGAGTATTCTCTGAAGCTAAAAGGGGATAGATTCCGTACAAACGTAAGGAAGTTCTTCACCCAGAGAGTGATAGAAACTGGAATGCTCTTGCAGAGGCTGTTATAGGGGAAAACACCCTTCAGGGATTCAAGACAAGTTCCTGCTGAACCGGAACATACGCAGGTAAGGCTAATCTCAGTTAGAGCACTGGTCTTTGACCTAAGGGATTGCTGGGCACGCTGGACCACTGGTCTGACCCAGCAGCGGTAATTCTTATGGTGGATACTTCTGGTCAGTCTTACCAGGGGCCTTCTCTTCCAATCTCCATCTCACCAAAAGCTACTTAAATGGATGCTTCCATACTCGGCAGGGAGCCTACATCTACAGCCTGCACACCCAAGGCATCTATACTCCTCACAAGAAATCACATCAACCTCCACATCAATCTCCTAGGGCTCCAAGCAATCCACAATGTCTTTCACACTTTCCAAGATCATCTCCAGAATCAAATAGTGCTCATCCGCGCAGACAATCAAGTTGCCATGTTCTACTAGAACAAACAAGGAGGCACAGGGTCTCTTCCACTCTGCCAAGAAATAATTCAGATGTTGACTTGGGTGATTTCTTGCAACATATTCCTCAAAGCAGTATATCTGGCAGGAAAATAAAACGTCTTAGAAGACAAGCTGAGCAGACTCTTTCAACCTCACGAATGGTCCCTAAACATAACAATCTCGCAACAGATATTCACAGATTGGGAGACCCCCAAAGTAGACCTCTTTGCTTCCCTCCACACTACAAATTCTACTCTTCTGTTCCAGACTTTACACTCCAATTCGTCTGGAATCAAATGCCTTTTTTCTTGATCAGCAGATCAGGTTTCTATGTGCTTACCCTCCCAATTCCTCTAATCAGGAAAATCTCAGACTTCGTCAGGAACAAGCACCTCGGTGGCCACATCAACCATGGTTCCTTCTCCAACAACTCAGTGTACAGAAACCCATCACACTTCAAGTGTTTCCAACATTGCTGACACAGAATTAAGGTTCCCTCTTTCATCCTAATCTATGTTCATTAGCACTCACAGCATGATATCTCTCTCCCAGCAAGTAGATGCTTTTGCACTATCTGCTCCAGTGTCAACCATCATTTAAGCTTCTAGAAAACCTTCCACACAGCGTTGCTATCATTTCAAGTGGACTTGCTTCACAGTCTGGTGTCCACTCACTAGATCCGATCACTTGTTCTCTTCCATCGATCCTAGGCTATTTTCTACATCTTTCAAATTCTGATCTCAAGACTACTTCAGTCAGAGTTCATCTCAGTGAAATTTGTGCTTTTCATTGGACAAGAAACCATTATCTGTACATGATTTGGTTTCTGTATTCTTAAAAGGCCAAACCTCCTTTCAGGCCTCCTGCTGTGGCTTTGGACCTTAATACAGTACTTTCCACTCTGCTGAAGTCTCCCTTTGAACCACTCTCAACTTCATCTCTCAAATATCTCACTTGGAAAGTGGTCTTCCTCATAGCTTTTTCTATCTTTGTTGTCTGCATGATGAACTGTGGTGAAAGGGAAAGTCAAGCCAGTCAATGGGGAGGATGGAAAGGAGAAAAACACTAGATCAGAGGAGGTGGGAGAGGAAAAAATGCATCTCTACCTGCCAAGAGGGGGGTGGGGTGGAGGAATGTGTTATCCCCACAGTCCATTCCTGCCCCTTTCCAATTTAAGGGCTGCCTAACTCCTTGTAATCCCTTCCTCCCATCGTCTATCATACATCTCTCTCTCTCCCTGTAGAGAGACCTTCAAAAGGATTTTTTAAACTAGAAGCATACTTGCTGAGAGGTATTAGCGTGTGTGTGAATGGTGGTTGCTTTAGGGAAGCCAGGATGAGCTTCTATTTGTTCCATTGTTGGAGGGAGAAAGATAAAATTGATTGTCGGGTTTGTGGATGTATGTGGATAGTTGGGTGATCCGTCGTGCGCTGGACTTTGGCATGCCGACAATCCCGTAGCAATATTTGTGTGCAGGATATTTATGCGCTGCCATTGAAGCCTTTCCATTAGCGCTCTGAGGGGGACGGGTGGGGGATCTCCCCTACTTCATTTACAAGTCCTCGCACTCCCGTTAGGTGTGTGTGGAGGGGGGGGGAACCTCCCCCATGACACTGAAAACTCCCAAACAACGAAAACAGAAAGGATAACGGGAGTTTTCAGTGTACTTGGGGGGGGTTCCCCCCCAAACAGGAGCAAGAGGACTTGTAAATATAGTGGTGGGGTTCCCCCCACATCCTCACTTACAGCACTAACGGGAAGGCTTCAAAGCTGCGGAAGCGGCGGCGCACTTATCCTGTGCGCAAATGTCACCACGGGATTGGTGGCGTGCCAAAGTCCAGCATGCTTTTGATGGTGTACCAGATAGTTGGGTGGAGGAGGTCAGTACAAATGTGGGTAATTTATTTTGGGTTTCTTATGATGGAGTTTCTGTTGAAATATTTATGGGATTTGTAAAAAACAGGAGATAGAGCAGCTTTTAAAATAAAATGGGAGGGGAGGAAGCTGATAGTCACTCGAGCATATGGTTCGATGTAGAGCATCCTTGAAGGATACGATTGAAACAGGCCTTTTAGGGAATCCCAGTAGATGGATTTTAATAATGGTGAAAGAAAACCATGAGTGTTTAAGGGGAGAGCAGAGAAAAGGATGCAAATTATCCCCATCAACTTTGTAGCAGCTTATAGATACAAGGAAAAAACACGATTTGAAATGTCTATACAATTGCTAGAAGCCTAAAAAATAAGATGGTAGCATTAGAGTACACAGCACTAAATGAAGATATAGATATAGGCATCTCAGAAACCTGATGGAAGGAGGACAATAAGTGGGATACTATGAGGTACATAATCAAAATGAAAATACATCTAAAAACATGCCTAAATTACACTTGGGCAACCTAGTGCCGGTAATTGAAACAGGTTTTTAGATGTATCTGGAGACATCTTAGGCCTCTTGACCTCCGCTATGCGTCTAGAGCAAAAAGGGGCATTTTTCAAGGAGTGGTTAGAGGAGGTAGGCAGGATATGGACCGACCAAACTTAGTCATCCTGCAGTGATAATCTAAAGTTTGACGAGACTGCCTAGACAGAACTTATACATTGTGACTTAGGCAATCTATAAACAGGTATAAGTGTCCAGAAGGTATCCAAAGTAACAAGATAACCATTGCAGGGACAAAGTACACACCCCTCCCACACACACTTCTCCAGTGATCACTGACCCCCCTACACTGCCATAAAAATCGGAATAAAAACATACATACCTGCCTCCAAAACATCAGCACCTGGCATAAGAAAACCTAGTAGAGCTGCACAGAGGTGACTTAAGTAGTTGGGGGTGGGGGTGGGGGTGGGGTAGTGAACCATAGAGAGGAGGACCCAGGCCCATAAGCCACTGTAACCACTTCAGCCATGGTGGAAAATATGAGTCCACCAAACTCCCTAAAACCCTACTGTACTGCTATATACAGTCATGTGAAAAAATTAGGACACCCCTGAAATATTCAGTTCTTTCTTAAGAAATGTTCACATATCGATGTCAAATCTTTTTTTTTTAATTTATCTGTGGAAAAGAAAGTGATGTAATTGCAGGTAAACAACAAAAAGTTTTATTGATGTACTCATGAAACAAAAGTTATCCACAAAAATGTGTATTTTAACTGAGGAATAAATTAGGACACCCTAATAGCTAGTGTTACCCTCTTTGGCTGAAATAACTGCAGTGTGATGCTTGTTGCAGCTATCTACCAGTCTCTGACATCGGTCTGAAGAAAGTTTGGTTGAGCGCAGACTGTTTAGCATGCTTAGGGGGCTCAGCTGTGTTCCGCAGCACGCTGGCTGCGTTTTCGCTCCTCTGCCCTTCCAGGTGCGCATCTGGTAGTCCACAGGGGTTGAGGCATAGTCAGACAGTAGAATCTGACTGGCAGCCCGTAGATCAGCTTGAAAGATGCATTTCCAGCAGTGTGGCAGTGAATTCTGAACTGGCGGTTGAAGAGGCTGGAAGCAGGTGCAGCAGCTCTGTGTCTGGTATCTGTGAGTACAGAGGAGTTCTTATAATTTTAAATATATATATTTGTATTGGGACAGAGGAGTGTTATGATGGTCCCAAACTTGTTCTCTTAGTGGCACCGTACGTGCAGGAGACAAAGGGCAATGAGCACTTTTCACATTATATATTTAAAATAATAAGAAATGTTGGGTTTTTTTTTACAAAATTTTGTATATTTTACAAGACAAATGCTAGTATTTTGATAATCTTACTCTGAAGAGCATATTAATTAATCTTATATACTCCTATTGGTCTTCAGTACAGAGGAGTTGAAAGACTCCAACAACAATTTTTAAAAAGTTAATTTTGAGGGGTTTTGAAGGTTTCCTAGTGTTCCTCTGTGTTCTCCCAACTGAAATATGTTATTTTTGTAATTTTTTAATTTCGGGAAGTGCCATTTTTAGTGTGAAGTTGAGTCCGGTGGCCATCTTGGATTTTTAACGATCTTTTTTTTCAACTTTCCCTGCTTCTTTAAAATTCAAAATTTTGCCAGGAAAACTTCTGGGATGGAGTCCTTAGGGTCTCCTAGAATGGATTCATACCAAATTTGTGCAAAATTGCCGCCTTTAGAGTGTTTTTGCACCTCGTGCAGTGTGCTGCAGTCGGGGGGGGAGGGGGGGAGTAGTAACTACTGGTTCAGCCTCCCCTTCACAGAAACAGGTGATTGATTACATGCTCAGCTAGCCCTTTGGGGTGGCCACATATGTTTTCAAGGCTTGGTTCTGCGGCTTTGTCTGTCCGCCACGAGACGGACTCTCCGCAACCTAAGAAGCACAATTATAAGCCATCTAAGGGTGACTCTATGCTCTAGGGTCCAGATACCTTCTCAGAATTCATGAGATTTTGATGGTCCGAATTTTGACCCAGGGTTCTGACTGCTGGGTGCTTTTCTGTTCCCCCTGCCACCATAAACTATAAGGGAGTTGTGAGATGTTTACGTGGCACCTTTTTTGTGAAGCTCACAGCTGTGCCCTGTAAGCTGCCCCTCTGCTCCATTGCCATGTCTTGGTGGCCAGTCCATCACAATGCTGACCCCTCCCAAGACCAAAAGGTCTTGTTCTGGGCATTTGGGACTTGGACAAATTTTTGGTCAAGAATGTGGTATAAAGATAGACGTAGTGGCAGTCTGGATGATCAAAAGCCTGGACATACAGATAGACGATTTTGGGGGAAAAATATATTTGAGACGTACTTTTCGAGAATGAACATTTTGCTGTTGCTGACTTTGGGTGACTAGTGTCCTATGTCCAAATCGGACAGACATTTTTTTTTTTAATTATGCCCCTCTATGTATTTAAATATGTATTTTGTACTCCACCTAGAAGGACTGATAGTTGGATAAATAAATAAAATCCCAAGCTGTGTCTTTTAGGAGGTGGTCTTTGGAGAAAAGCAAAGGACGCAGAAACTGGTCTCTAATTTGTTATTGGTCATACTGGTGGCCATTATGGCATGTTGGCACTCTGAGAGGGGACCCATATTAAGAGAGTTGAGATGGAAGTGGGAAGACCTGCTAAAATATGATAAGCTTTTATGGGTGCTTCGAGGACAGGGTGAAAGCTATATCATTTGGGCTAGAATGTGGGTATGGGAAGAGGGGATAAGGGGGTGAATCTAAGGGTTTTGAAGGAAGGGGGATATTTGTTTACAAGGGAGGACATCAATGATAGACCATGTATACCTTAAGTGATAAAACGCATGTTTATAATCTTTTTATAAATTATATAATTTGAAAAATTCAAACATTGGCCTAAATTCACTAACCTGGCTGAGGCAGTCTGCTCTGTGTCCGATCCGACGCAGGCCAACTGATTCCCAATGGGTCTGTATTCAAATGGGGGCGATCCAGACGCATGCGCAGACCATTTACTTTTCCTGTAGATGGTCTGCGCATGCGTTTGATGTCCGTGGGGGTTTTTTTTGTTTTTTTTTTACTTTTTACTTGCGAGCCCTTGGTTTTGGGTTAAAACCACAAGCTCGAGTCGGGGCAAGAGAATTGGGGCAGAGCTCGGGGCAAGACTGGAAAATCGGGGCAGGAGAGTGGGGGTAGAGAGCAGGGCTGGAAGATTGGGGCAGAGATCAGGGTGGCAATGGAGCAGGAGAGTCTGCAGGGACGTGTGCGACTGGTCCCCAGTAGTCACTTCTTCTGTTGATCAGCCAGCCCAGTCGGTGTCCCAGGTTTGTTGAGTGCATCCCTTCCCTGCCTACTTTGCATGCCGTTTCCCCTCATTTGCATGCACGAATCGGAATCAGATCAGAGGTTAGTGAATTGGGTCGGAGGAAAATCGGGTCGCAAACTGATCGGTATACTATCGAATTGCTTAGTGAATCTAGCCCATTGTACAAAGAAACTCAAAGAATTAGGAAAAATATTACAATAAATTTAGAGGAGGAATATTAACAAAAGAAAAATAGGGAACTTCTACTAAATATTTCTTAAACAGATCTTGTACTGTCATAGTAACTGATTTAGGAAAATTCAAAATTTGCAAATTTAAATGTCTTTTGTAATATTCTACGTAGTTTTTGTTTTCCAATGAATTGGTCCTATTCTGTATTAGCTTCACATTAACATCTTTAAGGGACTTAATATCATCTTCAATACTCTGACACTTTCAAAACATGCAGATTTAGAGTCCTCCTGTTCCTTAGTGATGGTATCGACTTTCTCAAGTGAAACTGATAAGTCCACCGAAGATTTAACAACTGCTTTATCCAGCTTGTTCAGCATTATCCATATAGATTCCAGCGTTACCACCATGGGATGATTAAGATTAAGGTCCTCTTTATTCAAGCCACGGTAGTGAGTGCCGCATTATAAATACACCGAAAACCGTTCAATCCCTTTGGGCTTTGGTGCATTTACCATGCCAGACCACACTATTCAGCTTGATAAAAGAGGCTCTAAGTTACTTACTTGGGGAAGCAGAAGAGAGGGCTCCAGAGATTTCTACAGGTTTAGCTCTAGCCAGGTCGTACACAACAGATCTCATCTTCAGAGGAGCTTCACCTCCTCTTCCAGTTGACTCTTTGACCTGCACCACCAACTCCAAAACTCGGGATCCAACTAGAACAGACTACTCTCTTCCTCCCACAGCCAAAATAAAGTCTGCAGCTCCTCTTCCAGAAGTTAGCAAAGCAATGCCATCTGTAGCTGCTGACTCTGCCTGCAATGATGACACTTGTGCTGGACATGGTGATGAATTGAGATCCTGTGGAGACAGAGAAGTTTCCAGACTTAGTTACAATGATGCATCTTCAACAGTCGCAGACTACAAGTCAACACCACCAGTTCTTCCTACTAGGGTCCTGAAAGTAAAACGATCGATTTGTTGCTGCTGAGATGTTGGGTAAGTTAGAGTTGAGGAGGGAAATCTTAAAAATCAGGACCACAGAAAGTGATTATAGGCTACTCACTGCCATCTTGACTTCTCTGCCCTGCCCCTCCCCCCATTTATAATCTCTTATTTAAATGTTTTGTTAAAAGATAATAATAGAAAATTGGAAGTATTATCTGGCTATACCATATAGGAAAAAAAGAAAAGGGTGGGTGAGCAGGGGAGAATGGAGTGAGAGCGGAAAGGGAAGGGAAGCTGGAAGCTGAATAAATATTGCTGAACTGCTTTGATGTTAAATTGCTAGTATTCAGCTGTATGTTGGATTTGTTCTATTTTTTGGTTGCTTTGCTTCCATTTTCAACAATAAAGATTTATTCCCCTTTTTACTACGCTGTGGTAGAGGCTTCTACTGTAGCTTGGAGTGCTAATTACTCCGACGCTCATAGAATTCCTGAGTGGTGGAGCATTTTGTGCTCCGGGCTGTGGTAGAAACCTCCACTGTGACTTAGTAAAAGAGGGCCTTAATGATTTTAAAAAACTCCTTTATAAAGGATAAAAAAGCTCAAAGCCTCTTAAGAATAATCTTATTAGATATCAGCTATGAATATTGACTACAAAGTGATCCTGACGCAGTGATTACAAAATTTGATGCAGAATTGGATTTGGAGAGCACATGATTGAATGCTAGAATGGTACTACAATACTCCAGATAAATTCCAGAATATTGATTGCTTCTCTGTATTTAAAATAATAGCAAATGTGTACAGCAAAATTAGGTTGTTATGGGCATTTTGAACATGTGGATTTATCACAGCAAGAACCCAATGATTACATTTTGAATCTAGCCTAGATTAGTAGTTAAGGTTGGCTGCACTGATGGCTTTGATTTCTAGTATGAGATCCCCCTCCCCACATTTTATACAATGTTGCTTTGAGTATTGGTTTTCCTATATAGTTTTTGTTTTCATCACCTACATGATGGGTATATCTAACAGGATTAATGTTAAGAAACCTCTTTAAGAAACAACAGTCCTTCTTATATATATATATATATTTTTTTTTTTTTTTATTTGATCTAATAGTTTAAAAAATTGCCTTAGGAAACCTATTTGATAAACAATTAAAATAATAAAACACAAAGCATTATAGCTCATAAAAAATCATTATATAAAATATTGTGAGATATTGACATCCTATATGCAACAAACCTCAAAACAAAAATTCATATATAAATAATATAGTAGGTTTTCCTGGAACATGATAGTTTCTAAGAACCAAAATATGCAAATTAACCTTTTCATAGATCAATTGTAAGCAAATTCACTCCCCTTTTTACAAAGGTGCAGTAGTGGTAAATGTTCCAAGCCCATTAAATCCTTATGGACTTCGGAGTGATTACTGCAGCAGCAGCCACTGCCGCACCTTTGTAAACGGATTCCATAGATCTTGAATATTCATAGGACTGCATGAAAACCATAAGTAGCTGAGGTTCCCAAGCACTGAAGTTGGAAACCATAGCTATGGGAGCCCATTTTTGAAGATCTCAACTCTCCCTGTGTGAAACAAAGATAGCAGAGCAAAAAAGAGCACAATGGACCTCCAAGAGTGGGTTGACAGCCAAACTTTGTTGAAGGACCCAATCTGGGTCATGTTTTGGTAAAATGCATGCATCAGGAGTCTATTAAAAGATATATATATACATACACACACACATATTTAAAATTTGCAAAATGCATGTAGACAAAAAGAATAATAATTAACATTTAAATTAACACAAATGTTCACTGGGCTTGAGGTGCACTTTCATTCACTCGGTCTTTATGCAGCATATAGATGTGGATATTAATATTTTTTATTTATTTTTAAGTATTATAAAGATTTTGATACCATTATTTTTCTTATCAATCATATTCAACCTCCAATGTGAAAATCATTTTTGTGTTCTTTAGCTCTTACCGCTATATGCAGTGGCATTATTCCCTGATATTGAAAGAACAGAGGATATTATCTTGACTGTATTATTGATATTGATGGTAATTTTATAGTTAACTATATTTTTATATTCACCATTGTTTGCTAATCATTTGCACATTTACTTTAGTTTTTTCAAGATGTCATCTTACTCTGATTTAAATTGTGTGTTTTTAATTTACTCTCCCCTTTTAAGAAGCCACATTAGGGTTTTTTATTTCTGGCTGCGGCAGTAAAAGCTTTGATGCCCATTAAATTTTTATGAGCATCGGAGCTTTTACCACTGCAGCTGGTGATAAAAAACCCCTAACGTGACTTTATAAAAGGGGGGAGGGGGAAGGAGGTCAAAATTTAATTGATCATTAGTCTTTTTGTCTACATGCATTTTATTTATCTTAAATATAGTTTTATAAGTTTGTGTATAGATATCCATATTGCTTTTAATAAATCCCTGACACAAGCATGTTGCCAAAACACGGTTCCTGTCAAATCCTCCAGTAAAGTTTAGCCTGTTGTACTTTTTTTGCCCAGCTTTGTTTCCTGTGCTTTGGATTCCCCCCATCCCAGTGGTCTCAAACTTGCAGCCCAGAGACCACATGCGGCCCGCCAGGTACTATTTTGAGGCCCTCGGTATGTTTATCATAATCACAAAACTAAAATAAAACAGTTTCTTGATCATATGTCTCTTTAGCTATAAATTACAATATTATTATTAAGACCAAAAGGAAAGATCTATAAACTATAAAGAGTTTTACCTCATGCAAAATTGTCATTTCTTTAATAAGACATTAACTATTTTTTCTGAGGCCCTCCAAGTACCTACAGATCCAAAATGTGGCCCTGCAGAGGGTTTGAGTTTGAGACCACTGCTCTATCCTGTTGCCCTGAAAAAAAGATGGCCAGCATAAATTAAGCCTAGTTTTTATTTGTGAAGTGTGTTCATGTTTTCCGATGTCAGAGAAGGAAGGAACTACAAGGCACTTACAATCACTGGTTTGTAGTTCTTTCCTTACCTTAACGAAAAATGTGTTTTATTGTACTGAATTACTTGAACAATCCAAACATTATTACTATTCACATATATGTTCTTCTACTGATTTTGCAGATTCTGAGACGAGTCAGCCTGAATAAAAGCTTGCAAGCATCAAGTCAAGAATGGATTCATAGACACAATATAGAGGTTTTAAATATTTAGGACAGGTTTTAGACATTTTGGCATTTGACAACAAAAAACACAACTTAAGAAATTATACTGTATCTTCACTTTTGAGCCAAACTCTATTAGATGACTTGTCTCTAACAATTTAGGTCAATCTGAAAAACATACCATTTGCCTCCAGTTTCTTAATTCTTACTACTTAATGAATTGTTTCTATGGGTTTTAAAGCATTATACCTATCAAACCATATCTCATGGTAGTATAACTTGAAGTCCATATTCAATTATATTTGAATATGTTTGTAGTACAAATTAAGTAAGAATAATGATAACCTTGAGCCAGGTTTAGTAAGTTATTTTTCTTTAGACATAAAACATTAGCAAATCTTAAGTGAATGAATCCAGTTGTTTCTCTATATTCTCTACTTAAGAGGCTGTCCAACAGCTTCCAAACTTATAAAAACTATTTGCATTGTCATTCACACCAAAGGTGGCTGCTCTTCAGTTTTTTTAATTGCTAGACTGTGCTCATACATTTTGGGCCTGATTCTATAAAAGGTGCCTAGGTTAGGTGCCCTCATCGTGGACGCCTAACTAAAATTTGTGTGTAGCTAAATTGTATTTTAATTGGGTAAATTGCATGATAATTGATCACGCCATTAAAAACCAATTTTTTATTATTAATTAGGGTTGGACGCGGATATCCACCTAAGTCGAAGCACTAACACTTAACACGCCTACCTGAAAAGTAGTTGTGGTTAGGGGTAGAGAATATGAGTGGTAAACTTAGACATTGCTAGGAGTGCGAGATAGGCACTGGTAAATTAGGCCAGGTAAAACCAAGCCTAATATTCCAGCACCTACCTCAACGATGCCTAAGGATACCTAGGCGCTGCTAGGTGTGATTCTATAAATGATGCCTAGCGGTTAATTGACAGCTACATGAACCAGTGCCTACAAGTTAGGCATGGTTAGGCACTGTCATAGAATCAGGCCCTTTGAGCCTGTTGGTATGCTAAAAAAAAAAAAAAAATAGAATAATTATAATTAAACATTAGAAAATGGATTGTGTCCTGTTTTCAAGCTGATGTGAGTTCCATTAGGCTCGGATAGAAGCCTGTTGATATTGAGAACTGAAATGGGGATTTAAAAAAATAATTAAAAATGTTTGAAAAAGCTGTCTTTTTATTTGTCTAAAAACATTATGGTTTTGACTTCTATTTCATTCACTCACCTTCACCTTTGGACACACAGCTTTCCATAGCTTTCAGAAAGTAAGCTTGCAGTAAAGCCAGATCAAAAGATGTTCCAGTATCCAGGGCCATAAGGATTTTCATCTTCACAAAGTCTATTACTTTCCTGTATTTCAGATTTTAATGTAATAATTGTGTTGCTGCAGCAGGTATTATTGAAAGATGGTTTCATTATAAGTACTGCTAATGGCAATAGATTCACAGTTTACAAGGCAGAACTTTGCCCTGAGGTCTCTTATATTACCAAACACTACTATACTATAATTAGTTCAATGAGGACCCCTTTTACAATGCCTTGGTAGCGAGTCCCAGCATTACAAATATGATGCAGCCCATAGGAACTGAATGGGCTGCATTGTATTTGCCGCACAGGAATCACTATCACGGTTTAGTAAAAGAGGCCCTGAGATTTTTCACACTTCAGAAAGGGCAAATGTTTTTACAAAAAACATTTAAAAGAAAATAATTGGATGGTACAACCTACATCTTAAAATTAGGGCTTCATATCTTTGTGGTTGGAAATTTAGATGTCTATTTTTTTTATTAAGAAATTGGCCTCCTGATATTCAGTCTGCAGCAATCAGAGGTTTTAAAGCCACTGATCACTGCAGGCTGAATCTAACCAGGATATTCATAACTGGGCCATCCAGAAACTAGTATTCAATATCTGGGACAACCAAAGATTTAGAAGTTATGTGGATGCCAGTTGATATTCAGCACTAGTACCTGCATGGCTAACTGAGAAAGTTTGGACTGTCTTGTGTGTTGTCCAATTTGTCTGATTAGCTGTGTCACCAGCACTGAATATTGTCAGTGTCCACATAAAACTGCTGGCTCCTTCCCAGCTTTGTCCATAGATCTCCACAGCATCGCACAGTGTCATGGCAGTGAGAGGATATTCAGCGGCACTGAAAATAAGTGTTTATAGGGTCTTCATTAGGCAGATTGTACTTGTAGACATGTTGAGTGGACTAAATGTTGAAACAGAGTTCTCCAAGGACAAGTGAGATAGCAAGTCAACATCACCTAGCATAGGAAATGCTACTTTGACATGCTGCTTTAGCTTGATATTGCTTGTCTTCATTTTTCCTTGGAACTGGTTGGTTCAGTGGCGTAGTAAGGGGGGGGGGTTAGGGTGCCCCCCCTCGCTCCTTCCCCTACTGCTGCACATGCGTGCAGCTTCCCTTCCCCATACCTTTGTAACATTCCTAGTGCAGCACCAACCCTCAACCAGCTTTGGATCATCCTCTGATGAAACTTCCTGGACCCAAACCTAGGAAGTGACATCAGAGGAAGAGCTGACGGTGGCGCAACAGCAGGTTGAAGGTTGCTGCTCACACAGGAATGTTAAAGAGGTATGGGGCAAGAGGGGACCGGAAAACGTGTGGAGGTGGGAAAGGGACCCCACTGTCCTGGGCGCCTCTCAACCTCGCTACACCACTGGGTTGGTTGATGCACATCAGGAAAGCTCATGTAAGATATATACATTTTCTGAATAATGTCAAATTGGTAAGTTTTTTTTAGTCTTGTTGCTGTCATGCAGTGAATTTTTTTGTTAGCACTTTTAGGGCCTCTTGTCACATAATATTATTAATCATGAGTCTTGGCGCTCTTTTTGTAAAACTTAATTCATGCTTCAATGTCATCTACCTCACTGCAGTCCAAAACTAAACCCTGATGGAAAGAATTGTGCATGTTGATAATATCATTATGAATCAACTATTACAGAAGGGGAAAAAACCCCAACCTGATCTCTTTTCAATTTTAACATACCATGAATAGTATTACTCCTAACTCAATAGGTACATTTAAACACTTTACTACATAGTGGGTCTGTTTTAATTTGATTTTTACAAATAAATCCTCCTAAATAGGGATATGTTGTTGCACTAAAATTTCATTCAAAAATATTGAAACATATTATCCCATCTAATTGTTGGAACTTTGCTGGGCTAGATTATAAACTTCTCAGAGCTGATCAAAATACCATAAATTGATTATTTATGTGAAAAAACTTTCCATTTGATATTGCCATTTAAACATACTGGTTTCAGAGAACGCAATCTGTTAATCCATCTTTGTTCTTTTTGAATCAACAGTTTTTCTCTATCACCCCCTCTCTTGTTCACCTCAATATAATTATCAAACCTTAAATCAAGAGAAAAAGTGGTTATGTTCTAAACAATGTTGATAATCCTAAAAAAATCTTGTGAAACACACTAAGGAGTAAATTCTCTATTAGTACGTCTACGTTAGGCGTGCTTTAGACGTCTGGAAAATGGCAGTGCCAATTAACCGGTACTTAGGTGTACGGTAGACGTCCCTACAATCTAGTCGCGCAAAATAAACGCAGGTTTCTGAAACGTCATTAAGACGTTTCCAATGGACCCATGATAGACGTGGGTACGGTTTTTTGGACGTCTCCAATGGACCCATGATAGACGTGGGTACGGTTTTTTTTTTTTTAAATTATACTTTATTTATACTCTTTATTATCACACATTCAGCATTGTAAGTATAGGATGATGAAAAAGATAATTAAAACACCATTTTCTAAACTATATATTAGTTAATCTAGCAGAGAACACTTCTGTGTTGTATCTTTTTCCTCTAGGATATCAGAATTGTACAGTTTACCATTAATACAAGGAAAAAAAATATGTTATGTTTCAAAGGAGAACTAGAAGATGAAATGTACCTAGTGGGTGTTGAACTTACATTATCAGTATGGAAGGTGGGAACTGGTAGATGTGTGCTACACAGAAAGCTGTACAGGAATGTCATACTCACCTCCTATTAGAAGTGGAAAGGATAGGACTTTGAACACCATATAGACTTTTTATAAACTTCGTTTAACTTCCACAAAGACTGGCAGGAAAGGCACCCTAAGTCATCCAATAAGCTTTCTCTCGATTTCACAGAGACATTATTTCAGAGAGGATAGTTTAGAAGTGATATCTTGCTCGAAAGAACACTCTCCTGGTCTTAAAACATTGCAACAATCAGCTCATTCTTCACAACAAGAAACAGAATCAAAACACAGATTAAACCTGAATGTGGCTTCCAGTTCACAGGAAGAGGAAATAGCAAGCAGCACAATGCTGATCTCATTGTGACATCATCAAGGTGCACCTGGAAGGTAGATATGCCACAAGTAAAAGACAAGCCAGGACTTGAACTCACAATCTACAGTTGATCAATATAGTGCTTTTACTCACTGACCTACACCTGTGTCTCTGGTTCCCCTGTCAAAGCATACCTTAGTGATGCAATGATTACCCCTTGTCAAATCTTGTACCTAAAGCCATTTCTGGAGACTCCCATTCCCAAGTCCCCAACATAGCTCAGTGCTTAAAAGCACTGCATGTATCTTCCAAAGGTCAGGAGTTCAAGTCCTGACTAAGGTTACCAAAGACATAATATTTTTTTTTTCCCCACCCACCCAAACATGCATAGCTAAGCTAAAATATGTGAACCTCTTCATTTATTTAATTTATAACGTCATTGTGTTTGGGGGAGGTGAAGTTTCATTAGGTTTACATGGTAAGCTTCTAAGCTTGTACCTAAAGCCATTTCTGGAGACTCCCATTCCCAAGTCCCCAACATAGCTCAGTGCTTAAAAGCACTGCCTGTATCTTCCAAAGGTCAGGGGTTCAAGTCCTGACTAAGGTTACCAAAGACATAATATTTTTTTTTTTCACCCACCCAAACATGCATAGCTAAGCATGTGAACCTCACTTCCCAATCTTCACTTATTTAATTTGTCATTGTGTTTGGGGGAGGTGAAGTTCATTCTGCTGTACTTTTTTGTATAACAGCGATATCGGCGTGGTTTAGGATGTAATCAACAGTGTTGATGTAGTGCGGAACAGCCGCCGCAAGCACGCCCAAGCGGCACAAACACGTCATCGCGTTTTTTTGTGTTGTGACATCATAGAATCGCCCGTTCTTCATACGCAGTTATTTCCTCTAAAATGGCAGCTAGGAGACAGCCAAATTTCTCCACAGAGGACTCCAGGCTGCTGGCCAGGCTCTTTTTAGGGCATGAGCACCACTATTTTAGAGTGGCAGGCCATCGCAGGTCATACCTGCAGTTCAGGGACTCCTGGACCCGCCTGACCCGGCGGTTCAATCGTAGAGCCTCCTGTCCCAGGGAAGTAAGTATTCCAAGTCAGGCCCTCACAAATAATCATGTAAAATGTAATGATGGAAACCTGTCTCAATCAAATTGTTCATGTTTTTGTGGGTAAATTTTGATTCCTTTTAAAAACTACAATTGTGCATAATAAATCTTTTACATTGAATACTGAAATTAAAGCACATCCCAAAGAAGCAGTAGTAGGATTTCAAATGACAAATTCAGCTCCTAGAAGGCATCTATTCCATTCACAACATGCACACAACTAATTTTTGGGTCACAAGCTTCGCATTTGTAATAGAAACATCTTGAAATCAACTTTGCCAAATTGCTGCTATGTCATTTCAAATACCTTCAACTTTCCTGTATCAATCTGCTGGTCTAGGGAGATAGTGGCATGACATTTAAAGTGACAGCGTCAGTACCCTGACATCAGGGGTTTCAAGCCACGCTGCTCCTTCTGACCAAACTATTTTATTGCCCCTGCTGCATGATTGTAAGCTCACCAGGACATGCTGTAATGTGGGGCAGTGCTGATAGGCTACAGCCTCAGCACCCTGTGGTTGTGAGTTCAATCCCACACTCCTCCTTGTGATGCTGTCCATGTCACCTCACCCCCCCCCCCTACTGTCCCAGGTACAGTAGAGAGATAGCGATGCCTCCAGCACAGAAAGGTGAAAATGCTGGAGTACGTGAATACATTCATGTAAAACATGTGGCAGAAGGGGGTGGAGGCAGACAGCAAAGCGGATAGGGGCTCTTGGAGGGCAGCGTACTCCATTTTTATGTGCTTATAGAGGTCAATACTTAAGTAAACATGTTATGCCACAGTGCTAGATGGCACTCATCATATCCCTCCCTCTCTGTTCTTTCTCTCTCTCTCTTATCCAGGTTGAGGATCTCAGGAAAAGGGGGCGGCTGCTGAGGCGCCAGGAGCGGGCCTTCCTTGAGGGGGTGAGGGAGGAATTGCGCGCTGAAGCCGGTGAGTAATGAGTCCAGCGTGTGTTTCTTTGTGATCAGCCTACCAGAATAAAGATGAAAATGCTTGAGTAGCTGTCAACCATTCTTAATCATAAAATCTGCAGTAAAGCTGCTATTGTGATATCATGTCACAATGGCTTTATGGTGTTCTACTTGCCTCACTTACGCTACATTTTGATGTTTACAGTGTAGGTGCTTTGCATCCTGTTATTAGCATTTGAAGAAAATAACGTAGTAAATAATGTCATGTTCAAAAGTGTTGTGGACATATCTGACTGTATCCTATTTCTCTCTTGTCAAGCAGCAGCGCAGGCACCCCCTCAGGAGGCCCCGCAGGTGATGGAGGGAGCCCCACCCTGGTCCTCAGCAGAGGAGGAGGAGGAGGCCTGGCAGCCCTCAGGACCGCCCACACCACCACTGCCCCCTGGACCTCCACCACTGCCCCCTGGACTGCCTGCCCCACCACTGCCCCCTGGACCTCCACCACTGCCCCCTGGACCTCCACCGCCTGCCCCACCACTGCCCCCTGGACTGCCTGCCCCACCACTGCCCCCTGGACCCCCACCGCCTGCCCCACCACTACCTCCAGGACCACCACCACCATCCCCTTTTGGACCTTCCCCTTCCCCCACCCATAGCCCTTCCCCTCACTCTCCTGCCCTTCCTGTTCCCATCCCACCCCCTTTCCTTGCTGTTCCCCCCCCAGGAGCAGCCCGACCAGCCTCAGGAGGGGGCAGGCAGGGATATGGAGGCCTACTCTTCCATCTTGGAAGAGGTGCAGGTATTGAGAGGGTGTGTTGACAGGATGGAACATGCCCTCTTGCAGCTGGTTGCCGAAAGAGGGCATGGTACCAGCAGCCATACACCCTCTCAATAACTGCACCTCTTCCGCCCCCCTCGCCTGAGGTAGCTCAAGCTGCTCTTGGGGGGCACCAACCCTCTTTCCCTGCGTTATGTGTTATGTAAATAGTTATATTTTTCTAAAGTTTACATTTTAAAAAAAGTTTTCTATTGTAATAAAAAATTTTTTTATAGTTTAAACTTTCCTGTGTGGTTTTAACCTTGTAGCATCAGCAGTTTAGTGGACAGATTCCAAGGTAGATAGGGGTTCAGGAGGGACTGCTGAATGGGCCCTTTTCAATATAACAAGGTGACATATAGAAAGTTTGACAATCTTTATTGGGGTCTGTCATTCATTCTATTACCTGCTAGCCACTCTGATGTCAAATCATTGCAGAATCTAGGAAAAAAGTAAGTGAATGCAAGGGTATATGCAACTGTAGGTAGATGACGACATCTCAGCTATGATGTGCAAAATAAGGCAGTCCCTGTTCCAAAGTAAATGGCTACATAAGGAAGAGAATATAAGTCACTGTGGTAGATTGGTTGTTAAGGAATAGGGTTACTGCTACTAAGAGTTGGCTCCACACCAGGAGAATCCAAATGAGACATGTGGGTTTTTCTTCCTTTCACGGAAGGTGATGGAAGTAAAGGCCACATACCTCAATCTATCCTCCTGGTTCTTGAGCTGCACTATTTTGGTTAAGCAGGTGTGGAAACCACAAAGATGCTCACAGCTGCACTGCTCTCAGTAATACAAAACTCCATCTGACAATACTGCAGTTGCCTGTCTAAGACACCTGAAAACAGAAAAGAGAAGCTGGTTTACACAAGGTTCACAAACAGGGGGTTCAACCCCCAAGGTCCATATCTGTCCTCCCTTCCCTGAAGCAATGTGTTAACCTCATTTATGTTGAGCTGCTTAGATGTCACCGTGGTAGAGTTGTTAAAGCCTTAACTCGCTGATGGTGTGGGTTAATATCACCTGTAATCCTCCACTGCTACTGTTTAGAATTCATGTGAGGGAATAGACTAACTGAAAACAAAAAGTTTGTGTGCATATAACAGCAGGAATGCGTGCCATGGTGTTCTATGAGGCCAACATTATCAATTTACTATTGTTCCTGAAAGTCATCAAGGATACCTGTGTGAAGAGAACAATAGAAGTGTGAAACATTTATTTCACTCATCAGAAGAGTGACTCAAGTGAAGAATAGTAGAGTATCATTCTCACCTACAACTGTTTGGCTAGGTGCAAGCTGGTGTGCTGAGCTGATGAGCATAGTTAACCTGAAATGAAGAATAGAGAAACTGTTAACAAAGACCTATGTCTCCAAAATGAAACACTGAAGTTGTGGCAGAACACACACCTAGAAGTAACAGAGGTGCTAACATACCTTTAGACTCCTTATTAAAAATGGCAGCCATTAGCCACTCATTAGGAATTTTCCACCTGAACCATGTACACTGATTGGATGTCCATTGAATGGCAGTGTGTCCCCCCCCCCCCAACACACCCAACCTATTCTTATCAATGAGTTAGTACACAGAACCATTCCTCACCTGATTTTAACTTGCCTGTAATTTGATTCTACAAAGAATTAACTTTACCTCTATGAGTAAACCCTCTCAGATGTATGAACACATCCATTTTACTTACATATCCATATTTCTACCTGTAAAATATCTACCACCATGGTCTTTATCAGTCTTCTCAGTCATTTTTGTCAGCCCTGTGGAATGGAGAGTAAGAGATATCAGAAATAAAATAACTATTATAAACAATTGCACACAATGAAAGCCCATAAAGAGAAGTCAGTTTTTGCTGGTTGGTTTCTTTAGTTCTATCATAAGGACACCTAAGTAGCTTACAAAATATCATTCTCACCTGGACTTACTATCTGAGCTGCTTCTAGAAAAGATAAAACAACATATTAGAATGACATGTAGCTTGTTAATGGCTCTGTGGAATAGAGAGAAATGGGAGACAGAGATAGGAAAAAAAAAGTAAAAGACTAAGACAGAGTAAAGTCTCAAACATCTGCATAAGGAATAGGACAGAATAGAAAAGAAACACTGCTCACCTGGACCTTCTTATACCCATGCACGCCTAATTAGCGTCTGACGTCAGTAGGACGGGAAAAGTTTCTCAATGCGTATTGGGCACCGTTCGGGTGCGGTTCCTTGGCCCGCTTCCTAACCACGCCCATCACACCTCATTGGCTATCCTATGGGGGTGTGTTTGAACGTGTTCTACAAGTAGCCTGAAAAGATATCTTCACCTTTACAACATGGCTCCAAAACGGAAATCGAATTTCTTGCATGGAGAGTTGCAGATATGGAAAATGGAAGTGGGGCAGACCATGACATTATGAAAGCAGGGAGAGTGGTGGGTGTAGGCATCTGTGTGTAACCTGGCCTGGCCCCTTCTTTTCCCTAACAATTGATTCCCCTCCACACTTAACACAAAACCTAAGTCCTCAACAATCCCTCATACCAACACCCAGAAAAATCCATAAACTAAAGAAATACAGATAATGGGGGTGGGGAGGAGTGTCAAAGGCAGAAGGGAGTATAAAGGAGAACAGGCAAGTCATAGCACAAAGTTTCATCATTGAGGAAACGGAACACCACAAACACCAACTCACATGAGGGGGTCTTACATAGGAAAAATGGCTGTGCCAAAGCTTTCTATATACTAAGCACGCCTAAGTAGCGGCTGACGTCATAGAAACCGTTAGGATTCAAATCTAATTGGATGTGCATTGGATGTGGTTTTGCAATATACAGCTGTAGTGACGTTGTAGTAATTTCCTTCACATCTCTAAGCTCTATGTTCTAAACAAAGTTACCTCTATAGCTCTATGCCTTAAGGCATTGCTTTTTCATCTTCCATACATCAGGGGGTTCAAGTCTTGAGTAAGGTTAGCAAATAGGTTATATTCATTTCTCAGCCAGGACACCTGGTAACTCTTTAGCCTTGCCTTTACATATCAATATTTTGCTTCAGCTTTTATTATGTGCAGCCCATTGTCTAATATTTAATGCAACCTGTTCTCTCTCATGCTGAACACCCTCCCCCCACCAAAAACATCCCCCCTAACTGGATCATTCTTCAACACCTGTCCAAGCCCTCTGAAGTTTGATTTAACTCATAGCTGTTGCCCAATGCCTATATTGCATCAAAAGAAACACATTCCTACTAGAATGGCTTGCAGTTAGGAGCAAATGAAAATATCTCATGCACCTGTAGCTGCAGAATGCTGAGGAGAAACAGCAAATTCCACCACTTCTGAGAACTGTTAGGATGCAAGGAAACAAAAGTGAACAACAAACAGCACTGCAATCGGCTCTCTTTTGAAAGCAAAGAAAAACCAGCACACATTATCAGCACTTAAAAAGAGAATAAACAGATACACACCTTAACATTCCAGCTTCCCTCATTGCAAAATGGAGGTCTTCAGTTGCACAAAACTGACCTCATTGTGACCTCATCAATCTGCATCTTCCAATGTAATATGCCACAATTAAAAGATGCGCCGGGTGTAGAACCCACAACCTCTGGATGTTAGGAGCAAAGGCTGGCTCCTAACCCATAGTGCTACAGCTGTTTGACTGAGCTGTCCGTGCTTCATTAGGTATGATATCAGGATGAACTCAAATAAGTTTAAGCAAAGGAATGCCTAAAGATTTGGAACGTTTTCAAGTAGAAAACAAATATCAAATATGTATTAAAGAATTGCAGCACAAATAACGCCTAAACGGAACAGATTATTTACAGTCCTATATGCATTAGTACAGTGCTTAGAATGAAGATTAGCGTGTAAGAAAAACGGAGCTCCACCTCACATGCATTCAAGCACACTTGGGAATATGGGTTTGGGGCTCAGTGAAAGCATTTGTAGCTCAACACGGTAATGCTCAACACGGTTCTGACCTCTGAAACTCCCCGGTTCAACTCCCACCTTTGCTCATTTTAATAAGGTCCTAGTTTTTTCCTATTAGCTCTTATAACATTTCCCTTTGCAGGCAAACCTATTTTCAACTTACCATGGCTCGGACATCCTAAGCAGTGATGAGAACACATTAACCAGGCGATCCACAAATGTCATCTTGCTGTCAGAGGAAAGGTTTCCTTACCCAACGAGTGGTGGACACCTGGAATGCGCTTCCAGAGGGAGTAATAGGGCAGGGTACAGTACAGGGGTTTAAGAAAGGATTGGACAATTTCCTGCTGGAAAAGGGGATAGAGGGGTATAAATAGAGGATTACTGCAAAGGTCTTGGACCTGTGGGGCCGCCGCGTGAACGGACTGCTGGGCATGATGGACCTCAGGTCTGACCCAGCAGAGGCATTGCTTATGTTCTTATATATTACCCAAGTATGCATTTTCTCTGCAAAGGGTGATTGAAAAACCAAATTCTTGAATCAATTCATATAAATTCACACAACTGATGGTGCAAAAGTGGCACCCATAGAGACTCAGTGGGGAAGGCCGCAAAAGCATCCGTTCAGAGTGCTGCCACCGCTGCTGTTTTTGGAGGCCTCAGAGTGGAGGTTTGTCAGTCTCATGGTGGGAGCGTCAAAGTAAAGATCTTCAGTCTATCCAGCTTCATCAGTGCATCAGAGATTCTGGTGTCTTGATGTCCAAGGCTGAGGCCTGACTCCAATGTCAGCAAGTCAAGACAGGCAGAGACCCTGGAGTATATTTTTGTGTTGGACATTGAGCAATCTGGCATTCCAAATATGATTCAGAGGTGTTCTTTGAAGAGGGTTCCCCTGGATTTTTGTCAGATCCTTCCCCACCTCATGAAAGATGAAAATCCCCACCACACAAGTTCTCATTTATTAATTTTGTAAAGGAAATAACTCATCATTCCAGAGATGGGGGAGGAGCCCAGGAAAGAAAAAGTGAACATTTTCCAATTCCTTACCACCACAATCGCCAGCTCCAAAGGCTATGAAAGTGCCCCTTCACAGAATTCTTAACATCATACAAATGTGGGAGATTTCCTCTCTGTATCTGTCTTTGACCAAACCACTTATGTCCTAACTTATTCCCTCCCCCCATATCTTTCAAAAACATGTACAACCATTAATCAGAATGGATGCATAATATATCAGTCTTGGAATACCTCTACTCCCACTCCTGCCTATTCTGGCACTAATCTCAAAATGGCTGTGCTGGTTTCAGTCTCATAATGGCTACCATGACATCTTGCAGTAGTCTTGGGAGGCTGCTACAGGAAGTTAAGACAGCCATTTTGACTATGGAGTAGGCATGGGAAGAAATGACTAGGGATCATTCCTTCCCCAACAAAGCTTCTAGATCACCAGGGTTTCTAAGGTAGGTAGGGTGGTGGTGGCATTTTTGTT
This sequence comes from Geotrypetes seraphini, assembly GCF_902459505.1. Lineage (NCBI taxonomy): Eukaryota > Metazoa > Chordata > Amphibia > Gymnophiona > Dermophiidae > Geotrypetes > Geotrypetes seraphini. Next base: position 358,740,033 of record NC_047085.1, read on the forward strand.
TGGGGTGGGTCAGAGTGAGGCCCATTTTCTTTGGAGGACAAGGTGAGGCCAAACTGTGGCCCACTTTTGTTTGAGGGGAGAGGCACACCAGTTACATTTTTTGCACAATGAAATTCTGCAGATTCAATTTTCAACCCAAACATTAAAAAATGCACTTTTGATTGCCTTTTAGTTCAACACAAAACCAATTTCTTTTTAGATCTGTAATTCATCAAGATGCTAGGACTCGAACATGAGTCGATGGCACCTACCTTGGTTCAGAGAGAGATCTAGAACAGTTTTATTGCATCTTTCCTGTCTAGATCCCTAGCATAACTAAGACCACATAGGTAGCCAGAGCACTACATAGTTGAAGACTGGTAGTAGGGCAGAGGGAAATTGTTTTCCCTTTTTGCTTTATTAAGGCAGTTAGTAGGTTCCTGGTATTTGTCAAAAGACCCTTGGAGAATTATAATGAGGGAGCAATGCCCATTGATTTAAGGTAGGGAGCATCAAACTTGAGGCCAGAGGAGTTTGAAAGAGATAAACAACAATGGGAGAGATGGAAGGAAACCAGATGGAGGGATACTGAACCTGGGAGCAGAAGAGAGGGAAGGAAGGAAGCCCAATGAAGGGATGTTGAATTTAGGGGACTGAGCAAAGGAGAGATATATACTCAGTGAGAGGGAAGGGAGATGGAAAGAGAAAATGGCGGAAGCGCTGATAAAAGACAGCATCGATGAGCATCTAGAAAGGAATAAACTGATGAAAACAAGCCAACATGGCTTCTGCAAGGGAAGATCGTTCCTAACAAACTTATTGCACTTCTTCGAAGGAATTAACAAACGAATGGACAAGGGACCCCATAGACATCGTATACTTGGATTTCCAAAAAGCCTTTGACAAGGTACCCCATGAACGCCTACTACGGAAACTGAAGAACCATGGGGTGGAAGGAGATGTACATAGATGGATCAAAAATTGGTTGGTGGGTAGGAAGCAAAGGGTAGGAGTAAAGGGCCACTACTCTGACTGGAGGAGGGTCACGAGTGGTGTTCCACAGGGGTCGGTACTCAGACCGCTGCTGTTCAATGTATTTATAAATGATCTAGAAACAGGGACGAAGTGCGAAGTAATAAAATTCGCAGACGACACCAAACTATTTAGTGGAGTTGGGACTAAAGAGGACTGTGAGGATTTACAAAGGGACCTGAACAAACTAGAAGAGTGGGCAACGAGATGGCAGATGAAGTTTAATGTAGAGAAATGTAAAGTCTTGCATGTAGGCAACAGAAACCCGAAGTACAGCTATACGATGGGAGGGCTGGTAATGGGTGAAAGTATCCTAGAAAAGGACTTGGCAATAGTGGACAAGACAATGAAGCCGTCGGCACATTACACAGCGGCCTCTAAGAAGGTGAATAGAATGCTAGATATTATCAAGAAAGGTATTACAACCAGAACGAAAGAAGTTATCCTACCATATCGGGCGATGGGGCGCCCGCATCTGGAGTACTGTGTCCAGTATTGGTCGCCATACCTTAAGAAGGATATGGCGATATTCGAGAGGGTCCAGAAAAGAGCGACACGATTGATAAAAGATATGGAAAACCTTTCATATGCTGAAAGATTAGAGAAACTGGGGCTCTTTTCTCTGGAAAAGCGGAGACTTAGAGGGGACATGATAGAGACTTACAAGATCATGAAGGGCATAGAGAAAGTGAAGAGGGACAGATTCTTCAAACTTTCGAAAACTACAAGAACAAGAGGGCATTCGAAAAAATTAAGAGGGGACAGATTCAGAACCAATGCTAGGAAGTTCTTCTTCACCCAAAGGGTGGTGGACACCTAGAATGCGCTTCCAGAGGGTGTAATAGGACAGAGTACGGTATTGGGGTTCAAGAAGGGATTAGATGATTTCCTGAAGGAAAAGGGGATAGAAGGGTATAGATTGAGGATTACTATACAGGTTCTGGACCTGATGGGCCGCCGTGTGAGCGGACTGCTGGGCATGATGGACCTCTGGTCTGACCCAGTAGAGGCACTGCTTATGTTCTTATGTAGATGACCTAGAGGAGGAGGGAGACAGAAAAAGTAAAGAGTACCTTGAAAAGAAGAAAAAATGGAGAGAGGCAGCAAAGAGACACAGACCAAAAACATGGAAAAACAATGCTCAGATAACAAAGGAAAAAAAGAGTATTTATTGACTGGTATATGTCTGCAGTAATTTGTGGACCACAGGTTTCAGACATTAAATTTCAGTACTTGCACTCAAAATATTTCAAAAATCTTGTTTTAAAATACTGTAATCCAGGAATATAAGTCATTTGAAGTTAATATGCTGAAATATTTTGACACCCCCAGCCGGGACTAAACAAAGATTTGTGCTTCCTATCTTATTGCAAAAGACATAAAATTATACAATACTTCTTTGTCACCCTCTAATCATCTATTTCTCTCTGTTTCTTACCTCCCCTTATCATTCCCCATGAGACCGATATTGGAATGATTTTGTGTTTCACATATACACAGTGGCGTACCTAGGGGGGGCAGGAGGGGCGGTCCGCCCTGGGTGCCAGCCCTGAGGGGGTGCTCCCGGCCTTGCCGTTCAGTCCCACCCCCCACCCCCGAAGGACCGCTCGCCCCACTAATTTTCCTGCACCACCTATGAAGCAGCCCGCAACAGGATCGCGACGTCAGCGATCCCTGAGCTGCTTGGGCGCTGCTTCCTGCGCCGCGGTCCCGCCCCTCCTCTGATGTCAGAGGAGGGGCGGGACCGCGGCGCAGGAAGCAGCGCCTAAGCAGCGCAGGGATCGCTGACGTCGCGATCCTGCTGCGGCTGTTTCATAGGTGGTGCAGGAAGGTCAGTGGAGCGAGCGGTCCTTCGGGGGTGGTGGGAGGGGGACAGAACGGCAAGGCCGGGAGTATAGGTAGTGCTGCTTCATAGGTGGTGCGGGGAGGCCAGGGGGGGAGCGGTCCTTCGGGGTGGGGCAGGCAGGCAGGCTTTCAAGGGGGAGGGGAGTGACAGGCAGGCAGGCAGGCCTTCAAGGGGGGACAGGCCTTCAAGGGGGGGGACAGGCCTTCGGGGGGGTGCAGACCTTCAAGGGGGAGGGACAGGCCTTCAAGGGGGGGCAGGCAGGCCTTCAAGGGGGGGACAGGTCTACAAGGGGGTGGGACAGGCCTTCAGGGGGGTGCAGGCCTTCGGGGGGGTGCAGGCCTTCAGGGGAGGTGCAGGCCTTCAGGGGGGGTGCAGGCCTTCAAGGGGTGGACAGGCAGGCAGGCCTTCAAGGGGGGGACAGGCGTACAAGGGGGTGGCACAGGCCTTCAAGGGGGGTGCAGGCCTTCGGGGGGGTGCAGGCCTTCAAGGGGATGCAGGCCTTCAAGGGGATGCAGGCCTTCAAGGGGGGGACAGGCCTTCAAGGGGGGTGCAGGCCTTCAAGGGGGGACAGGCAGACCTTTAAGGGGGGACAGGCAGACCTTTAAGGGGGGACAGGCCTTTGGGGTGGACCCTGGTTTAGAAGTACACGGAGGGAAGGGGGTGTTCAAAGAGACGTGCATATGCCAAACTTTGGGGGAGGAGGAAGAAATAATGGGTCTGAAAATAGAGGAGAGGGAGAAAGATGATGGACCATGGGATTTAGGGAGGGAAGGAACAGAAAGGGAGAGAAATTGGACACAAGGGATGGTGTGGAGGAGGGATAGAGATACTGGATAGGAGAGTAATTGGGAAAAGAAAGGGAGAGATGGTGGACTCTGGGGTGGTGGGGAAGGAGAGAGAGATGCCGGATGAAAGGGTAGTTAAGAAAAGGTGGATCTGTGGAGGGAGATGAAAAAAAGGAAAGATACCAGACTTCCTGGGGAGGGAGGGGAAATGGAAAGGGAGGACAGAGTTGGCAGATGGATGGTTAGCATGCAGAAAGAAGAAAGGAGACCCTGGCAAGCAAGTTATCAGAAGAAAACCAGAGCCTTGGACCAACAAGATTTGAAATATAACCAGACAACAAAAGGTAGAAAAATTAATTTTATTTTCTGTTTTGTGATTATAATATGTCAGATTTGAAATGTGTATCCTGCCAGAGCTGGTGTTGGACTGCAAACGTGAGCTAGGATTTAACAGAGAGAGGAAAAGTCCTTTTTGTTTCTTTATTTTATTTACACCACAGCGCCAGTGTGGTTAGGAGAAGCCAAAGGTGGTGAAAAATCTATAAAACCCACCAGGAGTTTTGAAAAAAATCACCCAACTGGGCAGGAAAATCAAATTGAAAAACCAATTCAATAGGCTGAATCGAATCAAAATTTTTTTTCCTGAATCTGGCAGCATTAGTTTGCGCTACTGTCTTAAACTTTAGGACCTGGGATTGGGGAGAGATGGCATCCTCAGTACTTTATAATGCAAGTGAAACGAGGATTTGGTCAGACTTTTGAAGGGTCTGCAGAAAAAAAATATTGTATAGGCCGGGGGCATCAGACTGCAGGAAATGGGAACTTTTCTTCCTTCTATTTTTGTGAATGGAAAGGCTGAGGATGTCAGAGAGTTCAGTTAAAATATGTGCTTTATAAGAAAATATAATAATGTCTTTTATAAAGTTTATAGCATAGCTGGCCTACCCAGTGAGGTGTTTCTAGTAGTGGTGGTGCAGCGTGTCAATGTGTTGAGAGGAAGTGGTCTGGGAAATTCTGCTGAGCAAACTCCGGGCCCATTTCCACCCCCCAGTGAGTCCACTTCACTCAACTGGTTCACACACTGAGTGGGTCTTTGGGTGTTGTTTTGGGATCTCTTCCAGTGGTTTATCAGTATCTCCTTCTGGTCCAAGGAAGGAAGCTTTGTTATCCGTAGCATTGACCTACAGAATATGTTTGTAACAGCGCTGCTTGTGTGGCATTAGGCTATGTAGTGATCGAAAGAAAAAAACAGACCTTTGCACATTTTTGCACTATATGGTGGGTGTATGAGGAGATTCACATTTCCTGCACAGCTAAGTCCATGTGAAGTTACCTTGTGCTGTATTTGACATCTAGCAAGGTCTCTGTTTGAAAGGAAAGATCTAAACTTAAAATGAAGTGGCCAGAAGTTATGGTAAAAGCAGATAGTGTAGCTGGTTTTAAGAAAGATTTGGACAAATTCCTGGAAGAAAAGTCCATAATCTGTTATTAAGACATGGGGGAAGTGTCTGCTTGCCCTGGATCGGTAGCATGGAATGTCGCTACTCTTTGGGTTTTGACCAGGTATTAGTGTCCTGGATTGGCTACCATGAGAATGGGCTACTGGGCATGATTGACCATTGGTCTGACCCAGTTAGGCTATTCTTATGTTATGTTCTCATCTGTAGGGGCCTTTGTTTTCACTTCTTATTTTAATGTATTTTTTTTCTGGGAACTTATCAGTGTTTTTTATAATGGGAACAAAAATGGAAGAGAATTAATGTGGGATGAGGGGGTAACTAATTTCTTCAGCTAAATAATTCAATCCACTTCAAACAGACATAGGAGAACTCACGCACCATTCACACACCCTCCAACCAAAAACGTCAAAAGAAAAAAACTGTTTGACAACCTCCTAGCCATTCGAGCTGCAACACTCGACCCCCAACTCTACAACCAATTGACATCGACCACAGACTGCAAAACCTTCAAAAAGAAATAAAAACCCTTCTATTCAAAAAACACATAAAACTGAACTAACACAATCAGAACTGTCCCAAGCATCACCTGCAACTACTCCATATGTACTTCTTTTTTTTTTTTTTTCTTTATTTATCATTTTAATGCATCCTATACAAGATGTTTAAAGAAATACAGAAATATATTATTCTCTTAGTCATATTACATACCAAGAATTGAAATTTAAACATCCATATAAATCATATAATACAGTCCACAACTTAAGGAGAAGAGACAAGATGAAAGTAAAACCCCTCGGGAAAGGGGAATATACAAAGGAAACTAAAAACTTTAGGAAATCTGATGTCATGACAATTCAGACATAATTTTTGTTATGTTATGTTTGGAATATAAGAAAATTTTCACTGCCTGTTTCTATTCTGACCATTTATTCCGTTTCATGGTCATTACAAAAAATATTTTTTTACATGGGGGGGGGGGGGGTGTCAAAAAATGAAGGGCCTCGGGTGCCACATACCCTAGGTACGCCACTGCATATACAGTATATTCTGATATGTCATGGTTTGCTCATTTCTTGAATTTCTGATCTGAAGAAGGCACTGCCTTCTAAAACTAATCAAAAATTAAGTCCGATAGAAAGGGTATCATCTTATTTAATTTTATTTGTACGTATTGCCTTTAAAAGTGAACCCGGCTACTACCACTTTACTACCGTGAGAAAACCTTAACTTTCCATGGCTGATTGAGGGTGAGGGAAGGGGAAGCCGCGTCTTACTGACGTTAGTCTTCGGAAACAAAGAGTTTCCTACCCCACCTATTCTGGAAAAACCCAGGCGCACCCGCCTGCACTGTAAGAACAGTGCATGTACATAAACCACGACACACCAGGAAACATGCTACGGCATCACACACACAAAAAGCGGAAAGCAACAATTTGCTTGTTCTATTTAGCACTAAGGATGCAGAGCCACTATTCCCAGCAGCACAGCTCGCTTCCTCCCAGTCCCCTTCAAACTTTCAGCAAACCGTAACGAAAAGTTTCTAAGCCGCCTCTGACGCAAAGCGGACAAGACGAGAGCACGAGACAAATTCTAACCGCAATAATGGGCAGGGACAGCTGCAGCCAATCAGCGCGGCACGCCATTGTTGGGTCACAGACATCAGGCGCGACATGCAGAAGGGAGGGGACAAGGTAGACGTAGACCCAGGCTTCCGTACGTCGGTTCTCACGCCCCGCCCTTCTCCCCACCCTACCGGGGGATCCTCACTGTACCTGTCAGTAGTGGGCGGGGCCTGAGGGACAGGGTGCCCACTCCAGACTGTACTAGCCGGTTGGCGGGACGCAGCCTGCAAATACGCTGCAGCAACCGTGTAGGCTTAAGGCGCTGAGAATCAGGTAAGAGGGGAAGGCTGATATCCACTCCGGGGGTGAACGAAGGTGACAGAAAGAAGGACTTAGCCCTAGAGAGGGAGAAAGGGAGATCGGTAACATCAGAAGCTGCTCAAAGAGTAGTCGAGAAGGCAACGGCTGGGTGGGGTTTGAGGGTTGCAGAGTGTTCCCATCAAAATAGGTGTCTTGCTAGGGATTCTACCATCTCAGCTTTCCAGAGAAAGCCGGTAGCCCTCCAAGTTCTCCTTCCCCTGTGGATAACTAAGTGAATAGGCAACCTTATCATCCATTGCGGCTGAGCCGGTGGTGCAGAAAGTACAGTATGTGGATATTTACAGTTGCTTTCGTTTCACAAGGAAATAGATCGAATAGGTGAAAAATGGACGTCTTTAAAAAAGACAAGTGTGAACAATCTTAGTTTTACTCTGTCTCCTGCATTATCTATTTAAAAAATCGTACAAATGAGGTTATTAGACAATCTATATCATCAACCAAGGATATTTGGTTGATGATACCTGGTATACACAGCGTACTCATATTTTATTAACTGATCAGTGACACTGGAAGGTGGGCACAGGGTCTCTTGTTCCCAGTTGCAGAGGCAGTTTGGAGATGGGTGTGGGAATATTCAGCTCCCCGGATTTCCTCCTCTTTCAAGGTCACTTTGAAAGAAAAGAATTAATTTAAGAGCAAAATATGTCAGCAGTAGAATCATTAACCAGAGCTTTGAGTTAGATTTGGATCTTACCTAAACTTTGAACATAAATTCTATGAACAATAAAAAGCCTGCAGGCTATAAAATGTTAAAAAAGGAAGCTGCTGTATCTTCTTGAAATTGTAGGTTTCCTGGAAAGAGTGCTGCTAGCTGTTGTTTCTCAATCTTTAATCATCATTCTGAAATCTGGATACTAACATCTCTCTGCAATTTGGTGCACAGAAATAAAAGATTAACAAAAATACACACGGTATATTTTGTTTTAATAACCTTTATTTGCACACATTCAAGTAGGCTACCAAGATAAGCCTCCTGCTGTATCTGCATGTTCTATAAATATAGGGTAGAGTCAGGATTGCTTTTGCATCACTAGGCATTCATAGTAGTATCTGGCTTAGTGTTTCTTTTTAAGTCTCATTCATAGATTCGATGGGTGGCATCTCACTCAAGTAATCTCATTTCAGAAGTGAAAAAGATGCTGGTTTTCAAAAAAATGCCAGTTCCTTTTTTTAATTTAAACTCAGAGAACAATAATCTATGTATCATCCTATATGTATGTAATACATTAGACTGGCAAAAAAGCATGTGTATATTTTATATGGTACTCAACATTTTTTACAGTACATTGAACTGCAGTGTAAACTGTGTGAAATGCTCAGAGGACTTCCATTTGGGAGTAATTCCCACTCCCTCCATTTTATGACGCCACTGTGATGGTTAAAGCTCCGACGCTCATAGAATTCTTATGAGCATCAGAGCTTTTACCACTGTGGCTTCTTAAAAAAAAAAAAAAAAAAAAAAAAAAGGGGGAGTATTAGCAACTTAACCACATAGAACAGCACTGTATACAGTCAATTAGGTGCTTATGAGATTAGCCCACTATATACATACATAAAAATAGGTTCTTCGGGAAAAAAGTGCCAACTTTAGGTGCCCTTTTACTACAAGGTTTGAGAAGGTTACAGCCCTTGTTTAAGAAGGCACACTGGTTGCCTATTCAGGCTCATGTACTATTTAAATTATGTATTATGTTTTTTATATTTTATATGATCAGTCACCCTGAAATATATTTCCATTGGTATCCTTACCATCTTTTAGCAATATTCAAGGATTAAGCAATCAGATGTTACTTCATTTTCTGTGTGGAAAAGGGGGTTAAAATATATATAAAAGAATCATTATGATTGCTTATTTGGTAGTAGCAAGGATCTGGAATGATGTTCCAGGAAATATTAGAAATTTTACTCACTTTTTTCAGTTGAGACAACACCTCAAAACCTGGTATTATAAGTTAAATCTGGATATTAAATCCAGTTATAATCTGGTGGCACTGATTAATTAATAAAATATGAGTACACTGTGTATATCAGGTATCATTCAAGTATCTTCAAGTTAGTTAAATTATATGTTATTATTTTAAATGTTTGTATGTCAGATTAGGACCACGTTTGTATTTTGTAAACTGCTTAGGTTTAAGCGGGTTAGAAATTTATTAAATAAATAAATAAATATTTTTAGCAGAGGTGTTTTATATTTGTAATCCCCCCCCATCAGCTGAGTGGCAGAGCTCCAAGTTTGGGCGCCAGTTACAGAATCATGGCTTTGGGGAATCCCTGCCACTCCGTTAATGGAGGAAGGGGAATTTCCTTGCCACAATCGGCTGAGAATGGCCGCAGCAGGGAACCCCCAAACCCCTCTGCAAGTCAGTTGGCAGAAGAAATTCCCACTCCCTCCAACTGGCACTCCCCCACTACCACCCTCCACTTCCTCCTGCCGGCACCTCCCCCAAACATCCCTGGTAGGAGAGATGCCCAATCCCTCCTGCCACCAACCCCCGCTAACATCCCCAATAGGCCCACCTCTTCCTGCCGCCAACCCCCGCTAACATCCACGGCAGGTCCGGAAGCTTTCTCTTTGCAGAGATAAGAAATTAAAGCAGAGGGAATGTCTGAGGCAGTGTGTTCAGCAGAATGAGCTGCTGGCGACCTGAAGAGTACAAGCGTTAGCCTGCAGGGAGGAGAGAAGAGGGATAGAGGTGCCCATTGGAGGGGAAGGGAAAAATCTGCCAAATTGGGATGGCAAAGGAAGATCAGAGAAGGGGGTAGGGAAGAGAGAGGAGAGAGGTGCCACACCATGAGGGAAAGAGGGAGGGAAGGGAAGCAGAGGGGAGAGATGCCAGAGCATGGAATGGGAGAGGGAGGGAGAGATGGAAGGGAAGGAGAGGAGAGAGATGTCATAGTTTGAGGGTAGAGAGGGTGGAGAGAGAATGAGAAAGATAAAAATGGAAGGAGGGGCAAGGATGGAATACATCATATAAAAAAGAGATAAGGAGGCACAGGCTGAATAGAAAGGGGGCTGGTGTTGAATGGAAGGGGCAGAGAAAGAGCATGGACAATGGATGCAAGGAAGAAAGTGAAGAGAACATGAGGAAAGGAGAAACCATAGATGACATAGGTAGAAATAAGACATTTTTCTCTCTTTTTTTCTTTAGGATAAAGTAGTATTGTAGCTATGTTGATAAATACTTATAAAAAGAAATTGGACTTTTATTGCTTTAATTTAAATACATTTTTGATTAACTTTTGGAGACCAAAACCTCCTTCCTCAGGTCAGGACAGGAAAGAGGTTCTGGCCTCTGAAAGCCAATTGAAAAATGGATTAGTCCAATAAAATGGTATTATCAAATTTTTCATTTTTTTGTTTCATTTCTATTTGTAAATTGTTGATTGTTATCTGTCATTTTTTTAATCAGATTTACATCTGCTATTTTTGTATTTTGCACAGTATTAGGGGACTTACTTCGCTGTTTCTGTGCTGTTGCATTGTATACAGAATCTCTAGCTTCTTGGTGGTTCAGTTTAACATTTGAACATATTGATGTGATTATTTATTCCATACTGGTTTAGGGTGTTTCTGTGTTCTGTTTGTATGAAAGACATGGTTTTCTGTTAGCATTGACTGTGCAGGATCAACCTGTACTTATCTGACTTACAATGGGTGTTGTGATCTAGTGCTCACTGCAGTGTTTAAGATGCTGCCTTTTCTTAGGTACGCCCTTGTCGAGTGAGTCATGGATTATTACTAAAAACAATATTTTCATGTAGAGGAGGGAGTGCTTAAAAATTGATCAGCCTCAGATGTCAAATACAGTAGGTCAAATACAGTCACTTCTTAGATGTTTTTTGAAAATGCCCTTTTTAGGCACCAAGTTAGAGAGTAGGTGCACTCAGGTGCCTATCTGCCATTTCACCTGCGTTTTGGTATATAATTACTATTTCAGTGCCTAAGGTTAGTTGCCAAATTTGCGCCTAATTTGTGGTGCACTATACAAAATGAGGGGACATATGATTTTGATTATACCAAACTAGATATTCTTACTATTAGTACTACCAATGGCATAGCCACAGATGGATCCAAGTGGGCTAGGCCCACCCATTGGCAGCATATCTATGAGGTAGCTGGTGGGGCTTCCCAAACTCCACCAGCTAAAATGTCCCCAAACCTCTCTTCCAGCATACCTTTAAATCAGGGGTCTCAAAGTCCCTCCTTGAGGGCCGCAATCCAGTCGGATTTTCAGGATTTCCCCAATGAATATGCATGAGATCTATTTGCATGCACTGCTTTCAATGCATTTTCATTGGGGAAATCCTGAAAACCCAACTGGATTGCGGCCCTCAAGGAGGGACTTTGAGATCCCTGCAAAAGTTTAAATGGACAATCTTCACCTTCCATGAGCAGCCTGATACACACTGCTCGTGCAGGCCCCACAGCCTTCCTTCTGATGCACTCCGCCTCTTTGGAAACAGGAAGTTGTGTCAGAAGGAAGGCTGTGGGGCCGGTGTGAGCAGCGTGTATCAGTCAAGAAGATCAGCTCTTCAAAAGATAAGCAGTGGCAGCGGGATGGGGGGGGGTCTGATCACTCCTCTGGGAGAGGGAAATATGGGATCTTCTGCCCACCCAACTGGGGTTCAGGCCCACCCAAAATTGGGTGTCTGGTTACACTCCTGACTACTACTGCTAATCATTTCTATAGTGCTCCTAGACATACAAAACACTGTACATTAAACACATAAGAGACAATCCCTGCTTGACTGAGCTTACAATCTGCAATTTTTCTTCTGGAAAATTATCAGTACTTTTGCTTATGGTACAAGCTGTGCAGGAAAATAGTGCCAGCAGTGTTGGTACCTAGGTCCCCTCAGGGACTAATTTTATGAAGCTTTCTCAACATGTAAATTCTGATTGTTGCAGTTGTCCAGGTCTTGCCACATCTGAATAATTGGAACTGACATTTCAGCCACAGGATAATGATGTGAAAATATCAAACACCAATCCAATCCACTACACCACACCGACACAAGGAAGAAATAATTACAACACAAGCACTGAAGAAATCTACACTGACTGCATGTCACTAACACTGAACCGCCCACTACTGTTATTTTCATTGACCAATTGCACTGCTGCTGTTATTACTTTGACCGACTGTACCATATCAGAACTCAAGATTTATTTATTTATTTTAAAACTGCCTTTTCCGCCTACAACCTAGGTGGATTACAATAAAACAAATGCAGAATATTTCACATTATCTTCACAACAAAACAAACTGCAATAAGTAACCCTAATACATCATTCCCTCTTCTAAAATTTCAAACATAAAATCTCACAAAGACATTATAATCAGAAAAGAATATTTCACATTTCGCACTTGAAAAAACCTCGTACAAATAAGTTTTCAATTCCTTTTTAAAAGATTTTAACTCCCTATATAATCTCAAATGACTTGGCAACTGGTTGCTAGAATTGTACTGATTACTGTTATATCAATGATCAGGTTACTTTGACTACTTACTGTAACCCGCCCCAAACTCCGCTTAGGAGGATTAGATGGGATATAACCCCACACATAGAAAATAACACTCGGACAACTGCAACAATCATGACGCCAGCGAGTTTAAGAGAACATGTAAAGCCTGGTTTGCTTGTAGAAAAGTTCTTTTATGCAATTATATGACCACATACATGTGTAAAAACAGATATGCAGAAAGAGTGCATCTGTATGTGATCTCTGTGTGGCGTTTGTAGGGAATGGAGGTGGAGATGAGATTCTATGTATGGTTACACGCAGAGAGTGGCAATGCACATTTACACCTGTTTCAGAGCAGGTGTACATTTGTGTGTGGGTATTTGTGTGGTGTGAGACTGGAGTCAATTTAATAATCAGCACCCTGGGATTGTGGGTTCAAACCCACGCTGCTCCTTGTGACCCTGGGCAAGTCACTTAATCCCCCCATTGCCCTAGGTACATTAGATAGATTGTGAGCCTGTCGGGACAGACAGAGAAAAATGCTTGAGTGCCTGAATAAACTCATATAAACCGTTCTCCTGGGAGAACGGTATAGAAAATTGAATAAATAAATAAAGTGCCCCTGTTGTCTTCCAGCTCTAGGCTTAAAATAAGCGCCTTTCTGAACTTTGTCACGTGAGCAGCCTGTTATAAAATTACACATGTGAAGGGCAGCTCTGCATCACCTAATGCATCATGTTGATGTCCGCGCAGAGGCCCTCCAGATGGGGCGGCACACCTGTAATCTCACCTCGGCAAACTACTTTGCCTTGGCACACAGTTTGCATTAGACTGCCAGAACAGAATTAAGGTATCTGATTCTATAATAGAATAGATTTCTACCATGTGTGCTCTGGATGTCTAAATGCAGATTCCCAGTTATTGAATTGTCCGTTTAACATTGGCAATTTTTTGGTTTAATCTTCAAATAACCAAAATACATATACTACTTTAATCTTGCAGTGCGTTTATTGACAAACTCATCTCCAGTAATGACAACTTGGCAGAATTTATGCCAGGATGCCACAACTCCAGTTCGGAAAAGAAAAAGACAAGGGATAAAGACTAATTGATTTCCCTTCATCATTGATGGTCACACTCCAGATACCACCAGTTTGGGGGGGGGGGGTGATTTTGGGGCTCAGGAGACTTGTCTACTGAGCTCTGTACTGAGATAAGCATTGGGAGGCCACTGATGAACTGCCAGATGGTAATGTCTTTCAGTCTCTGCTGACTTAGATAGTCCTCAGAATGGTGGCCTAGAGTCTCTTATATGTGTTAAAATGTCATGGTGCTCTTGTGTTAACCATTTATGTTGATGTTTGCTTGTACTTTGCTTTCTTTTAAAGGTGCAACAATGACACCAGGTTTCACTACTGAAAAGAGAGAGGATGGGTCAACTTCCTCAAAGTAAGGAGTATATAATGTGCCCTTATTCATATGCCCAGGGGAGGATTAATTCGTCGAGGGCCCCTAGGCACACAAGTACACGGGGCCTACTGCCCCGCCCCACCCCACCATACGCCCAGGTGGAAAAAGGAAGCTGCGTCAGAGGGAAGCTTTGGGCAAGCAGTTCCCGTTGTTTTTCTTACCTGCGTTGCTTGCTTGTCTTACTTTCCGTCGATGGGGGGGGGGGGGTTGCTGATCGAGGTGGGGTCCACGTTGCCGATCGATGCTGGAGGGGCCCATCGCCGTTTGGCAACAACAATGTTGATGCCTTCCTTCATCGGGCCCCCCTGACCATTTCAGGCCCTAGGCACGTGCCTACTTGGCCTATTGGTTAAACCTGCCCTGCATATGCCCTAGTCCTATGGCAATATAATGTGAATGTTCTCTTTTTCATATGCCTGAAAAACTTTGTGAATGTATCGCTGTAACCTGTTCTGGGCTCCTGTTGAGGACAGGCTAGAAGATTAAACAAATAGCCCCACCCCTTTTTACTAAACCGCGATAGCGGTTATTAGCGCAGAGAGCTGCGTTGCTCCCGACGCTTATGAGCGTCAGGAGCAGCACAGAGCATTCAGCGCAGCCTCCTGCACTAATAACCGCTATCACGGTTTAGTTAAAGGGGGGGAGGGTAACTAACTAATAGTACTGGACTGTGCCAGTGTAATTTGTCATGCTTGCTTGTGTCTGTCTTCTCAAACACTTACTGTATTTCTCCTAAGCCCTCATGCCACAATCCACTAGCTTGTTGCATACTTCAGCAATGAAACTCCCCCACAGTGAAGCCACCCCAGTATATCAAATTTCTCATCTTTTTGGTGGCGTGATCTTTTTCCAGGTATTCTTTCTGCATGCTGTTTTAATGAATGAACATTTGTCTCTCCTTTTCTCTCTCTCTCTGTTATTTATAGTTTGATATATTTAGACACGAATTGGCAGGCAGACCATTCCACTTTCATATATAGATATAAATGAATGCAGAGTGATCTGCCAGTGGCAAGATGTAACTGGTATCTCCTAATAGTAGCAGCATGGCCAATGCAAGGTTCCTGGCTTCCTTGTGCAACCTCAGCATTTGGCACCCTCACCCCCTCTTCCAACGTGATTATTAATAATGTCCATTTCATCCCACCCTTCTAGCTATTGATGCCTCCTCTGCTGCAGATGCACTCGCCTCTCTCCCCCTCATACCCCCGGAGCTTCTATCGTGCAAAAACATCTGATTAGCTCTTCAAATATACATTGGACAATTGCCAGGGCCTGAACTCAAGGACTGCAAGCTACCAGATGGCCATGCCTCTTCTTTTGACTTTGGAAGTGTAGGCTTGGTGGGGGAGGATATGTGGTTTAGCTCCTCTAGTGGTCATCAGTAAATTGCAGCCCACTGCCTATTCCATGGCCATCAAACATAGGGAAAAGAAGAAAATACCAATAAGGACCTATGAAACTGACGTCTCAACAGACCAACAATGAGGTATTTGGTGTGGAGATGGCGTGGCATTAAAAAACAAAAAAATCTGTGCCTATGTAATAATTTAAAACAGCCAAAGCCAAATAATCAGGTACAGTGTTTCAAATTAAATTCTGAAATTACAGAATTCGTTTTAATGCCCATTTCTCAGAGCTTTCTCTTTCCAAATCTCCCGAATTCTCCTTCATCTCCCTGTTATTTTTCCATTGCCCCTTCAATTTGGAGGTTGAAATTAGTTCACCAGCTATACCTACTTTCTATTTAGTGAAACACGTGGCACAATAGTCAGAGCTACAGCCTCAGCACCTTGAGGGTGTGGGTTCAAACCCACACTGCTCCTTGTGACTCTGGGCAAGTTACTCAATCCCCTCATTGCCCCAGGTATATTAGATTGTAATCCCACCAGGACAGATAGGGAAAAACACTTGAGTACCTGAATGCAAACCACTTACAGCCTCTTTTACAAAGCCGTGCTAGCGGCTGCCGCTAGAAACAGCCCCGAAGCCCTTTAATTCTCTATGGGCTTTGGGGCCATTAGCGCAGAGCAGCCGCTAGCATGGCTTTGTAAAAGAGGCCGTTAGACTATAAGTGATATATAAATGCAAAAAAAATTGTCAGATCTGCTGACCCTATGCTGTGCCTTGGTGCTATCAAGACTACATCAGATTACCTCAAAAGAACATCAAGGGGTTGACAGAGCAATTTAATTAGCAAGAAATGACTCCTGGCCAGTTAAATCACTTGCTTTGGGCTAATCACTAATTTTCAGTGGCAATTAACTGGTTATTGCCACCGATAATAATCAGTTAGCACTGAATTGAAAACCATCTATTTTGGGGGTGTTGTATTTAGTATTATATTTACCTTCCATACTTATGTTTCTGGGTCGAGATGTGTACCTGGGCCATTTTAGTGAAGTCCACTGTAGTGCTCCCTAGGTTGCCCAAGTGCTCTGCTGGGATGTCTGTGTGGCCAGTCTACTAAAAATGCTGGCCCCCTCCTATATCCCAGTGGTTTGTTTTGGATATGTTAAAAAAAAAAAAAAAAAAAAAAATGGTTCAAAAAGAATGATGCACATCTAAAAAACGGCCATTTTTGAAACAAAAAGACATTTTGAAAATAGCCATGTTTGCTGCTGGAGCTACAAAAAGTTCAAACTCAGATATAGACGTCATATCGAAAATGCTCCTCCATTTGTTAGTAGGCTCTGGAAACCAGGAATTTCAATGCTGGGGCCCAGACATGGCTCGGCATTGAATTTCTGGGTTTAACACCAGCAGCGGACAGCAAAACGCTGATCGCTGCCAACTGAATATCGAGTCCCAGGCATTTCGAGCTTGTGCAAAACACAGCAGCAAGAATTATAAGCTTTCAATACAATGACCATGTTATACTTCCATCAAAGGCATTATAGTGGTTGCCAGTTAGGAACTGAGCACAATTTTCAAACGATTGTGAATGTCTACCTCTAACCCGTTCTGAGCTTCTGGGAGAACGGGATAGAAATCGAAATAAATAAATAAATAAATTTAAGCTTCTCCTGTTTACTTTTAAAGCATTATGGCTGGCACCTAAATATCCTCAACCCGTGCTCGAGATATACCATCCGTCAGCTGTTAGGTGACTGCTGGTAAACACTGGGAGAGGGGAGGCATGGCTTAGATGTACTAGGGGGAGTGCTTTGTCTGTAATTGTACTGGCATGCTGGAATATCTAATATAATAAAATGATAGGCCGCGCATGCGCACTAAAAAAAACCGTGTTCCCTGATCCCGTCGCGGAAACACGACTGCGCATGCACGGGTTTTACGTCACCACTTGCTCGCGGCGGCTTTCAAATAAAAAAAAAATTACACAGCTGCGGCGGCCTTCCTTAACCCCGCCTCTCACTGTGAATGGTACCGGCTCCTCTCTCGAACTGCACCAGGATCGAGAGAGGAGCTGCAGCGCTGGCTTTCAACTTAAAACAAACAAAAAATAAAACCCAACTGGAGATCGCCGCTCTCACCCAGCTCCCACTGTGCTACCCCCCCCCAACTGGAGATCGCCGCTCTCACCCGGCTCCCACTGTGCAAACCCCCCCCAACTGGAGCTCGCCGCTCTCACCCGGCTCCCACTGTGCAAACCCCCCCCCAACTGGAGATCGCCGCTCTCACCCGGCTCCCACTGTGCAAACCCCCCCCCAACTGGAGAGCGCCGCTCTCACCCGGCTCCCACTGTGCTACCCCACCCCCCCAACTGGAGATCGCCGCTCTCACCCAGCTCCCACTGTGCAAACCCCCCCCCCCAACTGGAGATCGCCGCTCTCACCCGGCTCCCACTGTGCAAACCCCCCCCCCCCATGGGAGGATGTGCCGCAGCAAAGTGCTGCTCAGGTACTGGAGGGGGAGAGACTTATCGCTTCTGCACCGGTACAAACATCCCTCCAGCGTTGGCACTCGCTGCACATTAAACAGGCTGCTTCGTGCTTTCTCCTGCAGTTGAGTCCCTCTGCCGCGTCACCGATGATGTCATCAATGACGCAACAGATAGACTCAACGGCAGATGAAAGCCAAAGCAGCCTGTTTAGCGTGCTGCGGTTGCCAACGCTGGAGGGAGGTTTGATCTTAAAGTCATCTTGCTGGGAGGCTCGCAGAGAGAAGCGTCTGCCTCGGGTGCTTCAGGCAGCAGCAGCTTTTACAATTCACTGCTGTTGCCGGCTTCAGGCCTTCCTCTCTGGCCGGTCCTGCCTACTTCCTGTTTTCATGAAGACAGGACCCGCCAAAGAGGAAGACCTGAAGCCAGCAACAGCAATAAATTGTGAATGCTGCTGCTGACCAATTAAGTAGTTAAATGAGGAAAGGGAGCAGAGGGGGAGAGAATGGCTTGGAGGGAATGAGGAAGGTATGCCAGACCAAGGCAAAAGGAAGGAGGAGATGGAGAGAGGCCATATGGGAGAGAGAGAGAGATGGAAAGAGAAGAGAGGGCGGTGAATGGAAGGGGCAACATAGAGGGTGAACAGTATTCTAGCACCCGTTAATGTAACGGGCTTAAAGACTAGTATATATATATATATAAGGAGGTGTTCAGGCTACCTCAGATTCAGGAATTTGGTAAAGGTCTGGTTGTTTTTTCAGGTATTCAGGGGGAATTAAGAAGGTGATATGGAGGAGTGTGAGGGTCTTTTTTGTACAGGCTTGTATGAGAGGTTTATTAGAAATTGCAAGATATTTATGCTCTCTGAATTACCATAGGCTTGTCCTCCCAGGAACCAGCTGGAAATCTATGAGGAACAGCACCTTTTTTTTTTCTCTTTTTGCCAATCCTTTGGAATAACTTATCCCTCCTATTATGTGCAGAAAATTCATCTGGGAAATTCTGATCAGCCATTAAAACTTATATTTTTAAAATTGCCTTTTGGAGGAGCCTAGAGGCCTAATTTTCATGTCCTTATCTCATTTAGTGGTTAAGAACATAAGAACTGCCATCAAGTCCGGCGATCCGCACACGTGGAGGCCCAGAAAAGTGGTGGCAGGAAAGGAGCACTACAATCTGAGGGCTCCTTTTAGTACACTGTGGAAGCTTCTTACCATAGGCTGATGAGGTAAATGCTCTGACGCGCATTCAATTCCTGTGAGTGTCAGAGCAAAAACCTTGCTGGCCTGCGGTAAGACGCTCTTCCGCGGTGTAGTAAAACCCAGCGTGAATTTGCTGTTATGTATTTATATTTTGAAAGACTGTCTTCTTTCCTACTATGGAAAATGGAGTTCTTTTACTAATCTCATTTTGTAATTGTAAGCTGTCTTAACTTGCTCTGTGGTAATGCAGTAAGGCAAATTGTAATAAATGGTAAGAGATATAGCTTTGTTCTTGACAGCACAAGGAGAGGGGAAGGTGATCGCTTTGGAGGGTGGTCGAGGGTTGGAAGGGTTAGATTTGTTTGGCAACTTGTATTTCACTTGGGGAAGTTGTTTAAGGTTATAGAATGGAGGGTGGAGTGTTTTTACTGGAAAAGGGATTAGAATGCTTGCATGGAAATCATTTCGAGTTGTTTAATAGATATAACACATATGAGTCACCCTCCCCTCCAGCTGGATTGTTCACTTACCTATTACACCTCCTCATACCTCTCTTCTTTGCCTTGCTGTTGCATCTAATTCATTTTTAACCTCTCACCCTTCTGTCACCATTACTTCATCACCCCATTCCCAACTGTCTCTTCTGTGTCTCTTTCCCACTCAGCTATCTACTTTCTAGTTGTCTGCCTGCTCTTTCCATAACCCTTCCAGCCTTAAAATTATCCCTCTTCCTCACTCTATCCTTCTCTTCCAATGTCACTCTCTCTCACCTTTTTCTCCTGTACCCCTTAACTCCCATGCTCGTAAACTCATTCTTTCTCTCCACTTGTGTCCCTTCTGCCCTCCCTCTTCTTCCTACCATTTTTTCTCTGACCCTCTCACTTATCTTATCCTGCCCCCTTTGCTCTTCTCCTCTCCATACTCTTTAGTGTTCTGTCTCCCTTCCCATGACTCATCCCCACCCTCTGCTTCCTTTCTTCCTACCATGTGGCTTCACAAACTCCCTGTACCTTCTTCCCCATCCTTATATCCTTGTACACATTCTTTCCTTCTCCTATGACTCCCCTCTGTCCATCTTTTCACTCCCTTTCCATTTTCCCCACTTTCCATTCTCCCCAGTATCTCCTCTCTGTGTCCCTGACTCTGTTCTTCCCCCATATTCAGCATTTGCCTTCTCAGTGTTCCAGTTTTCCTTCCTCCCATCCCCAAATTCAGCATTTCTCCTCTGTGTCCTATTCCCTATGCTCCATCTGTGCCCTGCATTAGAGAATGACAAGGGGAAAAATCTGTCCCTGTCCCCGTGAGCTCATTCCCATTCCCGCTCTGTTCCCGTCCCCGCCCCTTCCCCTCAAACTCGGTTCCTGTCTCTGCCCCGTCCCTGCAAACTGTCTGATCCCATCTGCACAAGCCTTGAATAGTTAGGATTTTATATTGAGAATTTATTTTATTAAAGTATAAAAAGAAACAATATTTTGTACAATTGTCATTTTATAAACACAAATATTACAGAGCAAGGATCAACAAAACCCCGTCTCTCCTCCCCTGCACAAATATCCCCATCCACTATCCCAAATTCGAGGCCCTCCCATGTCCCAACATGCTACTTAGGTCTTTGATCTAAGGGCTGCCGCGTGAGTGGACTGCTGGGTACGATGGACCACTGGTCTGACCCAGCAGCGGCAATTCTTATGTCCTTATGTTCTTTCGGCTGAAAGTAGGAAGGAACAGCCCAGCTGGAAGGAAGAATGTTGAGTAAGGTAACTGGGATCCCCGGCTGACATGGAAGGCTTTCCTCCAACGTCAGCTCTGACAGTGGAGAAAAGCTTTCCGGGTCAGCTTCAGTGGAGGGGGGCATGCAGCTGGAGGGCAGGAAGGAAGCATGTTTATAAATGGGATCCCTGGCGGTGACAGCGAACGTATTGGCTGCAGGATTGTTCGACCCGTGATAGGGAGGGAGGGTAACTGCTGGACTCGCGAGGGGGTGTGTGCTTTTGACCTGGAGGGGTAGGAACGGAGGCAACTCGCAACAGATCCTTTACTGCGGGGACAAGGCCATTCATCGCTCCATGGGGCGGTGAATGGCCTTGTCCCCGTACCTGTGGCAAGCAGTTGATTTTTTCCCCTGTTCGGTGGGTTACCCACAGCTAGCTGCGGCTTAACAATCACCATAGTAACATAGTAGATGACGGCAGATAAAGACCCGAATGGTCCATCCAGTCTGCCCAACCTGATTCAATTTAAATTTTTTTTTTTTTTTTCTTCTTAGCTATTTCTGGACGAGAATCTAAAGCTTTACCCGGTACTGTGCTTGGGTTCCAACTGCCGAAATCTCTGTTAAGACTTACTCCAGCCCATCTACACCCTCCCAGCCATTGAAGCCCTCCCCTGCCCATCCTCCTCCAAACGGCCATACATAGACGCAGACCGTACAAGTCTGCCCAGTAACTGGCCTAGTTCAATCTTTAATATTATTTTCTGATTCTAAATCTTCTGTGTTCATCCCACGATTCTTTGAACTCAGTCACAGTTTTACTCTCCACCACCTCTCTCGGGAGCGCATTCCAGGCATCCACCACCCTCTCCGTAAAGTAGAATTTCCTAACATTGCCCCTGAATCTACCACCCCTCAACCTCAAATTATGTCCTCTGGTTTTACCATTTTCCTTTCTCTGGAAAAGATTTTGTTCTACGTTAATACCCTTTAAGTATTTGAACGTCTGAATCATATCTCCCCTGTCTCTCCTTTCCTCTAGGGTATACATATTCAGGGCTTCCAGTCTCTCCTCATACGTCTTCTGGCGCAAGCCTCCTATCATTTTCGTCGCCCTCCTCTGGACCGCCTCAAGTCTTCTTACGTCTTTCGCCAGATACGGTCTCCAAAACTGAACACAATACTCCAAGTGGGGCCTCACCAATGACCTGTACAGGGGCATCAACACCTTCTTCCTTCTACTGACTACGCCTCTCTTTATACAGCCCAGAATCCTTCTGGCAGTAGCCACTGCCTTGTCACACTGTTTTTTCGCCTTTAGATCTTCGGACACTATCACCCCAAGGTCCCTCTCCCCGTCCGTGCATATCAGCTTCTCTCCTCCCAGCATATACGGTTCCTTCCTATTATTAATCCCCAAATGCATTACTCTGCATTTCTTTGCATTGAATTTTAGTTGCCAGGCATTAGACCATTCCTCTAACTTTTGCAGATCCTTTTTCATATTCTCCACTCCCTCTTCGGTGTCTACTCTGTTACAAATCTTGGTATCATCTGCAAAAAGGCACACTTTTGCTTCTAACCCTTCAGCAATGTCACTTACATACATATTGAACAGGATTGGCCCCAGCACCGAACCCTGAGGGACTCCACTAGTCACCTTTCCTTCCTTCGAGCGACTTCCATTAACCACCACCCTCTGGCGTCTGTCCGACAGCCAGTTTCTGACCCAGTTCACCACTTTGGGTCCTAACTTCAGCCCTTCAAGTTTGTTCAACAGCCTCCTATGAGGAATTGTATCAAAGGCTTTGCTTAAATCCAAGTAAATTACATCTAGCATATGTCTTCGATCCAGTTCTCTGGTCACCCAATCAAAAAATTCAATCAGGTTCGTTTGGCACGATTTACCTTTTGTAAAGCCATGTTGCCTCGGATCCTGTAACCCATTAGATTCAAGGAAATACACTATCCTTTCTTTCAGCAACACTTCCATTATTTTTCCAACAACTGAAGTGAGGCTCACCGGCCTGTAGTTTCCTGCTTCATCCCTGTGACCACTTTTATGAATAGGGACCACATCCGCTCTCCTCCAATCCCCAGGAATCACTCCCGTCTCCAGAGATTTGTTGAACAAGTCTTTAATAGGACTCGCCAGAACCTCTCTGAGCTCCCTTAGTATCCTGGGATGGATCCCGTCTGGTCCCATCGCTTTGTCCACCTTCAGTTTTTCAAGTTGCTCATAAACACCCTCCTCCGTGAACGGCGCAGAATCTACTCCATTTTCTCGTGTAACTTTGCCAGACAATCTCGGTCCTTCTCCAGGATTTTCTTCTGTGAACACAGAACAGAAGTATTTGTTTAGCACATTTGCTTTCTCCTCATCACTCTCCACATATTTGTTCCCAGCATCTTTTAGCCTAGCAATTCCATTTTTTATCTTCCTCCTTTCACTAATATATCTGAAAAAATTTTTATCTCCCTTTTTTACATTTTTAGCCATTTGTTCTTCCGCCTGTGCCTTCGCCAAACGTATCTCTCTCTTGGCTTCTTTCAGTTTCACCCTGTAGTCATTTCTGCTCTCCTCTTCTTGGTTTTTTTTATATTTCATGAACGCCAACTCTTTCGCCTTTATTTTCTCAGCCACTAGGTTGGAGAACCATATCGGCTTCCTTTTTCTCTTGTTTTTATTGATTTTCTTCACATAAAGGCCCGTAGCCATTTTTATCGCTCCTTTCAGCTTAGACCACTGTCTTTCCACTTCTCTTATGTCCTCCCATCCTAACAGCTCTTTCTTCAGGTACTTTCCCATTGCATTAAAGTCCGTACGTTTGAAATCTAGGACTTTAAGTATCGTGCGGCCGCTCTCCACTTTAGCCGTTATATCAAACCAAACCGTTTGATGATCGCTACTACCCAGGTGAGCACCCACTCGAACATTAGAGATACTCTCTCCATTTGTGAGGACCAGATCCAATATCGCTTTTTCCCTTGTGGGTTCCGTCACCATTTGTCTGAGCAGAGCCTCTTGAAAGGCATCCACAATCTCCCTACTTCTTTCCGATTCCGCAGACGGATCATTCCAGTCCGCATCCGGCAGGTTGAAATCTCCCAACAGCAGAACCTCCTCTTTCCTTCCAAACTTTTGGATATCCACAATCAGATCCTTATCAATTTGCTGCGATTGAGTCGGAGGTCTGTAGACTACACCCACATAGATAGAAGTTCCATCTTCTCTTTTCAGAGCAATCCATATCGCTTCTTCCTCTCCCCAGGTCCCTTGCATTTCGGTCGCTTGGATATTGATCTTTACATAGAGAGCTACTCCTCCACCTTTATGACCATCTCTGTCCTTCCTAAAAAGATTATATCCCGGTATGTTTGCATCCCATCCATGTGATTCACTGAACCATGTCTCTGTGATAGCAACAATATCTAGATCTGCCTCTAATATCAGGGCTTGCAGATCATGAACTTTGTTGCTTAGACTGCGAGCATTTGTGGTCATCGCTTTCCAGCTATTTTTCAGCGATAATCTCCTTTTTCGTATGGATTTTTGTGTCGTTTCACTTTCCGTTGCAATACTAAGAAATGAGTTGCTGATATTGCTTATGTTGCAGCCTTTACTACTATCACATCTTTTCTTTTGCCGGGGGTGGTCTCTATAATTGTGCTTCGTACATACACCACCCCCACCTTCTAGTTTAAATGCCTAGAAAAATATTGTCTAAATTTCTCTGCAAGGTTTCTTTTTCCTGCTGTAGTAATATGTAGCCCATCAGTACAATATAGCTTCTTGTCCTTCCATGTATTTCCCCATCCTCCTATGTACCTGAAGCCTTCTTGATCACACCAGGCTCTGAGCCATCTATTAAAGTCCTCTGTGTTTTTCACTCTTTGCTCTCCTTTTCCATATGCAGGCAGTATTTCAGAAAAAGCTAAAGTCTTTACAAAAGGTTTCACGCCCTCACCAAGCTCCCGAAAAGCTTTCTGTGCTGCAAGTGTGGAGTTGTTGGCCAGGTCATTTGTTCCCAGATGGATAACAACATCAGTGTTAAAATCCTTAGTTTCTTCCTTAATTATAGTCAGTATTTGCCTGGAACTCCTGGTAGCTGAGGATCCTGGAAGACATTTCACTATTTTGGTCTCCTCGCCCTGTGTTCCAAGGTTAATGCCTCTGATGATGGAATCCCCCAACAGTAATAATTTTCTGTTTTTGGCTTTTTTATTTGTACTTAGGGTGCTCTTGTTCTCTTGAGTTTCCTTCATTGGTTCAAGTCCCACCTCCCTTCTGTTTTCCTGAGTATCGCAGTGCACTAGTGGAGCGAAGGAATTCTGTAGAGGTAATATTAGAGAAGGTGGATGTTTCTGTGTTACATGTCGCAGACTTCCTGAGCCTACTGTGACCCATTTATTCCTGGGCTGTTTTATTCTTTGAGGTAGAGGTGGTAAGTTGGTATGATTTTGTGGAGTGATGGAAGCTGCTTTAATTGTATTCAATTCATGTTTAAGTTTGCAGAGCTCCTCCTTAATACTGGCAAGTTGAAGACAGATGGGGCAAGCCTTAAGCCTCCAAATAGTATGTCTTGGAATTAAAGCACCACAGTGATTGCATAGAATAAAGGTCATCTTGATTGGTTGTGAAGTGACTTGATTTGAGTAGTCCTGATTATATGGGTCTCTATATATGAATAGTGGTCCCTGGGGTTGGTGGGACTATAAGTAAGACTACAAGTAAGGCAGAAATATAGGCTCTATACCACCTAAAACACAGTATTTTAAACAAAACTGCAGGTTCTATCAGTGCTACCCTAAAACACAGGATTTATAACAGATTTTCCCTACTTTAGTCACCCTGAGCCACAGGCACCAGAAATATAGGCTCTATACCACCTAAAACACAGTATTTTAAACAAAAATGCAGGAAGAGGAAATAAGATTTAACAGAGGAAAGAGAAGGATTTATTTTTTTGTGCTTTTTGATATTTTTTTTTAGTAAGAAACAGGGAGGAGAAGAGAAATTAAGCAGATATAATGCTGAAAACCAGTGAAAAGAGCAGAATATGAAATGCTGAGTAACTTAGCTTTTAGAAGTTCACAGGGCAGCCTTGTTTCAGCAATGTCATTCTCTACCCTGCATCTCTTCTCTGTATTCCAGTTCATCACGATGTCCAGCTTCTCTCTCTTCCCACACTGTCTCACCTCTCTCTCCCTTGCTGCCTCTTCTGCTGCCCCTGCCTAAAGGCCAGCATCTTTCACTTTCTCTTGACTCCCCTTCCCCCATAGTCTGGCACCTCTGTCTCCTTTCTTCCTTTAGTCCAGCATCTCTCCCCTCCACTCCCAGTGTCTTTCTCTATCCCTCCCTCTTCAGTGGTCCTAATTTGCACCAGTAGCGGCAGTGATGAAAACAAGTCACCTGCTCACCTTCCAGGGTTGTGACATTTTTCAGCATCAGGAAGCCCTACAGTGGTTTGTTTTCAAATTGCCCTATTATGATGCACCATTTCTCCTGGGAAGCTGTGATTGCAGCAGTTAGGGAGCAAAACAGAAAGAAAAAAAAAAGAGAGAAAACAAATTAAATGGGATTAGAACCAAATGGAGATAATTAATAGGAGGAGCACAATAACTTGTTAAATGCTTAATTCTCTAGTGACTGTTTCTGGGAAAGGGAAGAGTTCATGAAGTAGCATTTCTAACCTCTTCATTCTCCTTTTCCAGGGGGAGCTTAACCTTGCTCCCTAAGCTCTGGGAGCAAAGCTTTAAAACTAGCAACTCAGATCATGTCAGAGGTTTATATGCAATGTAAATGTGGAGGGCTATTTTCGAGAGGATATCTAAGTCTGACTTTAGACATTTCCCATAAAACGTCCAAACAGCCATTTTCAAATGGCAAACCACTAGACTTACAATTGTTTTTTGAAAATCATCTACTTGGACATTCAGGCTACCAAAACGTCCAAAGTTATACCTGATTTTTGATTTAAAACAGTCCCAAGTTGGAAAGGTCTAGATTGTCTGAATTTAGACGTAGGAGGGGCCAATCTTCTAATGGACCAGCCTCATAGACATGCCAATAGAGCAGTGGGACACCTTAGAGGGCACTGCTGTGAACATCATAAAAAGAGGTCTTTGTCTGTCTCTCCACCCCCCCCCCCCGTGTCTAGATCCAGTGTCCCACCGGGGTCCTCGCGATGGGTGGGGCCTTACCTCACCTCCGCTGCTTCCTGCGAGGTCTTCTCCGGCTCCAAGATAGTGCTGGGCTGAGCTGGGATGGGTGGCAGAAGCCCTCACAGTGCAGAGCTGCAGCTTCTGCCTGGATCCGAATGCATGCTCCGGAGTTGGCAGGTTCTTATTGCCTCCCTAGCAGTTGCTATTTCTTGCTTGCTACCTGGGGCAGGAGATCGGGGGAGACACAGCTCTCCCTTACTGTCTTCCCTGTCACCAGGTGTCTCTGATGTTTCGATCAGCTCACTGATGCAGAAGACTTTTCCAATAACTGTTTAGGTCGAGAGGTCGTTTTCCAAGCGGTGACCGCCGTTGAGCTAATTACGGCAGCCTGCAGAGTGAACCTAGCAGGCTGCCGGGGCCTCCGTAGCACATTTCCTCTGACGTCAGGGGCGGGACCGTGGCAGAGGCAACGTGCTTCGGAGGCCAATGGCAGCCTGCTAGGTTCACTCTCCAGGCTGCCGTAATTAGCTTAGCGGCAGTCACAGTGCAGAAGACGACCTCTTGCTGGCTGCGGGAAGCAGCTTGGAGGACTGTCGCAAGGGCCTCGGCAGGACGCTAGATCTGGCAGCTTAATTAGCTTTAAAGGGGGCAATCCGGAGGACGCTGTGGGGGAAGTCAAAGAAGACAGGCAGGCACTCACCGATGCTAGGGAGAGCCTTATTGGGCGCGGGCATTTAAAAAAGTACGATGGGGTGGAAATGGGGTGTTTTAAAAAAAAAAAAGTGTCTTTGCTGCATAAGACGCACCGACATTTCCACCCACTTTTGGGTGGAAAAAAAGTGTGTCTTATGGAGCGAAAAATATGGTAGTCTACTTAGGGCTAATGCTAGTTATGCCACTATTTAGCTCATCTCTGTATGTGAGAGCTCACCACACTCTCTGTTCTTATGAGAATCTCTCACAGTCCTGAAACTAAGGAATACTGAGTTCCACTGTTTATCATAAAATAAATGAACTGTTTTAATTTCATATAGGCCTATTAATTATATACTTTGTACAAGTGGCTGGGTATTCACTTTGCCCCTGTGAAGAACACAACTGCAACTCTCGTTCAGGACCAGTTTAAGCATTTTCTGGTCATTAATGCTTCTGTTCTCTCAGAAATAAAACTGTACTACAGTGAGGTTATGATTGTTTAAAACCTAAAAAAGGAAACCCTTTTGTTATGTCTTGTCTGTTACATTCAACAATCGATGTTCTCCTCCTATTAACAGAAACTCGTGTGTTCACCTCTCCAACCCTCATCTTCAGAAAATGAAAGAAGATATCTTATACCATCTTGATCTTGGGACAGGCACCCATGACTTTCCAGCCTTGTTTGGAGATATAAAGGTAGAATATTACATTTATTTTTATTTATGTATTGTAAAACTTCTATTCTGCATATACCTTTGCAGGCAACATTAAAAACATAAATAATATATAATTCATACTTCTAATGCAAAAGGCATATGAGCCTTGAGCCAGTGGGTTATTCACTTGTAATCGCAAGTTATGTAAAAAGCATCATCTACTGTATTTTTTTTCGGCTCCGCCTTCTCTGTCTCTTCTCTATGCACATGCCCTCATTTTATTTCCTTCTACCCGCGAGTTAAAGGTGTCTTTCTGATATGCTCTTCTCTCAGTTTGTTATTTATGGGATTTATGATTTATTTAGAGGCTTATTTAGTACTACAGAGGTCCCCAGGTTGCCTAGGTGGAGACATAGACTCTCAATGTCAGAGGTATGTAGTTTGGAAGGAAACCCTTTTGAAGGGCACTTACCTAGCCAGCCTGCACTAATATTTTAGTGGCTTGACGACCGTTCCCCTTGTAGCATAGCTCACTCCAGTTTTTACCGGAACTGGAGCACAGGCATCTATGTCGGTCCTGAGAGCTTTATCGGTTGCCAGCTGTGTCCACCCGCTCCCCCCCGAAAAAAAAAGATGCATGTGAGGGTTTGGGGTATTAGATTTTAAGTCAGTGTCACTGGTAGCCCGAAGAACTAAGCATGAAGAAATGTATGCTTGTTTGAGGCAGGAGTCTTCACCATTTCCCAGTTACTGTTTAAGCTGAAGCAGGAACAGCACCAGCAGAATTGTGAGTATAGTCTATTGTAATGTATGGGAGACATCGGGCTGGGAGGGGGTGTCTTTTAATTGCATTTTGGGGGGTTTATGAGGCTTGAGTTTGGATCCCCTACCTCCAAAACCCCTTTCCAACATTTTTTGAATTTTTATTTAGTTTTCTTAGGCTGTTTTTTGGGTGCTAAAATGCTTCCATGGTGGCCGTCTTGGGTTTTTCAATCTGATTATAAAACACCTCAGTTTTGATTAAAATCATTAGAAATGGACTCCTTATGCTAGATTTGTGCTGGATGGCCACGTGCTGCAGGATACATAAGGGGGGCAAGAGCCATGGACATAGTTCCCTCTGGTCCCTCTAAAGTGATAGAGTCTCAGGTGGCTTAGTTTATGGGAAAAAATCCCCCCTGGAACCAGTGAAGCGCAGATGCACAGACTTCTCTGGGCCCATGAGGAGACAAGGGGAGTCCCTGCAGGTATCCTATCCAGGGTTTCACTCCTGATTTTGTCTGACTTATGTTTGAAGCTTATAAGGGCTCTGGGAACCTAAATGTGTTGTCTGGGGTCATGCTGGTTGTTGCGCATAGGGATTTTCCCTCACAGAATGGTTCTTATTCAGAAACAGCAGGTCCAGTCAGAGAATGATTGAGATGACTGGAAGTCATATTCTATGCCTTTACTCCCTTCAATGAAGTCTCAGATAGGAGCCTCCAGTCAGGGGTCTGTGATGGCTCTGGACCAGAGGGAAGACCCAATGGTGTGCCACCTTATTAAGGCGGCAGTTTTGCTGGAGGTGATCACTGAATCCGTCTGAGTTTAAAAACTTGAGCCCCTGCAGACCTTCTTTGCTCAGTGTTCTGTCATGAGCAATTCTAAGTTTCAGACCACCTTTTTTCCTTCACATTCGGACATTACAGTAATGTTAACAGAGCATTTGGAAACTCCAGAGGGCCATTTGTGGGTTGCCAGGACTATGGAAAAGTTGTATCCACTGGTTCCGGATTTCCAAGAGCTGTTTGTCCCACCTAAAGTGGATTCACTAATGGCACAGGTTACCATGTACTTCTCTCCCTAGTGAAGGTGGAGTAATTTAAAAAGGATGTGCAAAATTGGAAGATGGATTTAGTCATGAAGAGGCAATTTGAGACCTTAGTTCTGGAGCTCAAGGTGATGGCAGTGGCTTCCTTTTTTGCATGCGCCTGCCATACCATCCTTACCTTCCTATATCAGGCTCTGACTGTGGAGGACACCTATCCCTAGTTGCTATTGTTGGGGGTGGATTATGTAGTGAAAGCTCTCTATGTTCAGTGGGGTCCTCTGGACTGAGATAGAGGTTCAGAGGCTCCAGGGGAGATCCAACATCAGGTTCTCACCAAGCAGCAGCCTCCAAGAAGTCTCAATGATGCCAGGCCAGAGCCAACCTCCCCTGGATAGGAGAATGGTTGTCAGCTTACTGGGAAGTCTGGGCAAGGATTTACTCAGACCACTGGGTGCTGGACATCATTCAAGAGGGCTACAAGCTGGAATACTATTTCCCCCTGCCCCAGAAAAGGCGAGCAGGGTCCTAGCCATGGTATAACGGCTTCTTGGTATTCTGGCTGTAGAACCCATTCCCACTAGAGAGTTGAGCTTGGGAAGATACTCTATATACTTTATCATTTCTAAGAAAGGCTCAGACGACTGAAGGCCAATTCTGGATCTGAAGTCAGTGCTGAAAGTGCCTTGGTTCCGGATGGAAGAGGCTTACTCTGAATATTGGGGGCACATCCATGTCTGCACTGGTGGCTTCAGACTGAGTGCCTGTTGAAAGGCTTGCCTCTCTGCATCTCCTCTTGGGTTATTCTGATGACAGATGCCAGTCTTTATGGCTGGTGGGGTCATTGTGAGGGTCACCCAGTTTAGGACCAATGGTGAAATGTCCATCAACAGATTGGAGCTGTGAGCCATCCGGTTAGCACTGCAGTCCTTCGAGACTGCCCTGGAAGGAAAGGCTGTCAGGGTTTTCTCAGACAATGCCAAGGCTATGGCATATGTCAACAGACAAGGAAGCACCAAGAGTGCTCTATTGAGAATAGAAACCCAGTTGTTTCACGTTGGCCGTGGTACAAATGTTGCAAATTTCAGCTTCATCCAACTCATTTCACACAGGGTCCAGATTCAAATAGATAGAGTAATTATTTAATTATTCTCCCATTTGACATACAAGACCCCAGCTCCAATGAACGCCTGATAACAACACTGGAAACTGTAGATAAATGGATGAAGAACCATAAACTGAAACTGAATGCAGAGAAAACCAAATTCCTACTACTAGAGAAGGAACAAAAGCAATCTTTAACAGAACTGGAAGTAAATACAATCAAATATCCCATACAGAGCACTCTAAAAATTCTAGGAATACAATTAGATAGACGCTGCACTATGCAGACACAGATACACAAAGTCATACAGAAGGCATTCTTCACCATGCGAAACCTAAGAAAAATAAGAAATTTCTTTACCAAAGAACACTACAAGATCATTGTACAATCCCTCACACTCAGTAACTTGGATTACTGCAACAGCCTCTACCTAACATGTTCCAACAATATGATAAAACAACTACAGACAGTTCAGAACACTGCCATCAGACTCATCTACTGTCTCAGCAAATTTGACCACATCACTCCCGCCTATATAGACTCTCACTGGCTTCCGATAAAAGCAAGAACTCAATTCAAGTTCTATTGTCTGCTGTTTAAGATAACCCATGGAACTGCCCCCTGTTACCTAAACAACCGCCTAAACCGCTACCTCTCATCCAGATCAAGAAGAACTTAAAACCTATTCACCTTCCCACCTAATAATGGAACCCGTCTTAAGAAACTATACGACAGCTTATGTAATTTATCTAGATAATCTTTATTACGCAATTCTTTTGGTAATGTCCAAATCTCCTATAATTTGTATTCCGCCTTGAACAATATATAATGTATAATGTATTCAAAATTAATTTTCCTATGAACTGTTTTCCTACCTTCTTCTACTCTATGTTTATAACCTAACTAATTTATTTTTCTCAAGTACTTTAGCAAGAATGTGAGCCTTTGGGACAGTCAGGGAACTCTAAGTACTCTCTCTTCATCTTAATTAATCTTACTTATTTCATTTCTTCTGTTTCTACTGTAAACCGCTTAGAACTTCACGGTACAGCGGTATATAAGAAATAAAATTATTATTATTATTATTTAAATTTTCCAGCTTCCTATGGGATAAGAACATAAGAACATAAGCAGTGCCTCCGCCGGGTCAGACCATAGGTCCATCCTGCCCAGCAGTTCGCTCCCGCGGCGGCCCAAACAGGTCACGACCTGTCTGAATCACCAGAAGGGGCTCCCTTGCCACCTTGGTTTCTCATTGAAGTCCTATCTTCCCATCGTAGTCCTAACCCTCCGGTCTTGCACATGCACGACCTGTTGGGTTTCTATACTTATTACCTGGTTAGCTTTCTATACTTGTGTTACATCCCAGCTCCTCCCTCAGTATCCCACGATCCCTTTATCCCTCAGGAATCCGTCCAATCCCTGTTTGAATCCCTGTACCGTACTCTGCCTGATCGCTTCCTCCGGTAGCGCATTCCAAGTGTCCACGACCCTTTGGGTGAAAAAAAACTTCCTTGCATTTGTTTTGAACCTATCTCCCTTCAGTTTCTCCGAATGCCCCCTCGTACTTGTTGTCCCCTTCAGTCTGAAGAATCTGTCCCTATCCACCCTCTCTATGCCCCTCATGATCTTGAAGGTCTCTATCATATCTCCCCTGAGCCTCCTTTTTTCCAGAGAGAAGAGCCCCAGCCTATCCAACCTCTCGGCGTATGGGCAGTGTTCCAGCCCTTTTACCAGTTTCGTTGCTCTCCTTTGGACTCTCTCAAGTACTGCCATGTCCTTCTTGAGGTGTGGCGACCAATACTGAACGCAGTATTCCAGATGTGGATGCACCATCGCTCGATACAATGGCATGATGACTTCCCGCGTCCTGGTTGTTATGCCCCTCTTTATGATGCCCAGCATCCTGTTGGCTTTTTTCGAGGCTGCTGCGCACTGTGCAGATGGCTTCAGTGATGCATCCACCAGCACACCCAAGTCTCTCTCAAGTCTGCTGTCTCCCAACAATGCCCCCCCCAATTTGTAGTTGAACAACAGGTTCTTTTTCCCTATATGCATGACCTTGCATTTTTCCACGTTAAAGCGCATTTGCCATTTGTTTGCCCAGTCTTCCAGCTTGTCCAGGTCCCTTTGCAGGTCCTCACACTCCTCCCTGGACCTAACTCTATCGCACAGTTTGGTATCATCTGCAAATTTTATAACCTCGCACTTTGCCTCCTTTTCCAGGTCATTGATAAATATGTTGAAGAGTAACGGCCCCAGCACCGATCCCTGTGGCACACCGCTCGTGACTCCCCGCCAGTCAGAATATTGGCCCTTCACTCCGACCCTCTGCAGTCTACCCGACAACCAGTGCTTGATCCATCTGTGCACATCCCCTCCCACCCCGTGGTTCCACAGCTTCCTAAGCAGCCTTTCATGTGGCACCTTGTCGAAAGCCTTTTGAAAATCGAGGTAAATGATGTCTATGGGTTCCCCATTGTCCACCCGACTGCTTATTCCCTCAAAGAAGTACAGAAGGTTCGTTAGGCACGACCTTCCCTTACAGAATCCGTGCTGGCTTGTTCTCAGTAGGCCATTCCTCTCGATGTGCTCGCAAATGCCGTCCTTGATCATAGCTTCCACCATCTTCCCTATAATTGAAGTCAGGCTCACCGGCCTGTAGTTCCCGGGGTCACCCCTCGATCCCTTCTTGAAGATAGGTGTGACATTCGCCAATTTCCAGTCCTCTGGTACCTCACCAGTTTTCAAGGATAGGTTGCAAACATGCTGGATTGTGCCCGCTATTTCTTGTCTTAGTTCCTTCAGAACCCTTGGGTGGATCCCGTCCGGGCCCGGTGATTTACCGCATTTTAACCTGTCTATCTGTTCGAGGACATCCTCCTTACTTACCTCTATGTGCTCCAATTTTTCGGCCTGTTCCCCACTCATGAGCTCCTCTGAGTCCAGTATATTAGATGTGTCTTCGCTCGTGAAAACCGACGAGAAGAACGTGTTCAACCTCTCAGCTACCTCTTTATCCTCCTTAATCACTCCCTTCCTATCCCCATCGTCCAACGGCCCCACCTCCTCTCTCGCTGGTCGCCTCCCCTTTACATAACTGAAGAATGCCTTGAAGTTTTTCGCCTCCCTGGCCAGCCCCTCTTCGTATTCCCCTTTCGCTTTTCTAACCTCTTGGTGGCATTCCTTTTGGCATTTCCTGTGCGCCTGGTGATTTTCCTCCGTTGGATCCTTTTTCCATCTCCGGAAGGATACTTTTTTGTCATTTATTGCCCTCTTTACTTCAGTTGACATCCAAACCGGGTCCTTTGATCGCTTGTTCTTGCAGCCTTTCCTGAAACTGGGGACGTACATTCTTTGTGCTTCCTGCAGGGTGTCCCTGAATAGGGTCCAGGCGCTTCCCACAGTCTCCATCCTAAAGATGTTTCTGAGCTTCCTCCCCACCATTTCCCTCATAGCAACATAGTTCCCTTTCTTGAAGTTGAGCGCAGTTGTTGCGGTCCTCCTTACTATGGGTGTCCCCCTTTCTAATGTGAATCTGATCGCGTTGTGATCACTGTTGCCTAGTGGTCCTCCCACTTCTACCCCTCTTGCAGGCCCCCCTAATCCATTTAGGATGAGGTCAAGAGTAGCACCCCCTCGCGTCGGTTCTTTGACTAGTTGCTCCATGAAGCAGTCCCTCACAGCTTCTACAAATCCTGTTTCCCTAGTGCAGTTGGAGTGACCCGTACTCCAGTCTATTCCCGGGTAGTTGAAGTCCCCCATCACTGTTACACTTCCAGTCCTGCATTCCTGTCTCAATTCCGCTTCCAAGTCGTGTCCGACTCCTTCTGGCGTACCAGGTGGGCGATAGTACAGCCCCAGTTTTATGCCTGCACCCTTGTTTCCCGGCAATTTGACCCATAGCGATTTCAGCCCCTCTGCCTTCGTTGCCATAACCATCCCGACCGAGTGGATAGAGTCCTTTATATATAGTGCTATGCCTCCCCCCTTCTTGTGGGTCCTGTCCCTCCTGTAGAGCTTGTACCCCGGCAGCGCCACATCCCATTGATTTTCCTCTGTCCACCAGGTTTCTGCAATTCCAATTATATCTAGGTCCTCCCCCTTGGCCACGACTTCTAGTTCACCCATCTTGGCCATGAGGCTTCTTGCATTTGCGTATAAGCACCGCAGGTCCCGTCGTTTTTCCTCCACCTCTGCATTTACCTGGGCCGCCTGCCCTTGGATTTCGGGCAGTTCTCCCGTTCCCTGTGCTTCTGCTTTGCCCTCAGCCTTTACCCTCTTAGCTTTCAGCTTCCCCACATTCCTGCTACCCCACTTCCCCGTTTTTCCTCTGGGTTTTCTAGTCCTACCGGCCCCCTCCTGGGCTATCATCCCTTGAGCCTCTGTTTGATCCCCCTCACCTTGTGGTACCTCTATATTGCCCTCAGCTTTCGCCTTCGTGCCACCCAGTCCCCCTGTGTCTCCATGCCCCTTAGTCTTCTCCCAGCAAGCTCCCTTTACCTGATGTTTCCCTCGCTGTCTGATCATAAGATCCTCCGGTCCCTCTGCTTCCTCCCTGCAGTCAGCCCGTTCAGCATCTGTTCTGGATACTGTTGTCCGAAGCGTCAACATCAGATCAGCTGTCGGCTTTCCCCCTCTCCTCAGTTTAAAGCCATCTCGATCTCCTTCCTCACATTGGCTGCCAATAGTCTAGTTCCCGCTGTGCTCAGGTGCAGGCTGTCCCGCCGGTAGAGCTTGCTCTTTCCCCAGAAGGACGTCCAGTTCCTCACAAAGTGGAAGCCCTCCTCCTGGCACCATCTCCTCAACCATGCATTCACAGCCTGGAGGTCTGCCTGCCTCTTTGCATCTGCTCTCGGTACAGGCAGGATCTCTGAGAATGCTATCCTCCGTGTGCTCCGCTTCAGCTTTCGTCCCAGGACCCTGAACTGGTCAGTCAGTGTGGCCATGCTGAAGTTCCTCCGGCTCACTTCATTCGTTCCGACGTGGATTATTAACGCAGTCTCCTCTGTCTCTGCTCCGTCCAGGATTATCTCGATCCTATCAGTGATGTCTCGTGTCTTGGCCCCTGGGAGACAAGTCACTAGCCGGTCCTCCCTTCCTCCAGCTACGTGACTGTCTACCTCTCTCAAGATCGAGTCTCCCACCACAATAGCAGACTTCCCTTTCCTCAGCAACCTCCTCTGCCTCAGGTCCGTGTCCTTGGTGTAGTGCGGTGTCTCTCCCTCGGGGTCCCGGTGAGTCGCGGTCTCCTCCTCTTGCGTGGTTCCTCCGCTAGGTCCTTCCCCGGTGTCGCCTTGTGGATCCTGGGTCTCGTCTGCCGACATCCGTCTGTGCAGCTGCTGGTCCCGTTCCTCCATCTTCCTATAGGCCTCCTCGATGAATCTCTCGAGGTCTCTCACCTGGTCCACAATGGGGCCTGCTCCGTCTGTGTTCTGGGTTGACCAGCTCGTCTCCTCTGTGGTGCGCAGTCCCTCCAGTTCCTGGACCCTGACCCTCAATCTGCCGACCTCCATCCTCAGGCTTTCCAGTTCCTGACACCGACTGCATATGTACTGGCATATGTATGCCATTTAATCTCATATTAAAGCTGTCTGCACTAGAGAATGACACGGTGACAAATTTCATCACCATTCCCGTCCCTGCAGATAACCACGGGAAACAATCCCATGTCATTCTTTAGTGTTTATCTCAACCTCAGTCCTTCTACACCAGCATACTTCCATGCAAGGCTTGAGGGTCAGTGGCTGTGTCCACTTTCTTCCCTCTCTCCTTAAAGAATGACATGGAGATGGTGTCCTGCGGGAACAGGACTGGTGATGAATTTTGTCAGCATGTCATTCTCGAGTTTGCACCATTTTAGTCTGAATAATACTGCTAGTCAAATTATCAATTTTATGCATCTGGGAGATTGATTGGTCCTCCAGAGCTAGAATCCTAGATGACTATTATAGCATTGAATTCAAAAATCCTGAACAATCTAATCTAATCTAATCTTTGGTTTATACACTGGGTCATCCCCCAGTGGAGCTCGACTCGGTTCACATATAATTAAGGGCTCCTTTTACTAAGGCGCGTTAGCATTTTTAGCGCGCGCTAACCACGTGCTAACCAAAAAATACTAACACCAGCTCTATGGAGGCATTAGCGTTTAGCACGTGCAGTATTGTAGCGAGCGCTAAGCACGCGCTAAAACCGCTAGCGCACTTTAGTAAAAGGAGCCCCAAGACTAGAGTACATAGCAGAAAACATAGAAGAAGGAAGAACTAATTAAAAACTAAAGTACATTAAGAAAAGCATAAGAAAAATAACTATAATGTTATCATTTCATTGAGGCTCTGGTTAAACCATTTAAAAATTGCGAGCACAACAAAGTTTTCATAAATTTATGAAATAATTGCAGCTGATCTAAAAGCCTAATGGCGTCAGGATGTTCATTCCAGATCTCTACAAACTTGAAAACAAAAGATCAACTGAGCTTCCCAGCAGATTTAATTCCCTTAAAGGAAGTGAAGGCTAACTTATATCTTTGTGTGTTTCTCAAATGACAAATTCTAAGGGTATTCCAAAATAAGAGGATAATTCCAGTGCAAGGAGTCTAGCTCTGTCCAGATAGAGTCTAATGTAAGTTAGAAACA
Organism: Geotrypetes seraphini; assembly: GCF_902459505.1. Lineage (NCBI taxonomy): Eukaryota > Metazoa > Chordata > Amphibia > Gymnophiona > Dermophiidae > Geotrypetes > Geotrypetes seraphini. The sequence goes on from NC_047085.1 coordinate 358,777,840, forward strand.
TAGAAACATGATGACAGATAAATGTCAAATGGCCCATCTAGTCTGCCCATCCGCAGTAACCATTAGCTCTTTCTCTCTCTGAGAGATCCCACATGCCTATCCCAGGCCCTTTGAATTCAGACATAGTCTCTGTCTCCACCACCTCTTCTGGAAGACTGTTCCACGCATCTACCACCCTTTCTGTAAAAAAGTATTTCCTTAGATTACTCCGGAGCCTATCACCTCTTAACTTCGTCCTATGCCCTCTCATTGCAGAGTTTCCTTTCAAATGAAAGAGACTCGACCCATTCGCATGTACGTTACATAGGTATTTAAACGTCTCTATCTTATCTCCCCTCTCCCACCTTTCATCCAAAGTATGCAGATTGAGATCTTTAAGTCTGTCCCTATATGCCTTATCACGAGGATCACACACCATTTTAGTAGCCTTCCTCTGGACCGACTCCATCCTTTTTATATCTTTTTGAAGGTGCAGCCTCCAGAATTGTACACAATATTCATCTGGTTTCACCAACGGTTGTAATTTATTTAATTGAAACCATACAGCACTTTTACTCGAACACAGCACTGGCACTAGCAGAAGTCCTGAGGCCAATATTATAATCGTACTGTGCATCCTCTTCTCCTTCACGATGTTTGGCTGCTTCCTCTGGGTGAGGCATTTCATTGCCAACCAGTACGGCTGATTATAACATCGTATGAACAAGCAGGTAGATCCCTCTCAGCATCACTCCACCACAAGGACTGGGATGAAATCTCATCCAGAAAGACAGGTTTAAATGCTGCTGTCTCAAATAGGAGCCCTTCCATAGCACCTGTACAATGGAAGCTGCGCTAGCGGTTTTAGTGCGCGCGTAGCGCATGCTACATTACTGCGCGCGCTACATGCTAATGCCTCCATAGAGCTGGCATTAATATTTTCTGCGTAGCGTGGGGATTAGCACGCGCTAATCTTTAGCGCATGCTAAAAATTCTAGCACACCTTAGTAAAAGGAGCCCTTAGAATAGGAACTGAGCAAAACCTGCTGTTTTGCTTGACTAAAGCAACGCATTGGGCTAAAGCTGTCATGTCTACGCCTACCAAAAAGGCATATTATATATATTGGTATTAGATCCCTAGTATGTCCCTAGTGTACTGAAAAACCATGCACTGTAACTATGGTATATTATGTATATCAACCTGTAACCTGTTTTGAGCTCTTTTGTGGAAAACAGGATAGAAAATGGATTAACCCCTCCTTTTACAAAACTACACTAGTGTTTTTTCGTGCAGGCCAGCGCGCTGAATGCTTTGCGCTGCTCCCAATGCACATAGGTATTCTATGAGCATCGGGAGCAGCGAGGAGCCTTCAGCAAGCCGGCCTGTGCTAAAAAACGCTAGCGCGGATTTATAAAAGGGAGGGTAAATATATAATATATGTAAAATTTTTATTAGTGAGTCAGGCAAGAAGAGAAAGTGAACTAATACAATCAGTGTTCTTTCATTGGTATTTTACAGTTTCACATTAAGGTGTGCAATACACTGAATAATTTGGCTTTTTGTTTTGCTTTTTTTTCCCTTGTGGAATACTTGCCATCTCAGTTTGTATGTGTTGGAGGCAGCCCTTCTCGAATGAAAGCTTTCAGCAAATACATCACTGGAGAGCTGGGACTGGGCGATCCCAACGCTGATGTTCCAAACATCTGCGCAGGAACAGACCGTTATGCCATGTACAAAGTAGGACCAGTGTTATCGGTCAGCGTAAGTAATGATATTTTTCTAGCATCTTCCACAGCTTTTTTTTTTTTCTTTTAATAAATGTCTAAGAGCCTAAGAACAGTTTTAGGTCTTCATGCTAAATCCTAGGCATATTAGAGTGTACTGTCTGAAACTGTGAGCAGTGCATGGTTGGGCCACATGTTGCCTGTTATTTGTCATGGTGACCCACTAAGCAAATGAAAGGAATCTTGAACTTCTGTGGCCACCTTAAGCATGTTGAAGATTGTTTTTTAAAAGCTTAATTTCAGTAGGTGACAAAATGATTTTCACTAATAGGGACATGGATATTGGGGTAACGGGAATTTTTGAAAATCACTTGCTCTGCAGACAGCAGCATGGATATTGTTTCACAACTGTAGTAGGACCATTCCCAGGAGGAGATTAAATCAGGGGGAGACAACGATTGCGCAGTTTTGCATTGTGCTAAAATATAGGTCATCCTAGGGAAGTTCACCTACTTTTTCTCAGCCCAGTATATATTTGTTAGCTGAATAGTTTGCTTTTTCCAATTCCATTGTCTTAACAGTTTCTTCAAATTCTGGTTTGTTTTCAGCATGGAATGGGCATTCCCTCAATTTCAATCCTGTTGCATGAACTGATCAAATTGCTGTACCATTCCAAATGCTCTGATGTCACCATTATTCGCATCGGCACATCCGGGGGAATAGGTAACTGTTTCTTTCTTACAGCTGGAACTGCATGTTAGTGCTTTATTGTTTATAGTCACCTGGATGTTGCAAAGTTGTTCAAGTTTTTATTTAAAATTTGATGTACAAGCTTTGTCATAAAATTTCAAAGCGTAATACAAATCTAAAATGGGAGGCCAATACAATACATATATACAATAATAGACAGGCATACAAGTGACAGGACTGGTACAGAATGGAAGAGGGGAGGAAGTACAATAGTTATTGTAGAGGAAGAACATATCAGGAGAAACACAACAGGGTGGGATTAGAGTAAAAATAGAAAAAAAATAAAAAATCACACTGGTTACCTATGCAATAAAGAGTGCAGTTTAAGATTGTTGCGATTATACATCAGACGTTGTATCATGCTTCCCCAAAGATCTTACAAGAATTCTTTGAGATCTATAAACCGAGAAGAGAGCTTAGAGATGTAAATGGGATGAAATTGAGTTTAGAGGGTAGAATGTCGACTATGCATGCTAGGATCGGAGCATCAGTGATATCTGGATGGCGTAGAACTATGGAATGCCTTAACATAGTAGCATAGTAACTTAGTAGATGACAGCAGATAAAGACCCGAATGGTCCATCCAGTCTGCCCAACCTGATTCAGTTTAAATTTTTTTCTTCTTAGCTATTTCTGGGCAAGAATCCAAAGCTCTACCCGGTACTGTGCTTGGGTTCCAACTGCCGAAATATCCATCAAAACCTACTCCAGCCCATCTACACCCTCCCAGCCATTGAAGCCCTCTCCAGACCATCCTCCCCCAAACAGCCATATACAGACACACAGACCGTGCAAGTCTGCCCAGTACTGGCCTTAGTTCAATATTTAATATTATTTTCTGATTCTAGATCCTCTGTGTTCATCCCATGCTTCTTTGAACTCAGTCACCGTTTTCCTCTCCACCACCTCTCTCGGGAGCGCATTCCAGGCATCCACAACCCTCTCCATAAAGTAGAATTTCCTAACATTTCCTTGCCTGATATCCTACAGTTTTGTGTGGGGAGGATGAATTTTAAGATGCTGAAAACTCAATTATTTGCCAATGCCTTCTTATGCTAAGATATATTTTAGTTGATAATTGCCTTCTAAAATTTTTCTGACATCAACGTATGATTTAAAACTTGCTTATATTTCTGAATTGATTGAATTTGTGCTTTATCCAGGGACGATTAACGATGTTTTTAGACATGTCTATGTTATATGTGATAATCGGAGGGAAACAAGATTTTATGTACCGGTATGTGGTATGGAAAAAGCATAGTTGTATGCGGTATATCAATTTTTAAATAAATAAATTTTAACTCGTACGGTTTGTTGCAATAGTCAAAGACAAACCTCATGATTAGACCTGCTTAGATTATTCCTCCCTCCAGATATTGGCGTCTGCCTTTCTGTGAAGGTAATTTAAGTCAAATCAATGCATATTGGTTGCATATCCAAAACCAGACAAGTTGCCTCCTTGTACCCAATTCTGCCAATGGGAGTGATTGTACACTATGGGGGAAATTTTATACATCGGAGTCAAAAATGAAGATACCACAATGGAAAGCACTTAGCGTCAGTTCCACAATGGCTTCTGGGTATGCCTAAGCCACTATAGAATGCTAATCCAAAGATGCTTTGGTGTCTCAAAGGTTAGGCATGCCAACATATGCCATTTCAATGGCTGGTGTATTCTATAAGTTGTCCGCATCGCTTGGTGACACACCCAGGATATGCCAATGTAATGTAGGTTTGCAGTTGGAGCCTCAATTTAGCTGTCAGGTTTTAGAATTGCATTTCACATGGGTAAAGAAGAACCCATAGTATTGACTGCTGTGCTTTTCACTTATTTATTTATTTAATAATTTATATTCTGCATATCCTACAATTCTATGTGGATTACAAATTATTCAGGTATTCAAGCATTTTTCCCTATCTATCCAGGTGGGCTCATACTCTTGTCTAATGTACCTGGGGCACTGGGAGATTAAAGGGCAAATTCTATAAGAAGCGCCGAATTAGGCACGGTTCAGCGCGATTCAAGTAAAATTGGGTGCTGTTTAATGAATCACACTGAGCGGCACCTATTTTGGAGGCGCCCAATAAATAGGCCAGCTCTAGGCACAACTAAAAATCAGGCATCTATCTGATCGCTTAAGCACGCTTAAGAGCAGCGATTCTGCAACAAGGCGCCTAACACATAGCCACGCCCATGCCTAACGTGCATAGCGCCTATTTTTTGGAGGCCGCCTAAATTTTTAGAGGCGCCTTGTCGCAGAATCGCTCTTTCTTGACATGTGCCTAAGTTTCAATTATTAATGATTAAAAAGCTTAATTGAGCTTGTTAATCAATGTAGATAGGCACCTATCTAGTTGGGGGCCTCCGAAATAGGAGCCTAACATTAGGCGCCGGTTACAGAATTTGGGCCTAAGCGACTTGCCCAGGGTCACAAGGAGCAGTGCAAGATTTGAACCCACAACCCCAGGGTGCTGTAGCTGTAGCTCTAACCACCACATCACATACTCCCCTTTGAGTGTTAATTCTACTTTCTCTTGTTTACCCACCTACTTAGGGCACCTTTTACAAAGGTGCGCTAGTGTTTTTAGCGCACGCACAAGATTAGTGCGCGCTAGCTGAAAAATTACCGCCTGCTTAAAAGGAGGCGGTAGCGGCTAGTGCGCGCTAAAACTGCTAGCACACCTTTGTAAAAGGAGCCCGTAATGCGCCTATTTAATTGGTTAGCAGACTGAATACCACTGCTAACTGAATAAGTGCTGGCTCTGCTCAAGCTCTACCCACACATCACTCCAGGCATTAATCAGACAATGTTACAGAGGTCAGAGCTGATATTTGGTAGTACTGCCTGATTAAGTGCTGCAAAGCAAAACAAAGAAAAATCCAACGAGTCTGCAGTAAAAGGCGAACACCAAAAATAAGAAAGAAACTGCAGATGGGAGTGTTCAAGGACAGGAATCTTTATTTAAAAACCATATAGATTTGTAATCCTTTAAAAATGACTCTCATATACATGGAATAAGGACCCTACACGGTCCGTGTTTCAGAGAAACACTCCTTCCTCAGGGGTCCAAGATGTCCAATGTATCACATGTAGAGAGTGATGCAGAAAACAACGTAGTAATATGGTCATCAAAATTTTCAAATCTGATGTGAAAAATTCTCCTTCTGAGCTGATACTGGAGAATTTTTCGCATCAGATTTGAAAATTTTGATGACCATATTACTACCGTATTTTCGCGGATATAACGCGCGCGTTATACGTGATTTTACGTACCGCGCATACCCCTCGCGCGTTATATGCCTGAGCGCGGTATACAAAAGTTTTTAAACATAGTTCCCACCCCGCCCGACGCCCGATTCACCCCCCCAGCAGGACCACTCGCACCCCCACCCCGAACGACCGCTCGCACGCGCTCCCACCCGCACCCGCATCCACGATCGGAGCAAGAGGGAGCCCAAGCCCTCTTGCCCGGCCGACTCCCCGACGTCCGATACATCCCCCCCCCGGCAGGACCACTCGCACCCTCACCCCGAAGGACCGCCGACTCCCCAACAATATCGGGCCAGGAGGGAGCCCAAACCCTCCTGGCCACGGCGACCCCCTAACCCCACCCCGCACTACATTACGGGCAGGAGGGATCCCAGGCCCTCCTGCCCTCGACGCAAACCCCCCTCCCTCCAACGACCGCCCCCCCCCAAGAACCTCCGACCGACCCGCGACCCCCCTGGCCGACCCCCCCACCCCCCTTCCCCGTACCTTTGGAAGTTGGCCGGACAGACGGGAGCCAAACCCGCCTGTCCGGCAGGCAGCCAACGAAGGAATGAGGCCGGATTGGCCCATCCGTCCTAAAGCTCCGCCTACTGGTGGGGCCTAAGGCGCGTGGGCCAATCAGAATAGGCCCTGGAGCCTTAGGTCCCACCTGGGGGCGCGGCCTGAGGCACATGGGCCAAACCCGACCATGTGTCTCAGGCCGCGCCCCCAGGTGGGACCTAAGGCTCCAGGGCCTATTCTGATTGGCCCACGCGCCTTAGGCCCCACCAGTAGGCGGAGCTTTAGGACGGATGGGCCAATCCGGCCTCATTCCTTCGTTGGCTGCCTGCCGGACAGGCGGGTTTGGCTCCCGTCTGTCCGGCCAACTTCCAAAGGTACGGGGAAGGGGGGTGGGGGGGTCGGCCAGGGGGGTCGCGGGTCGGTCGGAGGTTCTTGGGGGGGGGCGGTCGTTGGGGGGAGGGGGTTTGCGTCGAGGGCAGGAGGGCCTGGGATCCCTCCTGCCCGTAATGTAGTGCGGGGTGGGGTTAGGGGGTCGCCGTGGCCAGGAGGATTTGGGCTCCCTCCTGGCCCAATATTGTCGGGGAGTCGGCGGTCCTTCGGGGTGGGGGTGCGAGTGGTCCTGCCGAGGGGGGAGAAGAATCGGACGTCGAGGGGGGGCATCAGGCTTTCAGGATGGGGACAGGACTTCAAGGGGGGACAGGCAGATCTTCAAGGGGGACAGGCAGACCTTCAAGGGGGACAGGACTTCAAGGGGGACAGGCACGGAGAGGCGGGGCAGTGCACCGAAAGTCAGGGCGGGTGAACGGTGAGTCGGGGCAACCAGAGGAGAGTCGGGGCAGTGCACCGAAAGTCAGGGTGAGTCGGGGCAACCAGATGAGAGTCGGGGAGGGCGAAAGGAGAGTCGGGGTGGCCAGAGGAGAGTCGGGGAGAGCGAAAGGAGAGTCGGGGTGGCCAGAGGAGAGTCGGGCAGCATGCGCGTTATATGCCTGAGCGCGGTATAGAAAAGTTTTTGTACATATCATCGTGATTTCTGCGCGCTATACCCCTGTGCGCGTTTTACAATGGTGCGCGTTATATCCGCGAAAATACGGTAAGTTGTTTTTCGCTTCACTCTCTACATCAAGTTTCAAGTTTATTAAAAGATTTTTTAGACCGTTTAATCAAATATCTAAGCGGTTTACAATGCAGAATTACATAAAAACATATAACTTTATAAAAACAAATAAAACAAGGGGAACTGGAAGACAATCTGATTATTAAAAGCACAAGACGTACGGACCAACTGCCAACAATAGGGGAGTGGGAGAGAACTACAATTTTTATAGAAAAGATTCAACATAAAGGGAAAGTACGATAGGCTGGGGTAAAAGATTAACAATTTACTTTATATTTTAAGTTTTTGAAATTTTTTAAAAAAATTTAAAACTTTCAAAATTTTAAAATATTAAATTATCAAAATATATATTATATTACTAATATTTTAGCCCATTACATTAACGGGTGCTAGAATATATGTCTGTCTGTCTTTATTTCTGTCTCTCTCTCTGTCCCGCTGTCTTTCTTTCTGTCTGTCTCTCTCCCTGGCCCCCTTTGTCTGTCTGTCTTTCTGTGTCTCTCCCTGTCCCTGTGTCTTTCTTCTTTTCTTTCTGTCTCCCTTCCTCCCACTGGTGCTAGAATATATGTATGTCTTTCTTTCTGTTTCTCTCCCTACCCCTGTCTTTTTCTTTCTGTCTCTCTTCCTCCTGCTGTCTTTCTTTCTGTCTCTCTCACTCCCTGGCCCCCTTTGTCTGTCTGTCTTTCTGTCTCTCTCCCTGCCCCTGCCCCTGTCCCTGTGTCTTTCTTCCTATCTCCTTCCCTATTTCCCTGTGCAGCAGCCGCAGCATTCCCTCTCCCTCCATTTCCCTGTGCATCATCATTTTTTCCCTAAGTCTAGCTTCTCCTGCCCCTCCTACACTCTGTACTTTAAACTTTGGCCTGGCCTGTAGGTCAGGGGTTTCTCGGGCTGACCGTCACCCGCTGCTGGTGGCTCCGTGCTCCATGCTCAGCCGCCGCGGCCGGCAGTTGCCGGCAGCCGACAGCCGCCAGGGCCTGCAGCCGCCGACAGCTACTGCGGCCGACATCCGCCTCGGGGGGAAGAGAGAAAAAGAGAGAGAGATTCGCCGCATGCACACTCCTACCTGCGGTGCCCTGCAGCTCACAGAAAACGGGAGCACGCAGGTGGGAGTGCGCATACGCGACTTAGGGTTTTATTATATTAGATAAAACTTTAACAAGATAGAATACATCTTTAACAAGATGTGATACATTGGACATCTCGGACAATTTATTACAGCTAATATTATTACTCTCAAGCCAAATGGAAGTACCAGAGCACATACCTGAACAGTTACAACCCCGCTTCACCTTCTGTGGCTCTCACGCTCCAATTTTTTGATCCACCGTTCCTGCTCTAGTCCTCCTTTTACCATCTTCCCCTTTCCTGTCCCCTCCGTCGAGGGAGCAAGATTTTGCTTCCGGCCCTCTCTGCTGCTCCCCTTCCTGGCATATAATGTTGTTACTCTCACACGCTCGGGCCACCTCAGCGGACGCTTCCCTGCTCGGCGGTGACTTTTATACCCTCAGGCTGGGTAGGTGTACATCCCCGTTGAAGCATAAGGCTTACTTAATTATTTAGCAAAGTTTATTTTTAAGTTCAAAGTCACCGCGGCAGCTCCTCTCTCGATCCCTGCCTGCATCGGAAGCCTTCTCCGACGCAGGTGCAGCTTGAGAGAGGAGTCGCCGCGGCGGCTTTGAACTTAAAAATAAACGTCGGCCGTGAAGTGTAAGGGAGATGGAGCCGGCAAGACCGCACATCACCTACGAGAGAGGGACTGTTGTATGCGCACATGCGCACTCCTGCTGGCCACAGACATACAGATCAGGGAACACGCAGGTAGGAGTGTGCATGCACGCTTAGCGTTTTATTATAGTAGATATACGTAGGATGACTTGACCATGGTATAAATGTGAAAGCTATCTCAGAAAACACTAACTCTGTATTGTAACACCTTTACAGAAGCTCATGTAAACCACTCTGAATTGACTCCCCAGTCATTAGTAGCGGTATAGAAGCTTTACATAAACATATATAAGACACTGTATTGTATTGTATTCCAAATTTGAAAGGTGTTTTACAAAAGGCTTGCTGAAAGTCAACTACTACACCTAAACTGGTACTTTGATTTTAAAAAAAATCAGACTATATAGACTAAACCCACTCTAAATTATTACCACCACCAAATGGCACACTTAGGCTTGCCACCTTATCAAAGCCATAGATATCCAGGACAGGACGTGCTCAATTTACTCTGTAGTGGATGAAATGCTCTGCCAGTCCATGGCTGGCTTAATCTATGGATCATGTAAGGCTCTGGCTTAGGGTGCCAGTGATAAAGGATGCCCAAATCACTGTCTGGCATCTCTCCCTCTCTCCCTTACAGGTGAGAATTGGGGAAGGATAGATGCTGGATCCAGGATTTGGTACCCTTTATCACTAGCAAGGGGGAGGGAGAGATACTGGATTATGTATGTGTGTGTGGTAGGGGGATGATGCAAATGTTGGCTTAAGGCCCATAGTCCCTTGGGCAGTCCTGATAGAGCCTCTTGTAAAATACCTATAAGGACATATAAGACTGCATACATGTTTGCCAGCACATCCAGTAGAAGCAGCAATTTCACACAAAAATATTCCTGGAAATAAGTACGGCATGTTTGTTTTGCTTCATCCAGGAACATGCAAATTCTTGGCTAAAGGAGCACAGATAGCAAACCCCCAAATCATGCCTACAAAGATGGGCCTGCTATTTCTAAAAGAGGCTAGTGGTGAGATAGGTGGCAGACCTCCTTCCATCCTTTAATCCCTCACCTGACAGAATCCAAACTCTTCTCTGGCTCCCCCACCCCATGCCCTTCCCAGAATGCCACCCCTCCCCCTGAAAGAAAGCAAGCTTTCCCCTGATATTCCTACAACCACCCCCAAGCAGTCTTCTCTCCTTTTAACAAGAGCTGCTCTAGTGATCTAGAAGGGAGCAGGAGTGATCTCCAGTCGCTCATGCTCCCTCAAGTGCCAGGGTTCAAAATGGCACCTCTGACCCCTAGTGATAGTGTTACAAGACTACTGATTGGGGTCAGAGGCACCATGTTGAATCTGTGTACTCAGTGGAGCAAGAGTGACCGGGGATCATTCTTGCTTCACACTATACTACTGATAAAACCTGATGGAGCATGTCAAGTAGGGGTGGGATGGTCATGGAGATGTTAGAGGAGAGTTTGATTTCTCTCAGGGTAGCTGGGGGCATTAGGGTAGAGTTTGATTTCTTTGGTGAGAGGGGGGTTTCTGTCAGCTTTTGCTCCTGCTCTTTGGTTGAGACCTCTGGTTTAACCTGGGAACTGGCATTTATAGCATACCTCAGGACAGGTGCAGAGAGTGATGTGCAAATTTTTTTTTTTTACTGTAAAATGGGGAGTATAAATTTATTTTGGAGTGCCATCTGAGCCATGCCCCTCACCACACCCTCTTGAAATCTCCATGCGTAAATAGCAGCTTCCAGAAATCACATTTCTATTTGTATGTCAAATGCTACTATTTAGATGTGACAGTGCTTTTTGAAATAATCTTAGCTGGGTCATGAGAAGGAAATTCAAGGCTTCAATTCTACTTTCTTTGGCTCCTGTCGTCTACGAAGAGACCTTTCATGAGTAACTTTGTGGTGACTTAAGGGCTCCTTTTACTAAGCTGCGCTAGCGGTTTTAGCCCGCGCTTAGCGTGTGCTAAATTGCCGCCCGCGCTAGACGCTAACGCCAGCATTCTAGCCGCATAGCATGGGTTTAGCGTGCGCTAAAATTCTGCGTGCACTAAAAACGCTATCGCAGCTTAGTAAAGTAGTTATTTGGCAATGCTCTATTTCACGTTATTGAATATATTTATTTAATTACTTAAGTTGGGTGCTCTCCACGCATGTGCACAGATGTAGAGAGATATATTTTATATCCTGAAATGTGAAATTAAAAGTATATTAACTATCAAACGATGCTTTAGGTCTAGAGCCAGGCTCAGTGGTGATTACCAGCCAAGCTGTAGACGCCTCATTCAAGCCCCAGTTTGAGCAAATTATTCTGGGAAAGACCGTAGTCCGCAGTACCCAACTGGACGGAGAATTAGCCCAGAAACTTATGGAATGCAGTCAAGAGATGCAGGAGTTCAAGACTGTTGTTGGAAGCACCATGTGCACATTGGATTTCTACGAAGGTAAGACTTAGGGCACTGAATGGCAAACAGTAGCAGGAAAGCAGCATTTACCACAGAACCACGTGAGATTCTGGGCCTTGTCTCAGAAAAGCAGACCTATGAAACATGTTGTTTGGAGGTAAATTTGCATAGAAGTCTGGACCTTTGTTTCAAATAACATAGCCCAGCACTCATCTTCTCCATGAAAACTCTAATCTACTTCATATTCTGCAGAATTTAAAGCAAGGTGAGATTGGTTGCTTCTTCTATTGTTTGTGTGAAGTAAAAGCATTATGACCCAGATTCTCTAAACAGCACCATATTTTTAGGCACCAGTAGGCGCCCAAGCTCAGTGAAAAACACCATTTAAAAACCTTTTCCACTGATTTTCAAGGAGCTTATTGGCACCTAAATAATTGTCATCAGAATCATCTCCATAGGTGCTTTATGGTGCCTAACTCCATTGAAGGTGTGGCTAATGGCAGAAGTGGTGTTAGGCGCCGTAAAGCAACTATGGAGGCACGATTCACATCAAAGGTAGGTGTTGTAATTGTAGGCCTGGAAAACCCTGGCCTGCATTTCCGGTGCCCACCTTTGCTGGAGGCAATTCTCTAACCGTTGCCGTCGTATGATTGACACGCAATCGGTGGCTGCTTTTAAGGCAGCCGCTGACAATGGCGCCAGTGAGAGGATCCGGGCCTTTGTGTGTTGCACATTCCACCACTGAGAAAATACATAGAAATAAAACAAAACAAAAGGAATAAAGGTAATACCTTTTTATAGGACTGACTTAGGGCTCCTTTTACTAAGCTGCGATAGTGGGGCAGGGGGGAGCGGGGTGGGGGGCGGTCCACTCCGGGTGCCGGCTTCCCTCCCTATTTGGCCGCTGCTGCTTTCCTTAACCAGCAGCAGCGGTTTCTCCCTGCTGCTTCCCCGACTCACAAGACTTCACTTCCCTTCACTTCCAAAACAGCGCTCCGTCTAACCACCGCATCCCGGCACTGGCTCCCCCGCAGAGTCACTCCAGCGAGGCGATCTCCAAACCCTAGGGTGAACTTAACCCGGCCGGCAACATGACCAATCCATTGTGCGGGCTCACTGGTGGGCAAGTGAGCTAAGTCTCCTCTCATTGGTTGCGCTTTGCCAGCCCACTGCGTGGTAGGTGGAGGCAAAAGGTGAGGTGGGCTGGTGGGCGGGGAAAAAGTGTAGGGCCCACAAGACTTCACCTCCGGCGTCAATTCTAACATCGGAGAGGAAGTTCTGGGCCAGCCAATCACTGTCTGGCTGGCCTGGAACTTCCTCCCCATTAGAATTGACACCTGAGGTGAAGTCTTGTGGGCCTGGCGCTTGTACGCACCAGGCCTGGCTCAGGGAAGGAGCAGGGAGAAATCGGCGCAATGGCTTTGTGTGAGCTAAGGGGAGAGAGAAAGAAAGAAAGACAGGCAGGCAGGGAAAGAGAGAAAGAAAGGCATAAATAAAGAGGGAGACCAGGGGGAGAAAGAAAGGCAGAAAGAAATAAATATTGGCTTTATAGAAGAACCAGAGACTCATGAAATTACCAGACAAAAAAGTAGGAAAAATAATTTTATTTTCAATTTAGTGATCAAAATGTGTCCGTTTTGAGAATTTATATCTGCTATCTATATTTTGCACTATGGCCCCCTTTTACTAAACCGCAATAGTGGTTTTTAGCACAGGGAGCCTATGAGCGTTGAGAGCAGCACGGGACATTTAGCGCAGCTCCCAGCGTTAAAAACTGCTATCGTTGCATAAAGACGTTCATATTTGATAATAAGAGACATATTAGACCACCATGCAGCATGAGAAACATTAGATAAAGTTTTCCAATTGGAAAAGATGACCCTAACAGCCAATAATAGGAGTGCTCTCAATAATATGGTCTCAGAGGTAGACAGCTGTGTCTGTAATGCAGGTGCTCCCACTTTCATGATATTTGGGAACCTGTGTTGCAATACTGCTCAAAACATGATTGAAATAACTATTTTGTGTTATTACTACTGGGTTGCTTCTATTGTGGATAGATATTATTCATTCTACTGCTGCTTCACTTGTGATTTTATTCTACATTATTTGTTTATGTTCCTCTATAATGATGCTTATGTTTTTCAGTGTACGCTGGCATTGATGTTGTGATCTGATTTTCTTATATAACTGCTTATGCACAGACATCGGTTCTCTTTCTGTATTTGATACTGTTGATATGTTTTCTGTTCTATTTTTCATTACCAAAAATAATAAAACTTTATTGAACTTAAAAAAAAAAAACTGCTATCGTGATTTAATAAAAAGGGAGGGGAGTATATTTGTCTATTTTTGTATGGTTGTTACTGAGGTGACAGTGCATAGAGTCATCTGCCTTGACCTCTTTGAAAAAAACCCAGAATATAAATAATTAACATTTTCTCTGCGTACAGTGTGCTTTGTGTTTTTTATTTTATTTTATTGTTGGTAGATCATTTTGACTTGGTCATTTTAAAAGTAGCTCGCAAGCCCAAAAAGTGTGGGCATCCCTGCTGTAAACATTAGTGTCCTTCCCAGCTTGTGCTCCCTCCGGCGGTTGTTTCACTTCTGGCCGGCTCCCCTGCTCAAATTTACATCTACTGTCTTCATATTTTGCACAGCATTAGGGGATATGTGTCACTGTTTTTGTGGTGTTGTAGTGTTGCATTGTATGCAGAGTCTGGTTTCTTGGCGGTTCAGTTTAACTTTTGTCTACATATTTCTATTTTTAGTTTGTGATTATTCCATATTGGGTGAGGGTGTATCTCTGTTCTGTGTGTATGAAAAGGACATAGTTTTTAGTTGGCATTGACTACAGGATCAATTGACTGTGTGGGATCTGGCTTGTTTAGTTTTACAATGTATGTATTGGTGTTCTAGTGCTCACTGCAGTGTTTAAGATGCTGCCTTTTCCTAGGTACACTCTTGTTGTGCGATATGTGGATTGTTACTAAAAATCATATTTTTGATATAGATGGGGGGGTGTCGAAAAATGATGGGCCCCAGGTGTCACATATGCTAGGTACTAGCAGTAACCAACACAGATATATTGAAAACCAATGTATGTAGAAAAAACTCTTTCAATTGGAGACTGTTATAGTAGAAAGATGTTACAGTTGTACAGTTGTGCAGAGTGATGTGAAGCCAGTAGAGCTCAATGTTTGCTCAAAAAAGAAGGAAAAAGCCTCAGAACGGGCCCTCCCACCACCACAAAGGTGGATATACAGGTGGTTGAGCGGTAACCTCACAGGCAAAACCTTCGTTTAAAACTGAGCACTAAAACACTTGGGCAAAAACTGTGCTTCACAAACAAAAGATTTTTTGATAGAGGAACGAATCCCACTTATCTTAATGCTGATCGGCACACCAACAGAGGCCAGCGTTTCACCGACAGGCTACATCAGGGTGTGACCCGACCGATCAGTCTGCAAGAAAAAAAGAAGAAAACAGGAGAACATGTAGTTCCTCACTTAGTTTAAACTTCCTTACATAATAAATGAAAACATACCTTTGTAAGAGCGTGAAACAACGCTTCAAACAGTCCAGAAAAAAGGACTCCCATGGGGTGGCTCCGGGTGTCTGGTTTTAAATGATCCCGGTGGGAAAAACGTCACCACCGGAAGTGCGTCAGAGAATGACATAATGGCTGAGACGTAGTTGATTCTAACAAAAACAGCTGACAAAAAAACCCTTTACAAGGATTTAGTCACAAGAGATGTCAGGAAGTTTATTAACAAAAAGACCTCTAGATATCAACCTTACAATTTATCAAAAGATGAGTTCACTGCTCTAAAAAATCTTCAATCCAACAAGAACATTAGGATTTGTAAAGCAGACAAAGGTGGAGCAGTGGTGGTGCTCGACATGGACAAATATAAGGCGGTGGCTTTGAGTTTATTACAAGAACAAACAGACTATCTTGAATTGAATGAAGATCCTACTCCCTATCTAGCCACAGAAATCAGGGATTTCACTTTGGTAGCTTTGGACAAGGGGATCCTAAATAAAAAAGAATTTGAATATCTGAATACCATCGAACCTAGAGTCCCAGTCTTTTATGTTCTGCTGAAAATTCACAAAGATCTCAGAAATCCCCCTGGACGCCCTATTGTGTCCAGCCGTGGCTCCCTGCTTGAACCGCTGTCCACCTTCGTCGACATTTTTCTACGTCCTCTTGTGTCCAGAGGTTTCTCGTATTTACGAGATTCTTCCCATTTTCTCTCGAAGTTGTCAGAAATTAAAAACATCAAAGAGATAACCTTTTTCGTGACTTTTGATGTAAAGTCCTTGTATACAATCATTCCCCAGGCGGAAGCTGCAGATATCATCAGAGATTTTTTGAACAGCACCAAGACGTCCTGGATTCCTGTAGATTTTTTGGTTAAAATGATGTCCTTTGCAATGGAAAAGAACTATTTCAGATTCCAAGATAAATATTTTCAACAAGTCTCCGGGGTAGCCATGAGAGCGACCATGGCTCCCTCGGTTGCTAATCTGTTTATGCAGAATTTTGAAAATAACTGGATAGTCCATAATTCCTTTTCTAACATGATGGTGATTTGGCTGCGTTTTATAGATGACATTTTTGTCATCTGGACAGGGACAAGAGAAGAACTTGATTCCTTCCATACATGGCTCAACTCAAGACATCCTAAAATAGAATTTAGTATGACGTGCCATCCACATCAGATTTCTTTTTTGGATGTCATGGTCATTAAAAATAACAACAAGATTCATACTGCTGTATTCAGAAAAGCCACCGATAGGAATACTTTTCTTGATTTCTCGAGCAACCATCCAGTACAGCTAAAACGCAGCCTTCCTACGTCCCAGTTTTTTAGATACCGCCGTTTATGTTCTGAGTTGTCTGATTACAAGTTGCAAAGTAAACATCTGTACACGAAGTTAAGAACCAGGGGCTATCCGAGGCATGTCCTTAAAAAAGCTTACAAACGAGCTAAATATCTGAATAGGGACTTTTTATTTCTTCCCAGAGACAAATCCATGGACGATGACATAGCCACATGCATCCTACAGTATTCTCCCAGTATGAATGGCATCACCAAGATTCTGAGGAGACATTGGGAACTTATGGCAGCACACCCAGTGCACACTGAAACTCATCTCAGGATCGCTTTTACTCGACAGAAGAACCTGAAGAAACTACTCAGTCCCACAGACATCAGTTATGTTTCATCCCAATCAAGGGGACCTTACACTGAATCGATGGGACATTCAAAATGTGGCAAGTGTTTGACCTGTGCCATCACTGTAGAGCTCACTGATAATTTTGTACACCCCGGCACAGGTAAAATCTATAGGCTCAAACATCTGACCTCATGCTCCACCACGTTTGTGGTATATGTCATTTTTTGCCCTTGTTTAAAGATCTATGTGGGGCAAACCACACGGACATTTAGGAGGCGTATTACTGAACACAAAAGTTGCCTGCACAATAACAAGATTCAAGCTCCCCTTGTAGTCCACTGTCTTGAGTATAACCATACATTTGAAGATCTGCGATGTTTTGTCATCGATCACATTGGTGAGGAAGTGAATAATCGCCCACTTCAATTATTACGTGCTGAACAATTTTGGATCCACTTACTCTACAGCGAGGAGCCTGTTGGGCTGAATCAGAGACTGGAATGGGGTGCTTTCTATTAGGTTTTAAAGTTTTAAAATCTTAAAATTTTAAAATCTTAAAATCTTCCTGTTTTCCCTGTTTCAACATAAAAAGAAAAAAGAAAAATGAAGATAAAAAGTTTACAAACTTCAAACAAAAGTATTCAAATACAGTACATAAAAAATTACTCACGTGTGGGTTTGAGAGTATATTACATATTTTGTTTTCTTTTTCCTTTTCTTGTTTTTTGGTACACTGAGCAACAACACATTTTTCTTTTTCTTTTATTCACATTCCTTGTTAGTCATTTTTTGTCAGCTGTTTTTGTTAGAATCAACTACGTCTCAGCCATTATGTCATTCTCTGACGCACTTCTGGTGGTGACGTTTTTCCTACGGGATCATTTAAAACCAGACACCCGGAGCCACCCCATGGGAGTCCTTTTTTCTGGACTGTTTGAAGCGTTGTTTCACGCTCTTACAAAGGTATGTTTTCATTTGTTATGTAAGGAAGTTTAAACTAAGTGAGGAACTACATGTTCTCCTGTTTTCTTCTTTTTTTCTTGCAGACTGATCGGTCGGGTCACACCCTGATGTAGCCTGTCGGTGAAACGCTGGCCTCCGTTGGTGTGCCGATCAGCATTAAGATAAGTGGGATTCGTTCCTCTATCAAAAAATCTTTTGTTTGTGAAGCACAGTTTTTGCCCAAGTGTTTTAGTGCTCAGTTTTAAACGAAGGTTTTGCCTGTGAGGTTACCGCTCAACCACCTGTATATCCACCTTTGTGATGGTGGGAGGGCCCGTTCTGAGGCTTTTTCCTTCTTTTTTGAGCAAACATTGAGATCTACTGGCTTCACATCACTCTGCACAACTGTACAACTGTAACATCTTTCTACTATAACAGTCTCCAATTGAAAGAGTTTTTTCTACATATGCTAGGTACGCCACTGGGTCAGGGTTTAGAAACTCACAAATAATCTAAGTTTCACGTACTAAACCCGTGAATTTAGAGAAGTGGGCTCAAACTCAAACCCTTTGCAGGGCCACATTTTGGATTTGTAGGTACTTGGAGGGCCTCAGAAAAAATAGTTAATGTCTTATTAAAGAAATGACAATTTTGCATGAGGTAAAACTCTATATATTTTATAAATCTTTCCTTTTGGCTAAATCTTAATAATAATATTGTAATTTATAGCTAAAGAGACATATGATCAAAAACTGTTTTATTTTCCTTTTGTGATTATGATAAAGATACCGAGGGCCTCAAAATAGTACGGGCCGAGAGTTTGAGACCACTGATTTAGAGGGAGAAATGTATTCTATAAACTGCATCCAGAGCACGGTTTATAGAATATGTGTAGCAGCTATCCCCATGACTAACATTTAGGCATGGACATTTATGCCAACTAATACCTGGCATAAATGCCTGAGCCTAAATTGTGCTCAGATCGGGCATATTCTATAACAGTACACTTATAGAAATGCCTGTGACCCACGCATGCCCCTACCCTAGCCACACCCCTTTTTGAGATCTGTGCAGTAGAATTTACACCTCCACTGTATAGAATATGCTTAGAAAATTGTGTACGCAAACTGTAATTTGTGCCAGTAATTACTAATGAGCAATTATTGGTGTGGATTGGCTTATTAACTAATTAAGTTGCACACACAAATTGGACTAAACATAGATTTGCACATGCAGCTTTAGTCAAGATATATAGAATCGGGGGAAGATGAAAAAATGTTTATAGAGCCGCTTTTTAAGTTGTGAAAAGAACTGATTGAGTCACTTTTTAATTGGCAGATATCCTTTTAGGATTATATCATTTTAAAATATCTGTTCCCTCCATAAAATACACAGTAGTATGCCACATCCTTCTCACTGCAGCGTCATCCTCATCAAGCTGTCTAGATCCATGAGATCTACAAATAAGATTTACATGATTCTGCAGGTTGTAAAAATAGTAACATATCACATTCACACCACAGCCCTGAATCTGTCACTGTGTGTGAGAGTATGTACTGGGGCTGGCAAATAGTTTTCATTTGCATGTGGCATTTGCTGTAGTTTAAATATCTGGAATATAACCAGAAGGGACAGCCCAGGGGGAAGATGGCACTGAGTTCTTGTAATACTCAAAGGGAGAAATTTTGTAAAATAGGCACAAGTATTTATTCATATGATATGCGCATAAAGGGCCAGAATCTATAAAGGTGCCAAGGCTAGGCGCCCTTATCGCAGATACCTAGCGATGCCTAACAAAGGCCCCCCAATCCCTTTTATAAAACTGTAGCACGGTATTTAGAGCTGGTCGTGGCGGTAACATCTCTGACGCTTATAGGAATTCTATGAGCGTTGGAGCTGTTACCGCTGCGGCCGGCGCTAACATCCACGCTATGGTATTGTAAAAGGATGGGGGAGTAAATTCTATGTGCAACCCAAACTGAATTAACAAGCTTAATTGGCATGGTAATTGACAACTCCACGGATCTTTCATTTTAAAAAAATTGAAAAATCAATTTAAAATTGTGTGCAGAATTCCATGCAGCATCTAGCGATGTCTAAGTCGAGGCATTCTCTGACACCTTAATAACACCTACCTGAAAAGTAAGTATGGTTAGGGGTGGGGAACAGACCTGGTAAACTTAGGTATCACTAAGTGTGCGAAACAGGTGCAGGTAAATTAGGCCTGGTAAAAACCTGGCTTAATGTACCGGTGTCCACCTCAGCGGCATCTAGAGACACCTAAGTCCACTTAGACTCTGCTGGGTGTGATTCTACAAGTGGCGCCTAGTGGTTGATTGGTAGATCAGTGCTTACAATGTAGGCGCGCTTAGGTGCTGTTTATAGAATGTCCAGAAAGCTAGCATATTCTCTCAAGTAGGTGCCAATATTCCTCCTAGGTGGTATTTTGTAAATGCGCATCTTTCTTGAATAGAATATATTTACGGAGGGGGAGGGGCATACACAGGGATGGAGCCAGGATGGGGCTTTGGCAGGACTCCTACTTAATGTACATAACTTACAGAGTGCTGTAAATTATGCGTGCATCTCTAGCACTTAGGAGCGAGCATTTACACCAGCTATATGGCTGACTTATGTGCTAGTACCTAAATGGTACACAAATATATACAGTAAAACCTTGGATTGCATGCAACTTGGTTTGCAAGTGTTTTGCAAGACAAGCAAAACATTTGATTAAATTTTAACTTGATATACAAGCAATGTCTTGCAATACAAGTACATACAGTATACACACATCACAACTGAGCCGATGGTTCTTCTGTCTCTGACACTGCAAGAGTGTAGTGACTGTTCTAAATGAGCAGTCTTGCAATACGAGTACATACAGTATACATGCGTCACATCATCGCATCTGAGCCACTGCTGGAGTGTAGTGACTGTTCTAAATGAGCGAGGTCTTGCAATACAAGTACATACAGTATACACACATCACACCATCACAACTGAGCCAATGGTTCTTCTGTCTCTGACACTGCAAGTGTAGTGACTGTTCTAAATGAGCAGTCTTGCAAAATGAGTACATACAGTATACACGCATTGCATCATCACAACTGAGCCGATGGTTCTTCTCTATCTGACGCTGCAGAAGTGTAACAACTGTTCTATACGAGCGAGGTCTTGCAATACAAGTACATATAGTATTTTGTATTAAAGTTTTTGGGTTATGGAACGAATCGTCTGAGTTTCCATTATTTCCTATGGGGAAATTCGCTTTGATGTACAAGTGCTTTGGATTACAAGCATGCTTCTGGAACGAATTATGCTCGCAAACCAAGGTTTTACTGTATCTAGTTATGAAAGTGTTCTATAAAGAAATGTAGGCACCTACTTTCTTTTCTAGAACAAACTCCTACTTGACATATGTCTGTTCAACAAGAATTGCTACCAGCCTTAGCTTCATCTCCACTTCAAAGTGCCCCAGTCATCACTGTTCTGTTTGACTGGAGACCAGTAACCAGTTCAATATACAGTACACAGACAACTCCGCTGTTCTTATAGGCTACATTCACTGAACAGCAAAATTAAAGTTGAAATGATCCATTGTTTGCATGATGAGGTTAGGAATTACCAGGAAAGGAATGGGAAACAAAGATGAAAATGTTAGCATGCCTTTGTATCACTCTACGGCAGGGGTGTCAAAGTCCCTCCTCGAGGGCCGCAATCCAGTCAGGTTTTCAGGACTTCCCCAGTGAATATGCATGAGATCTATTTGCATGCACTGCTTTCATTGTATGCTAATAGATCTCATGCATATTCATTGGGGAAATCCTGAAAACCCGACTGGATTGTGGCCATCGAGGAGGGACTTTGACACCCCTGCTCTACGGTGTGGCTTAGTATACCAGAATTTATAAGACACCTGGAAGTAAGATGACTATTTTAGAGGTGTACCTTTAGATATAATAGGTTTTTATCAGTTTCTGGAGGGCTCAAAATAACATATAAAGGAATTAAGGTGGGATTTGTGCCAGGGTCCCATTGTTTAAAGTCCATTTCACTGATCTCTAGGTTGTTCCTCTGCTTTGCAGGAATGTTTGTGTGGCCATCTTTATACAAATGATGCCAGATGTTTTTGTGCCGATGTTTTATTTTGCAAAGTGGCTGTTCATTTTGGATGTTTTCAGCACAAAAATATCCTATTCATGTATTTTCGAACAAGAAATATCGATGTTTTCCCTTTTCATAAACAGCTGTGAGATGGACTTTTTTTCCTGGATGTTTTGAGCAGGATGTCCTAATTCTGACTTAAATGTCTTTTTGAAAATGTCCCTCCATCTGTTCTGCTCAGGGGCCCTGAATAAGGCTGGGCCCCAATTGTATGGCATAAAAATTGCTGTGGTGTAGACCATGGAGAGGGCAGGAAAATGTGTCATGTCTGTTTGTGGAGCAGTGTGTTAAGGGGAGTTCATTAATTTTAATACATAGAAAATATTTAATGCTATGGATTTGTTTTACAGAGTGGTATCACCAATGGTACTTTACATCTGGGCAGGATGGGACACTGCTCTGGGAAACTGGTTGTTCAGCTGAAACTGAATGATCTACTTGCAAAGGGTTTGATGTTAAGAAGTTGTTTCGAATGTACACTTTGGATAGAAACAGAAATTATAGAGGGAGAAGGATTTAGGTTTGGAACCATTCTGCTTGCTGATTTTCCGGTAATAGTTATGCTGCGTATGATTTCGATTGATGATTACCAGGTATATTTATGTATTGTTTATCAGGTCCCTAACCCCTTCATTCTATAACAAGCCACTTACATTTATAGGTCTATTGTATGTGTAAATTAATAGAACAGTGCCATCTATAGGGGTTAGATATAAACGGCACATTACCATGCTATATTTACCCCCTCCAATGGTATTGCACATAACTTAGAGGGGTGTTGACAGGGAAGGAGCACGGGTGGGGCATAGGCGAGGCTGATATTTACGCAGGCTTCTTCCTGAATACCATAAGTGGTGCGTGTTCCTGTCACATTTAGGTGCAAACATTTATGCAAGTTAAAAATTACATTACACTAGTGTCTTCTATCCCATCAATACCTTTCAGTTCTAGGCGGTTTACAACAAGAGTTGGCCTGGGCATTTCCATGGTTAATAGATGTAGTATGCGTCGGGGTCTGTGGAGGGTCGATCAGGTTTAGTTAGATCATTTGACAAATCTCCTGTACATGTTCATGCCTACATTTCGGTGCACATACCAGATGTACACTAGCATTTTCTAAGGATGCTTGGGCAAGGCTTTCTACGCACATTATTAGCTGTCTAAATGAAAGTGTTCTGATATAAAATTGCTTTCTATATGGATAGCAGCTCTTGTTGTCTGCTTATTTACAGTATATGTTTGTAATCCGCTGAATGCTCACAGTGATATAATGGACAGTTAGTGCTGGATTCTATATACGGTGCCGTTGTCCGCCTTAAAAATGGCTGCTGAATACGTGCCAATCATGCAACGGCGCTGTTTCTAGAATTACGCGTTCGTGAAAGGTACCATATATACTCGAATATAAGTCGATCCGGATACAAGTTGAAACCCCCCCTTTTCCCCCCAAAAAGGAAAAAAATAAAAAAAATAAAAAAAATGGTTGACTCGAATATAAGTCGGGCAGCTTAATATTCAAGTGTCCTGCCCCGTCAGGCTCTGCATCCAGCCCCCTTCCTTCCTCCCCTCCCCTGTCAGGCTCTGCGCTCAGCACCCTTCCATCCTCCCCTCCCCTGTCAGGCTCTGCGCCCAGCACCCTTCCATCCTCCCCTCCCCTCCTCTGTCAGGCTCTGCACCCAGCATCTTTCCATCCTCCCCTCCTCTGTCAGGCTCTGTACCCAGTACCCTTCCATCCTCTCCTCCCTTGTCAGGCTCTGCGCCCAGCACCCTTCCATCCTCCCCTCCCCTGTCAGGCTCTGCGCCCAGCACCCTTCCATCCTCCCCTCCCCTCCTCTGTCAGGCTCTGCACCCAGCATCTTTCCATCCTCCCCTCCCCTGTCAGGCTCTGTACCCAGTACCCTTCCATCCTCTCCTCCCTTGTCAGGCTCTGCGCCCAGCACCCTTCCATCCTCCCCTCCCCTGTCAGGCTCTGCGCCCAGCCCCCTTCCATCCTCCCCTCCCCTCCTCTGTCAGGCTCTGCACCCAGCATCTTTCCATCCTCCCCTCCTCTGTCAGGCTCTGTACCCAGTACCCTTCCATCCTCTCCTCCCTTGTCAGGCTCTGCACCCATAACCCTTCCATCCTCCCCTCCCCTGTCAGGCTGTGCACTCTTCCTCCTAGGCTCTGCCCTCTGTCCCCCCTCCCTGCCCTATCTTCCTACCTCTGCCAATCTGGTGGAGGTACAGCAGGTCCTCTGCCGATCGCTGGTGGAGGTACAGTGGGCAGGAGCAAACTTTCTGAACTCCTGCCCCGCTGCTAACCGGCTGCGCGGATCCACTTAGTCCATCTCAGCGGCACAAGCAGCAGCGCGATTTGGCGCTGCTTCTCAGCCCTGAGCAGCTTCCTTACTGGCTCCCATGAATTTGAGAGGTAGGAAGATAGGGCAGGGAGGATGAGGGGGGCAGAGCCTGGCCGCAGCAGCCTTAAAAAATTCTGGGAGGGGGCATTTACCCGAATATAAACTGGAACCCTCATTTGTGGGTCAATTTTTTGACCCCAAAATCCCGGTTTATATTCGAATATATACGGTAGGTGCCAGAAATGTAGACCCAGGGTTTAAAGGCCTGCATTTCTAGCGCCTACCTTTCACATGAATCACGGCTATGGAGGCGCTTTATGATGTCTAACGCCACTCCCAGCATTAGCTATGCCTACAATAACAATAGGCATCGCAAAGCGCCTCTATAGCCACAATTCCAGCTCCGATTCTCTCCTACATTTTATTTTAAAAATGATTTTAATTGTTTTTAAATGGCTTTTCCCACTTATCGTAAGATAGGCACCTAACTTAAGGCACCGTTTATGGCACGTGGGCCTTAGTGTACATGAACGCACACCTTTACCACAAGCAGTCTGTTTGCTAGTCTAAAAATGTTAAAAGCTCTTAATTTGTATTTCTGTTTTACTGATAACAGGCCAGGCTCGCCTTGATGGTGCTTTCTGCTTTTATACTGAAGAAGAAAAGCTGCAGTATTTACAGGCAGCCTTTGAAGCAGGAGTCAGAAATATTGAGATGGAATCCTCTGTTTTTGCCGCTATGTGTAATCTTAGTGGTCTCCAAGGTATGTATTGCTGCCCAGCTAATCTTATTAAAAAAAATTTCAATTTCACAAATTTTTGGTCTATCCAAGACTCCCTGATCTGGTTGCCAAACTGTTCTGTCTCTGTCTCATATGTTTTCGGTAATACTGGTACAGAAAGATTTATAGCGCTCTGAAGCCGGGATAGCAATGGAAAAAGATTTTGGAAAATGTAACTTCTAGTAATAAAAGCTAAAGTTAAAAGGGCTGATATTTAAATGCTGCGCTTGGGGTGATTTTTTAAAACGCTGGACCCAGTGCTTAAATTATGATTATATCTTTATCACCGGTGGCAGCCAGTGCTGAATATACATAGAGAATAGAGCATGCTTGAGGAGCGCTGGCAGTAGTGGATGGACTTTTGGGTTATTGTAGCAGTGCAGGGAGCTACTCAGCAGGGAATTTCTTTGGCTGGAGGAGATGCCATTTAATGGATGCAGTGCAGCTTTGAAGGGGGCCTGAGCCCAAAGTGGGGGAGCTCAGACCCCCAAGCCCCTCCCCCCGCCAATGTTATGCCACTAGAATAGAGGACAGCTCCATAAAGCTCAGAATACAAAGAAGAAATTTTGAACAAATCCAGGAGAATAAGAGCTTTGAAGTTAATATGATGAAATATTTTGACACCATCAATTTTATTTATTCATTGGGATTTATTAACTGCCTTTATGAAGAGATTAACTCATCAGGATAAGGTCTTAACAAAGATCTGGGTTTCCTATCCCATTATAAATCATAACATTATACTGGTTTGTCACCCTCTGATCACCCATCCACCTCTTCCTGTTTCTTTCCCCACCTACCTATTCCCATGAGACTGTCATTGAAATGCTGTTATGTTTCACTTATATGTTCTACTATTGTTATCCTTTGCTCATTCTTGACCTAAAGAAGAAGGCTCTGACCTTCAAAAATGTATTAAATAAAAAAATGTTTTAAATTAGTCCAATAAAAAAACCAATTACTTTAACATAGTAAATAACGACCAACCAATCTGCCCAATAATTATACGTATTATTCATGATTAAATTAAATTGTTTTTTTTCCTGTGATATTTCTGGACCATAGACCATAAAGTCAACCTGGTACCATCCTTATTTCCTTTTTCAATTTTATTTGTTAAGAGGCACCTATGTTAAGTGGGAAATGCAGTTTAAAACAGTAATCTGGAGGTGCCTACCGGCACCTAAAGCCACTGTAGGTGTGGCTAACGCTGGAAATGACATTAGGCACCTTTAAGCACCTGCGTAGATGTGATTCCCAGCAAAGATAGGCACCGGAAATGCTTGCTTTGAAAACCATGGCCTACATTTCCGGCACCTGTCTTTCCTGGATGCGCGATTCTTTAAATGGAGCTGTCACTTGATTGGCACGTGATTAGCATCCACTTTTTAGACGGTTGCTGATATTGACGCCGTTTAGAGAATCCAGGCTTAACTGTTTAAATGCACAGCTACGTTCCACCCCCAATTCTGCCTATCTGCGGCTGCACCCAGCCCCCTTCCCTCCCTGCCCTGCACTCAGTCCTGTTCCCTGCCGGGCTGTGAACCAAGCCCCCTTCCCTGCCAGGCTCTGAACACTGTCCCACCTTCCTTCCCTGTCCCCTCTGCCCCCTAAAAAGAGCCAACCTCGTCAGTGATGTCACAATGGCTTGATTGTCCTGTACTCCCCTCTGCCCTCTAACCTAGCCAGCAGATTAACCCTTCCCCTTAACTTAAACCACCTAGTGGTAGGCTGGGACAGGAGGGATCCCTCCCATCTCCTGCCCCGGCCGACACTAACAATTACCACCCTCCCTCCTTCCCTCCCTCAAGTACCTGTTTGTTCCCTGGTGGTGCAGCGTGTATCCCGTGTAGCCAGTAGCGCACCCAGGCCAGCACGCAGCAGTGAGCTTTTCATGCTGTCGGCCAGCCCTGCACCGCTCCTTGATAGGCTGCCACAAGTTCTCGCGGAATTCACAGTTTTCGCTGCAGCCTATCAAGGAGCGGTGCAAGGCCGGCCAACAGCATGAAAAGCTCACTGTTGCGTGCCGGACTGGATGTGCCGCTGGCTACTCACCTTTACAATCTTCTGGTGGATTTCAGCGCGGGATACACGCTGGACCACCAGGGAACAAACAGGTACGCGGGGAAGGGAAGGAGGGAGGGTGGTAATTATTAGTGTCGGCTGGGGCTGGAGACAGGAGGGATCCATCCTGTCCCGGCCTAAGGCATGCCTGCAGGAAGTCCGGGAGGGTTTCGAATATAAATCGGGAGATGACCCGAATATAAATCGGGACCCCCATTTTTGGGCCAATTTTTTGGCCTAAAAATCCCAGTTTATATTCGAGTATATACGGGAAGTCTCTCTCCACCCTTAAACATGCCTACTTGGTTGTTAGGCGCCTTCTTTGATATGCCCCTGCTTTCTCCACAATATTTGTCTATTGGAACGGCAACTTCAGCAAGGTAAGTGCTCACCAGCAATGAACCAGCCACACTGAACTGGCCATGATGAAAGGGCCATGATGAAATGGCCGCACTGAACTGGTCACAAAGAAATGGCCACAGTGAACTGTCCTAGACCTCACATGAGTGCTTATTATGGGCAGCCTGTAAACCCGAGCTGTTATGGGACTCTGAGGACTACAGTTGAGCCTCACACATAGGCAGCAATTACTCTACATTCATAGTCTTGCTCAGTGTCTTTAGCCTTGTCTTCTCTTTTTTCTTTCAGCTGCTGTGGTATGTGTCACCTTGTTAAACCGGCTGGAAGGTGACCAGATTTCGAGCTCTCACGACGTGCTTGTGGAGTATCAGCAGAGACCACAAAAATTAGTTAGCCGCTTCATCAAGAATCGCCTGGAAAAGTCTAAGGCCCTCTAAGGTTACTAAGGAAAGACGAGGAGAACTGTTCACCGAGGATGAAGAAGAGATGTCTTAATTAGTTGTAGAAAGTGTGCTATGTATATCACGGACACTTTCCATCACCTTGCAAACCAATCAGTTTTAATTTAAATTCACTTCCTTGCGTATACACAATGGCAGTGGTTCTCAAATCCGTCCTAGGAGAGTAGCAGCCAGCTGAGTTTTCAGGATGTGCACAATGCATATTCATGAGAGAAGACAGCATGCCGTGCAAACACTATGCATATTCATTTGTCGAAACCCTGGCTGCCTGTTGCTTCCCCAGAACAGATTTGAGAACAGTGCGCTTTGGGAAGCTGCCAGACAGATTGTAGCTTTTCTGTATTAAATGTATCCTTATGTAGTTAGAGATGTGAGTTGTGGGCTGATCTGATGGCTGAGCATCAACACTGTTCTTTCGCTGCAGAGATGGAATTCCATCTTTCATCCAACAGTGACACCTACTGGCCATCTTAAAGGGGTACTTGTGCACTGTTCCAGAGGGATCTATTTCCCATGATCCTCAGTTGAGAAATGTCACTTTAATGACTGGGCAGAATGGAATTAAAAATGGAAACTTTGGGAAGCTTGATATTAAGGTCCGTAGTTCCTGTGTCTCAAAACATCTCTCTCCCCCTGGCATGAGTGACAGGGAAGGAGTCTTTAATGTGCTGGAAGCTCAAGAGATAGAAAAAAGGCTTATTGTTTCCCCGCCCTCAAAATGTAAATTAAATGA
This sequence comes from Geotrypetes seraphini, assembly GCF_902459505.1. Lineage (NCBI taxonomy): Eukaryota > Metazoa > Chordata > Amphibia > Gymnophiona > Dermophiidae > Geotrypetes > Geotrypetes seraphini. Next base: position 358,806,348 of record NC_047085.1, read on the forward strand.
TGTTTACAGATACTATTTTATTTACAAATATAGAAATATATATTTTAAAGAGTTTTATGAAATGTATAACAGGTGTTTTGTGATTTTTTTGTGATAAGTGCTTATAGGTATTCTTGTCCCCCTTTCCTTTCAAATAACTGGAAATGGAACCAGTGAAAATGCTGTAAATGTTGAATGTATATTTTATAAAGCTACACTCCATTCTCCATGGTGAATTTGCTTACATTCCACTTATGTGAAGATGGCATGCCAGGTCTGAATGCACGCTGGGATGTTCTCTGGGAGAGGTAACCAGTAGTGCATGTGGGTAGGTCCTGCCTTGGTGATTAAAGTCCAACCAGTGTTGTACAGACATATCTATGGCAAGCATTGGGTCAAACATAGCAAAAATACATATAGATAGAAATACAGATATCAGCAGTAGAACTTTTAAGAGTTATTTATTCTGTTGTTAAAGAAATAGAGAGGCTGAGTGTTGTGCACTGTGGTGAGGGGGGAGGGTGTCAGGATAAAGGTTCAGAATCACACTTCCCTTCTTACCCAGAAGGGCTGGTTGGGCTTGGGCATGCTTACAGAGGGTTGTGATCAGGCCCAAGGTGTGATGGTGACAGCTCCCACCAGCCGTCATGCAATTCTGAAGAGTACACATCGGAGGAGGTTGCCTCTCCAACTCTCATGCCATGCTGGAGGAAGATATTAAAACTGGCAAGATAAAGGGTCAAATCAAACAAAAACAGATAAAAAAAGGGGGGGACCTAGCATAACAGTAGTCTTGATCACCTTGACGGACACAGTCTGATGAGGACCAGCCAGCACGGTTTCAGCAAAGGCAGATCTTGTTTGACAAACTTGCTGCACTTCTTCGAGGGAGTGAACAGGCAGATAGACAAAGGCGGCCCGATCGACATTGTATATCTGGATTTTCAGAAGGTGTTCGACAAGGTTCCGCATGAACGACTACTTTGGAAAATTGCAAGCTATGGAATTGAGGGTGAAATACTCATGTGGATAAAAAATTGGCTGGAGCACAGGAAACAGAGAGTGGAGGTGAATGGACAATACTCGGACTGGAAAAGCGACACCAGTGGGGTGCCGCAGGGCTCGGTGCTTGGACCCGTGCTCTTCAACATCTTTATAAACGATCTGGATATGGGTACGACGAGCGAGGTGATTAAATTTGCAGACAATACAAAGTTATTCAGAGTAGTGAAGACACAGAGGGATTGCGAAGATCTGCAACGTGACATAATCAGGCTCGAGGAATGGGCACCGACATGGCAGATGAGGTTCAATGTGGACAAGTGTAAAGTGATGCATGTCAGTAACAAAAATCTCATGCATGAATACAGGATGTCCGGGGCGGTACTTGGAGAGATCTCCCAGGAAAGGGACTTGGGAGTTCTGATCGACAAGTTGATGAAGCCGTCCATACAATGTGCGGCGGCGGTGAAAAAGGCGAACAGAATGCTAGGAATGATAAGAGGATCACGAACAGATCAGAGAAGGTTATCATGCCGCTGTACCGGGCCATGGTGCACCCTCACCTGGAGTACTGCGTCCAGCACTGGTTGCCGTACATGAATACAGACACGGTACTACTTGAAAGGGTCCAAAGAGCGACGAAGATGGTTAGGGGTTTGGAGGAGCTGCCGTACAACGAAAGATTAGATAAACTGGGCCTCTTCTCCCTCGAACAGAGGAGATTGAGAGGGGACATGATCGAAACATTCAAGGTACTGAAGGGGATAAACTTAGTAGATAAAGACAGGTTGTTCACCCTCTCCAAGGTAGGGAGAACGTGAGGGCACTCTCTAAAGTTGAAAGGGGATAGATTTCGTACAAACATAAGGAAGTTCTTCTTCACCCACAGAGTGGTGAAAAACTGGAACACTCTTCCGGAGTCTGTCATAGAAGAAAACACCCTCCAGGGATTCAAGACAAGTTAGACAAGTTCCTGCTGAACAAGGACGTACCCTGATAGGGATATTCTTAGTCAGGGCACTGGTCTTTGACCAGAGGACTGCCACATGAGTGGACTGCTAGGCATGATGGACCACTGGTCTGACCCAGCAGTAGCAATTCTTATGTTCTTATGGTTAGTGTAGTGGCCTGAGAACCTAGGGAACTGGGTTCAATTCCCACTGCAGCTTCCTGTGACTGGGGGGCAAGTTACTTAGCCATCCACTGCCCTAGGTAAAAAAAATAAGAACCTGTATATAATATGTAAACTGCTTTGATTATAACCACAGAAAGGTAGTACATCAGATCCCATCCCCAGCTTTGTGTCTTGCTTTGCACCAGTTGGCCATTTTATGATTGAAGAGATATGCCACTGTTTGTACTGATTATAAGTACTACTTGTTATTTTTCTATATTCAAAGCAAACCTTAATGTATATCTTGATGTTTAAAGCCATTTTATTTTTATGTACTGAATACACTGAAATTGAATTTGGAAGTCAAATGATTTTGACAATGAAATATTAAGGTCAGTGTTTAGGGATATAATTATCAGTGTGGACTACAGTTAAGACTTGTTTTATCATTAACTGAGACCTAGCGCTCCTTTTATCAAGGTGCGGTAGGTGGTTAATGTGCGGAATACCGCGCGTTCAACCGCCTGCTGTGCTAGTCGCTAATGCCTCCATTGATGAGGCGTTATTTTTTTGGCTTGCCGCGGGGGTTAGCGCATGATGAAATGTCTGACGCGCTAATCCCCGTAACGCGCCTTGATAAAAGGAGCCCCTAGTTACTAATCACTGAGTTAACTGTAAAATAACCCATCTTAATGGTAGCTCCTTAGTATGCCAGAAAGTGAAAACGTTAGCTGGATAACTTTATCCAATTAATTCTACCTGAATATTTAGTGGCTGTTATTTGGACAACAATGCTGCTGGAGATACACATCTTAATTGATCTTTCTAAAATTTTCAAGATAACTATTATGACAAACAAACAAGCAAACAATGAGTAGAGGCAAAACAGGTGCCTGATCTCTCCTCCCTCACTAACACAGGGGTAAAAGTAGCCCTGGCCTAGTATCCCTTCTCCTGACCCTATCTCAACGATTTACCAGCTGTTCCTCAGCCCTTCTTTCTTCTCCCCCCTCCCCCCATCACCAAAGCTGACTGAAAGCCCAGTGGGAGGTTTAGGATCATAGCACTTTGCTCAGGGTTATTAACTACATATTTACAGCTTCACTTGTACTGACACTTAATATTCATTTATTCACTGTACTAGAGCACTGATTGGTCATAGCTGTCAGCAAACGTACCAATCACAGTCAGTTCCTTATTCCTATGTAGTGAGTGTGAGAGGGATGGGGGTACCAGCTGAATTGTTAGGACAGTTTTGTGTGTGGCCAAGATAACTGCATAAAAGCTATCCAGACTGCAGCTGAATACAAATGATATCTGATTAACTTTTTGCCCCATCCCAGAATGCCTTTCCCCCTCCCAATTTTTAACATAATACATTTTGGATGGGCATCATTTTGATGTCTACTGTATCGGGAGGTGCCCCTGAGTTTGCCCCTAACGAAGGTTACGAAATGGGGCTATGTAGGGCAATCAGCTGGCACCTCGTAGAAAAAAATACAGCGGGGGTGCAGATCAAGATAAGTTCTTGTTTTTTAGCCATCCTATTGAGGATTTAAAATTGATAAGGTTTAACAATTCAGGATCTTTAGACTGAACGCCATTTAGAAGCGCTATTGAATTTTGTACTTTAAATTCTCATTTTAGATTATTTAGACACCAGGGTTTTGGGTGACTGACAGCATTTGCAATTAAATATTGTTTAAAAAAAAAAAGAAAAAAGTAGTTTAAAAGAACTCATGAATGATAGATTTTTAGATTAGTATACAGAGTGTTTTAAAATGATGTGGGTGGGTGATGTCTGCTAGGCACGCCATTGCTTTTTGGCGGTATTGAACCCTGGTGAATTTGTATAAAACCTTTCACACGAGTTCCCACTTACTGATGTAACACTCTGCATTAAACACTTTAGGAATATTTGCTCAAATGGTTTAGTCAGCCCTATTCCTTACATGTGTCTGGAGAACACAGAGCAGGTCTCATTTTGTAGTTCTATATCTTTTTGACCCCTCTGATTTGGAGTAAGGCTCAGACTAGCAGTCCATCAAGTTATCTCTACATAATTTACCTGTTCTTTGGAGGGGAGGGGATTAGAATGATTTGTTCAGGTAGTTTCTGGTTAATTGGAGAAATTGTTTTGATTACTGAGTGCATAGCTTATAGGAAACGCCCCATTTACATGACAAAAGGTTCTGTTTCTGAGGCTCACTGTGCAACTCCTAGGTTTGTACAAGGTTTAGTTATGTACTAGAGAATGACACGGTGACAAAATTCATCACCGTCCCCGTCCCCGCGGATAACCGCGGGAAATAATCCCATGTCGTTTTCTAGTGTCTATTTCAACCTCAGTCCTACACCAGCATTCTTCAAAGCAAAGCTTGCGGGTCGGTGGTTGTGGCCATTCATACTCTGATTCTTATGGGAGCCAAGGATAATGAAGCCATTGTGACATCACTGATGTGATTGGCTCTTAGGCACTGGTGGAATGAGGCATTATGACATCACAATATCTGATCTGGATACCAGAGACTGTCATTTTCTAGTGTCTATTTCAACCTCAGTCCTTCTACACCAGCATTCTTCAAAGCAAAGCTTGCGGGTCAGTGGTTGTGGCCATTCATACTCTGATTCTTCCCTCTCTCCTTAAAGAATGACATGAAGATGGTTTACCACGGTTATCCGCGGGGACGGGGACGGTGATGAATTTTGTCACCGTGTCATTCTCTATTATGTACATTAGCTGTAATATTGTTATGACTGGCTTGGAAAATAATTCGTGAAAAAACAGAAAAGCGTTACAGTTTGTACCAATACAAAAGAGTTGGCATAGTTTGTTTCATTTGATGTTAGCTTAGAGAAGCATTGATCTCTAGGGCCTGTTCAGGGTTACCAGATTCTCCGGAACGACAATCTGGACCCATGGCCCCTGCCCCCCCAGGCCCGCCTAGTTTTGGTTCCACCCGAACCATGCCCTATTCTGCCCCAACCCCGCCCCCCCCCCCCCTCAACCTGCTTGCTTGCTGGGAGGGCATTTGCGCATGCGCTGGTGTGACGTGATGACATCACAGGCACGGGTGCATGCGTGTGACATTACTGTGTTGCATGCGCAGATGTCGTCCTGACATCGCTGCTAGCTGGAAGCTTTTGAAAATCTGGACAAAGTGCCGGGTTTTGAGAAACTGTCCGGACCCCCGGACAGTTGGGTGAGATTTAGCATCTACTGTTTATGTGGGTCGGCGGTAATGGCTAGCACTTGCCCAAAACAACCAGTACACAAAAAAAATCCTGCACTAACTGCTTAGGATGGTACAGGGCAGGAATTGGGTGGGTTACGGCCTGCACATTTTAGTTAACATGTGGTGCTTTCTGTACCTTGTGCTGTCACTTCTGCAGTTAGCAAGTGATAAGTTATCCCAAGCTACTTGGACTGCAGGGTTCATGCTATGCACACCTTTGATAGCACCTTGTATTTCCCTTGCATTAGTTTTTGCCGTTAATGTGTGCTTTTTAAAAAATTATTTATTTATCATTTTCATAAACATGAACATATCAAGTATACATTTGTACAGAAAGGCGGAGCTAATTAAAGAAACATAAAATTTTTTCAATTAACATTAACCACAATCAGGACAAAATAATCTTTTAAACTGCACCTCAAGTCCTCGAATCTTGGATCCAAGAAGTAGAGCAGCGAGCCTACTAGAGTAAAACATAGAAATATAAAGAAAGGAAAACAGGGATACAATCAACTGAAGAAAGTGACCAAATTAATCAATGAGCACTCATGTTGTTATTCCAGCTTTCAGGTGTGCAGCTGACAGGAAGGTTGTCAATTGTATAGGATCAAAGAAAACATATTTTTGCTTTTGATATAAACACATTTACATGGGTGTCGTAAGAAGAAGGAAGCTCCAAAAGCAATAACTCCCGGCTTCAAAATCAAAAATTCACGTCGATGCTTCTGGGTATCTCGTGCCAGTTCCGGGAACATTTGTATTCTAAATTCCAAGAATTCTTTTAACTTATTTTTGAAGTAAAGTCTCAGCAACCAGTTTATTGCACCTTAGTAAACAGACTTCTTTGTGCTGCAAGCTCAGACGATAGCAGCTTTCAAACATCTTTTTCTTTCTAGATAGGGATGTGCATGAGAACAGTTTTCATTTTCTTTTCAGACTTTTTACCAGGAACAGAGCCAGGGTTGCCAGTGTCCCCCATGCCCACAGACCCTTTGTTGCCGTTATATTTCCTCCCCTTTCCTCCAGTCTGCATTGTGCTGACACATGGCCTGTTCTAGATCAGGCCAAAAATTCATCAATTAACTTTACTCAATAACCCTGTTAGTAGACCACAATGCTTTCTTCATATTCAGATTATTTCTTTTCAATCTCTGTCAAGGTTTTGCTAGCAAAAATTACAATTCTCTTGTCTGTGTCCTACTTTTGATACAGGACAGCTTTCATGCATATTTGTGTGAATCCTAACTTCATAAAAAAAACCTCTTAGTCATCTTCTGGGTATGGCACATAAGGGATTTGGCTTTCAATATCTTTCAAATTATTCATGGTTGTCTTTTATTTGGGTCCTGTTATCCATAGTTTATCCTTTAACAGTTTGATCAAAGGATTTGAGATCTCAGCATACTGATTAATGAGCTAGTGAAAATAATTAAATAGTCCCAAGATCAATTTCTGCCACACCATAATTATGCTTTAGACTGGAAGTAGTACTTATCTAGTCTGTCCATGAAGGTCTCTTCTACCTCTCCGTCTGTCTCAGCTCCTTCAGTTTTTGCATTCTAGGCATGAGAGATCAAACTTGTTCTCTAAAGGCCGGGAGCTCTTTCTACTGAGTATACTCATACAACCAGCTGGTTGATAATCATGAATGTGTTACTTGATGGAAAACACTTGATAGCTCCCATCTCTTTGCTGAATTGCTGTCTGAATTTTAATATCATTGAGTTAACTATTTAAGGTTTCTACGGAAGCAGGATGCTTTATGTGGTATACTGCATTTTATTTTAATTTGTCAGTGATCTACAAAGGGACAACAATCTATTGATACCTATGCTTACCCTTTCGCTATCTAAATACCTAATTGACTCTTGTAATATATTTCCCTCTAGTCCTCGTATTTGTAATAGGAGTCTATGAGGCTCATTTTCAAAAGAGAAAAACGTCCAGAAAGTGGTTTAAAGGGGCAGATGGTCATTTTTCTTGACAAATCCTCCCAATTTGCTATTTTTGAAACCTATATGTATACTTTTGATCAGTAGTTCATCTAAATCTCAAGGGGGTATGTTAGTGGAGTGGTGAGGGCAGGACTAGGGCAGGCTTATGACTTAGATGTTTTCCTTAGTCACTTCTCTCTGAACCACTAACTATTCTCTGTACTCTTTTAAATCTCTAATCTAATAAAGCTATATGGTGCCTATTTACATATTGCGGCACCATATACACTGTAAAGAGATTATTGGTCTAATACTTCATTATATGTGTTTATGTATATATATATATTAATTCTTCATTTTTTCATTTGTATGCACCTTTGGATATCAACTGGATCATGAGTAATGCCCAGCAATCTCTTGTCTTCATCAGTCCACTTTATTGTTTATTTACTCAAAACTCTAAAATTCATTTAGTTTCATACTTATTCTTAATTTCATAACTCCATAACTATTTCTTCATTGTATTTCATTTTAGTTCACTTCACTTCCTTACTTAATATCTTTTTCTTCTAATTTAATCTTATTACTTAGCTACTTAGCTTTGAGGTTAGCTCTCAAACGTTCATCAATGCCATCTCTCCCGACATGCATGTTTCAAACAAGGTTTTTCTTCAGGGTCGAGGGGAACTGAAAAACATACAAAACTTTTTTAAAATCCACCTCTCTTCTCAGTTTTATCTATATCTCAAGAGGGTCCTATTAGAGGTGTGGTGTGGGTCGGACTAGGGTGGGCTTATGACTTGGATGTTTTCCTGCCATAAACATTTAAGAATATGTCCAGGGCACAAATTAGACACCTGGGGCTAAACCTGTTTTAATAATGAATAAGTGCCAAAAAAGGTGGCCGAACTGATCAGATGTCCACTGGAGGGATATAACATAGAAACACGATGGCAGATAAAGGCCAAATGGCCCATCTAGTTTGCCCATTCTCTTTCTCCAACGGATCCTACGTGCCTAATATGAACCCAGCCCCCCCCTACACACACCACACTCCCTCAGTGGTCATTGACCCCCCTCCCATCCCCCATAGATGTAAATGAAACAGTACATACATGCCTGTATGATAGCTTCAGATGTTATGGACAGTCCTACTAGAACAGCAAGCAGGTTCCTGGAATAGCCTGGCGGGCAGTGTAGTCAACCATAGAGATCAGGGCTTAGACCCGAACTCCACTCTAACCACTACATTGATGGTGGAATTTGTGAGCCTTCCACATGTGAGGTGTCGCCTGCAGGCTTGAGGGCTATTGGTGTGGTGTACAATTGGGTCCAGTGGATTTTGGAGGGCTCATCGTACACCTTAAAAGGGTTATGGTGAGTTATGTATCTGGGACCTTTTAGATCAGTGGTCTCAATCCTGCGGCCCGGGGGCCACATGCGGCCCGCCAGGTACTGTTTTGAGGACCTCGGTATGTTTATCATAATCACAAAAGTAAAATAAAAGTTTCTTGATCATATGTCTCTCTAGCTATAAATTATAATATTATTATTAAGATTTAGCCAAAAGGAAAGATTTATAAACTATAAAGAGTTTTACCTCATGCAATATTGTCATTTCTGTAATAAGACATTAACTATTTTTTTTTCTGAGGCCCTCTAAGTACCTACAAATCCAAAATGTGGCCCTGCAAAGGGTTTGAGTTTGAGACCACTGTTTTAGATGAAGTTTACTATGATGCCTTACTGCTCTGCTGGAATGTCTGTGTGGCAGTCTCTGCACCCCCTTGTATGTCGACATCTGGAGAAAAAATAGCTTTAGAGCTCATAGAAATATTAAACAATGGGACCGTGAGTACAGCAAGAGAAACTACACATATTTTTAGTCTGGCTCGTGATACTCTAAATCTATTCAGGCCTGAAGAAGTGTCAGTTCTAAACAACATAATTAAGCATTTAAAAATAACTGACAGATGCTGCACTCAGAACACAGGATAATAAAGATCTCTACTCACAATTGCTGATTGCAGTACAGCCTTTAATGACATTGTGCCCTGCTGGAAACCAAACTCATATGGTACTTCTGGTATTAGCAAATGTGTGAAAATAATGATGTAATAAATAATTTGGAACCCCTCTGGGCTGAGCTAAACAAAACTGCACAATGGCTGATCAGTCTAAATGACAGATAGACACTGCCTGTATCAGAGGGAGAATTCCATTCACTAAGGTCCTCTGAAAGACAGAAGGTCAGTCTTTTTCTTCATTTCTTCAAGAAGTTGAATTCATCTTTTCTGGAAAGAGTGATAAGAAGCTCCCAAATCTTTGTCGAGATAACCAAAGAAAGCTTATTTAAATACACTTATGGAAATTACACGGAAGTAATAAATACTCTAAGGGGCTCATTCTCATAAAAGAAAAATGTCCAAAAAGTGACATAAAGGGGCAAAGCCTTCCAATTTTCTATTTTCAAAACCTATTTTCTAGCGGATATTTATGCTGCTGATCAGTACTTTACCTAAATCTCAAGAGGGTCCTATTAGACGTGTGGTGTGGGTCGGACTAGGGTGGACTTATGACTTGGATGTTTTTTTTGCCATAATAAAATATTTAACAATGGCCCTGATTCTGCAAAGTGTGTCCTACAGCTGTTTAATCAGCCAATCGGGAGGCGTGTTTTCTAAAAAAAATGCTCCCCAGGCCTATATTGAAGGTGCCTCTGGGAGCCTAGGGAGGCCCGCAAGCCCGCCTAGGCTCGCCTAAGGCAAGGCGGTAGCCTTAGGCGAACCTAGGCAGCCCTACACATCTCCCTAGTAGAGCTATACTTAATCGTGGCAAGGGATCTCCCTGCCGTGATTAGTACAGCGACTGCGGCTATGACCGCCAGTCTCCCCTCTCCCCCCCGACGATCATGGCAGGAGGGTTCCCAACCCCTCATGCCCACAGAACCTATGATCGCCAGCAGGAAGGTGCTTAACCTTTCCTGCCAGTAGACCCCCCTCACCCCACCCTTGACAATCATGACAGGAGGGTGCCCAACCCCTCCTGCCCACAGAACCTCACGATCGCCAGCAGGAAGGTGCTCAACTCTTCCTGCCGGTAGGCCCCGCCCCTGAAGATCACCTGCAGGAGGGTTCCCAACCTTTCCCGCCGGACCCCACCATCAAAACACCCCACTCTCCCACCCCAGATCCCCCCCCCAATGAAACTCCCCACACCAGAAACCCCCCTCAGGCTTACTCGCATGTCCAACCCACAGGATCCTAGGGCCTGATTGGCCCAGGCACCTAAGGCCCCTCCTATGGCTGCCCGGAACTTCCTTTCAGAAATGACGTTGGGGGAAGGCTCGTGGGTCCACTGCATGCTATTTAATTTATAAATGATCTGGAAATTGGAATGACAAGTGAGATTAAATTTGCAGTTGACACTAAATTGTTCAAAATTGTTAAAACGCATGTGGATTGTGAAAAATTGCAGGCAGACTTTAGGAAACTGGAAGACTGGGCGTCCAAGTGGCAGATGAAATTTAATGTGGACAAATGCAAAATGATGCATATTGGGAAGAATAACCCAAATCACAGTTACCAGATGCTAGGGTCCACCTTGGGGGTTAGCGCCCATGAAAAAGATATGAGTGTCGTAGACAATATGATGAATTCTTCCGCTCAATGTGCGGTGGTGGCCAAAAAAAACCAAACAAGATGTTAGGCATTATTACAAAAAGGGGTGGTTAACAAGACTGTTATAATGCCTCCGTATCGCTCCATGGTGCGACCTCACCTGGAGTACCGCGTTCAATTCTGGTTTCTTTATCTCAAGAAAGATATAACCACACTACAAAAGGTTCAAAGAAGAGTGACCAAGATGATGACTGGGATGGAACTCTTCTCGTATATGGAAAGACTAAAAAGGTTAAGACTCTTCAGCTTGGAAATGAGACAGCTGAGGGGAGATATGATTGAAGTCTACAAAATCCTGAGTGGAGTAGAACGGGTACAAGTGGATCGATTTTTCATTCCATCATAAATTACAAAGACTAGGGGACACTTGATGAAGTTACAGGGAAATACTTTTAAAACCAATAGGAGGAAATATTTTTTTCACTCAGAGAAAAGTTAAGCTCTGAAACGCATTACCAGAGGTTGTGGTAAGAGCGAATAGCATAGCTAGATTTAAGAAAGGTTTGGACAATTTCCTGGAGGAAAAATCTATAGTCTGTTAATTGCGAAAGACATGGTAGAAGCCACTTGGGAGTACTTGTCGACAAGTCGATGAAGTCGTCCATGCAATGCGTGGCGGCGGCCAAAAAGGCGAACAGAATACTAGGAATGATTAAGAAGGGGATCACGAACAGATCGGAGAAGGTTATGGTGCCACTGTAACGGGCAATGGTATGCCCCCACCTGGAATACTGCGTCCAACACTGGTCGCCGTACATGAAGAAGGACACAGTACTACTCGAAAGGGTCCAGAGAAGAGCAACTAAAATGGTTAAGGGGCTGGAGCAGTTGCCGTAAAGTGAGAGATTAGAGAAACTGGGCCTCTTTTTCCTTGAAAAGAGGAGACTGAGAGGGTCATGATTGAAACATTCAAAATAATGAAGGGAATAGACTTAGTAGATAAAGACAGGTTATTCACCCTCTCCATGGTGGAGAGAACGAGAGGCACTCTCTAAAGTTAAAAGGGGATAGATTCCGAACAAACGTAATGAAGTTCTTCTTCACCCAGAGAGTGGTAGAAAACTTATAGGGGAAAACACCCTCCAGGGCTTCAAGACAAAATTGAACAACTTCCTGCTGAACCAGAACGTACACAGGTAAGATTAGTCTCAGTTAGGGCACTGGTCTTTGACCTAAGGGCCGCCGCGAGAGCAGACTGCTGGGCATGATGAACCACTGGTCTGACCCAGCAGCGGCAATTCTTATGTTTTTACTGCTTGCCCTGGATTGGTAGCTAATCTTTGGGTTTTTGCCAGGTACTGGTGACCTGGATTGGCCACTGTGAGGATGGGCTACTGGGCTTGATGGATCAATTGGCCCAGTAAGACTATTCTTATGTTCGTATGTTCTTATTATGTAAACATTTCTCAGACCAAAACATGAAATTGACCCTAATGACTCCGCAGAATAAAAATCCAACAACAACAATAATCAACAAAAAAGTGCTATGGAGAATTGATGTTCCTGATATGGACTTTATTGTAAAATCAACTTGATAATCCATCTAAAAACATTTCTCAGACAACATCACACTATCAAAACTATTGCTGACATTATAGAGCTTTTCCATAATGCCTGGAAAGATAGCCATCTTCAAATGTCACGTGTTATGGAGCTACTTGGCATTCCTCAAGTTCCTTGCAAAGTGAATTGCCCAACATAATCAATAAAATAGACACATTTGTAGAGAGATCAAATGGAACCAACACTGAAATAATGCACTTTGTGAAAATTGTCATTGATTTTACTTCAAAAGGTATTCAGTTTGAAAGCCATGGCCATGATAATGCAACTCAATTCACATGTAGGACAAAGGAGTTGATAGAGAGCTTTTTGCAAATAATGTTCTCATCATCTTTTTTTGAAAAATGTGTGAACAGGATATTTATAATGCTGAAAAAGACAGTGAATAATGTTAGTCCTGGGATAAGGTAAACATAACTTTCATTTAAACTGAAAAGAGAGAATAATTCTTCCCTATTTAATTTGGCATTCACATCAAAAATATAATAGGGGCCTTTTGACTGTACCTTATTATAGAAATGCTCCTAAGCCATATATATGATCAAAGATATCTGGGTTCTATCAAAATACATTCAGCTTATTTCCATGCAAATGAATTTATAGTAACCCCAAAATGTTCCTATGGGCTTTGGTACATTTACCACGGCTTTGTAAAAGGGGATCTTACCCCCTCTTCTATTAAACTGCACTTGCAGTTTTTAGTGTAGAGAGCCGCGCTGAATAGCCCACGCTGAACCCGATGCTCATAGGAACTCTGTGAGCATCGGGAGCAGCGCGGGCCATTCAGCGCAGCTCCCCATGCTAGAAACTGCTAGCACAGTTTAATAGAAGAAGCCCTTAGTTTATTCTTTTGGTATACCATCTAATTTGATTATGAGAGTGTATGATTTGGTATGTCTGTCTTTCTTTAACAAATGAATTTTTTAAATGTTCAGAATGTGCTTTCCTTGTAATTAAATACATTTTAAAACACATTTTTATATTAATATTTTTATAGTAATGTTTTTATATTAATGTTTAAATTTATTCTTTTAACATATTGTCATGTTTATGTAGTTTAACACGAGTCTTAGACATTGTTTCAGACCTCTGACGCAGGCTTTTTGTGTCGGGTCATTTCAATAAAGCTTCTTGGTCCTTGTTCTTGAGGCCATTTGTGCTTTTTTTTTTTTGTTGCATGCCATCGTAAGGAAGTTCTTCTTCACCCAGAGAGTGGTAGAAAACTGGAACGCTCTTCCGGAGTCTGTTATTTTTTTAAATTTTTTTGTTCATTCTAACAATAAGTTTTACAAGTATCCAACTTGATCTAGAAATACAGAAAATAAGGTATAACAATAATATTAAAAGCAAAGGGAATAAACAAATCCCATCATATAAACAAATTATTATCTCTTCTTTAGACCTCAAAACAAACACTAAGGGGGGAATACAACATGACAAGGAGATCTTCATTAAAGAAATATTTAACAATAAGAAATAAGTTTAACAGGTTACCACATCATCTATCTTTCTTTCAATCACCCCTTAATTTCCTGGACCAGTTTCTTAGTATCCAAAAAGTCCTTAAGCTGCTCTGGAGCAAAAAAGACATATTTTCAGGGTCTGTTATAGGGAAAAATACCCTCCAGGGATTCAAGACAAAGTTGGACAAATTCCTGCTAAACCGGAACGTACACAGGTGAGGCTGGACTCATTTAGAGCACTGGTCTTTGACCAAAGGGCCGCCGCGTGAGCGGACTGCTGGGCACGATGGACCACTGGTCTGACCCAACAGTGGCAATTCTTATGTTCTTTCTCTGTACTTATAACTACGTTTTTAAACCAACCTCTCTAATGAAACAATCAAGAGCATCTTAGAAGCAAAGATCAAAAGTTCAGAGGTACAGTAGCAGGAAGACTCATGAGAATCTGTATTTACTCAGTTTCTGGGCACTAGTTTGGATGAAGGTATTTTTGAGAGACGCTTTATTCGGTTTTATTAAAGCTAGAGTTTGATCTGTGCTGTTCATGAACTGCAATCTGCACATACTGAAGTAGATTTTAATTGATTACACTCATATCCCATTCCTTTTGCTTTTTGGGTTTTCCTTCAGGGGATTTACCTCTTCTTTTCTGTTACTCGGTTCACAGAGACACCAAGGGTCCTATATTTAGAGCGATTTACGTGGGCAAGAAACTCTCCTCTCTGCTTAAATCGCTTGCTGCTAATGCCTAAGTGAGGATATTCAGCAGCACTTAACCGGACAGTGCCTCTGAATATAAACTAAACTAAACTAAACTAAACCTTGGGTTTATATACCACACCATCTCCACGAATGCGGAGCTCGGCACGGTTTACAGGAAGAAAGATGAGAGAGGAACTACAGTGGAGAGATTAAAGAGTTAGGTGTAAAGGGGGAAGGTGAGAGGCCTAAGAGGGGGGGAACTGTTACAGTTTTGAGAATAGCCAGGTTTTTAGGTGTTTGCGGAAGAGTTGGAGGGAGCTTGAGGTTCGGAGAGGGGAGGTGAGGTTATTCCAGATCTCAGTGATTCTAAAGGGGAGGGATGACCCAAGTTTGCCTACATGGGAAATACCTTTTATGGAAGGGAAGGATAGTTTAAAAATTTGGGAGGATCTGGAGGAAGTAGGGGTTGGGGAGTTCCAGGATAGAGGGAAAACGGCAGGAAGGATGCCATGTAGGATCTTGTAGGCCAGACACGCACATTTGAAGTGGATCCTGGGGATTACTGGGAGCCAATGGAGCTTAGACAGGAGTGGTGAGACGTGATCAAATTTGCTTTTTGCGAAAACAAGCTTAGCTGTGGTGTTCTGAATCCGCTGAAGTCTGTGGAGGCTTTTCTTGGTTAGGCTGAGGTAGATAGAATTGCAATAATCCAATCTGGAGAGGATGATGGATTGTACTAGGACTGCGAAGTGTTTTTGGTGAAAATAGGGTCTGACTTTCCTTAGCATGTGAAGGCTGAAGAAGCATTTCTTCACCAGGGATTGGAGATGTTCGTTGAAGGATAGAGAAGAGTCTAAGGTGACACCCAGAATTTTGCTTGAGAACTCGAGCTGTAATGGGGGGCCGGTGGACAATGGGATGGAGGAAGGTAGATGGTCTAATTTTTGGCCAAGCCAAAGGAGTTTTGTTTTGGACTCGTTTAGTTTCATATGCATTGTGAATGCCCAGGATTGGAGGTTCTTTATGCATGAGGATATGTTCGTGGAGAGGTTAGTGAGGTTCGAGTCGGTCTCAAGGAGGACGAGGATGTCATCAGCGTAAGTGTAAAGAGTTTCAAGGGGGGATAGTTGGAGTAGTTTCAGGGAGGACATGTAAATGTTAAAGAGGATTGGGGAGAGGGGTGAGCCTTGTGGGACACCACAAGTCGGGGTCCAGGGGGAGGATGAGGTGCCGCTCATGTTAACCATGTAAGAACGGGAGCGCAAGAATTTGGAGAACCAATCAAGAATTATGGAGCTAATGCCTATCTCGGAGAGTTGGAAAATTAGAATGTCGTGGTGGACAACGTCAAAAGCTGCGGAGAGGTCGAATTGTAGAAGGACAGCAAACTTGTTACGAGAATGCAGTTGCTGAACCTTAGAGATTAGAGAGGCCAATAGGGATTCAGTGCAGAAGTTGGGTCTGAAGCCATATTGGTAAGGTAAGAGGATGGAGAATCTTTCTAAGTAGGAAGAGAGCTGGGTAGATATGATAGACTCGAGCAGTTTGGTGAGGAGAGGGATATTTGCTATTGGACGGTAGTTGGATGGTATGGAGGGGTCTAGGTCAGCTTTTTTCAGTAAAGGGGTCAATGCGATGTGTCCCATTTCAGTGGAGAATAGGCCTGATAATAGGGCAGAATTTATGAGTTTGGTAAGAGATGTGATGGCCTGTGCAGGGATTTTCTCAAATAGGTAGGAGGGAAATGGGTCCAGGATGCAGTTGCATGATTTTAACTTGAGGCAGAGTTTAAGGGTCTGAGAATCAGATATGAGCTCGAAGACAGTCCAGGATCTGTCGGCAGGGATGGGGTTGAGAGCAGCTAGGGTGGGGTTGGGTTCGGGGGGCACCAGAGAATTGTAGGAGATTGCGGGCGGGAAGGAGCGCCTTAAGGTAATTCTTATCATTGAAGAATTTTGCTAGGACCTCGGCTGAAGGAGATGAAGGAAGAAGGGTGGAGTCATTTTTAGTGGTTAGGGAGCGCCAAATGTTAAACAATGTGCCATTCTGGTTTTTGGATTTGGAGATCTTGTCTCCATAGAAGTTCTTCCTTGCTTTTTTTAATATTGAGTTGTAGAGTTTGATATTGATTCTCCAGGCCTGTCTGTCAGATGAGGATTTGGATTTTTTCCATTTTCGCTCTAAGGCTCGACATTTTTGTTTCAGGTCTCTATGGAGTGGAAGGTACCAAGGGGCTTTATGGGGATAGGTGATGGATTTAATGGTTTGGGGGGCGAGGGAGTGGTAGGTGGACTTGGAAAGGGCGATCCGGTTGTTCCAATTGTTTTCAGAGTCTGCAAGCTTGGGAATGGAGGGGAGGAGGTTGAGGAATTTGGTCCAGAACAGATCGCTCAAAATTTTTTTCCGGAAGGTAATAGAATTGGGGGATTGGGGTGGGGATCCGAGATGAGACATGAAGATGGGGAGGCAGAAGGCCCCTAGGAGATGGTCTGACCACGGGATGTGTTCCCAACGGGTGTCTTCGGCAGACGTTTTATAAGCGGTGAGGTCGAGGAACTGGATGAGGTCTAGGGTGTGCCCTTTTTCATGGGTAGGAGCGGATGGGGGGGGGGGGGAGAAACCTAGGGAGATGAGGAAGTCATTGAATTCTATCGTGTCCTTGCTGGTGGAGTCGTCAAGTTGGAGATTAACGTCTCCGATGATTAGTAATCTTTGGAATTTGAGAAAGGCATTAGTTATATCCGCTCAGACCTCCCAAGTAAAAATTGGGCAGTTCCAGAGGAATACTGGGGACTATACTGTGGAGGAGTCTCAGGTTCTGCGAATGTTGGCACATTCAGTACCAGCAGCCTCATAGCGAAATGGCCAGATCTAGGATAGCTCAAAAGCTGGAACAGCACCCACAAAACTTTAACAAAATAAAAATCAAACAAAAATCAAACTCCCAACCCCACTGACCATGTTCCCTTGCCCTCCCCTTCCTCCTGGCCTGCGATGACAGTCTGCCCTGGATGACCCCCTCATCTCCCTCTAACTTACTCATAGTGTAGGTAGACCCCCCCCCTGGGACTATCTACATACCTGATAGTCCAATGGAGGGGGGGGGGGGGTCTTTGGGGGGCAGAAGCACAGCTTCTTCACTCCTGCCCCCTCACAGCAGCCTTTCAAAATATCTGCCGTGATCTCTCATGGCAACTCACGGTACTTCCTTTTTATTTTGAAGGATCCTTCTATAAACAGATTAAGGGCTAATCTGCATGTGGCCAATTTTGAGAAGGTTTTTATGAATAACAGCCCTTTTACTGACTATTTTCTCCTGACATTGATATATAAATGATGTTCTTATGATTTGGAAGAGTAGTGAGGAAGAGTTGCTTAAATTTTATGAGTGATTAAATACCAGAGATAAAAAAAATTTGAAGCGCCAAATGAATTATGGTATAATTAAAGTTTCATTTTTAGGTGTTTTGATTAAGAAAGAGAATGAATTATTTAAGACAACCATATATCGTAAGCCAACTGATGCTAATAAACTACAGTACTGAATTATGATAGTTGCCACAGCAAGGCTCTCAAATGCAGCCTCTTCTTCAGTCAAGAGTCAGGAGATATGCTCTGAACCGATGGAGGCTGATCAAATCAGGATGAGGGCTCAGAGATTTCAGGAAAGAGGGTATCCTGTCAGATGGATTAAAGCATGTCTAGATAGAGCGAAGAATTTATCAAGAGACAAACTTCTTACAGTTCAATCTAAAAAAAATCTGGATATGATTGTTTACATTCTTCACCATGACCACTTATCATATGAGATTATTCATATACTCAGAAAATACTGGCCAACTGTTCAAAATTTATCAGAGTTTAGAGATAAGGAGCTCTTAATTGCCTTTAAGAGGCATAATAAAATAATCTTAAAAGATTTATTAATTCCATCTAGTTTATTGTTGCCTCAGAGACTGGATAAGACCTGGGGACATTTCCTTGTTTGAATTGCATGGTTTGGATGTCAGTCTGAAAGTCAAATCCTTTACAGATCCCACTTCTGGAGAAAAGTATGAATAATGTCATTATTCGAATTGTAAGACATGACCAATGCTGCTTTTGGCTATACAGAGGGCTTCTTTCCCCCCAATTTGAAACTCAGGGTCTTTTCTCAATAATATATATATTTTTATTTTACCTTTCTTAGAGGTTTCTACCACAGCCCGGAGCGCTAAATATTCCGATGCTGCGCTGACGTTGCTCCAACACTCATAGAATTCTATGAGAGTCGGAGCAGCGTTATAGCATTTAGCACCCTGGGTCATGGTAGAAATCTCTACTGTGGCTTAGCAATAGAGGGCCTTAATTATGATTCTAATTATTCTGGCCCAGGTTCTCAGACTGGCACCATTATCAGCAGTCGTCTTAAATCAGCCACCGACTGTGTGTCAATCATACATTGGTGGCGATTTTGGAATCGTGACAGATAAGTGCCAAAGATGTGAAAGATAAGTGCCAAAAATGTAGGCCAGGGTTTTCCAGGCCTACAATTCCGGTGCCTATCTTCATGTGAATCGCGCTTACATAGGCACTTTAGGTTGCCCTAATGCCACTTCCGGAGCTGGCCACGCCTACTTTGGTGTGTGGCAGCCTAAAGCATGCACATAGGTGCAATATTGGAGCTGATTTTCTAAGTGCGGTATGCACCTCAAATCTCAGTTAATAATGCCACTTGGATAGCGTTTTTAACGGAGGTATGGGCAGCTACCGCCGCCTAGATCGAGAATCCGGGCCTCTTCGTATTATGTATTATCATTTTTTGTGTATTTGTTCTTTCATATGTTAAAATGCATTCAAATTAGATTGTGGATATTTTAAAAAAATTTTCTGTGCATGTAACATTCTGTTTTTTGAGTTTAGCACACTTGTTCCTGATTTTGAGACACTTTTTTGTTCCGATGATACTGATAACATCATTGGAATGCTAAAACCACATCTGAATTTGGAGGTTTCTTAAGTTTTAGGGGTATCCCTGAGGGTCTCCCCCACCTCCTAAAACCCTTTTTGAAGATTTTTCAACTTTTATTTCTGCTTCCACAGGATGTTTTTGGCACCATAATTGCTGCCATGGAAGCCATCTTGGATTTCCCGATTTGTTTTAAAAGCTACTAACTGCCCCAAAGCACCTCGATTTTACTTAAAATCAGTCAGGATGGACTCCCCAGTCTGTCTGATGGCTATATCATGCAAAACTTGCTCTGGATGGGTGACTGAAGAGTGTCTGTGCACCACATGTCACAGGGCATGTGAAGGAGGGGCGAGAGCCGTGGACTCAGCTTCCTCAGGTCCCTCCGTAAAGTTGGAGATGCAGAAAGCTCAGCAGTTGGGACTCAAATCCTTTCTAGAGCCTGCAAAAACAAACGAGGCAAAATGCAGACACACAGACACCACAGATCTGATGAAGGACCAGGATATAAACCTGCAGAGATGTTAAGGGGGTCCAGTGCAGTGTTTTGATGCTGATTTTGTGAATTTGCTATATGAAGCATATTTAAAGCGAAAAAGTGTTTCTCAGCCAGCTGATGCCAGCTCCGATTCCTTGAGGGTTCCAAGTCTCAAGGAATCGGAGAGTTGATCTGGTCCTTAAAAGACAGTTTAAGGCCTTGGTTCTGGGTCTGAGAGTGGTGGCGTCTGTGTCTTATGTGGTACAAGATTGCCATAAGGTGCTGCATTAGGTTCCCTGTGCAGAGGAGGGCGCTCTGCCCCAGGTAATACTAGAAAGGATAGATTATGTTGCAGATGATCTATATAAGAGGTTTAGGGTCATGAGTAAAGTATCAGCTTACTCTATCTCTGCCTGGAGAACTCTTTGGATTAGCCAATGGGTGGGAGATTTGGCCTCTAAGGCTACTTTGAGCAGGCTACCCTTTAAAGGGCAAATGCTCTTTGGTAAAAGTCTAGATGACCTTATTGCTAGTGTGGCAGATCGGTGCCCTAAGGCACTCCCGGACAGCAGAACACAGGCCTCCAGTGGGTTCCAGCAGGGGTTCCTTTTGGTGTGGAAAAATTATGTAATTTGCTTTTGGGATATTAAATAGTCTTAAAAATATATATATATATATAAAAGTGAAACTTTTTGAAGATCCCTTTTATTTCTACTTCCTACCTACTGTAGTTGTACCGGTAAATGTGTGAATCTATCAGAATGTTATAATATAGCAACAGCTAATGATTGCTGAAAATTTAAGGGTAGTGTTATGCCTTGTCATTATAATTTATGGTATAAGAGTATATCAATGCATTAAATATTTGACAAGTGCTAAATCATATTTATTATAGTTTAAAGCTAGAACTCTTTCAGGCACTTTCTTTAATGGGATGATTAATAAAGCAGCCACCAGATGTCGCTGAAATTCCATTACAACAGTAGATATTTTTCTGTTATGAAAAAGCAGAATTTTGAAAGAATGATGTTGATCTTGGAGCTCACCTTTTGCAAAAAGCTGTGGCTGTAATTATGATTACATACTATAAGTCAGAGTTATGAGTCTGTCATTTTATGGGCAAGGCACATCCTGCTCCTTGTAACTGTTTATGAACTTGCTTCACATTTCACATTTATTGAATATATTGCAAATAAAGAATATCTAAGCAGTTTACACAAAATAATTAATTAGAATAAAAATGGTGGTGGTGGTGGTGGGGAGAAACATGAGGAGGGCTAAGTTACAATCGCAAATCATATAGATATAAATTTATTCTAAGTTCAACAATAGCTAAATATATAGGTATAAGTTTACTCTAAAGTATACTAGGGAGGAAGGCGGAGGCAGACACAGAATAGAGTGAAATTTTGCTGCTACGGATCATGGTAGTAGAAGCAATTGTACTAAATAACATTGGGTTTTAGTGGGAAATGCAAGAATTGCCTCATACTTTTGATACTGAATATTGTTGTTATCACCAAAACATGGTTCAATGAGTCCCATTGAAAGGTCTCTTGGTCAGACACAAAACCAGAGACGTGAAGGAAGTACAAAAGTATCTTTATTCAGCATATGCAGGATTCCTGTGCAATAAAGGTTCTGCCTCAGAAGTGCCCAAATGAGGAAAAGCAAGTTCCTTTATACCATTCTCATATACATATTGGATGCTACAAGGGGTTAATTATTGACAGTTTTACAACTCATGATTGGTCCTAATACAAAGCATACCATTATCACTTTCTTACAGCAGAAACAGGAATGCAACATGTGATTTCCCAGAAAAGGCAACCTACTAAGGAGATGAAACTTATGCACAGCCAGTTTTCTAAAATAATGAGCAAATTAAGGAAATGAAACTTATCCTAAAATAATGAGCAAGGCCCACATTCCTTCAGGCAGAGTAATTCAGTTATAATCATAATGAGGGTCGCTGACCCCTTCATTCTAATCATAATAGAGGTTGCTGACCCCTTCACCATGAATGGGACACATGAAGCAACAATACCAGACTATAATCTTTATAGGAAGGATAGGGAAGACTGGAAAGGTGGAGGAGTAGTGTTTTATAAGAGAAACCAACTAAAATGCAGGAGACCTAAATAAAAGAGGAAGGGATATGGATCAGAAGATAGAGCCTGGAATAAGCACAAACAACATCAACGCAGGTACCATAAAGCGGTAAAAGGGGCCAAAAGAGACTACGAGGAAAAAATAGCCAAGCAGGCGAAAAACTTCAAGCCGTTCTTTCGATATATTAAGGGGAAACAACCCATGAAGGAAGCGGTGGGACCATTGGAATAAAGGGAGTGCTAAAGGAGGACAAAGCCATCGCCGACAAACTGAAAACATTTTTTGCGTTTATGTTTACCGAAGAGGATATACAAAAGATACAGGATGCCGATAGGCTATACGTGGGAAATTAAGACGGGAAACTGACAGGGTTGATGGTCAGTCTAGAAGAGGTATGCAGGTAGATTGATAGGCTTAAAAATGATAAATCCCCAGGACCAGATGGCATTTATCCAAGGGTAATCAAGGAACTGAAAGGGGCTATAGCTGAACTGCTTCAACTAATAGCCAATCTGTCAATCAAATCGGGAAGAATTCTGGAAGACTGGAAGGTGGCAAATGTTACGCCAATTTTCAAGAAAGGTTCGAGGGGTGATCCGGGAAACTACAGACCGGTGATTTTGACCTCGGTACCAGGAGAGATGGTAGAGGCACTGATAAAGGACCGCATCATTGAGCACCTTGACGGACACAATCTGATGAGGACCAGCCAGCATGGCTTCAGCAAAGGAAGATCTTGCTTGAACTTGCTGCACTTCTTCAAGGGTGTAAACAGGCCGATAGACAAGGTGACCCGGTCGACATTGTATATTTGGATTTTCAGAAGGTGTTCGACAAGGTTCTGCATGAACGACTACTTAAAAAAATTGCGAGCCATGGAATCGAGGGTGAAATACTCACGTGGATTAAAAACTGGCTGGCAGATAGGAAACAAAGTGGGGGTAAATGGACAATACTTGGACTTAAAAAGCGTCACCAGTGGAGTGCCTCAGGGTTCGGTGCTTGGACCCATGCTTTTCAACATATTTATAAACGATCTGGAAATTGGTATAACGAGTGAGGTGATTAAATTTGCAGACGATACGAAGTTATTCAGAGTAGTGAAGATGCAGGAGGATTGCGAAGATCTGCAACGTGACATAAACTTGCTAGAGAGATGGGCTGCAGCATGACAAATGAGGTTCAACGTGGATAAGTGTAAGGTGATGCATGTTGGTAACAAAAATCTTATACAC
Source organism: Geotrypetes seraphini (assembly GCF_902459505.1). Taxonomy (NCBI): domain Eukaryota; kingdom Metazoa; phylum Chordata; class Amphibia; order Gymnophiona; family Dermophiidae; genus Geotrypetes; species Geotrypetes seraphini. The sequence goes on from NC_047085.1 coordinate 358,829,794, forward strand.
GAATACAGGATGTCCAAGGCTTGGGAGCACTGGTCGACAAGTCGATGAAGCTGTCCACGCAATGTGTGGCGGCGGCGGCAAAAAGGGCAAACAGAATGCTAGGAATGATAAAGAAGGGAATCACGAACAGATTGGAGAAGGTTATCATGCCCCTGTACCGGGCCATGGTACACCCTCACCTGGAATACTGCGTCTAGCACTGGTCGCCGTACATGAAGAAGGACACGGTACTACTCGAAAGGGTCCAGAGAAGAGCAACTAAAATGGTAAAGGGGCTAGAGGAGTTGACGTACAGCGAGAGATTAGAGAAACTGGGCCTCTTATCCCTTGAAAAGAGGAGACTGAGAAGGGCATGATAGAAACATTCAAGATACTGAAGGGGAATAGACTTAGTAGATAAAGATAGGTTGTTCACCCTCTCCAAGGTAGGGAGAATGAGAGGGCACTCTCTAAAGTTAAAAGGGGATAGATTCTGTACAAATGTAAGGGTGGTGGTGAACTGGAACGCACTTCCCGAGGCTGTTATAGGGGAAAACACCCTCCAGGGATTCATGACAAAGTTAGACAAGTTCCTGTTGAACCGGAACGTACGCAGGTAGAGCTCTGGTAGGACACTGATCTTTGACCTGGGGGCCGCTGCAGGAGCAGACTCCTGGGCACGATGGACCACTGGTCTGACCCAGCAGCGGCAATTCTTATGTTCTTATAACAATTAAAATAATTACCATGAAGATTGCTAACAGAGTAGATATCCTAAAGCAATTTGAAGAATAGTCAAAAGTTTGGCAGTTAAAATTTAATTTGAAAAACTGAAGACTGATGCTTTTGGGTTACAGAAATCCAAAGGGGATATGTGAGACTGAAGATGAGAGACTGATAACCAAAGCTCAGGAGAGAGACCTTGGGATAATACTTTCTGAGGATATTAAGGCGGCAAAACAATGTGACAAAGAGGTGGCTGTAGCCATAAAAATGCCAAGCAACACTGAGAGAAGAAAGGAAGTGTTGATGTCCTTTTACAAGTTATAAGTGATGCCTCTTGGAGTATTGTTTTTCAGTTTTGGAGGCCATATCTTGTTAAGGACATAAAAAGATTGAAGCAGTTCAAGAAAAGCAACAAAAATGATAGGAGATTTGCAAACTAAGGGCTCCTTTTACTAAGGTGTGCTAGGGCTTTACCACGTGGAATAGCGCGTGCTACATTGCTGCGCGCGCTAGACCTTAATGCCAGGATTGAGCTGGCGTTAGTTCTAGAAGCAAAGCACACAGTGTAACGCGCGGTAATTTCCTGCATGCGCTAAAAACGCTAGCGCACCTCAGTAAAAGGAGCCCCAAATGCTGAGCCTCCCATTGGAATAGAATGGTCAGCTTGGCATTTAGCTTGTATTGTTTGGCAGCATGGCTTGATAAAAGGGTGGAGGAGTGATTTTATGTGTTCTTATAGATCTTGTTGAACCCCTGATGCAGTTTGCCGAAACACGGCCTGTGCCGGGTTCCCTTTTCAGTTTGATGCATATTTGAGACTTTGATTAAAGTTTTGCTATCAGTTTGATCACTTCGGTCATCTCTACTCTTTGTCTTCTTGTTCGATACTTTGCTGGAGTTTTTTCTTTCTTTTCTGTGCTGATCAAAACAACTTTGCTATGTTTAAGTGGCAAATCCAGTAGTTGGGCAGTAAGGCTAGTGCTGGGTAGACTTCCACAGTCTGTGTCCTGATCATGGCTAGATAGATATGGTTAGACTGGGAAGGGCTTCAGCAGTAACTCTAGTAGTTGAACATTAAGCCAGTGCCAGCCAGACCTCTATAGTCTATGCTCTGAAAATGGCAAGGATTGCTCAAGATCAAGTAAGCATAAATTATCTTGGGTAAACTGGATGGATTATGCAGGTCTTTTCTGCCATCATCTACTATGCTACTATGAAATGATAGTTTCTAGTCATAATGCAATAAGAATGGTGTTCCAGAGTGAAGGAGCTAAAGTAGGATGTCCTAGCAGAATGTGAAGAAACTTGAAGATGGGACATTAAGGGCTCCTTTTACTAAGGTGCGCTAGCGTTTGTATAGCACGCTAACCATGCACTAAATGAAAAGTACTAATGCAAGCTCTATGGAGGTGTTAGTATTTAGCGCGTGAAGTATTGTAGCGCGCGCTAAAACCGGTAGCACACCTTAGTAAAAGGAGCCCTAAATTTAGTAAATGTTGGAAAGAAAATAAAGACCAAATCAGGGAATAAAGGATAAGGGATCTATATAACAATTGTGGAAATCAAGAATGAAATATTTGGAATGTCAGAACAAAAACCTTAAAACTAATTCAGTGATAAATGGTAAGCTGGTATTCGCTTGTAAGGATAAAGGCTATATTATCAAATTTCTTTGCGCCATGGATTAGTTTAAGAGCAGTATTTTGAAAACGTTGTAAACAACAAAGTTGGTATTGTGACCACTGTTCCCTCTATGCTAAACAGGAGTTATCCAGGTGTAATGCTGCCAGTGGGGAATAGGGCTTCAACATTGTATTTTTAATCACTAAGGGCAGGCAGGTTTCCTAGAATCTGACATAGCTTGCCTGTCACTCATTATTGAAAATGTGGTAGTGCAACAGAACCCCCTCCTCCACTGGCAGAACTGTAGGTAGAGGACTCCCACTTAGCCTAGAGCAGGAATTGGCCACCTTTTTAAAGCACAGAGCCAATTTATGTTAAAAATTTGACCCAACATTTACAAAGAGCCACAATGAGTAGAGAAGTGAGTTTGAGATATTCCAGGTCTCTCACTCTCTCTTCCCTCTGCAAGGTCTAGTTTCTCTCCCCTCTTTCTTTCCTCCCTCCCTCCTCTGTCCTTGCCCCTGCCCGTCCTCACTGGTAAAGCTGCTGTCTCTGCACCCAGAGGTTGTGAGATCAAATCCCTGTGCTGCTCCTTATGACCCTGGGCAAGTCACTTAATCCTCCAGTGCCCACCACTTTGAAAGTTAGCTTTTAATGCCAAAGCCACAAAAAGGCAATATACAAGTCCCCATTCCCTTCACTTCCCTCCAACCCAGAGCAAAGGTTCTCACCCCTCTCCAGGCCCTGACCCTTTAATCTCCCTCTCAACCCTCCTAACCCCATGACCCCCCAGGCCTACCGAGGTACCTGGTAGTCCTTTGGAGGTCTTCATGGCAGGAACCCTCTCACTCTTGCCTCCATGTGACTGACTTCTAAAATTACTGCCCGACCTTTCATGGCTGCTCGTGGCATTTCCTGTAGTACCGTGAGCTGCCATGAGAGGTCACAGCAGCCATTTTAAAAGGCAGCCATGAGGAAGCAGGATCAAGAGGACTGCACTCCTGCCACAAAGACCCCTGCTGGACCACCAGGTACCTCGGTAGGCCCGGGGGAGCAGGAGAAATCAAGGGGTTGGGAGGGAGATAAAAGAGTCAGGGCCTAGAGAGCTGCAGCCACATGGCAGAAGAGTCGCAAGTCACAGGTTGCCAATCCCTGGCCTAGAGGGAACAGTGATTGAGATACACCATGGAGAATAGAATTACAGTAATCTAAGTGTGAAATGACTAAAGAGTGAGAGAAGTTGCGGGAAAAAAAAGAGAATGAGCTATCCAGATCCATCTCAGTATAAAAAGGGGATTTCTTAACCACTGAGAAAATATGGTTTGCGAATGTTAGACTGTTGTCAATTACAACTCCAAGAATCTTTGTTGTATCCTTAAGCAGGACCTGCACACCATGAATCATGGGGGGTGGAGGTATGTGTACATGTTAAATTAGGGGAACCCATTAGAGCAGTGGTCTCAAACTCAAACCCTTTGCAGGGTCACATTTTGGATTTGTAGGTACTTGGAGGGCCTCAGAAAAAATAGGTGGAGGGGCATAATAAAAAAAAAAACGTCTAAGTTCCCTTTTGGCCTAAGTCCTTAAACGTTCAAAGCAGAAGCAGGGAAAGTGTCCATAACCAAAACAAACGTCCTTGTTTTGATTATGGCCTGCCTCTACTAAACGTCTAAAAGTACACCCCCAGGACGTCTACAATTTTTGGCCATAATGAACCAAAAAAACGCCTAAGCCCCAAACGTCCAACAGAAGGGCTTTTAGGCGAAGGAGAATCCAGTCCTTCGCCTAAAAGCTGGATTCTGTAATCGGTATTTGTAAAAAACAACACCGGTTACAGAATCCCCCCCCCCCAACAATCCAGGCAGGAGGGTGCCCAAGCCCTCCTGCCATGTCAAACTGTGACACCCCCCCCGACAACATCGGGGCAAGAGGGAGCTCAAGTCCTTCTGCCCCGCCGACTCCCCGACTCCCCAACTCCCCAACCCGGCCCATGTACCTAAGGCCCCGCCCACAGGAGGGGCCTAAGGCTCCCGGGCCTATTCTGATTGGCCCAGATGCCTTAGGCCCCACCTGAGGGCGGGGCTTTGGGATGGCTGGGCCAATCCGGGCCCATTCTGGCGTTTGGCACCCGTCCGTCCGGCCAACTTTAAGAGGTACGGGGAAGGAGGGTGAGGGTGGGGGAGTCATGGGGTCGGCTGGGGGGGTCACGGGTCGGCGGGGGGGGGAAATTGGGGGTTCTGGGGGGAGGTCGTTAGGGGGAGGGGGGTTGCGTCGAGGGCAGGAGGGCCTGGGATCCCTCTTGACCTTAATATAGTGGGGGGTGGGGGGTAGAGGGTCACCGGGGCCAGGAGAGCTTGGGCTCTCTCCTGGCCCTTTAAATCGGAGGTGGGGGGGTCGCCAGGCCCAGGAGTGCTTGGGCTCCCTCCTGGCCAGATCGAGTCGGGGGGGGGCACGATCGCCGGGTCAAGAGGGCTTGGGCTCCCTCTTGCCCCGATATCGTCAGGGAGTCGGGGAGTTGGCGGGGCAAGAGGGCTTGGGCTCCCTCTTGCCCCGATATCGTCGGGGAGTCGGCGGGGCATGAGGGCTTGGGCTCTCTCTTTCCCCGATATCGTCGGAGAGTCAGGGAGTCGGCGGGGCAAGAGGGCTTGAACTCCCTCTTGCCCCAATGTTGTGTGTGTGTGTGTGGGGGTGATGCATCAAAAAAAAAAAAACCGTCTAAAAAGTGTCCTAAATGGCTACTTGGACGATCAAAAAGCCTGATCGTCCAAGTACCCATAACCAAAGCTGGTTTTTAGACATATCTAAAAACAGCTTAGGCCTTTCCCCTGCCACTAAACGCACAGAGAGAAAAGAGGTGTGTTTAGAGGAGGGGAAAGGGCGGGCAATGGGCGGGAGGTGGGCCGACCTACACCTAGGCATACAACAGGTATAACCAAAACATTAACAGGTTGCCTAGTCGGCACTTAGACCTTTTTGACTTAGACGAAGTCAAACCAGGTCTAAGTGCCGAAAAAGGGGCCGCTGAACTGATGGCCGCTGGCGCCATCAGTTAAGCGGCCGGCAACCTACCCACCGCAAGCATCGTGGCAGGAGAGATGCTTCATCTCCCCTACCGCGATGCCATCACTCTTCTACCCGAGCTGCTGCGACCCACGGCAGAAGAGATAGGGCGGGTCGCGGCAGTTCGGGTAGAGGAGTGATGGCATCACGGTAGGGGAGATGAGGCATCTCTCCTGCCACGATGCTTGCGGTGGGTAGGTTGCCGGCCCCTGAACTGATGGCGCCAGCGGCCATCAGCTCAGCGGCCCCTTTTTCGGCACTTAGACCTGGTTTGACTTCGTCTAAGTCAAAAAGGTCTAAGTGCCAACTAGGCAACCTGTTAATGTTTTGGTTATACCTATTGTATGCCTAGGTGTAGGTCGGCCCACCTCCCGCCCATTGCCCGCCCTTTCCCCTCCTCTAAACACACCTCTTTTCTCTCTGTGCGTTTAGTGGCAGGGGAAAGGCCTAAGCTGTTTTTAGATACGTTTAAAAACCAGCTTTGGTTATGGGTACTTGGATGATCAGGCTTTTTGATCGTCCAAGTAGCCATTTAGGACACTTTTTAGATGTTTTTTTTTTTTTTATTATGAACCCCTTAATGATAATTTTGCATGAAGTAAAACTTTTTATAGTTTATATATCTTTCCTTTTGGCTAAGTCTTAATAATAATATTGTAATTTATAGCTAAAGAGACATATGATCAAGAAACTGTTTTATTTTACTTTTGTGATTATGATAAACATACCAAGGGCCTCAAAATAGTACCTGGTAGGCCGTGGGCTTGAGACCACTGCATTAGAGGGACAATTAGAGCAACACTGTTAGCTGGATTCAATTTCAGTCCATTTAGTGCAATCCAATCAGGGACTTGGTTAAGCTTATTTGAAATCTCAGTAATTACATGTGAGGTCTGAGTTCAAGGGGAAGCAATAATTGGACATGATCTACTGTACATTAATGAAAAATTTAATCACAAAGGTTTTCAAGATGTAGCATGATATGATTAATTTTTGCTGGATCTGACAATTATAAAAATATTGCCTGAAATAAAGTATATTTCCTAACCTCTGAAAACTAGCCATCTGTCTGAAATCCTGAAACAATGATGTTAACTACCCCCTTTCAGTTTTTTTGATTCAGTTTGCAGCAGCTTTTTTTACCCTTGAGTTTATTTTAGGAGAACTTGAGATTGTATTTTAAACTGCAACTTGATAGTTCAGATGATTCTCTAGTTGGACAAATATCTATCCATTCTGTTCCTTTACAAATCGAGTCCAAATTCAAACTCTTAGGAATCACCTTTGATAAATATCTCACTTATTATGATCAAATTAGCTCCATGACCAAAAACTATTTTTATAAACTCCGCCTAATTTGTTCCATAACCTCAGCTTTAGAACCTTCCTCTATTCAAATCCTAATCCACTCTCTGATCATTTCACATATAGATTACTGTAACTCACTCTATCATGGAATAACCCAAAAAGAAACTCATCGAATACAACTAATTCAAAATACAGCGATCAAACTCATTCATAAAGCAAAAAAATTTGACCATGTCACCCTCCTACTCCGAGAATCTCACTGGTTACCAGTCTCTCATAGAACAACTTATAAAATTCTTCTCTTAGCCTTTAAGATCAAGATTTCTCATCAGCCTGCCTTCCTTGATAAATATCTCATTCCACATACCCCTTCCAGGGCCCTCAGGTCCACTAATCAAAACTTACTAACAGTCCCTCCAATCAAAGATTTATACTATACCAGAAACACAATTTTTTTCTGTAGTCGCGCCCTTCCTTTGGAATGCAATGCCATCAAATCTTTGTTCTGAAAATTCCTTAAACAAGTTCAAAACACTCCTTAAGACATTTGTCTTTAAAGACGCTTATCGAAATTCCAACTGAGTTCCCAAATAAAAAAGGGACAACAAAAACGCTTCCAGGAAGCGATGCCCCATTTTTTCCTCTCGTTTTATCCTCCCCTCCCCTCCTCATTTTATTTTTATTTATACATAGAAACATAGAAATAGACGGCAGATAAGGGCCACGGCCCACCAAGTCTGCCCACCCCAATAACCCTCCCCTACCTTTCTCTGTGAAGAGATCCCACGTGGCGATCCCATTTTGACTTAAAATCAGGCACGCTCCTGGCCTCGACCACCTGCAGTGGAAGATTATTCCAGTGATCAACCACCCTCTCGGTGAAGAAGTATTTCCTGGTGTCACCGTGTAGTTTCCCGCCCCTGATTTTCCACGGGTGCCCTCTTGTTGCCGTGGGGCCTTTGAAAAAGAAGATGTCCTCCTCCACCTCGATACGGCCCGTGAGATATTTGAACGTCTCGATCATGTCCCCCCTCTCTCTGCGTTCCTCGAGTGAGTATAGCTGCAATTTTTTCATGTAATTTATAAACTTTCCCTTCCCTTTCCTCCCCTTTTGTCTCATATCTTTCGTAATCAAGTCTTTGTATCGACCTTATCCCCCTTATTTTTATTTTGTTTTTTATATATAACTTTTTTATAATTTTTATTTCTTATTATTGTAAACTGACCAGATACTTGTGATGGTCGGTATATCAAAATATTAATAAACTTGAAACTTGATGTTTTTTTGTGTGAAACATTAGCATTGATTTTATAGATCTAACAGACCCCTGATGCAGGCAGAGATGCCAAAACGGCCCGTGTCAGGTCTTTTCTCAATAAAACGTTGATTACCTTCATCTGGAGGCCCATTGTATTGTTTGCTCTGCTACCTTCAGTATGATGAACATAATCAAAAAGAGCTATTAAGACATGTTCAGTGAAGAAGTGTTGATGAAACTCTGGCAGGGATATAAGGCATTTGTCTGTTCAAGAAAGGATATAAGTTACTGGGTCATATTTTATTCTGTAAGTTTGGATACAAAGGAGAACTGAGACTAGTAGTAACCATAGCATGAAGGTAAGAAATGTAAGAATCACAAATCCTGATTCAAAAAGTAATTGGGAATAGGGTCAGTAAGGAGCTCAAAGAAGAGATTAAATTAGAAACTTCAAGTTGTGATAGTAATTGAAAGAGAGAAAAAAAAAAAAAAAGCCCTGCAGGGAACAGCATCATTTTCAGATTGCAAAAATAGAGGTGAATGCAAAGGAGGAGGGACAATAGAAGCCTTAATATATGAAATTTTCTTGTGAAAAACAAATGCAAGATCATTCACAATCAAGGCTGAAAATTGACCCTGTGAGGAAACGGTGACCTGTCAAAGAATCTTGAAGAGGTGAGAAGGGTTCAGATCCTTGTGAAGGAGAGATTAAAAATAATTTCTTTGGGCTGAAGTTATTGATTGCTTCTAGTGAGATGCAGCTGTTTTGGTATTGAAAGCAACAGTTCTTGGTAATTAACTTTGCTAGTCTAAAAAATATGGATATATGGATTTTACTGTTTTATTTTTATTGACTTTTGTATGAGACATTTGTTTGCTGGTCTGAGCCTTAAGCCAGACTGCCTCTGATTAAGATGCAGGGAATACCTACTTTATGATGATGTAATTTAAATGAAATGAACATAAAAAATGAATTTGACAATTATAGAAGTAACTGGAAGCTGAAAAAGAACTCAACTTTGCCACTTAAAAAAAAATCATAATAGTATTTTGAATCCACAAATTAGATAGGCTAGATCAGGGGTTTGAATAAAATGGATACATACTACCTCATGCATATTCACTTTGGATACCCTGAAACCCTGACAGGTTTGGTGTGTTCCGATGACTGTGTTGAGAATCAATGGGTTGGATAATAAGTCTTTGTGATTGCTGCATATTTTTATGTCTTCCAGGGATGCATAAAGTTAATGATATCAGCTGATATTTCACAGTTGTCATGCATGCTTATGGGATACTCATGAGGAGACAAAAAATACTTCCAGTATTGACACTTCTAAATGTTGAAAAAGCAAAGAATGGGGTCAGCTAAGGAGGTGATTTCTGTTCACTGCCATATGGAATGTCCCTGGGTTGGCAGGGACTGAGGAAATGTAGAGCAGTGGTTCAAAAATCTGACTTGGGATGCCACCAGGATATCCTTTTTTTTTTTAAAAAAAAAAATTTCTTTATTCATTTTAAAGCCATGATTAAGTGCAGGATATAATACAATCATATAAATAGATATATCACCCCCCCCCCATTATATTGAAAAAAATACACTCAAATTGAGAAATTGAAAAATACATTCCAACCCACCTTTGACGTGTATGACCAAAGGGCATAATCACCAATCACTCTTTGCAAAATTTTGTCACTGGCTCCCAAATCTTCAGAAACTTCTTATAATGTCCCTGATGTATAGCCATACTCCGTTTAATCTTAAAAATATGACATATAGACGCCCACCAAAAGGTATAGTTCAGTCTATCCCAGTTTTTCCAGTTCCTTAAAATAAGCTGAATGGCAACCCCTATCATAATAAATAGAAGTTTAGGATATCCTTAATGAAAATACAGGTACGCCACTGATTTTCTGGCAATGGATGGCTCGGCAGCAAGCAGCATCTGCAACCTGCTGTTTGCGCCAGCCTTGGCTCTCCCTCTATTTCCAGGAAGTGACATTAAAGGGACAGCCGAGGCTGGTGTGAGCATCAGGTTGCAGTTGCTGGTCGCCACCGGTGAAGACTTAAAGAGGTATATGGGGGAGGAAGAGGAAGAGAGGTGCCAAGGTTAGAGCATGTTTTGAAGGTGATCACCTTTGGCAAAACCGTTAATCCAGCAAAGGTTTGGAACTGGGGGTGCCGGAAAGTCAGTGGTGTACCTGTACATAAAAGAAACATAGAATGGAGACAGATCTGCATGCTTACTCTCTCCATGATATGCAAATTTTTTTTCATGCATATTCATTGTGAATTTCCTGAAAATTTGACATGTTTGAGAACCATTGCTGTAGAGCAGTGGTTCTCAACCCTGTCCTGCCAGTCGGCTTTTCGGAATAGCCCTAATGACTATGCATGAGAGAGATTCACATATGCTGGAGGTGACAGCCATGCAAATCTGCCCCATGCATATTCATTAGGGTTATCCTGAAAACCTGAACAGCTGGGAGTCCTCCAGGACAGGGCTGGGAACCACTGCTGTAGAGGCACCTTTCACAAGCCCTGGGATGCAGTAGAAAAGGAGTCACACTCATTGCATAAGGATGACCAGTTTCAGGTTGATTTATTTTTTGATATATCACTCATGAGTGAACTATCTGAGCGGTTTACAAATAAATTTATAATGTAATAAGAAGTAGGAATTTTTTTTGAGTGTTAATCTTAACTTTATTTCAATTTTTCTGTAATTTTTTTTCTTTTGCTCTGTTTTGAGAAACAGATAATTTTATTGTATGTTTTATAAATTTTGTAAATTGCTCTGTTATTGTATAAGGAAGGGTGGTATATTAAATAAAATATACCATAAGCCATAGAAAAGGGACTACAATTCTCAAGAATAGATCAGGTTTACCCCCTCTTTTACTAAGATGCGCTAGCGTTTTTATCGCACATAGCAGATTAGCACATGCTGCCCCCCGCGCTACGTGCCAAAAACTAACGCCAACTCAATGGTGGCGTTAGCGTCTAGTGCGTGTGGCAATTCAGCGTGTGCTAAAATCACTAGCACAGCTTATATTACTAAGGTGCACTAGCGTTTTTAGCCGCGCTGCAGATTAGCGCGCGCTGCCCCCAGCGCTAGGCGCCAAAATCTAATGCCAGCTCAATGGTGGCGTTAGCGTCTAATGCATGCTACAATTCAGCATGCACTAAGCGTGCGCTAAAACTGCTAGCGCAGCTTAGTAAAAGGAGCCCATTGAACTGGCGTTAGTTTTTGGCGCGTAGCAGTGCGCGCAAATCTGCAGAATGCGCTAAAAATGTTAGCACACCTTAGTGAAAGAGGGGGTTAGTCTTGGACAGAATAGATAAAGCATAAGCAGAGATACCAGTAGACCTTAGTCAACAGGTTGTTACAAATACAGTTTTCAAGAACAAGAGAATTTAAAATATTTAGGGACAATCCAGGTGTAATTATGATGGCAAATCTCAACCTGATCTCCAGGACGCACAGCTAGGGACAACTACTCTTCTTAATAAGGGACATAGACTAATCGGAAAATGCATCACAGAATAAAAATGTTTTTAATGCTAATTACACAGCAAGTGAGGAATTTGAGTATTATACTAGATTCTAATTTTAGTTTTCAACCACAGATCCAGGGCTTATTTCAAAGTTCCTTTTTTCAAGCTTCAGTTGTTGAGAAGATTGAAACCTCTAATTTCAATGTCTGATTTTCAACCATGATTTTTTGGCAGTCTTGATTATTATAACAGTAACGATCGCGGCAGGAGGGATGCCCAGTCTGTCCTGCCCGGCAACCCCACTACCCCTCCATAGATCACCGGCAGGAGGGATACTCAGGCTAGATCAGGGATTTGATGACTGCTACGTGAGACTTTTGCATAGAACTGATTGACGTTTGTTTTGGAAACTGTGCTGGACTATTGTAAGGCAGCCTGCTGGAGTATTTGTTTAATACACAGTATGTCTGAAATGTGTTGTTTCAGTGTATTATATTTTTATTATGTATATTTAACTGTTCACTCTGGATACGGACGTATTGCAAATAATAAACTATAATTTAAAAGCTGAATGACAGGATTCTGTTTTCAAAAACAGTGGCAAAGAATTCCAAATGGAGGGGCCTTGACATGTAATTGCATACTCTTGGAATGAACCTGGTGCATATCCCTCTGCTCAGGGCTGACACAACAGGTGACCAGACTACATAATGGGAGGTGAGGAGAGATATAAAATGAGGGGGAAATCCATGGGTGCTTGTGATTGAAGGCTCATGGAGGCAAATCTCAGGTCTGTTTCAGATTAAACTAGAAGTGTAAAGAAGCAGGAAGTAATTGGCAGGAAAGAAAGATAAATACAAGATGAGATTTATGTGGCAGGTGACTTTTGACAGTATTAGTTCAGTATTAGACAGTATTAGTTAGGCCCCCCTTCTATGAAGTTGCGTTAGGGGCTTGTTTTTTTTTTTTTAATCACCAGCCGCTGTGGTCTGATGTGTCTGATGCTTATAGGAATTCTATGAGCTTTGGAGCTTATACCACAGCAGCAAGCAATTAAAAAAAACAAAAACCACCCTAACACAGCTTCATAAAAGGGGGCCTTAAAATTTAAATATAGTTTTAGGAAAAAATATTTATAGTAAATGACAGCTATCATTAACAAAACTGAAATTACTTTCAGTCAAGTGATGTCCTAACACATCATGGCATGTATTTTGAAGCCCCCCATGCAACACTTGCGCTCTCGTGTCCCCTTGTACGTCTTTAAATCTTCACCAGCATGAGCAACTTATTTGGCCTGCTGCTCGCACCAGCGCTGGCTTTGCCTCTGACGTCACTTCCTGGCCCTGCGACCTGGAAGTGATTTCAGAGGGGAGCCAGGCCGGTGTGAGCAGCAGGGCGGAGAAGGTGGTGCTGCTGGTGAACATTTAAAGAGGTGCGGGGTAAGGAGGGCATGAGCATGGCATGGGGGAGAGGTGGAGAGGTGCCGGTGCCCCTACCAAGAAGGTGCTTAGGGTGGTCTGCCCACCTCCACCCTTTACTAATCAACTGAGAACAGGGCATGCCTATTCTCTACCCCCAAACTTGCTTCTTATACTAAAAAATAATATCTGCAGATATGTTAATACCCATTCATGACTCTATGGTTTTATTTTCTTAGACTCTGCAAAGCATGTGTTTCTTAGTCACATTCTCTATAAGTTCTAAGTTATTGATTCTGTAGCTTGATCTTGCAGCATGTTATTGACTCTATAACATACGTATCTCTGTTCCTGAAAACTCTGTGTATGTATCCTTGTAAAAGGAGCCCTAGGTCTTTCTTCATTTTATTCACACCATCCTGGGTGTCTATTAAAGATGTTAGCATCATCCGCACAGAGGCAAATCTTACCCGATAGCCCTTCAGCAATATCACTTATAAAAATGTTAAAAAGAATTGATGCTGTTCCCCCCCCCCCCAAGAAGTGAAACTGAAAGGGGATAGCAGGCTTTATGACAGCTTCAGGTAACATGAGTATACCCAACAAAGTAGCAAGCAGATTCCAGGATTAGCCTAGTGGTCAATGCAGTGAACTATATAAAAGGGGACAAGGTCCAAATCCCATTCTATTTATAGTATCGTTGGGTAGAAATGTGAGCCACACTTTAATCCATCTAGTGATCTACTGCTCAATCATAAGAACATAAGAATTGCCGCTGCTGGGTCAGACCAGTGGTCCATCCAGCCCGGCAGTCTGCTCACGCGGCAGCCCCCAGGTCAAAGACCAGTGCTCTAAATGAATCCAGCCTCACCTGCGTACGTTCCAGTTCAGCAGAAACTTGTCCAACTTTGTCTTGAATCCCTGGAGGGTGTTTTCCCCTATAACAGACTCCAGAAGAGTGTTCCAATTTTCTACCACTCTCTGGATGAAGAAGAACTTCCTTACGTTTGTACTGAATCTATCCCCTTTCAACTTTAGAGAGTGCCCTCTCGTTCTCCCTACCTTGGAGAGGGTGAACAATCTTTCTTTATCTACTAAGTCTATTCCCTTCAGTATCTTGAATGTTTTGATCATGTCCCCTCTCAGTCTCCTCTTTTCAAGGGAGAAGAGGCCCATTTTCTCTAATCTCTTACTGTACTCCTCCAGTCCCTTAACCATTTTAGTCGCTCTTCTCTGGACCCTTTCGAGTAGTACCGTGTCCTTCTTCATGTACGGCGACAAGACTGAAACAGGTCTAGATAAAAATGTCCTTTTTTCCCCTTGTGGATGTTTTTTCCTATATCATGATCGTTGTTGGACATTTTAATTTGGGCTCTGCCCTAGTCCCACCCAAAACACGCCTCCAACATGCCCTTTTGCTATTTGGATGTGCTGGAGTGTAGAACATTCTATTTCTGCTTTTCCAAAATTGCTATTTAGATGTTTAGGGCAGATAGACATTTTTTGGCCCTTTCAAAATGTTCATCTGCTTCAAAAATGAGTACCATAGGCACCTACCACCCCCCCTTTTTTTTTTTTTTAACAAAAGCTGATAGCACAGGCAGGGATTTATAGTCCCAAAGCCCTGAAGCTCAAAGAGATTTAAAGGGCTTTGGGGCTTTTGCTGCGCAGCAGCCACTAGCGCAGTTTTGTTCAAGGGGGTAGGTGTCTTTATAAATATTAGTACCTAATATGCAGAGATAGAACTTAGATTGTGAGTACCCACATTTTGTTAGCATGGATTTTATTAAGTTCATGCATAAATTATGATGCCACCCACAATACATCCAAATGTATTTCCTAAGCATGCTTACTCTAGAAGTGCACTTGCATACATTTTACGTATAACTAGCTGATGCCCCGGCGTTGCACGGGTATTTAATTATAGCAATAACACTGTAAATGGATTCAAATAAAGATACTTTATAGTGGTGAATGAAATTATTTTTAACAGCTTTATAAAAAGTACAATATTCAAATTATAATGTGAAATATTTGACAAAATGAATACAATACAACTAACACAAAACTTGATTATAAACAAAATTTTTAGTTTCACCTCCAAGAGCAAGAACATATAAATTCAAGCAACATAGAGTTGTCCATGGGAAAAACAGGGGGATCTTAAATCCACTCCACAGTATGTAATAGTCTGTCCCTGCGATTTGTTGATTGTGATAGAGAATGCAAGTCTCACTGGAATTTGCAATCTCTTAAACTGAAAAGGAAGATCTGTTGGAATAAGTGGCATCCAAAAGTTTCAGTATTGATTTAAACAACTCAATATGTGGAAACTCAGGTTGAAAAGAAACTGCATGCAGTTTTTTCCCGGTTCAGAATGGAACCTGTGTTCCTAGTTCAGCATATGTGAGTACTCATGTAATGTAATAACATTATGAACTGGGGTGCATGAAGGAAACAGTTACAAACACAGTTAGAACATACAAACTCTATATGTATGGTGTCCGTGGTAGAATAGAAACGATGTCTCTAGTGGTTATAGTGTCATAGAAAGTGTTTTATAGTTGGAATTACTGTGAGAATGGCAGCTTTTTACATTTTTTCCATTGACATGAATGGGTGAAATCTCAGTTTCTGTTTGTAGCTCCGCCCACGTGTGCAGGTGGGCCGCGAGACCCCCAGAACATATCACCCCAGGTAGTGAGGGATCAGCATACCAAGTTTCGTTGTAATCGGTCAAGCCGTTTTTGAATTACTGTGAGAATGGCAGCTTTTTACATTTTTTCCATTGACATGAATGGGTGAAATCTGATGTTCTGTTTGTAGCTCCGCCCACGTGTGCAGGTGGGCCGCGAGACCCCCAGAACATATCACCCCAGGTAGTTGGAATTACTGTGAGAATGGCAGTTTTTTTACATTTTTTCCATTGACATGAATGGGTGAAATCTGATTTTCTGTTTGTAGCTCCGCCCACGTGTGCAGGTGGGCCGCGAGACCCCCAGAACATATCACCCCAGGTAGTGAGGGATCTGCATACCAAGTTTCGTTCAAAGCGGTCAAGCCGTTTTTGAATTACTGTGAGAATGGCAGCTTTTTACATTTTTTCCGTTGACATGAATGGGTGAAATCTGATGTTCTGTTTGTAGCTCCGCCCACGTGTGCAGGTGGGCCGCGAGACCCCCAGAACATATCACCCCAGGTAGTGAGGGATCTGCATACCAAGTTTCGTTCAAATCGTTGAATTACTGTGAGAATGGCAGCTTTTTACATTTTTTCCATTGACATGAATGGGTGAAATCTGATTTTCTGTTTGTAACTCCGCCCACGTGTGCAGGTGGGCCGCGAGACCCCCAGAACATATCATCCCAGGTAGTGAGGGATCTGCATACCAAGTTTCGTTCAAATCGGTCAAGCCGTTTTTGCGTGATCGCGGCACATACATACATACACACATACATACCTCCGATTTTATATATATAGATGTTGCCATAAATTCAAAAGATGTACATCTTTAGTGATAATGAAAATAGGTCATACAAAACAAAATATCAGTCTAAAGAACCCTTCATCTCAAGAGAGAAAAGAAATCAAAGAACTGAACCTAAAAAGTCCATATCAAAGCTCACAGAAAGAGAGGGGGGGGGGGAGGGAGGGAGCTATCTGGAAACTAGTAATATTTAAACAAAGAAGAAAAAAAAATAGATGAATATGCCAGACATGGCATTTCTCTTTTAATGGAGAGAATTAATTGTTCAACAGACGGTTGCTCAGCTCCTGATCTCAAACTAATATCTTCTTTAGAATTCAATACGCACATATCAGTTACAAATAATAGCCTCTCTTTGCTAAGGTACACTAATGGAAAGGAAGAACATAGGAAAAGATGATAATAATTTAATAATAATAATAATAACAGTTTATATACCGCAGGACCGTGAAGTTCTATGCGGTTTTCAATGATTAAAAGGTATTACAGATCGAGTGGAATGAACAAAATTCAGAGTTAGAGAATAACAGTTCTAAAGATCATTTGTTGAGGACTAAGATTGTATATGTCAGTTACCTAAGTACTTCAGGAACAGATGTGTTTTTAGGTGTTTCCTGAATTCCCTATAAGTAGTAGGTACGAGCAGTTGTTCCAGGTCTTTACCCCATAATGCTGTTTGATGTGAGAAAAGATGTTGGTGATGACTTTTAAATTTACAACCTCTAACCGGTGGAGAAACAAAGTTCGGATGTGAGGTTCTCCTGAATCTGTTGGTTGTGAAGGAGAAAAGGTCTGTTATATATTTAGGGGCTAAGTCGTAAAGTACCTTGAAGCAAAAACAACTGAACTTGAATTTCACACGTGCCTCCATCGGCAGCCAGTGCAGAAGTCGATAGGAAGGTGTCACGTGATCAAACTTCTTCAGTCCACAAAGTAACCTAACCGCTGCATTTTGTACCAGTTGCAATCGCCGCATGTTCTTCTGGGAGAGTGCCAAGTAGGCGATGTTACAATAAACGAGTTGACTCAGTATGAGGGATTGTACCAGAATTCTAAATGATGAGACATCGAAGTAAGCTCTGATGGACTGAAGCTTCCAGAGGGTGAGAAAGATCTTTCTAATCAGGGAGTCTACCTGGTATTTCATGGTCATGCTCTGGTCCAGTGTTACTCCCAATATCTTCATAGTGGGTTGAATGGGATAACTAAGGTTATTGATGCAAAATGATGCTTTAGTGTCAAGTGGGCATGGTGATGCTATAAAAAATTTTGTTTTCTCTGAATTTAGCTTTAGTCTGAATTCAGTCATCCATTGCTCCATCCGATTTAGTGCTTCTGTTGCTTTGGGGGTGACTTCTGAGACAGAGGTAGTAAATGGGATAATTATCGTGAAGTCATCAGCATAGCTAAATAGTTTTATCCCCAGTTGGGACAATTGCGCATCCAATGCGGCCATGTAAACATTGAAGAGCAGTGGGGATAATGGTGATCCCTGTGGCATGCCAGATAGATTGCTCCATGTGTTGGAGAGATCGTAATTAAAATGGACTTGGTAGGTGCGTGATATAAGGAAACCTTGAAACCAGTTTAATACCTCTCCTCTGATTCCAATAGCGTCTGAGCATTGTAATAGTTTCCCATGGTCCACCAAGTCGAAGACAGAGCTCATGTCAAATTGCATGATTAGGGCATTGAGGACCTTACTAAACAAGTGGCGCACATTGTCCAGGATAGCCGCAATTACTGTCTCAGTGCTAAACAGAGACCTAAAACGAGATTGAGTTTTGTGCAAGAGAGAGAACTGGTCGAGATATTCCATCAGTTGGATGTGTACCATTCCTTCCATGATTTTTACAATAAATGGGATGGATACTACTGGTCTATAGTTGATTACTGAGGTTGGTGATTCTTTATGATTTTTTGGAATCTGGGTTATTATAATATGACCATTATTAGTGAGGAATTTTCCATTGTTTAGGTTATTGGTTAGGTAATTCAATAGAGATAGTTTAAAGTCTAATGGAGCTGCTTTCATAATTTCTGGGGACATGAGTCCAGTATATAACAAATACTCACAATATGATTTAGAGTATTTGTTATATAACTTGATGTAGTTATTCCATTCTAAATTGTGGAAGGAACTCCAAATCATGTCTGCTGGTATTTCATTTCTTTGTATATCAGTTGATTGATGTTCTTATTCGGCAATTATTGAGTAGTTATTTCTTAGGTTTTTAATTTTTGAATCAAAATGTTGTGCTAGATCATTTGCTGAGGGTAATTTGATGTTATGCATGGGTTGAGTGTAGCGTGTGGTGTCAAATAAATTCATAATTATGTTGAACAGTTCTTTAGTATTAGTTCCTTTTGAGCTAGTAGTGTTTGATGAGTTAATTTTGGATGAGTAAAATGTTTTATGTTTTTCTTTTATCTGTTGTTTGTAGAGTTTTATGTTGGATCTCCAGTTATCCCGGTCTGATATCTTTCCCGTTTTTTTTCCAGATTCTTTCTAATCATCTTACTGATTGTTTCATTGTTAGGAGTTCGATGTCAAACCATTTGTTGTATTTGTTTGAGCAGCTTTTACTATTTTGTTTAGGAGCAATATTATCTAAAATGGATGTGCTAGTTTTCATCCAGTGATCATAGAAATCAACTCCTTCTTCTATCTTCGCTTGTAGATCATATTGTGATCAATATTCCTCTGGGTTGATATGGCCTCTTGTGAGGTGTTCTCTTTTTGTCCGTGGGCGTGTCTTAGATTTTAGCTGAGACCAGAATAGATTGAAATAATAAGTGAAATGGTCAGACCAGATATCATGACACCAAGTACCGTCCGAAAGAGAGATGAGAGTATTTATGATCTCCTTTATGGACATCGCTACCACGTCTAAATGATGGCCTTTTTCATGTATTTGAGTGGGTGAAGGGAGATTGTAATTGAGTAAAGAAAGAAAGTTTTTAAAATCTTTCGCTTCTAGATTGTCTATTTCATCTAGATGTAAGTTTATGTCTCCCACAATTAGATTATGTGATGAAGTGATTGGAGTTATGTAGGACAAATTTGCAGAAGTCCTCTTTAGCTTTTGGCCAGCTTTTCGGCAGAACATAGAATAATATACAAGAAAGGGAATCTTCTAGTTCCTTATAAGGTAGACTCCTTAATCAGAAAGGGATTCTTTACTCTCTGGAAACTCAGATCCATTAAAGCTTATTTTGATACATCGGCTTTCAGAACCCTAGTCCAATCCCTCGTACTGAGTCTACTTGACTACTGTAACATCGCCTATTTAGCAATTTCCCAAAAGAATATGTGATGCCTACAACTGATGCAAAATGCAGCAGTTAGACTGATCTTTGGACTAAAGAAATTTGACCACGTGACACCTTACTACCGGCAGCTGCATTGGCTGCCGATGGAGGCACGCGTAAAGTTCAAATTCGCCTGTTTTTGCTTTAAAGCATTATACGGACTTGCCCCTAAATACATTTCTGATCTTTTCTCCTTCTCAGCCAACAGACACAAGAGAAGCTCTCATTCCAACTTCGTTGCCCCCCAGTGAGAGGTTACAAACTGAAAAAACACCATGAACACCTTCTCTCACACCAAGCAGCATCATGGGGTAAAGACCTAAAACAATTACTTTCGCCCACTACTTATGAGGAATTTAGGAAACGTCTAAAAACACACCTGTTCCTACAGCATCTAGACAACTGATCCACTCATCTCTCTCCCCTCAATAGCGATTAACTTGTCCTATTGATCACTTTTTCCTCAACAAAGAATTTCCTGTCCTATTAATTCTCTTTCTTCTACCCCTCTTGAAGTCAGTCAATTTGTACCTTTGCTTAATCTTTTGTAAACCGCATAGAACTTCACGGACTGCGGTATATAAGCTGTTATTATTATTATTGCTAGTTTTACAGGCTAATATTTCTAATTGGTTGGTCATTTTGGAATCCAATAGTTCAACTACAAATCCTTCCTTGGCGACAATTGCTAATCCTCCCCCTCTTCTTCCATCATGATTTAGCATGTGAATTTTAAAATTATCTGGTAGAAGATCATTTATTATTGGGTCATCTTCAGACAGTAGCCATGTTTCCGTTAGGAAAAGATAGGCTATTTGCTTGTTGATGATCCAATCTTTAATTAAAAATGCTTTGTTCCTGACAGATCTGGTGTTAAGATATGCACAGGGAATGGAAGTAGATGTGATAGGTTTGGTGGACGTAGTGGTTCTGGTAGGTTTTACTTCCCTTATCCTTTTATTTTTGGGGGTATGTTGATGTCTTCCGTTGTTTGAGATTACCTTGATATGGTTTGCTCTGTCTTCCTGTTGGTTAATTATAAGCCTAATGGGTAGATCAGAATAATGGGCTGAGTGTAGCTGTGGATAGAGTGACTTAACATCCATTTAGCACAAGCTAATTGTTAATGAGTGCTAAATCCATTAGCCACCTTAGTAAAAGTAACCAAGTGTTAATTAGGAAGAAATAAAGAACACGATTAGTAGTAGAATAATTATCTGTACATTTAGGGGAAAAGGCACTAATCTAAAGCATTCTTGGGTGAAGAAGTAAAAATGCTCACTGATTTTTTGGGGTTGCTCTCATTACATCAAGAAAAATCAGAGTTTCTGACCAAAAATGCTATTTCATGTGTTTGATAAAGAGCTAGAGGATCCAGTCTCTAGCAACGTCCAAGAATACATTCAGAGCTAAAGTTGCATGTCTAATTTTCCCCAAGGCAGAAGTCTCAAGAACGGCAGTCAAGACAAAGCTATCTGACAAATTTACAAACATTGTAGTAGGCTCTAGATATTGCCAAAGTTGCCTCCAGAGGAAATTTCAGCTTTTCTAAAAGATGCTTTTAAACCTATCTGCCGTCGAAATTCTATCAGACTTAAGAGTATCAGTTTCACTTTTCTCCACCTTAAAATATTCTCTATAGTACTTTTCAATTTAGTGTGTAATAAGATTACCCTTTTCCAATAGGTCCATATTACATGGTGTCCAGAAAAAAATGAGACCCCTTAGAAAACTTCAAAAATAATTGCAAGGAGGGGGAATTCATCAACTGGTGCTAAGCAATATAATGTGTGCTAACCATGTTAGCGTGCACTACATGCTAAGATGACTATTATATTCTTATGGGTGTCTTACGGCTAGATTCACAAAGCAAACCGATTGTGTACCGATCAGTTTGCGACCCCTATGCGACCAGATTTCCCTCCGGCACTATTCATTAACCTCTCCTGCGATCCGCTTCGAATCCGTGCATGCAAATGAGGAGAAACGAATGCAAAGTGGACAGGGATTCGATTCACCAACCAAATTTTTCAAACCGACTGGGCTGGCCAATCAACCCAAGAAGCGACTGCTGGGGACCAGTCAAAAATGTCTTTCCGACTCTCCAGCTCCATAGAAGCCTTGCTCTCTGCTCTGCTCCCTGCCTGCCGCCCTGATGCTCTTCCCCGGATCTCTCCTGCCTGCTCTGCCCAGATTTCTCCTGCCTGCTCTGCCCAGATTTCTCCTGCCTGCTCTGCCCTGAATCGCCATATTGCCGCCCTGCTCTGCCCAGATCTCTCCTGCCTGCTCTGCCCTGAATCGCCGCATTGCCGCCCTGCTCTGCCCAGATCTCTCCTGCCTGCTCGCCCTGAATCGCCGCATCACCGCCCCGGTTTTCTCCTGCCCTTCTCCTCCTTGTGAGCCCGTAGTTTTTACCAGCGGGTTAAAACCATTGTCTCGCTGGGCTATAAACTAATAAAAAAGGTAAAAGTTTTTAAAAAGTCGTGGCTCGGACGGGCATGCGCAGACCATCTACAGATGGTCTGCGCATGCGTGGGGATCACATAACAGTGATCCGTGCCTGCAGATGGGGGGGGGGGGGGGCGGTCCTCCGATCGCCCCCATCTGTATATTGAACTTTAAAGAATCCATCGGAGTTGCCCGGACCAGGCATGGGTCGGTCCCGATCGGGAAGGTTCGTGAATCTAACCCTTAGTGTTTGGTGCATGATACATCACATAGGAATTCAACCCTTAGAGGCCCTTTTATTAAGATATGCTAAAAAATGGCCTGTGCTGTTATTAACGCAGGGCTGAGGTCACTTTTACCCCTCTTCTTCGAAACTGTGCGTCGGAAGCAGTTGCCATTCAGCGTGGCTCTCTGCGCTAAAAACCGCTAGCACAGTTTCGTAGACGAGGGAGTTAGTGTAGGTGTAAAATGTCTGCATTTCCTATTAATGGCCACACTCTAATTTCCTTATCAGGCGAGTCTTTGCCGCTACCTATTTTGCAGGCAGTAAGGGCTCCTGCGCTAACCACATGCTAATCCATTAGCACATGGCAATATAACTGCAATAACTGATTAACCTGAACGCTCCATATATGCACTAGTTTTTCCCACAGCTTATCAAAAGGGCTCCTTAGTATGACTTTTGAAAATACATAAATCCAACCTTTATTAAGAGACTGCCTGAGCTTTGCTCTGTATGCCTTATTATGTCGTAAAAATGCAATTGCAAGTTTAGTTGCTTTGCTAAACACCATTTTCCTAAAATTGATCTTAATGGTCAATTCCTAAATGATGTCATTTTGAAAACAGGGATCAACCAATTTTTATAGCATTTTGCAGTAAAACCTGCCAATGATAGTAGAATTTTTAAAAAATAATAATAGGTTTGATTTTGGGTTATTTGGAAAAACTTTGTGAGTCCTTTTTTTCCAGACATTGTGTAGATTTGAATGCAGAAGTCAATTTGGGTTATATCCTGATACTGTTCTTATTGATTATCCTTTCTCTGTTCTGCAATATTAGTGAAAACTGTTCAGCTAAGGACTCAATTCATCAACTGCCAGCCAGATGACTTCCATGAAAAATACTGCAGATTCCTCCAAATGAAAAGGACATATTTTTCCACAGCAGCTGGCACACCCACATGTGGTAAAACCAACATCAGAGGCTCTGAGATTAGGTAGGTCAGAACCTGGAAAATAAAACGTAGTTCTCCCTTCTCAAAGTCCCTGCCAAAATGGGCACTGTTTCTTATTTCTTTTCTTGAGTGACATCATTATCCTGCACTCGCTGCAAGCATTGGTTCCTTGGCTAGATCAGTGGAAACTCTCTGATTCTCTGGATTAATAGGTATCTCCAAAGCCAGGGTTAGCCCTGTGTCATTTGCGCCTACCAACTTTCTCAATATAAGTCTCCAGGGCAACTACCATTAGAAATTTATTTATTTATTTAATTATTTATATCTCACAATTCTATGTGGATTACAAATTATTCAGGTACTCAAGCATTTTTTCCCTATCTGTCCCAGTGGCCTCACACTAATGTACCTGGGGCATTGAGGGATTAAGTGACTTGATAACAAAAAAATACTCTCTGCACACACAATCTTTTTATATTTATACCCTGTTGTAGCTTGAACATAGGTATAACAGTGCAATTGCTATATTGGAAGGAAAACCATAGGCCCCCATTTGCTGTTAGCTATTTCGATTTAGCTTGCAAACTATAATGGGACAAACATCATTGGTTTAAACTTCCCCTTACCATTTAAATTATAGCTCTTAGCTTCTAGATCAAAAAAGGTCAAAAAATTCAAGCGAGATGAAGGTATATTAGTATTAGTATATCCGTGGTTGAATCCTGAATATGTTACACTACAGAAGAATACTAATCGAGGGAGGAGATTGGATTTTGACACTACTTCAAATTCAACAGATACTTCAGGTTCTAGAGATAGTTTTTTAGGAAGAGGAAATCAAAGAAAACCCAGAAGGGGGAGAGGATGAACAAGGAACGATGTGTATCAAGGCAGACTGGCGATAAGGTCTCAAGCAATGCCGCCTCAACAGTAATTAATTTGTCACAACACAATCTCTCTAAAGCAGAAGTTCAAGTATTGCAAAGAGGACCCTATTTTGTCCCCTTTAGACAGGTTACTGAATTTCAAATAAGAACAGATTTGGAAAAGTTTTTTCGTGTGCTCCATTTAAAGGAATATTTTGGAACAGCTACTCTAGACACCATCCAAGAAGACCAAAAGAGCAAAATAAAGATTAAGGGCTCCTTTTACTAAGCTGCGCTAGCGGGTTTAGTGCACGCTACATTGCTGTGTACACTACACGCTAACGTCTCCATAGAGCTGGCGTTAGTATTTTCCTTGTAGCGTGGGGGCTAGCACGTGTTAATCTTCAGAGCACGCTAAAAATGCTAGCGCAGCTTAGTAAAGTCTAAAGTCTAAAGCCTTAAGTCTAAATGGGTCCCACCAGTCCCCATGGGACCGGTTTTATCCACTTTTAAGCAATTAGTTCTACAAGCGATCGAGGAGAGTGAAAGGAGAAATATCAATCACAAATGAACCAGCAACATCTCGGAAGAGGAATTCCATGCTTGAAGACTATCATTGCTCGCTGGGCAGACAAAGGTGGAACCATTGTGGTTCTTAATCGACAAGATTATGAGAAGGAAATGTTCAGGTAGTTATTGTAAGAATCAGATTATAAAGAGTTAACGGAAGATCCCACAACAGAATTACAACAACATATAAAAACATACACAACAGAACTTTTGAAAAAGGGATCCTCACAAACGTGATATACAATTTTTGAATGTATCTTCTCCTAAAGTTTCCGTGATATACCTGTTACCAAAAATTCATAAGCCTTTGGTAAATCCACCAGGTAGACTAATAGCCTCGAGTTGGGGTTCCCTTTTAGAACCCCTATCACTCTTTGCAGATTTTTTTTTAACCCATTAATCAGCAAAGGGCTCTCATATTTGAAAGATTCAGCAGATTTGATTTTCAAACTATTACAGATCACAAATATTTCAGAAGTCATGTTGCTTGTCACTTTTGATGTGAAATCATTGTACACAGTTATTCCGCAAGACGAGGCATTGATGGTCATCAAGCATGAGATGGCTATGTTAACTGATGAAGAGACACCAAGGGTCCCTATTGTAGGTTATTACAACTCTTAGAGATTGCCATGAAAAATAATTATTTTCAATAGAGTAATCAGATTTTTAAACGTGTATCGGGGTTGCCATGGGGGCAACAATGGCACCCTCGGTGGCAAACATCTTTATGAAAGCGTTTGAAGACCAATGGATCTTTAAAGATCTTACCCAGTTGAACATCAAAATTTGGGTTAGGTTCATTGACGACATCTTCGTATTGTGGATGGGGACAGAGAATGAACTAGAGGAGTTCACATTGTGGTTGAACACGAGACATCCCAACATACAGTTTAACAAAGAAAGTAATGCTCAGAAGATAGCTTTTCTGGATTTGATAATTGAAAAACATGAGGATAGGTTTGAAACTCGGGTGTATCATAAAGCAATAGACCGTAACACTTTCCTACATTTCAAAAGCTGTCATCCAAAGATGTTAAAAGAGAGCCTTCCTTTCTCCCAATTCCTGAGATATAGGCGGATTTGTTCTACTATAGAAGCTTATAGGAAGCAAGCTAAAGAATTGAAAGTTAAATTGTTGAATAGGGATATCCCACGCATGTGGTGAGAGATTCATACACTAGAGCAAAATGCATAAATAGTGATCTACTGTTTGGGAATATGGAAAGAACATAAGGAGAATGGAACCCAACTTGTGTTCTGAGATTTGGAAGTGGGATTGGAAGAATTGCAAAGATTTTGCGTGATAAACAGTCAGTAATGCAGTTAATGCCTATGCTTACAGACAAACATCTAAGGATAGCATATACGAGAAGCCAAAATTTCAAGGAAATTTTGGGCTCCTTTTACTAAGGTGTGCTAGCCTTTTTAGCGCACGCAGGAAATTACTGTACACTACACCACGTGCTACGCTTCTAGAACTAATGCCAGCTCAATGCTGGCATTAAGGTCTAGTGCACGCAATTTTGAGCGTTAAAGCCCTAATGTGGCTTAGTAAAAGGAGCCCTTTATGTCTAGCTAACACAACGCAAGTTTATACAAGAAATGATGTACAAGGTAGTCATTCAAAATGTGGGAAGGGTAAAACAAGTAGCTCAACAGAAGAACAGATTGAGAGTTTTGTGGATTCACAAACTCGAAAGAAGTTTAGATTGAAGCATAATACCTCATGTGATACGTCATATGTGGTATATCTCATTAAATGTCTGTGTGAAAAAGCATATGTAGGACAAACAACGAGACCCTTTGGTGAGCACAGAAGCAGCATCTCTTGCCAGAAAACTGATGAACCATTAGTACAACACTGCATACAAAATGATCATCAATTTTCAACTTTGAAGTGTTGGGTTATTGACCAAATGCCATTTAGTACTAGAGGAGGTGATAGAAAACTTGTGTTTTTGTAAAGAGAACCTAATGATTTAAACCTTAAAATTGAATGACACCTGTTTTATTGAGCAATCTAAAGTTTTTTCTTTAAAGTCTTATCTTTGAGGTTGTTTTAGCAAAACCAATTTCAATGCAAAAAACATTTTTTCTGATTAAATTTTATTATGTATTTGAAAGAGCAGCATAATGAAATAAGCATAGTATGGGTGGGGTTATGGATACATTTAAATATGGACATCACATAGGGAGGTTTATTATATTACTACACTACAAAACATGAAAGCTTTTAAAGAGGATATGGGTTTAGAACATGAATTAGTTTATAAAAAGTTTTTAAAAATATTTTAAAATCATAAAAACATTTATAAAAACGATCAAAAACGATAGAGTACACATAAATATTAAAATTCTTTAAAGTTTTATATGAAATAGCACCGTAGGAACAGAGAAGGATTCTATAGTAGTATCTAAGTAGCAGTGTACACTTGTCATAGTCAATAAAGTTAAGTGGATCTCTAGTTCATAATGAGGCAACTTTAACCAACGGTCATCACGGAATGAGCAGAGAAGAATAACTGCCAGTTTGAAGTAAGTATCTTTTACTTAGAGATAGCACTTTAACATAGCTTTCATGAAACAGAGATTCAATGTTATTTTCTCTGTTTTTTGTTTTAGTTAGCTGGTTCTGTCTGGAGCCCTGACGCAGCAGAGCGAAACATGGGCGGCCTTTATCAGCAACAAACAGCTGACTAAAAAGCACTAACTTTATAACAAGGGCAATAGCCCGACACGAAAGCTAAAGCTAAGTACCAAAATTGTATGATATATATATTTTTTAAAGAATTCAGAAGTCTAGAAGCTAAGAGCTATAATTTAAATGGTTGGGGCAGGTTTAAACCAATGATGTTTGTCTCATTATAGTTTGCAAGCTAAATCAAAATAGCTAGCGGCAAACGGGGGCTTGAGGTTTTCCTTCCAATACAGCAATTGCACTGTTATACCTATGTTCAAGCTACAACAGGGTATAAATATAAAAAGATTGTGTGTGCAGAGAGTATTTTTTGTTATTGATTTGTTGGTTTCCTGCACAGAGCCTGTGTTTTTGGATTAAGTGACTTGCCCAGGATCACAAGGAGCAGTGCAGGATTTGAACCCACAACCCCAGGGTGCTGAGGCTGTAGCTTTAACTGTATCACACACTCCCCATCATTCAACTAATAACTATCATTCCAATAATAATAATAATAATTTTTTTAAATTGAAATTTTATTGAAATTTTACAAATACAAAAGTATAAGAATAAAACAAAACAATAAGCTGCAGATACCAAAATATACCTAATAATATGCAAAATATAATATAGTTAATATACAAAGTAAAGTTAATTAGGATATACATGAGTCCTTACATATTCATCAAGAGGGGCCCAAATTTTTGTGAATCTGGCTATGTTATTTTGTTTGAATGTTATTATTTCCTCATACTTTCTGATGACACAAAGGTGATTCCACCATTCGTAAAAATTAAACCTAGAATTGTCTTTCCAATTGGAAACAATATGGTGGATAGCTAAGGCAATCATGAAATAAAATATTTTTTTATATAACAGTGGTATTGGTATATCTGGATTAGAGGAACACAATATGATTGATTTATATGACATGGGCAACTCATTAATATTCATGTTTAAAATTGTAATAATTTTATCAAATAATTATAATCTAACATAGACGAAACAGAGAAATATAGAAAATGATGGCAGATACCATATGGGCCATCTAGTCTGCCCATCCATATCATCCACTATCTCTTCCCCTAAGAGATCCCATATGCCTCTCTTACTAGGGTGTGTAAATTTTAGAGAGAACATAATTTTGAAATGCACTAGTAAAAACATTTAACATTAACAAAAGAAAAACAATATATAAATGAGTAATATTTGCTCTTATTTAGCCCACAATAGATGAGCTCAAGAGAGGAAATAAACTTCAAATCAACTTGTAAATTATATTAGAGCAGGGCTGCCCAAGTCTGGTCCTCGAGATCTACTGGCAGGCCAGGTTTTCAGGAATTCCACAATGAACATGCATGAGAGAGATTTGCAAACCAAGAAGGCAGTGCAGGCAAATCTCTCTCATGCATATTCATTGTGGATAACCTGAAAACCTGGTCTGCCAGTAGATCTCGAGGATCGGACTTGGGCAGCCCTATATTAGAGTAAAGACATCAGATCCCACAGCAAGATGGAAGGTCATACCTCATTAGTCATGGTTACCAAACCTTTAGAACCAATAAATTCTAAAAGCTGTTAGGGCTCAAAAAATAGAAAATTCTTATTTTGAAATAATACATAGCATTTGCAGGAAATTTAACAAGAAACGTAGCACCTAGAGCGAGAATTCTTGGTTTTAAAGCCAAGAATTCTTTTCTACGTCTCTGGGTTTTTTGGGCTAAATCAGGAAAAATTTGCACATTAGAGCCCAAAAACTTGTCATTAATATGACGGAAATACAAACGCAGAACTATTAGCTTTACATTTTGTGTAATGTATAATTTAACTACCTGGAATTTCTAGGAAGTTATGCAAAAATATGCAAATTACTGAAATATGTGTAAATGCTCTGATAATAGTTTTTAAAAATATGTTTGCATTGCATATTAATGGCTTTTGTGCATCAATTATCAATTTATCTTATTTTCCCATATTAACACACAGTTTCATTTCCTTTCACAGGTTTTCAACATAGCATCATCATAGTGATAATCTAATATTGAAAATGGCCAAAAGAAAAACAAGACTGCAGTTTTGGACTCATTTACATCATTTGGTGGGATCAGGCAGAGAGCTACCCGTAGCTAAACTACCAACTGTCAGGGTACTCATTAGATATGGGGTTGTATGAGCGTTGGAGCTAATACCACCACGGCCGGTGATAAGAAAGCTAATGAGGCTTCGTAAAAGGGGGATTAGAGAATATTATAAGATCTTGGCTCATTTGGGTGCACCAACTTACACCAGCCATAGATCTTGTGTAAATGGTCACGCCTATATGTGTACAAAAAAACCTGCAGAAACATGTACAATGATGCAGGCAATATACAGATTGCCCTTTGGCGTTCGTCATTTCCACAGGCTACAGTTTATTGGTGGTTTCTATTGATTTCCAGTTTTCCATTTTATCTGGGACCCCTGATGAAGGCATGTTTTCCGAAACACGGACCGTGTCGGGTCCCCTGGTGTGTTTTAAGATGTTGTTTTTACCGCTTTTGCATCATTGTACGTGTTTCTGCAGTTTTTTTTTGTTTTGCTTTCGTATCTCCCACTGCAGATTTGGTTGGTTCTTTTTCTTTGTGTTTTCTCTAGTTTGACTCACACCTAAATGTGGGACAATAATAAAATCAGCATATTCAGAAATGACATTATGGAACTGGCACGCAGCACACGACACTGAGGCACCTATCTTGAGGCCTCAAGTTATAGAATCATCCCGATGGCCTTCTGTCTTTTACAAAGAATAAATATGAGGAAACAGGGTAGAAAAAAAAAAAAAACAATAGGAGGGGAGAACCTTTACCTCTGTTAAGCTGAGTAGAAAAAAAAACATTACTGAGGAGATGAGGAGATTTTAAAATTCTGAGCTCTGGGAGAGTGGTTCCTTCCTGGCGACATCAGATGACATCACCCCACTTGTGTGCCTAACTCAAGTCCTGGCTGTTGATGGAAAAAAAAGTTGTTACTGTGTACTTTTAATGTCCAATCTCTGCAAGCCTCACAGAGGCATGAACACAGACTGTTATGTTAACACCATCCGCATGACATCAAAATTGGCTGATTAGAATCATTTTGCATTTTGATCAGCTCATTTCAGTTTTAATGCAAAGCTCCCGCACTGATGGAAACAAAAGTGTTCCTGTTAATTCTGCTTTAATGTTCATTAAGTGGTAACAAGCGTGTAATGTGCATAAATGTCTGCATTAGTGTTCCTGCAATTTAGTCAATAGGACCCTTGAGTGTTTTCTGGCTTTTTCCAAGGAGAAATTGATTCATGTTCTCTGCTCATAGCACCTCCTCAGAGCTCTGTGGGTGACAGAGAATAAATCTTGTCTTGTCAGTTTGTTTTATGGTCATAGGTTTTTTTCCCTTTTGTAAAGTGAAGATCCTGTCTGAAACTCACTTTCCCTGAACACTCTGTTGAATGTGATCTAATCTAATCTAAGGCTTGGCTTTATATACCAAGACATCAGTCCAAGAAAGCTCGACTCAGTTTACAATAGTTAACTTAACAAATAAAAAACATGAGTTTCGGGAGATTAATTTTCAAAGTGTTTAGCAAATAAAATGGTTTTTAAAGATTTACGAAATAGATGAAGCGAACCGGAACTCCTTAAAAGGAGCGGGAGATCATTCCAAAGTTGAGAAAACTTAAAAATCAAAGATTGAGTGAAAATCTTGACTCCTCAGTAAGGCTCAGAGACCATCTTCCTGTGATCTTGCAAGCAGACAAGAACCTCACCATCCTGGAGAGTTTTCAGTTTCAGTAGGCGCTATACACAGACTTTACACTTGATCAGTGGCGTAGTGGGGGAGGGGAGCACCCCAGGCACCATTTTGGTGAGGGCACAGGCCCCTGTCCTCCTATCTGCCCCATCGCTCCTTCCTCATCCCCCACTTCCGCACGTGCGTGCCGCTTTCTTTCCCCCATACCTCTGTAACATTCCTGGAGTGAGCAGTAACCCCCAAGCTGCTGTCGCGCCAGCGTCGGCTTTTCCTCTGATGCCACTTCCTGGACCCGTGCCTAGGAAGTGACATCAGAGGATGAGCCGACGTTGGCGTGACAGCGGCTTGGGAGTTGCTGCTCATATCAGGAATGTTACAGAGGTACAGGGGAAGGGAAGCAGTGTATGCATGGCAGGAGGGGGTGGGGAAGGAGCATGTAGAGGTGGTGGTGATGGAGAAGAAGAGGGCGGGGGAGGGCATCACCGCCCCAGGTGTCTCTCACCCTCGCTATGCCACTGCATGGGAACAGAACATAACAATAGCCATACTGGGTCAGAACAATGGTCTATCTAACCCAGTGGTCTCAAACTCAAATCCTTTGCAAGGCCACATTTTGGATTTGTAGGTACTTGGAGGGCCTCAGAAAAAAATAGTTAATGTCTTAGTAAAGAAATGACAATTTTGCATGAGGTAAAACTCTTTATTTATTTATTAAAAAATTTATATACCACATCAAAACTATGCGGTTTGACAGGCTGACAGGAGAAAGCAGGATCTGCCACAATCTTTCCCAAACAATGGGAACTCGTTAGGTCTCAAGCCGAGAGAAACAGTGAAGATTTCGCCCCTGGGTGCAAGTCTAAAGAGGCAGTTGCAAGCCCCAGATACTTGCCCATTCAGCCTCCAGCCCAGGAGATGGCACAGGGGAGCCCTCTTTGCACTGTGCTCGGTGAAGCCCAGGAAGGATTTGACAGACTGATCAGGTAGAGCAGGATTGCCGGGGCCCGGAAACCCGCCCCCCAGGAAAAAAAAAATGGACGCAAAACGCATGCGCAGACCATCTGCAGAGAAAGCATGTGTCAGGATCACACACTAACGATCCGTGCGGTCAGAGAGGGGCGTTCCTACGATCGCCCTCATTTGAATTTTTTGCTGTTGTGAATTGGTCAGGCCTGCTGGAATCGGCCACGGAAGTCAGGTTAGTGAATCTATCCCATAGGGTCTTATGCCAATTAATGACTGACAACTGGAATTTCTTTTGTAAAAGGTGGTTACAGAAGGGATAATTAATCTAATTTCCTGTTCAGACTTTAGCTTCCTTGGAGCCAAGTAAGATTAGATCATTCCATGGCAATAATCGGGAGCCAGGCCATAAAAAATCTTGAAAACAAACATTAGTACAGTACTTTAAAATGAATTCTCACCCTTACTGGTAACAAATGAAGCTTTACCAGTAGAGGGCTAACCCGATCACTAAAGCTTCCTCCCAGTAGAAGCTTTGCTGCTGCATAATTGCTTGTATACAGAGATGGGTTTCTGTAGCTGTGTTTCCTCCACTGATGTTATCCACATTTTGTAAAATGAATGCTGCTGACACACATAAGTGGTGTGTATATATATGTCCAATCCTGCATGTACTTTAGATTAGGCTCTAGTAATATTATTGGAATGATGAGCTTGGCATTGGGAGGTCATCTGTGGCCAACCTGCTCTCCCATCCTCGGAGATTGTATGATAGTCACTTTACATAGTCTGAACTAAGTCTTTATTTTTCTCTTTCTCTGAAAGAATTACTTTTTTCTACCTGTTTTATTTAATTTTTCTTTTCTTATTACATTTGTTTTTCTTATTTTTTAATTCATTTTATTTATATGTTTTTCTTTTTTAATTCATTTATTTGGTTATATTAATATGTTTAATATGCTAATAAATGTTTAATATGATGCTTTAGTTAGACTGTGAGCCTTTTTTAGACAGATTGGGAAGTTTTAAGCACCTAATGCCTACTACTGTAACCCGTTCTGGGCTCCTGGGGAGGACGGGCTATAAAAATGTTAGAATAAATAAACAGGCTGACAAGGATGTTTCAATTCCAATTCCTATATTCTGTCTAAAATGGGGCTTCATGTTTATTTAAAGCAACTAATGTGTATTTTATTATTTTCCTTTAATGCTGAGGGTGTTTTATATATTTATAACAATATAGAAAAACAGCCTCAAAGACTCAACAAACTTTAGCATTTATCGCGCGCTAAATCAGTTAGCGTGCCTTAACAAAAAGACCCTCATAGAGAGCAGGACAACTGCCCAAATGAACGATGCTTTTCTAGAGCACAGAAAACTATCATTGGCTGGTGTTGCCAGAAATAAAAAAGAGCCGAACTAAAATACACACTAGTTGCTTTATACAGTATAGTTGCTAGGTTGAAGTGTGCTCCCTCAGTCTATGTGCTTCATTTGGAAGCTTTTATGGATATTTGTATTGTTATGTCTTGAATGTTGTTTTTTTTAATGCTGTTTTATGTGATTTATATGGCAAATATTTTAGTGTATTCTTCTTAAGACCTCTAGAGATAGGTCAGTCTTTAAATAAATAAATGCAGCTGCATAGCAGTGACTTAACCATGGGAGGCCCAGGCCTAGCCATATAATGTGGCTGGGGGGAACACCCAAGCCCGCTAGCTGAAAATTCCCAACAACTCTCCTTCACATATATCTCTTTAAATAGCAGATCTTCGCTGGCAACGACTGATACACACTGCTTGCGTTGGCCCCCGAACCTTCCTTCTGATGCAACTTCCTGTTTCTGCATTGGTAGGAGTACATCAGAGGGAAGGCTGGGGTCCAAGCATGAACAGTATGGGGCTCATAATAAGAAAAGCACATCTAAAAACTGGCCTAAATCGGTACTTGGATGATCAAAAAGACAGATCGTCCAAGTATCGATAATCAAAGCTGTTTTTAGATGTTTCTAAAACCAGCTTAAGCCTTTCCCCTGCCTCTGAACACCTAGAGCGAAAAGAGGAATTTTTGGAGGAGGGGAAAGGGTGGGTGGTAGGCTGACCTAGACATAGTCGTACAGCAAGTATAACCAAAAGTTTAACGAGTTTGCCCAGTCGTCAAAACAGATATAAGTTCCGAATAGGGGCCGCTGAGCTGACATCACAAAATGAGGGGCCACTGAAAAGTTCTCAGCTAAACCAAGAGAGAATGATGTGGACCCATGAAACTTACAAGTTATTCCACACTTTTTTTGATACTTTTCATTTCTATGATATGAAATGAAACAAAAAGTGTCAAGAAAAATGTGGAATAACTTGCAAGCTTCATGGTTCCACACCATTTTCTTCTTGGTTGGGCTGAGAACATTTCAGTGGCTCCTCGTAATATTCTCGATCTTGTTTACCATCCCTTTCCTAATACTGAAATTCCTAGCATCCTGCTTGCTTTTTTTTTTTTTTTAACCACATTGCACACAGGCCTCAAAGAAATGTGAAAAGCATCAATATACTGCTCGTAGTAATTTGCCCTTTTTCAGTGCCTTGTAAGTTGATATGTTGTGTATGTATTGTAAATCTATTCAATAACATGCCAGGAATAATGAGGTGAAATAGTCCAGACAGCATTTCTGAAAAGGTTATGTGTGACTCTTGTCAGAAGGAGAAAAGGAAAAGGGGCACCCTGAAGAAAAAACAAAACAAAACACATGCCATTTTCTTAAGCATGCTGCAGTGGCCTTTACCATTTTGGCTGTCTTTCATTGAAAAGCAAATTGTTAAGAGAACAGGAAAAATAACACAGAATAAGTCAAGTATGATAAATATTCTCAGACTAATATTCTGGTCCTTATCTGATAGTGAGTTCTGGATAGTAATCACTGAGAAAACAAAAATGAGGAGACCCAAATTTCCACAGGTAAAGAAGAACAAGTTCAAACAAACAAAACTGTGGAAACACAATGTTCTTGGATTTTTGGATATAATTTATTCAAGAATTTCCTTGTTAAAAGCAGTAATAATGATACAGACTAAACCACATATATCATAAAAGGACCTGACAAGGCTTTTTTACACAATTGTCATAGTTGGTTTATTATATCTTGAATCCCCGAGGAAGATGTTTTTAGCCGAAACATGGCCAGTGTCGGGTTCTTTTATCAGCTGACCAGATTAACAGAATGTTGTCTATAAACCTCTTCTAAGCTATAACATTATTCCAATGTTGGCTGGTCTAAACAAACAATTGCTCAAATCATGCCATATATAAACAGGCAACAGATAGCGCTATGGTGGCACCCATAGCTACACCCTTTACTTGTTTATAGTATAAATCACTGTTCAGTTAGAATGTGGATGGAATGTTTCAGACATTTTATTAAAGAAAGAACAAAGATTGATATATTCCTGGGGTACTGTAGAACCTTATGGTTTAAATAAATAAGTTGAATGGCATTCACTATAATGACTGACAGCTGGTTACAATGGTTATAAGTGGGCAGGGACTAAGACAGTGGTTCCCAAACCTGTCCTGGGGGACCCCCAGCCAGTCAGGTTTTCAAGATATCCCTAATGAATATGCATGAGAGAGGTTTGCATATAATGGAAGTGACAGGTATGCAAATCTCTCTCATGCATGTTCATTAGGGATATCTTGAAAACCTGACTGGCTGGGGGTCCCCCAGGACAGGTTTGGGAACCACTGGACTAAGATATCCCATAAGCTTTCAGTTCCGGTTTGGCTTTAGATGGAGAGAGATCATGGTTTGGAATGCTCCCAACGGTGTGAGGCTAACATACATTGTATAATGAATGAGAAGGTATGAACTTTTAATTGAGATTATGCTGTTTATATATGATAAATGGGAATAAGAATAGGTTTGTTTGTATTAGGATAGTGAAATATATATTGTATATTACAGAATACAGAATCTAATTGAAGCTGGGAATTATTCAGCCCCTGACGACGCTGATGGGCGAAACACAGTCTTGTGTTGGGCACAGTGGTTCAATTGTGAAGAGCATTGTTGCATGGAGTATGGAGTAACAATCTAATGGATAAATAAACCGAGGATAAAGAAAAGTTTGTAAAGTATTTGAAGATATTGAAATCCAGTATATGGACAATGATGAAAGTTTGACATGAACTTTTATTGGAGGGGAAGGGTTCACATTTATTTATTAGATATATTTATTAGAAATATTTATGTGATTAATCAATGGTGCTAGTGAGGTTCATATAAATTTGTGATAGGTGTGGTTGAAATTACACTTGAGAAATAAATTTTAAATGATTAAATGTGTTGCAACTGTTAAGGTGCTCTCCATGGTTTATAAAATGAATATTCATTAGGGATATCTTGAAAACCCAACTGGCTGTGGGGTCCCCTTGGACAGGGTTGAGAACCCTGCTCTAGATTCTCTGCTTTCTATTAGGTCGATCCAAAATTATAGAATGAACTCGCTCTTTACATCAAGAATCTACCTACATTACAGAAATGTAAAAAGATACTTAGGACCCATCTTTTCATACATAAAATCCTTTTCCGCATAACATTTCCTATTCTCCTGTCTCCCTTAAATTTTATATAGTCACAGTTCTTAAAAAAAAAAAGAAAGTCTGTATTTGCATTACATTACATTACATTAGTGATTTCTATTCTGCCATTTCCTTGCAGTTCAAGGCAGATTACAAATGAATTGTCAGGACATTAGAAGTGTATAAGGAGTTGTTTGTACATTTTTTTAAGTTTCTAAGGATTACATCTGAATTGTCATGATATTAGAATTAGAGGTACATAAGGAGTAGTTGCAGGTGATGCTTGGGACCATTCTGACTGTTAGTTTGGTTTTATGTGTTTTTTGAATAGAAGGGGTTTTATTTCTTTTTTGAAGGTTCTGTAGTCTGTGGTCGAGGTCAATAGATTGTAGAGTTGCTTATACAGTGGTACCTCGGTTTACGAGTGCACCGGTTTGCAAGTGCTTTGCAAGACGAGCAAAACATTTGCAAAATCAGCGCCTTGGAAACCGAGCTTGCCTCAATTTACGAGAGCCCCCCCGTGATCCGGCACCCCCCCCTCCATGATCCGGCATCTCCCCGCTCGCGTTGCCCCTCCCCTGTCACGATCTGACATCCCCCACACACCCATCCACCCACCCGAACACATTGCTTACCCCATCTGGCACCGGCACCGGCACCGGTACCAACACACAGGACATGCCTGTGCCAGTGCCCGAAGATCTGCCGTCTTCTTTTTGCTGGGCCTTGAGCATCTGTGCATGCTCAAGGCTTTCGAGTTCCCCCGCTCTCCGAGATTCTCTGGTATCCAGGCTCAGATCATTCAGCGAGGTCTCCTTTCAATGCTTGTCCCAAAACATGGCCTTTACTTCAATGGCTTACAGCTGCACAATGCCCTCTGGGATATCAGGTTTGAACCTATCCATGAGATGCTCTCAGCCAAGTCCTGCAGCTCCCTAGTTGTCTGGATCACGGTAGAACTAGTGACACAGAAAACAAGCCGGCCATCTTCTGCATATGGCAATAAGGAGGGACTCGGGCTACAGACACCAAGCCCGCTCATCTCCTTGCTGCTCACATCAAAGCTGGATACAGTTGTGTGCAGCTAGCGGAGGGTGCATGCTCGCAGTGTGCTGTGACATTCTACAGTGCGGTGGAGTGTGGTAGGCATAAAGTATACAGGAGCTTTCCCTTTGAAAGCTACCCACATAGATTTATTACATCTGCTGGGATATGTGGGTAGCTTTTTCAGAGAAATGAAAATCTACCTGCCTCCCCAACTAGTATCTCTAAAGACTCTGGGTACAAGTATTTGCAAATGAGAAGTTTTATCAAAAGCCATTTCTCTAGGAAAATGTGTGTAATACTGGCTCAGAAATAAGTGTCACAGCTCCGACAGAAGCAGACCAAAGGTAGAGATGAGGAAACCTATCAAGACTAGAAAGGTGGGACACACTCAAAGTTGCAGCGATAATGCATGTGACCTTACTTCTAATGCAGATGAAAGTAATCAGCAGAAATGACAAAAGTTGGTGTAGAGAGTGGTATACAACTTTTCGTGCAGTATCTTTATATCCATTTATATAGAGGTATATGGTTGAGTTATGCTTTTGTAGAAAATGGATATATGGGGGGGCGTGGCTTGAGAGTGCGCGAGAATGGACGGGTAAGGCAGAGGCTCCGTATTAACAGACATTATTGACATAAAATACGAAAATAAAAATTTCAATTAAAGTATAAAAAGAAGAAATTAACAACGAGATGGTTTCAGGAAAACAGAGTAAATCCGATTTAGTGGTTTCAAATACCGGCAGTGTCAAGAGATCTAAGCCAGAACCGGCGACACCGTCGAAATGTCCGTTGTCAAGGGAAAAAAACGACATCGATTTATGGAAAGAACTACAAGAAATAAAAGATATTCTTTTGAAAAATGCTAAAAAACTGGATGGTATACAAGAGGAAGTAACAACTTTAAATAAAAGAACCGAAGTGCTGGAAATTAAAACAACAAAATTAGAAATGCGAATGGACAGTTTTGAAAATGAAAGAAGGCAATATAAACTGGATAGAGATAAAATCTTTACACTCACCAGGGAGGTGGAGGACTGCCAGAATCGCATGAGGCGGAGTAACCTGAGACTTTTGGGTGTACCGGAAGGGGTGGAGAAAAACAACCCTGTCTCATTCGTTGAAAACTTTTTGATGAAAGTCCTGCCTCTCAAATCTAAATACCCGATAGAAATTGAGCGTGCACATCGCATACCAATGAGAAGACCTGATACTTTAACAGGTCCTCGCCCCATAATATTCAAGTTACTAAGGCACCAACAAGTTTTAGAGGTGTTACGAATGGCTAAAGAGCATGCAAATTTAAAATGTCAGGATGCCAAAGTACACATTGTTCCTGACTTTGCTAAAACAACGGCAGATAAAAGGAAAAAAATTTTGGACATGAGGCCGAAACTGAGAGACATCGGAGCTAGATTCGGGCTGATATACCCTGCGATTATGAAAATAACTATTGACAATAAATCTATGAGCTTTGATGAGCCTGTGAAGTTGGAGATGTATCTAAATCAAAGAGAACAGCCAATGCCAGTTTAAGTGAACCTATTCCCTTCATGAAAAGGATTCTCTTTCATTATCTTTGAATTTATTTGTTTATTTATCCTTGATTTAATGGAGATTCTTTATATTGACAGTTTGACTATGTTTTATTTGAATGGTAATGATAACGGTACAATGGAACACTGAAGCAGATGACAGTTTATTTCTCTGAGAGCCTTTAATATCTTGTTCTTAAAAAATGGCTGTTAAGCTAAAATTATTTTCATATCCTTTATATATCTTATAAAGATATTATTAGAAAACTTTATTTATAAAGATAAGATACTAATGTGGAAAAAAAAATGAAAATACATTAGTAATATTTAATTTTTATTTAAGGGTTTATTATAAATCTAATTCTTTAACAAATATATTTGAGATTGACATCATCTTTTATTATTATACTGAAAATGGAAGTCCTCTATTTTGGTTTTTATTTTGATTTCCATATTTAAAGAATTCACATTTAATGTATGAGAACGTATATATGATTATTACAGACATTAGTGTTTATAATTGAGGTCTGTATAGAGCTTTATTTGCTTTACTTAGTCTTATATGTGCAGTTTCAGGTTATATCAGTCTATATTAAGAGGGGGAAAGGGAGGGTTGGGATGGGGTATAAGGGAATATGAGAATTGGGATAGAGATCTTATGGGGTGGGTTACAGATGAAAATGGTGTTTCTTCATTTCAAGTGATTTCAGACTTTGGTTTAGTTATAATAATTGGAAGAGATTTTGTAAAAATTATTTGGATTGATGGAGATTAAAATCTTTTCACTCAATGTTAATGGCCTTAATCATCCAGTAAAGAGGAAAAAAATGTTAGCATTTTTAAAGAGGCAACAGGCTGATGTGTACTATATTCAAGAGACACATTTGTCAGTGGTTAAATCCAGAAAGCTAGAAGATAATTGGGTGAAATACTGTTTTTTCGCTCCTGCAGTAGGGAAAAAGGCTGGAGTGGCTATATTAGTGAACAAAAAATGTTTAGCTTCATTTAAAATGATAGATTTTGATCCTTTAGGGAAATGGATACAAGTGGAAATGAGAATGGGAAATAATACTTTGACTTTACTAAATATCTATGCCCCAAATTCGAATCAAAATGATTTTTTTACCAATGTACAAAAATTAATACTCCCACTGGCTGCTTCTAATTTAATAGTAGCTGGAGATTTTAATGCTGTTATGGATCCTTTTTTGGATAAAAAACCAAGCAAAAATATAAAATCATTAGGGATAGATAATTTGTTGAAAACTTGTAATTTGAAAGATATATGGCGTATTCTTCATTTTAATGATCAGGAATTCTTTTTTTGCTCACCAGTTCATAAATCTTTTTCAAGAATTGATTACTTATTGGTATCAAATTCCATAGTGCAACAAGTGACACAAGCTTCCATTGATCCAATTATTTTGTCTGATCATGGAGGAGTGTGGATTACACTTACACTAGATAATAATGAATATAATAGATCATTATGGAGGTTTGATAATGCATTGGTTTCGGATTCAATTTTTTTTGAAGAAATTAAATTAAAAATTTTGGAATTTTTCCAAATAAATACTTCAACAGATATTAATGCGGAAATTTTATGGGATGCATTTAAAGCTACTATAAGAGGTAATATTATTTCTTATTCTGCATATATTAAAAAACAACTTATTAAACAATTTTCAGATTTGGAAAAAGAAATTAAATTACTGGAATCCAAACTAATAGATGAATGGAATCATGAAAATTTGCAAACTTTATTAAAGGCTAAAGGTAAATATAATGAAATTTCTTCAAAAATGGCAAGGAAAGATTTGTTTTCTCAACAAACCTTATATTATGGAAAATCTAATAAGGCAGGAAATTTACTTGCAAATTATCTTAAAGCAAAAAAGAGAAGAATAAAAATAATTGCAATAAAAGATGAGAAAGGAAATATGCATAATCAAACTAGTAGTATTTTAAATCAATTTTTGGCTTTTTACAAAGAGTTGTATTCTTCCGAGTCTTCTGATGATAAAGTTCAAAAAGGTATGGAATTTTTAAATCTTCTTGAGGGTCCAAAACTTCCTGATCATATAAAAAGAAGTTTAGAAGAACCTATATCATTAAAAGAATTAGAAACAGCATTGAAGTCTCTTAGAGTTGGATCCGCTCCAGGTGGGGATGGTTTTACTGTGGAATTCTATAAAACATTTCAAAATTCTTTATTACCCTATTTACTAAATTTATATCAATTTCAACTTAATAAAGGTTGTATTAAAAGTACTATGGCAGAATCTGTGGTGATTGTTTTGCCAAAGCCAAATAAAGACCCCACTATGGTTTCAAATTACAGGCCAATATCATTAATTAATGTGGATGGAAAATTATTGGCTAAGGCTCTAGCATTAAGATTGGCAAAGGCTCTCCCTTACATAATTGATGTACATCAAACGGGTTTCGTTGCTAACAAACATTCTTCTAACAATACAAGATTGACATTTCATACTTTAAATTTAACTAAAATGATGAATGAACCAGCTTTTGCTCTTTCATTAGATGCAGAAAAAGCTTTTGATAGGGTAGAATGGTCATTCATGTTTCAGGCTTTGGATTGGTTTGGTATAGGTCCTGGTTTTATTCAAATAATTAAAACATTGTATAGCTCCCCTATGGCAAGACTATATATTAATAATAATTTATCTGAAAGTTTTAAATTACATAGAGGAGTTAGACAAGGATGTCCATTATCTCCTTTGCTGTTTGATATTGTTTTAGAACCCTTATTGATAGCTATTAATCAGACAAAGGGGATACAGGGTATTCCCCTGAAAGAATGGGAATACAAATTATCTGCTTATGCGGATGATATTTTATTATATTTGCGTAATCCAGGTTCAACTATACCATGTTTGTTAGAATTGATTGAAAGGTTTGGAATGTTTTCAGGATATAAAATTAATTGGAATAAATCTGAAACTCTTTCGCTTAATGTGCATTGCATAAAATCTATGTTTGATTCATTTCCTTTTGTTTGGAAAGAGGATGGATTAAAATATTTAGGAATTTGGATTAAAAATTCAATAGAGGATACAATAAAAGAAAATGAAAAATTTTTATTAAAAAAGGTTTCGGAATTATGTGAACAATGGAATCCGTTACATATATCTTGGTGGGGGAGAGTTCAAACCATAAAAATGATGATATTGCCTGTGGTTTGCTATCAAATGTGTATGATTCCGGTATTTTTTCAGAACTCTTTTTATAAAAAATTGAATGCAATAATTATTAAGTTTGTTTGGCTTGGCAAAACACCTAGAATTGCTTTGGTATCTTTACAGAAATCAATTAAGGAGGGTGGGGTAAATTTTCCAAATTTCTATAGGTATCATCAGGCCTATATTTTACGTCAATGTATGTATTGGGTCCTCCCAGATCTCATTGAATACACTCCAGATTGGTTATACTTGGAATGGCGACTCCTGTCTCTTTTACATCTTTGTCACATACTCAGTATCAAGATGCCCAGATTGTATAAAGAAAATAAACTTTTATTAGATACATGGAAAACTCTGAGGTATGTAAGTAATTTAACTGAAATTCCTTTAAATCGACAAATCAATCTATATGGCTAAACTCCAAGATTCAAATTGGCAGAACTAAGATTGTCTGGAGGCATTGGTTAAATGCAGGAATACGAACTTTAAATGATGTTATTTCAAATGGAAAAATGCTTGAGTTTACACAATTGCAAAATAAATTTGGACTAAATAAATCACAATTTTATAAATGGTTGCAATTGAAGCAGGCCATTCAGGCAGGGTTCCCTGAATGGAAAACTTTAAATTCTCAATATAGCATGGAATTTTTATGCTTCCAGGCAGATTTTCTGGGTCACCAGGCCGCACAGTGGTATAAAGTTATTAGTGAATTGGTTAATAAAAAACCTAAAAATGGTCTTAGGGATATTTGGAGCATTGAGATTAAGCATCAAATTTTGGCATCTCAATGGCCACAAATTTGGTCTTGGAGAATAAGATGTACTTTGTCAGCATCTATGAGACAAACTTGGTTTTTTCTTTTGCATAGAGCATTTTGGACCCCTGTTAGATTACAAAAATTAAATAGTTCATTGTCTAATAGATGCTGGCATTGTAAGCTTGATGTAGGGACTTTGGATCATCTTTTATTTTTCTGTCCCTTTATATTAGCATTTTGGAATTCGATCTGGGATCAAATAAATTCTTTATTAGATAATCCTGTAGCATTAACTTATGATACTGTGATATTTGGCATGTCTATGAGAAAAAAGAGTCAGATATCGGCAAGTAATAACAAACTTTTATTAATTATGACAGGAGTTGCCATGCAACATATTACTACAAATTGGAAAGATCACACAAGACTTAATTTTAATTTCTGGTGGAATTCACTATGTCACATATATAGAATGGAACATTCAATAGCAATACAAAATGGAAATTATAAAAGGTTTAATGAAATATAGGGGCCATTGACATTGTTTTGTAATGAATAAACACCATTTTCTTAACATAATTAATGATTGGAGGGGAAAGGGGAGGGTTTATATAAATGAAAAGAAAATGTAAAAAAGAAATATGACAAAGATTGATTCAATTAAATAATTGTATGGAAAGGGAGGGGAGGGAGAAGGGTTTAAATATATATACATTTGTTATTATCTTGATAGATTTATCAAGTGATGTTAGTAAATCTATGTATTACTTATATTGTACACTTGTTGAAAGTTTAAAAATGAATAAAGAATTAAAAAAATAAAATAAAATTTCCAGATTAGCCAACCAAAAAAAAAAAGAAAAAAAAGAAAATGGATATATGTCATAGTAAATATAAAATAAAATATTGATATTTTTCTATATATGATATGAAATACATTACAATTCCTGATGTCATAATTATAAAGAAAGGAAAAAAGGAAAGAAACTAATGAATAACTTAACTAATAATAACTTTATTTTTTTCTATATCGTCATAATCTTGCGACTTCTAGGCGGTTCACAGTGAAGAGAGCTGTGCAATCAGCGAATTACAGCGTACAAATAGGGAAGATGTCATTGAGCAGTCAGTGATTACAGAGTACAAATTAGTAAGAAATATAATATTAATATGTTACAATATAATATTAACATGTTACAGTGAAGGGGGCAGGATAGCCAGCGAATTTCAGAATACAAATGGTGAAGAAGTCACTGAACAGTCAGTGAATACAGAATACAATTAGTGAGAATACGCAGTATCAACATGTTGAGTAATAGTTTTTAAAAAAAGGGGGGGGGGGTGGGAGTTGTCTGACTAGGAAATAAATCTATTGAACAGAGTGGTCTTAATTTCTTTCCAAAAAGCGCCATAGGTT
Organism: Geotrypetes seraphini; assembly: GCF_902459505.1. Classification (NCBI taxonomy): domain Eukaryota; kingdom Metazoa; phylum Chordata; class Amphibia; order Gymnophiona; family Dermophiidae; genus Geotrypetes; species Geotrypetes seraphini. Next base: position 358,874,474 of record NC_047085.1, read on the forward strand.
GACCTGGCTCTATCGATGAAATTGCCTAGCCAGGTTTGCTGTCTACCAGCTTGAAACTTAAAAGTTCTGTCCAGAAAGGTCCTGTATTTGCAATCAGTGATCTTCGGATAGGCAAAGAGGTTGCAATTTCTGGTTGTCCTTGTGGGGGTGTATAGTTCGAAGTGAGGTAAGAGATAGGTGGGGGCCATTCCCCACACCAGTTTATAGCAGAAGCAAGAGAACTTTAATAAAATTTGTGCCTCTATTGGCAACCAGTGTAGCAGTTTGTAGTAGGGACTAATATGATCGCTTTTCTTTAGTCCGAATATTAAGCGGACAGCCGTGTTTGCACTATTCTTAATTTTCTCACGTTTTTTTTAGGTATACCCACATAAATGATGTTGCAATAGTCTAGGGTGGATAGAATCAATGACTGTACCACTAGCCTGAAAGATTGAGGGTCAAAATATTTTTTGATGGTTTTTAATTTCCAAAGTGTGGAGAAGCACTTTTTTGTCACCGAGTTCGTGTGTTCAATCAAGGTCAAGTGGGTGTCTAAGGTGACTCCTAATATTTTTATAGTTTTTGATATTGGGTGATCGTGACCATTTAGGTGTATTGATGTTATGGTGATTTTGTCCTTTGGGCTTGCCAAGAAAATTTTTGTCTTTTCTGTGTTTAGTTTCAATTTAAAATTTATAGTCGTTTCATTGGTCACGTTGGTCAGAGGAATTAGGACAGAGATGTCATCAGCATATATGATAGTATTTTAGGTTTAGCTTTTGTATTAGGTGACCTAAAGATGAAGTGTAAATATTAAACAAGGTGGGAGATAGAGGGGAACCCTGAGGTACTCCTGAAGGGCTTTTCCAAGAATTAGAGTATTTCCCATCGTAGACCACTTGATAAGATCGTTTGGTTAAAAAGCCCTGGAACCAGTTCCAAACTCTTCCCGAGAAACCTATTGCGTCTTGGCAATTCAGCATTATTTCATGATCCACTAGGTCAAATGCGCTGCTAAAATCTAGTTGTAAGATCAGAGCGCTGGTACCTTTACTAAAGAGATCGTATAGGTGGTTGAGGATAGAGCCTAGGACTGTCTCTGTGCTGAATCCTTATTTATTTCATTTTAAATCTCTAATATTTCATTAATTTAATATATATGGTGAAGATATGATGAAGATAAATATGAATTGGATGTATTTCTCAGACAATTGATTATTTAATTACTAATGTAATAGTTTTTATTTATTTAGCCTTTCTATATGAATAGATAAAACTAAAATATTTATAAAATATTATTATATAAGGGGTGATAATTATATTTCATGAACAGGGGGATAATATATTTCTTAGACTTATGAATTATTCAGATTAATAAGAATCAAAATTGATAAAATGTCATATTAAAGGGGGAATTAAAGGGTTTATATTTCTTAAATAAGATTATATATTTAGGGATAAATTTTTTTAATTATATAGATTGATCAATTTTTATAGTTTAGAGGAAATATTGAAGTAAGATGCTTGGGGGTGGGTAGGGGCTACCAGTCTGATTTTATGTCTTCAAGTTATTGTAATAGAAGAAGGGGGGGGGGTATGGGAGGGAATTAGGAAGGGTTTTTGGGATCTTAGAAAAGAATATTTAAGGGATCAAAGGAGGGAGGGGGATTTGAGAAGGGGATGTATGGGAAAAATAGGTATTATATTTCACATATTAATTTAAGGGAAATGAGATATGTACAGAAAAATCATAATAATATGAATTATTTGATAAGATTGTTGTGTCCTGTTTGTAAAGTTCTTAATGGAGATTAAATTATTTTCGCTAAATGTTAATGGCCTCAACCATCCTATAAAAAGAAAGAAAACACTATTGTTTTTAAAACAACAGAACGTCGATATATGTTATATCTAAGAGACTCATTTATCGGTTTTAGAGCCCGAAAAACTAGAAGGAGACTGGGTAAAACATTGTTTTTTTGCCCCAGCTGTGAAGAAAAAGGCAGGTGTAGCAATATTGGTGAATAAAAAAATATAATGCTATGTTTAAGATGATTGCTGCTGATCCTTCAGGAAGGTGGGTACATGTTGAAATGAGTCTGGAAAATACTACACTGGCGCTTTTCAGTGTATATGCACCTAATTCGAACCAAGTTGAATTTTTTAAATCTCTACAACCATTGTTACTACCACTGGCTGCTTCTAATTAAGTTGTGGCAGGGGACTTTAATGATGTTATAGATCCTTTAATTGATAAAAATCCTAGTAGAATTATGAAATCATTAGGATTAGAGAATTTGGTACAAAATTGTGATTTGAAAGATATATGGCGTATATTTCATTTTAATGATTGGGAATTTTCTTTTTGCTCCCATGTTCATAAATCTTTTTCAAGAATAGATTATATATTTGTTTCAAATATCTTAATTCAACAAGTGACACAAGCCTCCATAAATCCAATTATTTTGTCTGATCATGGTGGGGTGTGGATTAAAATTAAAATAATTGATCATGATAATACTAGATCTGTATGGAGATTTGATAATGCACTGCTTGCAGAGCCAACTTTTATTGAGGAAGTTCAGTCAAAAATAAATGATTATTTTCAAATTAATAATACGGAAGATATCTCCATTGAGACTATATGGGATGCTTTTAAGGCAACAATGAGAGGCCAAATTATTTCATTCTTGGTATATATTAGGAAACAAGTTAAAAGACAATTTTCCAGCTTGGAACAAGAAATTAATTTTTTGGAGTCAAAATTGATTGAAAAATGGGAATACTCTATGTTACAGGCTCTTTTAAAAGCTAAAGGTAAATACAATGAGATTTCTTCTAAATTGATAAGGAAAGAATTATTTTCTCAACAAGCTTTGTATTATGGAAATTCAAATAAGGTGGGAAGATTATTGGCAAATTATCTAAAAGCAAAAAAAAGGAAAACAAAAATAATAGCAGTAAAGGCAATGGCATACTTGCAATCATCCACCTGTATAAGAGCTTCCAACAAGCATCACATATTAAATTAAGTTAAGGAGCAGTGATCAATATAATCTTTTAACAATCATTCGAGCGGGGTAGAAAATACCAAAATGGGCACCGAGATTCTTCAATTGTGGCTGGAAGGCAAGTAGTTTCTTCCTAGCGTCAGCAGATCTTTTGCTCAAGTCCGGAATGAACAGCAAAGTGTTGCCCTCATATTGTATAGGTGCTGATGATCTGGCCTTTTGCATAACTTGTAATAATTGTGGATATCGCATTATTTTCAAAATCAAGGGCCTCGGGTATTTGCTGTTAGAAGATTTCGTTGCCGGAGTGCCGGAGTCCACCTCAAATTCCCGCTCGAAGGTTATGTCAAGCACCTTCGGTATCAGAGACTCAACAAATTTAATGGTGTCGGTACCCTCCTTCCCCTCTGGTATTCCAAGAATTCACAAATTATTTCTGCAGGAACGATCACAAGCATCAATGATTTCTTGCTCCAAAGTCGTGATTTTATTTATATGACCTTTGATCTGCTTAATCTGTTCCTCATTTGCAGCAGATTTGACTTCGAGATCAGATACATGTATTTTAAATTGGCTCATTTCAGCTGTCAAGTTAGCCAACTCATATTTAATTTCTTTAGTTTCGTTCATTATTTCTTCTTTGGAATCAGTCATAATTCCTTTCAGTGATTTGAGTTCTTCCAAGATCTCTGAGTTGCCGCCATTTTCTGAACTCGGCAGTGGTGTCTTGGAAGGAGATCTCGGTTCAGGTTTTTGCCTTTTTCCTGTTTTGGTAGATGCCATCATTTATTGAATTGCAGATAACAACGTAGCAAAAAGATTCAGAAATAAGATTATGAGGCTCAAAAAGAAAAATTATTGAAAGTGTTCAAGCCTTTTCTAGTAATAATTAATGCTGTGGGGAGAGCAGCACGATCAGGCTGTCATTCCTTGCAGGCACTCTAGCCTACCTCAACATCAATACTATAGATGGTTGCAACTGAGACACTGCTTGACTGTTCTTTTTCCTGATATAGGGAAGTTAAAAGATACTCCAGCACTACTCTCGCAGATATCTCTAATTAATATTAATACAAAAGGGATCGCCTCATGTTGGTATTCTGTTATGTGAAAAGCTCTTACTCCCTCACTCCCTTACTCCATGATGAACGCATGGCACGAGGACTTGGGCCCTTCTCTGGAAGACGCGGAATGGCAGGATGTCTGGAGCAGCAAGTTCAGGTCTTCTCGCTCAGCTGGTGTGCTTCGGTCTATGTTCTTCCTACTACATAGACCACACTGGACTACATTGAAAGTTTCTAAGCTCTCAACTGACTTGTCTCCTAAGTGCTGGTTATGTACTCTCAGGAGGGTACACTAATGCACATGATTTATGATTGCCCACACCTCTCTGTTTACTGGAGTAAAGTTTGGGACACCATCTCCTGTATCTTGGACATACAGGAGCTCCTACATCCGCACATTATTATACTGGGCCAGTTTGGCCTCTGACATTCCCTGCCTATTCATCATGCGAGATTGCTCAACACCCTTCTTTTTCTGGCCCTCAAAAACATACTACACTGTTGTAAGGATCTATCTCAGATGAATTATAACACTTGGTGGAACACGGTATGCCTCACAGCGAAATATGAAAGCGTTATTGCAGAAAAGCATAAATCCATGTGCTCCTACATTAGGATTTAGAGTCCAGTCAACACCTATTGCAATATCGATTTATGGCATTCAGTTATTGTGATAAGTAAAGTGCTTCACAACTGTAATTATCCAACATTATGGCTTATGACTAGACTTGCTGACCATTTTCTAGTCATACTACTCTCTGTACCTTAACCACTCTAGTAGCTGTGGCTGCGTGTTGTGTCGACATTTCTCTTATATATATAAGGCTTAGACCAGCTTGTTATATTCTGTGGACAATTTGTATGATTTCTATTCTTTGGATTATTGATGTGTACAGCATGCTTGTATCTTGCCTCGTTAACATTTCTCTTTTTTGTACTTATATATTTTAAATCAATAAAATCTTTGAACTGAAAATAATCTTTTAACAAAATATTCTGAGAAATTATTTGTCAACGGTCTAAAGCACAATATAATTGAACCGGGCTCCAAATTTTAAGGAATGAACTAATGGAATGATGTTTTTCTATTAAACTTTCAAACTTTGTAGTAATACATACTGTATTCCACCATGCAATGAATTCTAGCTTATATAAATTCTTCCAGCAATGCAATATATTTTTGATAGCCAAAAACAATAGGATATTAAGCAAATGCGCATTATACTCTGATGAGGTTGTGTAAGACCCAGTTGTCTTAGAATGACAATTTTAAGATTTAACAGTTCTTGGATATTTAATATAGAGGAAATGGTGTTCCAAATCTTCTCCCAATATATCGTGAACTGAGAGCATTGAAATATAAATTGCGGGAGTGTACCAACAGATTTCTCACAGGACAAGCATAAATTAGAGACTTTATGTGAGAATTTAGCAAGTTTCTGTGGAGTCCAATGAGCCCGACGTAAAAAAAAGTATATAGATTGAAGGACTGCAGCCGATCAGATAGATTTAAACATTCTGGTCCACACTTCTTGTCCACACTTCTTGCCATGTTTCATCATCTGCCGATATATCTAGGTCGGGATGCCAAGAACACATCAGCAGTGATATTGACACTGGTAACGCTTGACGCAGTAGCCCATACCATTTGGCGGCTACACCGTTGAGAGGAGTAATAGTAATACATTGAAGAAAATGATCAGGTGACATTTAAAGCTCTTTAAAGAAAGTCCAAAATAACCATAGCAATGGAGACTGAAGACAACAAAGCACAGAACTTGGATGATGTGATAACAGAAATCCCAGAACATCCCAGAAATCATCTTGGCAGGTTGGAGAATGACACGAGGACAGAACCGCAAAAAACCCCAAAACAACCCATCCCCGTGTCATTCTTTAAGGAGAGAGGGAAAAATCAGATTATGAATGGGCATAGTCACTGACCCTCAAGCCTTGTATTGAAGAATGCTGGTGTTGAAGGATTGAGGTTGAGATAGACACCCAAGAATGACAGTCTGGTATCCAGAGCACATATTGTGATGTCATAATTCCACCAATGCCCAAGAGCCAACCTCATCAGTGACGTCACAATGGCTTCATTGTCATATACTTGGCTCACATAAGAATCAGAGTATGAATGGGCCTAGTCATTGACCCTCAAGCCTCGCATTGAAGAATGCTGGTGTAGAAGGACTGAGGTTGAGATAGACATTAAAGAATGACACGGGATTATTTCCTGCGGTTATCTGCTGGGATGGGGACAAATTCTGTCCCTGTGTCATTCTCTAAATTTTGTATGAAGTCTGGGGCAGTCAGCTAGTATTCTCAGCTTTGTGGGTAAAACATGCATTTCATGTTTATGTATATTAGATTCTTGATATTCCACCCTTTAAAAACTGTCAGATCTAAGGTCACTTGAAATAGATTTGCAGGGCTTGTCTGTGCTTGTTGCTCAAAAACAGAAGGATGTTGTAACAGTGTATGGAGCATTATATATACGGAGAGATTAAAATTGCTCTAATGCATCCAGAAAGCTTAACATTAGTGAAAAAGACCAAGTCAATTTACTTGAAATATGCTTCTGAAGTGCTTTTATATTTGAAGCAATTGTAAATGGAAGCAGCAGTGCTCAGTTGAACCCATAAAGTAATGGCACTAATGCAATATTTATTTCTGCTGGTCACTACATGGCTTTGAAGTGAATTTTTTTGTAATGCTAGAGCTGGGTGCTGCATTTCTCATAATACTCTTACTGAAGTGGAGTGACCTTTCATAGTTTACCATTTGTATTCTATTTCTACTTTATTATGTGGCACAACACTGAGGCATATTAAGACTATCTTGGTTAATTTTCTGATACATTTTTAGTATGTGATGATCTTAAGGTGGCCAAATAGGATGAAAAGATGATGGCAAAAGCTAGAAGGATGCTTGGGTGCTTAGGGAAAGGTATGGCCTGTAGGAAAAAGGAGGTATTGTTGCCCCTGTATAAGACTCTGGTGAGATCTCATTTAGAATATTGTGTACAGTTCAAAAAGATATTAAAAGGGTGGAGTCGGTCCAGAGGAAGGCTACTAAAATGGTAAGTGGTCTTCATCATAAGGCGTATGGGGACAAACTAAAAGATCTCAATATATATATTTTAGAGGAAAGGCGGGAGAGGGGAGATATGAGGGAGATAAATTGGCTTAACACAAAAAACACTTGTAATCCACATGTAGGTTTAAAGTAAAATCCATTGTAATCTACAAGGTAAATCAGTTTAAAGTCAGTCAGTTCAATCTAGTGCATGAACATGTTATATGGGCATATCTCACTATATTCCAAAATCATTGTTCCATATGATTACCATCTTACCTTCTTTTAAAGAATATCCTCCCTTAGGTGTCCTCTATATACCTATATGTTGGTTCACTGTTTCAAAATTATTCCCGTATTGCAGTTGAAAACTCATGAATAGGACACTTATTATATTAGTGGCTGTCACTATCTAGAAAAACCTTTGAATATCTAATCATAGTACAGTCAATTCTGTTTCACACAAATGATGACAGGTTGTAGCAGGTAGCCTGCACTTTAATTTGGTAATTGGGGGCAACAGAAAAGAACAAGAAAATTTTTTTTTTAAAAAAAACTTCTCATCCAAGAATTAAGTGCATCGATTATTATTTGGGCATACTGGTAGCAGTTTTCAGGTCTATTTACAATGGTTTCAGGTCCCTGTTCCTGCTGATAGCTCTTTGAAAACCAGAACAAATCCAAAGACGAGCCTGTTTCCAGCAGGAGTCTGCCCAAAGATTTGCTTACTGAGGCTCCTATTTACTAAAGCACAGTACAGTGCCAGTAAAATCACAGCATAGACTTCTGGGCGATACCGTTGTGCAGCTTTTTTCCTCCTGGCAACCTGATGATATATAACAAATACTTGAAAAATACAATATATTACCATAGTAAAGCATAAAAGTATTCAGTGAAGATCAGTGAATTAGATTGTTAAGAAGGCCAAAACCTTTTTTGGCCATAGAAGCATCTTTCTATTTGAAATTTCCTTGTAAATGTTTAGTCAAACTACAAGATGTTAAATATGTTTTCTGGGATCCTATTCAACTACAACAATTCTTAGTGGCTAGAGAACAGAAATAAGATTAATTTTCTTTGTTTCACCCCTAAGGATTTAAGAGGAGAACATAGATCCCTATTATAGTAAGGTATGATTCAAGGTTTGCGGAAAGGCACTGAGAATCATTTCCTTTATCTTTTCTTTATTCTATTGATAATATACTGTGCTAAGTCTCCCTCTTTAGTGGGCTTAAAAAGGAATTATGTATGTTTGATTATGTAATTTGTTTTTGATGATTCCCTTTTTTTCCTTGTATTATTGGATAATGTATTATTCAAATTATAATAAAAATTTATTGAACTAAAAAAAAAAAAGATTGTTAAGAAGGAACCTTCATATCACAAAATTGTAACCTGTTAACTGTATATTATGTATGTTTAACCTGTAACCTTTTCTGAGCTCTTTGGGAAGAATGGGATTGAAAGCAAATTCAATCAATCAATCAATCTTCTGGGGTGAACTAAGCTGGATATTATGTCCCTTAGTGGTAGTTGTCAGCTACTGTTTAATTTAGAACTAGGGCCCTGAGAAATTTCTAGCTCATTTCTGCATTTCATTATGATTAATGGAAGATGGAAGTGGTGCTCAGTGGCCTGAAGTCTACTTGACTGTGTATTTGGCAGATGGTTAAAAAAAAACCCTATGATAATGGCACTCTTATACTTGACAGTTTAATGAAATTCACTTCAGACTAATCAGTACCATAGTATATTGTGTTATGGTTTAATAAGTTGATTTCATTAATCACAATTTTTGGCTCTGTTAAATGCATCAGCTCTGCCATATTATATATCAGCTAGTCTGCAATTAATGTGAGAGCCTCTACTTTAATTGTATCCGTTATGTTAGGTGTCTTAAGGTCTCCAAGGTTTAGCATATTGTACTTAAGCAATCAGTGCCCATCTTGTGAAATTACATTGCTTTTCCTTCACAATGCTGGTTGTTTTTCTATTATCTGCACTGTAGAAGAAATGTTTACTGCAAAGAGAGCTTATCATTTTGCTGCTAAACTTCATACACATGGAGGGGCATTTTCAAAACATACGTCTAAGTCCGATTTGGACGTATAGCACTAGATATCCAAAGTCGGCAATAAGAAAATGCCTATTTTTGAAACCACCATACATCTAGAAATATATATATATATTATACATCCTCTATCTGGCCCTCCAGGCCATTGGTAAGCCCAGACTGCCAGGACATCTAGCTTTATACCACATTTTCAACCAAAATTCATCCAATTTCCAAACGCCCAGAACAAAACTATTTGTGCATGGGAGGGGCCAGTCCTGTAATGGACTGGCCACCTAGACATGGCAACAGAGCAGTGGGACACCTTAGAGGGCACTGCTGTGAACGTCACATAAAGGGTGCCAGATAAACATCTCAACAGAACTCCCTTATAGGTTATGGTGAGCCCCCAAACCCACTATACCCCCTGTCTATAACCCCAGTAGCTCTTATAGCTGCAGGTGACACCCATATGGCAGTAGAGTAGGATGGGGGGAGGGGGTTGGTGGGCTCACACATTCTACCATAAATGTAGTAGTTACAGTGGCTTATGGGACTTCCTACTCCTCTCTATGGTTCACTAGCCCACCCACCAGGTTACTTAAGACACCTGTGTGTAGGTCTACTAGGCTTTCCTATACCAGGTGCTGATATTCTGGAGACAGGTATGTATGTTTGTATTCTGATCTTTGTGGATGTAAGGAGGTTCGTGAGCACTGGGGCACTGGGGAAGTGTGGGAGTATCTTACCTTGATGCATGCAGTGGTTATCTGGTCCGTTTGGGCACCTTTGTGGCACTTAAACCCTTCTAAAACAAGTCTAGTTCCAAATATATAAGTTCTGTCCAGGATGTCTTGCAAAATGTTTAATTATCCCAGCAAGATATCCATGTCTAACCTACCCTTGAAACTGCCCAAAGCCTGCCTATAATACGCCTCCACCATGTCCATCTTGTATTCTGAACGTACAGAGGCTGGAACACCTCACTAGACATACAGAAAGATGGTTCTGATTATTGGCACTTGGACGTCCTGGCGATTAGAACATTCAAGTGCTGATTTAGGATGCTTTTTGGATGTCTATGTTTTTTGATTATGGGCCCCTAAATATTCAATACGGTTTAATTAGGCAGAAGAGACTCATGCCTTCTCAAACTACATTGAATTGGCCAGCTACATATATTCAGTGGCATTTAACTGGTAAGTGCTGGAGTATTCTATAGGCAGATATTAGGTGGAATATAGGTGTCGGAATAGGGGAGGTCACAGGGGTCATGGCCTCCCCCCAAATTTGGCAATTGGAAGTATGGCTCTCCCAACTCCCCCACCTACCACCTCCCTGCATGAGATAGATTTACATCTCAAGGAAGCAGTGCATGGAAATCCATCTCATACATATTCATTGTGGATATCCTGAAAACCTAACCAGGCTCTGGCTCTCGAGGACTGGAATTGCCTACCTCTGGCCTATACCTAAGTGGTTCACATTTAAAACATTCATAATAGTTCGGAAGACAGTACTTTATATAAATGCATTCAATTACATTACAAATCACATAGTAATGCCCTTAAAAGCAATATCAGAAAATGCAACAAATCCACGTTAACTATACACACTAAGTAAAGTGTGGCAATCAAAATTCAGAATTTTTATTAAAATGCCTACCATTAACAAATGCAATTTTTAAAAAAGCCTCCACAAACAATTGCATCTTCAACATCTTTTTAAACTGTAGACGGTTAGGGCAGGTCCTCAGGGTTATTAAATTTCTTCTTTTAAAAAAAAGGGGGCCACTTGGCTCCACCCTGTTCTACCCCAGCCCCGCCCCCATACAAACCTCATTGCGTTGATCCTTAATCAGCACGGAGAAGGAGAGAGAGACTGAATTATAATAACTTTATTTTTTATTTTTCTATACCGCCATAGTCAAATGACTTCTAGGTGGTTCACATTGAAAGAAGGCTGGACAATCAGCAAATTATAGAATGCATGAAAAAAAGATGTTACATAGTAAATTGGAGTTACATGGAGAAAGAATCCATGAGATAAGAAAGAAGTTACATAATACATTGGGTTTACATGGGGAAAGAATATATGAGACAGGTCTTCTGCTTAGGCAAGGCATTTATCAAATAGAATTACTCTTTATTCACAGAAGTTCCTTTCTGCAATCTTGTTGAGCCTATCCTCAGCTCCATGTATTGAGAGGGGAGTATTTCCTATTACAGTTTATAGGCTCTTTTGGGGGTTCCTTGATGAATATGGAACACCAGACTGGCCATGTTGCATTGATGTGGCAACCAACTAACAAAAAAAGGCAAGGAAGATGTCCAAATCAACCACAAATAATTTTATTCAGTAAATGTTGTCCCAACAAGGAACCTAGTTTCAGCACATAGATATACCTTCAATAGGGTTGCCAGATTTTCCAGGGCAAGGTCGACCAATGGTTGAGAACACTGTCTGGTGGCGTCACGAAGGGGGCGAGATAAAGCCAGATCGGGAGGAAGGACGCTTTCGCCACTCCCGCCGGCTTCTTAGACTTTTTCGAAACGTAGCAGTGGCGTACCAAGGGCAAGGGTGTGTATCAAAAAATGATGGGCCGGGGTGTGTGTGTGTGTGTGTTAAAAATGATGGGCCCCGGGTGTCACATAGGTACATACATAGTAATATGTATGCATACACACATGCATGTGACATCATTAGGTTGATGTCCACACATGCACAGAGGGTCTCCAGACTAGGGGAAGGAGACCGGAGGTTCGTGCGGGGGTGGACTGAGGCAGAATGAGGTGGGGCTGGGGCAGAACAGGGAGGAGGCCAGGTATCCTCTTTTTTAAAAAAGAGGAAATCTGGCAATCCTAGTTAGGGTCATTCCCAGCATTTACACAAAAGCAGTCATGCAGTTAACATAGAGAAATGGTGGTTACAGTGTGTCTGTGATATGGCTGATAACACCCTTGTCAAACCCCTGTTAGGAATTTCCACATTGGTTATTTAACATAGAAATCAGTGCATGTTGCTGCCGACTGTTATCAGGCGTTAAAAGCTGCTCTAAATACCTAAGGCATCTTACCAAAAGACCCTAGTGTTTGTATTTCATTTCTCTCTTTGAGAGTAGAAACAAAACTAATGTTACCATAGGTATGATCATTCTGCCAGCTAAGAAAGTCTTCATCTCATTTTGTTTGGTTTTACTTTTCTGTGCAGAATACAAAAATATACTAAAATGTGCAAAATGAAGCCATGACTAAATGCGAGAAACTGTAATATGTAGAACTTTTGGAGACTAATTTGTAATCAAACTAATAACCAGGAAATTATGCATTATAAAATGTCAATCAGAGCCTGGAAAGCAAATATCAAAGTAATTGCATTCATCTAGGTTATCAAAGTGCTAGGGAGAAGCATATGTACTAAATTACTTAAATTGGGGATTTGTAGGCAAGAAAGAAATCATAAAGCATAATTGTTTTCAGTGACCACCTAATTCTATTTTGCAATGATTAGTATTAGTTAAAAATGTAACACATTGCCCTTATCAAAAAGAGCTTTGTAAATACATCCAGACAATGCATGCTGTCATTGGCAGACTGTTTCCTAAATATAGTGAGGGTAATTCTGTAACAGCGCCTACCATAGGCACTCATGTTGTTTGCAGAATACGTACTAATGGAAGTAGTAGAAGAGAATGTCACCCTTCCTTCAGAAGCATCACCACATGTAAATGAGAGCATTTAAAAGTCTGCAAAGGCTTAGATGTATAAATGCTATCTCCAAATAGGGGCCATTCACATATCCCCTTTAGAACCACAGAACTCTTGAACAACCTCACATCCCCGCTCAGAATTTCAAGCTCCCTCCAATCCTTCCACAAACACCTGAAAACTTGGCTCTTTTCAAAAATCTAACACCTCCTGCTCTTTGGTACCCTGTCCCTCTTTATCTTCCTAGCTCCTTTCCTATAACCCTTCATTGTAGCTCCTTTTCAACCTAACCCTGTAAACCGTGCCGAGCTCTACGCTTGTGGAGATGGTGCGATATACAAACCTAAGGTTTAGTTTAGTTTAGTTTAGTATAGGGAAGCTAAATACGCATATGTATGTGGGGGAGCATAGTCTGAGCTAAGGTTACCATATTTGTGAAGACAAAAAAAAAGATCATACATGACCCTGCTCACACTCTACCCACACTCCACCCATTTCCATGGCCTCCCTTCCCATCCTCCGTACACTTTTTATGCTTCTCTTTCTCTCTATCTTCCTCCTCCCCTCCTCCCCACAGGTGCTTCTTTCTCTCTCTTTCCAACCCCCCTTCTCCTGTGGGTGTTACTTTCTTTCTTTCTTTTCTTCCAATCCCCAACCTCCCCTATGGGTGCCCCTCTCTCTCCTTCCAATCTCCTCTCCTGCTGTGTCTGTCTCTCTAGGGCAGGGGTGTCAAAGTCCCTCCTCGAGGGTCGCAATCTAGTCGGGTTTTCAGGATTTCCCCAATGAATATGCATGAGATCTATTTGCATGCACTGCTTTCACTGTATGCTAATAGATCTCATGCATATTCATTGGGGAAATTCTGAAAACCCGACTGGATTGCGGCCCTTGAGGAGGGACTTTGACACCCCTGCTGTAGGGTTGCACAGCTTTTGCCTGTGTGGATCATAATAAACTATGGAGAACTCTAGTGCAAATGGGAATACCCAAACACATAACTCATCTGATAAAGAGCCTATATGAAAATCAAGAAGCTGCAGTGAGAACCAAATATGGCAACACTGATTGGTTTCCAATAAAACATGGCTTCAGGCAAGGATGCATCTTGTCACCTTACCTGCTCAACTTGTATGGTGAAACCATCTTCAGAAAAGCAAATTTGTAAGAAGAGCGTGTCGGTTTCAAAGTTGGTGGCCAAAATATAAACAACCTGTGCTATATAGATGATACAACACTTATCACCAGCAGCAAAGAAGGCATGATGTATCTACAGAGAAAAGTCAAAGTCAAAACAGGGGATTAGAACTAAACATAAACAAGACAAAGATCCCGAACAAGGAAAATGATGAAGATTTTGTGCTTGAAGGTGATAGAATAAAAGTTGTAAAGGATTTCAATCTCCTGGGCTCTTTTGTAAACAAAGAAGCAACTAGCAGGGAGGAAATACTCCACAGAATAACACTTGGCTGCTATTCAATGAAGGCTGTCGACAAAATATTCATAGGGAAGGAGGTAACACTCTAAACGGAGATCAGACTTGTCCACACACTCATTTTCTCAGTGGTCAGTTATGGATGCAAAAGCTGGCCACTGCAGAGCCAAGACAGAAAGAAGATTGACTCATTTGAGCTTTGGTGCTAGAGAAGGATTTTAGGCATGCCGTGGACTGCCAGAAGAACTAACAAATTGATTCTGGAAGAGATAAAACTGGCTATGTCACTCAAAGCCCAAATGATGAAGTTACGACTGTCTTATTTTGGTCACACCATCAGAAGAGAGAGATCACTGGAGAAGGACATCATGTTTGGGAAGATGGAAGGAATAAGGCAAAGAGGGTGACCTACAATCAGATTGCTGAACACATTGAAAACAACAATGGGGATGACGCTGGAGGATCTTTCCAGACTAGCACAAAACCAATTTCTTTATAGATCCACAATTCATCAAGTTGCTAAGACTCGAACATGGGTCGATGGCACCTAACTACAACAGAGTTACCAAATATCTGTGAAAACCTGCCCTCTTTTTCGAGAACTGTCCAGGTGCCCTGACATTTTTTTTAAATGGAGGAGTCTGTCTGGGTTTAGCCAGCTCTCCCAACTCCCCCACCTACCTTCTTCCTTGGCATGGATGCTGTAATTGAATTTTTGGGCAGCCAGAAGCAGCGAGATAAACCTGCTGTCACCAACCTGTCCTAGAAGTTGCCTCTCTGTAGTGACTTCCTGTTCCTGTGTAGGTGGGACTTGCAGAAAGGCAGCTCCAGGGCAGACCAGCAGCTGCAGGCTTACCTTGTTACTGCTGATGGTTTCCTGCAGATTAAGTAACAGTGGCTGGGCCCGGGGAAGAGGTGGGTTGAGGAGTCAGGAGTTAGACAGGTTGTGAGGAGAAGCAGGGTTGGAGGGTGAAGAGGAGGGGGCTGGAGAAACAGCATTGGGGGAGGGGGCTGGAGAAACAGCATGGAAGGAGGGAGGGGCTGGAGAAATCTCATGGTTGGAGGGAGAGAGGGAGGAATAAACAGCATGGGGGCTGGAAAAACTGCATGGAGGGAGGGCTGGAGAAGCATTATAGAAAGGAGAGAGTGCTGAAGAAAAGAGAATGGAGTATGGTAGTGCTGGATGGGAGGGGAGAGTCAAAGGGTTACCATACTTCTTTATTTAAAGAAGAGGACAAATAGCTCTGCCCTGTTTCCCTCTCTCCCCCCACCCCCAACACACAAACCTCATTTCTTCTTCCCCGAGTCTGGGCCATGTCTGGAGGCCTCCAAATGTGTGTGGGTGCAACACAATGACATCACATGCATGCATGTGACCTCATCGCATCCGCATATGGTTAGAGACCCTCCAGATGTGGCCCTGAGCTTGGGGCCTTCCAAAACCCAGACAAACTACCGGGTTTTAGAAATCTGATCAGACACCCAGGCAGTCCTCTAAAAAGATGACATGTTTGGGTTTTCCTAAGAAAGGATATAGACAGAGTGGAAGTAATACTGTATAAGGACAGTTTTCACAAGAATTTGCCCAGATCACTTGATAGTTAGCTGGGTAAATTTCCCTACTCCAGTCCAAATTTTGAAAGACAAACTCTTTATAAGATTGTCCCTACCACTTAGTACATGCCACTTAAAATCAGATATAGCATAACCAACCTCTTCTCAATGAGATACCAATGGCACCAAAGATTTTTTGTTCTTCAATCTGGACTTATGCTCAGTTAAATGTGTTCTAATGGCTGGCATAAATGCTTGTGCTTAGATGTTAGCCAGCTGTTCTATTGTGATGGTTAACTTTATACAACCTTAATGCTCATAGTTATATACATCTAACTTCCCAAAATACTATGAGCAATAATGCATGTTCATAATGGTTTGAAAGACTTTCCCTTAATCACTTAAGCATTTGATGTAGCAGAGGAGGGGGTGTAACTGAGGCTTTTTTGATCAAGTGATTAAGTGAAAGTCTTTCAAACCATTATGAACATGCATTATTACTCATAGTATTTTGGGAAATTAGATGTTAGCCAAACACATGCATGTAAAATATTTTATTCTTTATGTATTTGTGCACTGTGCTCAAAGTCTTCTGATGTGTATGTCTGTCAAGTACACACCATCAAATCACAGTACATACTTTTCTGCTTCTATAAGAGGCTACTTATATGCAAAAATAATGTGAATTCTGCCATTTCTAGTACAATATATCTAGAGGTTCTGAA
Source organism: Geotrypetes seraphini (assembly GCF_902459505.1). Classification (NCBI taxonomy): domain Eukaryota; kingdom Metazoa; phylum Chordata; class Amphibia; order Gymnophiona; family Dermophiidae; genus Geotrypetes; species Geotrypetes seraphini. The sequence goes on from NC_047085.1 coordinate 358,891,080, forward strand.
CGCTAGGGTCTTGTATCTGAATCTGCAAGTAGCTTGCAGAAAACTGTCAATCATGTTTTCCAACTCCACCTCCTTCCCAGTGAGCTTGCTCCTGCCCCCTCAGTTTTTTTCTGCAAGCAAGTTGCTCAGAAGTATTTTTGAGCTGCAGTTTTATTATTTTGGGGTATTTTTGCTCAGTGATATTTGGAGGCTCGGTGCCTGGAGGTTCCCACTTGGAGGAACCTCTGCCTGGGAGAAGACGCAGACTTGCACTGTAGAAGTCTGCTGCTAGCAGGATCAGCCCCACCATTGAGCAGTAGTGGCTCGTAGCCAGTAGGGGGTGATGTCTATGGGATGGTAATGGAATGGATGTCAGGACATGATAGTGCAGTATTTTTTGTAGAGTTTTTATACAAAAGGGCCTGTTTTTCGTATGATTCTGGGTAACTCTAGTTAGATACAAACATATGTGTCAGTTAAGGCCATGCCCAATAGAAGCGTACAAAAAACTGGTGAATAAAAATCTGAATATTAGCCAAGGCCAGAAAAACACACTACAGATTAATATTAAGGGAAAGTATAATAATATTATTTTTATGTACTTTGCTGTTAGGCTAGATCATAAAGGAAATCAGGATATACATGGACTCCATTTTGTTCTCTGTCTTTCTATGTCTTTTTGTGTTATGTCCTCCATTTTGTGTCAGTGATTTTTTGTCTCTGTCTTTGTTCAGTTTTCCCGCTCCTAGCACGTGGTTCTAATTGATACCAGATGTGCCTTAGGCTGGCTGGGAAGAAGTATCCCAAACTAAGATATAACTTGCTTTGAGTATGAATGGAATTATGAATGTTGGGCCCAAGTATGGATGGATGAAGGAATTTTGTATTAAAAATGAAATGAAAGATACTAAGGGAAAAATCCTGAACACAACAGCCGGAAATGGTTAACTTAGAGTCAGAGACTGCTATTCCAGTCTCTAACATAGGAAGGCTTCTGTGTGAAGATCAATGAAATTTGAAACTGTCAGCTTAGGGAGAGGGCAAGACAGCCCCTCCTTTCCTCTAAGGCTGACCAATTTTCAGCACTGTTTGTAGGTAACATGAAACTTAGCTGTTCAAAGCAGGCTTAGAACATTTCAGCATCTTGCCTGACAGATAGACAAATTGTCTGAAATAAGTTTTAAGAATGATAAAAGGAATATTGGATATGTTATAAAATGTTAATGTATATTCAGAAATGAATGTAAACAAACAAATATGTTTTCTGAAACTTTTAAACGTAGAGGAATTTTCTTTGTCTAACTTTTAAGACCACCTCTGTTAATTTTGATTGGCCCTCACAGCTAATGATGTCACACTGAGCCAAAGGTATATAATGGGGTGTTTCGAAGTATTGAGTTGAGCTCATTATCAGAAGGCCAGCATTTTGGCAGCTATAACGACCTCCCGCTAACGCAACTGCTAACGCAATTATGCTTTATTCTTTTGGTTTCATGATTGAAAAATAGAAACAATAAAATACATAATTATATTTTGGTAAAACCTTTGCGTTAGTGTCATTTTTCATGTTTTTTGTTATTTTTCACACCTTGAGTGAAAGCTAGCAGCTTATTTGGCAACTGCAGCTTTATGAGTGTGCAGGCGTCCAATACCCATGCTCACCATCTAGCTGTGTAGCTGCTCACATCCCTGATTTCCCAGCTTGGCCGAGACTGCGTGGTCCTTCTTCCTTTTGTGGTATGGTTTTCCGGGGGCTGAGGTTCAGTCTGACTTCAGTCCAACTGGCAGCCAGAAGACCAGGTTTGTCCAGTGAATCTGTGAGGCAGATTTCTTCTCCCTTTGATTCCAACTGAAATCCTATGCTGAAGCAGGCAGGCACTACGTGGCACAGTGAGCAAGCCTATGTGGAAAATGGCGGGTGGGGGGGAAAGAGAGAGTTAAAAGTTGAATTTGAGGTTTTCTGACCCCAGAGCCCAGGTCTTCCACTTCCAAGACCCCTTTCCCTGTGAATTTTCTTCAGGAAGGTTTCCATGGGCCATTTTTGGTGTGATTTTTCTGGTGGTGGCAATCTTTTTTTCTTTTGCCTCCATCTGCCTCAAAACCCCTAAATTTTGCTCAAAATCATCTGGGATGGACTCCTCATGCTTGTTTACCCCTATATCATGCCAGGTTTGTGCTGGATGGCCAGCCAAGGAGCATTTATCTCCTGTGTGCGAAGGAGCATGCGGGGGAGGAGTAGGAGCCTCAGCCTTGGCCTTCTCTGAGTCTTCCAGGGCTGTTTCTATAGCTGGTCCTTCCCTATGGAATAAATTACCACAGAATTTATGTATGTGTAGCATTGTAGGGCAGCAGTTCAAGAAGATGTTGAAAGACTGATCCTAGTGTCCTTGTTGGAAGTAGGTAATGATATCGCAGCAAAACAATATGTGATAATGTCGATGTTCTATTGTTCTTTGTGTGTGATTTTACAATATGTTTGTATGTGTTGGAATCCACTTAGGATATAGGCAGAATATAAGCGCAATAAATAAAAACATTTAAAAACCTGATCATCTGATATTCTGATCATCTTGTGGAGAAAGCTTTCTGTCAATTCTTCCTCCCTCACCACTGGCATAATGGTTTTCTATTACAATTTCTTTAATTTATAAGAACCATTTATTATTACTTGCAAAAGGTTGACTTTTGGGGGGCTTCAAGGCTATGATCCCTGTTTAAACCTGCTTCTACCTCTAAATCATCCATATTTACCACCATATTGTGAGGGTGTGTAGCCAGATCTATATACAATCCAGACATTTGAATATTTTAGGATTAAGTTTTATCAGACCACTGTGCTCAGTTTCTACATAGTAAATGATGGCATAGTAAATGATCTTAATGACCATTCAGTCTGCCCAGTACTTACATTCATCATAAATTTATGATTAAATTGAATTGTCTTTTCTATTTGATACTACTGACACCACCACTGACACCACTGTCCCCACCACTGACACCACTGTCCCTATGCTCCATCCACTTGAGTTACTGTCAAAGTTTGGTACCTTAGGTTCCAATTACTAGAGTTGCCATTGAAGCTCACTCCAGCCTATCTAAACCATCTCATCATTTGCGGGATAAAAGTCTTAAAATTCTGCACAGCACTATCCTCGTGTTCCAAATTACCGGAGGTTCTGTCAAAGCCTTCCCCAGCCCATCCTAAACCAAGTTGCCATATTCGGGCACAGACAATGCAATTTAGCCTAATACCAGCCCAAGTTCTTCCATTTATACCATTTTGTAATTAGAGATTCATTGTGTTCATCCCATGCTTATTTGAATTCCATCACTATTTTCCTCTCCACCACCTCTCTTGGAAGGGCATTCCAAAAATCAGACACCGTCTCTATGAAAAATAATTTCTAAACATTACTCTTAAATCTACCACCCCTCAACCTCAATTTATGCCCTCTAGTTTTACCATTTTCCCTTCTCTGGAAAAGATTTGATTCTATATTAATACCTTTTAAGTACTTAAATGTCTGTATCATATCACTCCTAATTTTCCTCTTCTCTAAAGTATACATATTCAGGACTTCCAGTCTCTTCTCATACATCTTTAGACGCAAACCCCATACCATTTTTGTCACCTCTGAACTATTTCAAGTCTTACTTGGCCAGAAATGACCTCCAAAACTGAACACTATACTCCAAGTGGGGCCTCGCCAACGACTTGTACAGGGGCATGAATACCTTCTTTCTTCTGCTGGTTACACTTTTCTCTATACAGCCTAGCATTCTTCTGGCTACAGCCACTGTCTTGTCACACTGTTTCATCACCTTTAGATCCTCAGACACTTATCACTCCAAGGTCCCTCTCCCCATCCATGCATATCAGCCTTTCACCTCCCAGCACATACGTCTCCCTCAGATTTCTACTCCCTAAATGAATCACTCTGCACTTCTTTGCATTGAATTTTAGTTGCCAAATATTAGACTATTCTTCCAACTTTTGTAGAACCCTCTGGTTTGTCCACTCTGTTACAAATTTTGGTATCATCCACAAAAGGCAACCCTTACCTTCTAACCCTTCGGCAATGTCGCTCACAAACCTATTGAACAGAATTTGCCCCAGCACCAATCCTTGAAGCACTCCATTACTCACCTTTCCTTCCTCTGAGCAAATTCAATTATCTACCACCCTCTGGCATCTGTCCTACAACCAGTTTCCAATCCAGTTCACTACTCTGGATCCTAACTTCAGTGGTGCAATATGTACATCATATAACAAAAGGGATAAGAAAATTAAGAATATTAAGTGTGATATTTGAGTATAAAATGTTATATTTACTGTTACACTTATTGTAAGTATTAAAAATAATAAAGAAGTGGAAAAAAAAAGGATAAGAAAATTGAGTTCTTGTTGATGATTACAATGAACGCACAAGTGGGTAGTATTATCTAATGATGAGGCAAAATAGCTGCCTGAGTTCAAAATATACTAGAAAGATTTCCTAGCATGCCTGGTAGTTTCTATGCAGTTTGTCTCTGTGCAAGTTCCTCTGTTTATTTATTATAGTATGCTGTCTCAATGTGTGATAGTACTCTCAGTCACTGTGTGTGTTTAAGCACTTTTTAAGCTCATTTTTCAATTTTTTTTGTCTTGCCCAGTCTACCCCAGGTCATCTTCTCTTACCCCATCAACCCCCACTCATCTCTTCTTTCACAGGTCCCCTTAGAAACATAGAAACATGATGGCAGAAAAAAGGCCAAATGGCCCATCTAGTCTCCCATCCGCAGTAACCATTATCTCTTTCTCTCTCCAAGAGATCCCGCGTGCCTATCCCAGGCCCTTTTGAATTCAGACACAGTCTCTGTCTCCACCACCTCTTCTGGGAGACTGTTCCATGAATCTATCACCCTTTCTGTAAAAAAGTATTTCCTTAGATCACCTCTTAACGTCATCCTATGCCCTCTCATTGCAGAGTTTCCTTTCAAATTAAAGAGACTTGACTCGTGCATTTACATTACATAGGTATTTAAACGTCTCTATCATATCTCCCCTCTCCCACCTTTCCTCCAAAGTATACAGATTGAGATCTTTAAGTCTGTCCCCATATGCCTTATGATGAAGACCACATACCATTTTAGTGGCCTTCCTCTGGACCGACTACATCCTTTTTATATCGTTTTGAAGGTGCGGCCTCCAGAATTCTACACAATATTCTAAATGAGGTCTCACAAAAGTCTTATACAGGGCATCAATACCTCCTTTTTCATACTAGCCATACCTCTCCCTATGCAACCTAGCATCCTTCTAGCTTCCGCCATCAACTTTTCAACCTGTTTGGCCACTTTAAGATCATTACATACAATCACACCCAAGTCCTGCTCTTCTGTCGTGCACATAAGCTCCTCACTCCCTAATCTGTACTGTTCCCTTGGGTTTTGGCAGCCCAAATGCATGACCTTGCATTTCTTAACATTCTCTGTAGCATTGCCTCTGAAATACTTATTGCATCCCTGACACCAATGTAACTCGAAACTACTCTCTATAACATCGCTGTCTATGCACAGTCTCTTCATCTGTAAACTGCTCTGAACTGTTTGTGGTACTTGCGGTATTCAAAAATAAAGTTACTATTATTATTGGTGATGTTTTTTTTGATAGAAGGTGAAATCTAAAGTTGTACACAAAGCGGGTAGGATACAACTTCGCCTGTTGTGAGTCCTTTCTTTTGATACACTGCTGTTTACGGCGAGATCATAATGCCATTTGCTCTGATGGTAATGACACCTTTCATAACCAAATGCCAAATACCTAGTTCTTAGTCATATGAAGGCTTGGTTTTTTTTGTATATGAAATGGACTAAATGCTGGCTTCCAAACAAACATTTACTTTCATCTCTTATAGCTTACAGATATATTATACTAATACTGCCCATTAGCCCCAAAAAGTACTTAAGTACTTATCATTTTTAATGTAGTTTTTTCTTTTTATTCTAGACCGTATTTGGCCACATTTTACATGTTTAAAAGTAAACAACATATATTTGAGAAGACACCCACTTCCTCAGTCTTTGCTGAAAGCAATAGGTAGAATGCATTAAAGCACCAAGCATTAGTCATTTAGCATTTATCCTGTGGCTTTATTGTGCAAATGCCACAGTGGAATAGGAACAAGCCTTTGAAAAAAACTCCCTGTAGCTAATATATTTTTTTTCCAGTTTACTAGGCTAAAATCCAACAAAATGGCTTGATGTATGAATGATTTTCTACCCGTGGGCAAATAATAGGAATGCACCCATTGTGATCTAGAAGATTTGATAACATGCATTTTATCTGTGATTGTCTTTAAAGGTAAACATAAGAACATAAGCAATGCCTCTGCTGGGTCAGACCTGAGGTCCATCATGCCCAGCAGTCCGCTCACGCGGCGGCCCAACAGGTCCAGGACCTGTGCAGAAATCCTCTATTTATACCCCTCTATCCTCTTTTCCAGCAGGAAACCGTCCAATCCTTTCTTAAATCCCAGTACCGTATTCTGCCCTATTACATTCTCTGGAAGCGCATTCCAGGTGTCCACCACACGTTGGGTAAAGAAGAACTTCCTAGCATTTGTTTTGAATCTGTCCCCTTTCAACTTTTCCAGATGCCCTCTTGTTCTTTTATTATTCGAAAGTTTGAAGAATCTGTCCCTCTCTACTCTCTCTATGCCCTTCATGATCTTATAAGTCTCTATCATATCCCCTCTAAGTCTCCTCTTCTCCAGGGAAAAGAGACCCAGTTTCTCCAATCTCTCAGCATATGAAAAGTTTTCCATTCCTTTTATCAGACGTGTCGCTCTCCTCTGAACCCTCTCGAGTATCGCCATATCCTTCTTAAGGTACGGCGACCAATATTGGACGCAGTATTCCAGATGCGGGCGCACCATCGCCCGATACAACGGCAGGATAACTTCTTTTGTCCTGGTTGTAATACCCTTCTTGATTATACCTAGACTCTCATTCAATAACATCCCTCCCATCGTATAGTTGTACCTCAGGTTTCTGCTTCCCACATGCAGTACTTTACATTTCTCAACGTTGAACTTCATCTGCCATCTCGTCGCCCATTCCCCTAGTTTATTCAGGTCCCTTTGCAATTCTTCGCAGTCCTCTTTAGTCCGAGCTCCACTGAATAGTTTGGTGTCGTCTGCAAATTTTATTATCTCACACGTCGTCCCTATTTCTAGATCATTTATGAATATATTAAATAGTAGTGGCCCGAGCACCGAGCCCTGCGGAACACCACTTGTGACCCTCTTCCAGTCCGAGTAGTGGCCCTTCACCCCCACCCTCTGTTTCCTACCCGCCAACCAGTTTCTGATCCATCTATGCACATCTCCGTCCACCCCATGGTTCTTCAGTTTCCGGAGTAGACGCTCGTGAGGCACCTTGTCAAAGGCTTTTTGGAAATCCAGGTATACGATGTCTATGGGGTCTCCTTTGTCCGTCCGTTTGTTGATTCCTTCGAAGAAGTGCAATAAGTTAGTTAAGCACGATCTCCCCCTGCAGAAACCATGTTGGCTTGGTATCAGAAGTTCATTTCTTTCCAAATGTTCATCGATGTTTTCTTTTATCAGCGCTTCTGCCATTTTCCCCGGAACCGAGGTCAGACTCACAGGTCTGTAGTTTCCCGGGTCACCTCTTGATCCCTTTTTGAAGATGGGCGTGATGTTGGCTATCTTCCAATCCTCTGGTATCACACCTGTTTTCAGGGATAGGTTGCAAACTTGCTGCAATAGTTCTGCTATCTCCTCCTTTAATTCCTTCAGAACCCTTGGATGGATTCCGTCTGGACCCGGGGATTTGTCAGTTTTTAGTTTTTCTATCTGCCTGCGCACATCTTCAAGGCTCACTTCCATGGATGTTAATTTTTCTGCTTCATTTCCATTGAAGAATTGCTCAGGTTCCGGTAAGTTGGTTGTGTCTTCGTTCGTAAATACAGACGAAAAGAACATGTTAAGTCTTTCTGCGACTTCTTTCTCCTCCTTCACTACCCCCTTCCTGTCTCCATCATCCAGCGGTCCCACCTCCTCCCTAGCTGGCTGTTTCCCTTTAACATATCTGAAGAATGGTTTGAAATTTCGTGCCTCCCTGGCTAGCTTCTCTTCATACTCTCTTTTGGCTTTTCGAACCACTCGGTGACATTCTTTTTGATACTTCCTGTGCTCCATCCAGTTCCCCTCAGTTTTGTCCTTTTTCCATTTCCTGAATGAATTTTTCTTATTGCCTATCGCTTCCTTCACTATTTTAGTCAGCCATACCGGGTCTTTTGTTCGACTCTTTTTGCTCCCCTTTCTGAATCTGGGTATGTACAAATTTTGTGCCTCGCTCACCGTGTCCCTGAAAAAAAGCCAGGCATGTTCTACCGTTTGCCATTTCTTGGAAGTGTTCCTAAGTTTCTTCCTTACCATTTCCCTCATTGCTTCATAGTTTCCTTTCCTGAAGTTGAAAGTTGTTGCTATGGTTCTCTTTCCTTTCGGTATTCCTACTTCAACTTTGAACTTGATCATATTATGATCGCTGTTTCCCAACGGTCCCACTACTTCCACTTCCTTTGCAGGGCCCATTAACCCATTTAGGATTAGATCCAGAGTGGCATTTCCTCTCGTTGGTTCTCTAACAAGCTGCTCCATGAAACAATCTTGTGTAGCCTCCAGAAATTCTGTCTCTCTAGCGCATCTGGAGCTTCCAAGTTTCCAGTCTATCCCGGGGTAGTTGAAGTCTCCCATAATAACTGTGTAACCACTTTTGCATTCTCGCTTCATCTCGGTTTCCATTTCTCTGTCGATATCTCCGGTTTGCCCGGGTGGACGATAGTATAGGCCCATCTTTATTTCATGTCCTTTCCTATCCGGTATTTTAATCCATAGCGATTCCAGCTTGTTGGTCATCTCCACTGTGTCCATTCTTGTCGATTGTATGCTTTCTTTTATGTATAGGGCTATTCCACCTCCTTTCTGTCCTGACCTGTCCTGGCGATAGAGCTTGTACCCCGGCAGTGCTGTATCCCATTTGCTTTCCTCATTCCACCATGTTTCAGAGATTCCAATGATGTCTATGTCCTCTGCATTGGCCAAAGCCTCTAGTTCCCCCATTTTGTTGCTTAGGCTCCTTGCATTAGTATATATGCAATTTAGGTCCTGGCATTTTCTTGTCTTCACTACCTTTCCCTGTGCTTCGATCCTTGGTGTCTTCTCTTTTGCTGCACTCTTTCTAACCTCCTCTTCTGGGTTAGTCGACTCCTGTAATTTATCCCTTGCTTCTTCCCAGCCTTTTTTCCCCTTAGTATCTTCATGGGATACCTTCTTCCGAATCGTCGACTCTAGGACGACTGTCGGCTTTCCCCTTCCTTTTAGTTTAAAGCCTGTTCTATTCCTCTCATGACGTTGCTTGCTAGAAGTCTTGTTCCCGCTGCGCTCAGGTGCAGTCCATCTCTCCTATAGAGCTTGTTCTTGCCCCAGAACGTTGTCCAGTTCCTCACGAAGTGGAAACCTTCTTCCTCACACCATTTCCTCATCCACGCATTTATTGATTGTAGTTCCTCCTGCCTTTTCACATCTGCCCTCGGTACCGGTAGGATCTCTGAGAATGCTATCTTCTGGGTCCTCATCTTCAGCTTCCTTCCCAGAATCTTGAACTGTTCTATCAGCGTGCCTCTTCTGTAGTCTCTCCTGCTGACATCATTCGTCCCGATGTGGATCATTACTGCGGTCTCTTCCGTCTCTGCTCCATCCAGGATTATCCCAATTTTGTCCACGATGTCCTTGGTTCTCGCTCCTGGGAGGCAGGTCACCAGTCGATCCTCTCTCCCTCCTGCTATGTGGCTGTCCACATGCCTCAGGATCGAGTCTCCCACTAGGATCGCTGACTTTCCCTTCTTCAGTTTTCGCTTCGGTCTCAGGTCAATGTCCTCGGTGTGCTTCTCTCTCTCTTCTGGGCATCGACTAGCCAATTTCTCCCCCTCTTGTGGTATTCCTCCGTGGCTGTCTTCTTTGAGGTCATCTGCTTCTTGCTCCCCCTTCCATATTGGTGTAACTTCATCCTTCATCTGGAGTTCGTTCTCTGCCACCCTCCTCCTGTATGCTTCCTCAATGAATTCCTCGAGCTCCCTGACTTCCTTCTCAATGTGTCTCTCACTCCTGAAGTCTTCAAATGCCTTGATAGGGTCCTCTGTGGTGTAAAGTCCTTCTAGCTCCAGTATCTTGTCCTCAAGTCGCTTGACTTCTTTCTTCAAGCTTTTCAGCTCCTGACACCGACCGCATACATAAGACTGTCTCCCCGAGGGGAGGTAGTCATACATATGACAGTCTGTGCAGAACACTGGAAAGCTCATCTTCTGGTTTCCCTCTGCTTCCATCGTCGTTCCTACTTTTAAGATAACAGTTAAGATTATGTGCTCTTTCTGTGCCTGCTTCTTGCCTTCCTGCCTTCTTATGTGTGCTGTCTTTGCTCTTCCTTACTTTACTGCTTCTTGTGTGTGCTGGTTCTTTCTGCGCTTGCTTCTTCCTTACCTTCTGTGTTTCTGTACTTGCCGCTTCCTTACCTTTCAGTCCTTCCCTGTGCTCCTGGGTGTAGTGACTTGGCCCTTCTTGAGGCCCTTCGCAAAGGCGCTCTCGCTAATGCGAGCGCCTTTGCCGCCCGCCGAACGGCCGCGCGCCGTTAGCTCCTCCCCTTTTGTAGGGGAGTTCGGACGCTGACTCTTCCGACGCGGTGGGGGTGGGCGGAGCTTACTCTCGCCCTGCCCCTAGCCTCCTGCTCTTCCTCCTCGGCTCTTTTCTTTACTTGTAACTGTTTTTAAACAGCTTTCTCCTGCTCCTCTTCCTCTCCCTTAGCTATCCTTGCTGCTCCTCCTGTCCGATGCTGTGCACCGCGTGTGTCTTTGACTCCTCCCATAAGAACATAAGAAGTTGCCCCCGCTGAGTCAGACCAGAGGTCCATCTTGCTCAGCGGTCCGCTCCCGCGGCGGCCCATCAGGCCTAGTGCCTGAACAGTGGTCCCTGATTAATTTTGTAACTTACCTCTAATCCCATCCCTATAATCTACCTCTACTCTTATCTGTACCCCTGTATCTGTAAATGTTGCCTGAGCTAAGTGAAAAGCACCATTTAAACGCCATTTTAAACCGATTTTCAAAGCACCAACTGGCATCTAAAAAACTGGCACCAGAATGGTAGGCGCTTTACAGAGGCTAATGCCACTGTAGGCACAGGAAATGTAGGCCTTGAAACGCTAGCACACATTTCTAGCACCTACCTTTGCCGGAGGGGTGATTCTCTAACCGGCACCATCGTGTGATTGACACGCAATTGGCAGATGCTTTTAAGGCAGCGCGCCATTTAGAGCAGTGGTCCCCAACCCTGTCCTGGAGGACCACCATCCTGTCAGGTTTTCAGGATAGCCTTAATGAATATGCATGGGGCAGATTTGCATGTCTGACAACTCCATTATATGCAAATCTCTCTCATGCATATTCATTAGGGTTGTCCCAAAAATCCAACTGGCTGGTGGTCCTGCAGGACAGGGTTGGGGACCATTGATTTAGAGCATCCGGGACCAAATGTTTATGCCTTTTGTTTGTTTCCTCTTGTGATAAAACAAAAAAGAAGTACATTGAACCTAGAGATTCAGCTATTGTCCCTGAAGAGTTGGTTAAGCAAATGGCCCCAAGTATTCGGGGAAGGGCAGAGCCAGTCCTGATTTTATGCCAATTTTATTTTTGTTTTAGCTTTGGTTTTTAAAGTCATATTATCCCCTTTTTATTAGAATTTGGGGCTCCTTTTGTGAAGCCGCGTTAGCAGGCGGTAGTTTTTCGGCTAGCGCGGGGGTTAGCGCATGATAAAACGTAAAAGGAGCCCTTGATGTGTTATCATTCCAATTTTCAAATGGTTCTTCTCATACCTAGCACAATATACACCCAGATATGTACATAATATTTGTATTCATTTTTTCACATCCAAGTCCAGTATTCATGATATACGTGCCACTTGTCACCATTCACCTATATCCTTCTAGTACAACCACATCAGGATCCACATGAGTTTTTCCAAGACACGTTGGGGGTGAATTTGTTCCCTTTTTAACACTATTTTTTCTACTTCATGATTGGTCACAAACATGTTCATTTACATCTTTGTACGCTTTTTCCCTTGCACCATTGGTTCTCCCTTTGGCTGTTCTTCCACCATCTTATTCACCTGATTTTCCCAGGTCTTCGAAATATGGACTGTGTCGGGTCCCAGTGTTTTACCTACAAGAGCCATTTCTTAGACAATAACATTTGTTTGCCTTTAATAAAATTCCTGCCTCTAATACATCATTTCTGCAATTTCTCCTTTTCTGTTTTCGCTACGGGAGATTTCGTCCATCAGACGCTGTAGGTTCAAGAAGTAACTGATAATGTGGAAGCTATGTGGTCAACCTTGAAATCGACTCTTCACGAGGCAACTATCCACTACATAAAATCGGTAACTAAACAACAAAGAAAAAAGAAACCCCAATGGTTCACTGATGAGGTCTTGTACCTCGTCAAGGAGAAGAAAAGAGCATTTCTCTCATACAAACGCACCGGGGAAAAGGAAGCAAACATTGAATACAGGACAAAGTCTACAGCGGTCAAAACAGCAGTCAGGGAGGCCAAGCTTCAAATGGAAGAAACTCTAGTGAAGAACATTAAGAAAGGGGACAAATCCTTCTTCAGGTACATTAGCGACAGGAAAAAGAACACAAACGGGATAACACGCCTTAGAACGCCAGACAGGGATTATGTGGAAACAGATTCCGATAAAGCCAAACTACTGAATGATTACTTCTGTTCAGTCTTTACCTGTGAGGCACCAGGGCACGGGCCCCGGCTGGAAACAAAGCAAAGCATGGAAGACCCATTTCAGAATTTTGAGTTCACAACTGCTGATGTTTACAGAGAACTGTCAAGACTCAAGGTGAACAAAGCCATGGGACCAGCCAATTTGCACCCAAGAGTGCTCAGAGAGCTATGCGATGTTCTGGCAAAACCGTTTGCCATGCTCTTCAATCTCTCCCTAAGTACGGGGAGAGTCCCCCTGGACTGGAAAACAGCTAACGTCGTTCCTCTGCACAAAAAGGGTTGCAGAACAGAGCCTGTGAATTACAGACCAGTGAGTCTCATATCAATAGTGTGTAAACTCATGGAAACTCTACTTAAAGGTAAATTAGACACGATATTGGATGAGAGGAATCTAAGGGATCCCTGCCAACATGGATTCATTAGGGGCAGGTCATGCCAATCCAATCTTATCAGCTTCTTTGATTGGGTGACAGGAAAGCTAGACTCGGGAGAGTCTCTGGACATAGTGTACTTGGATTTCAGTAAAGCTTTTGACAGTGTCCCACACCGTAGACTATTAAACAAGATGAAATCGATGGGGTTAGGTGAGAAACTAACTGCATGGGTCAATGATTGGCTGAGTGGAAGACTTCAGAGGGTGATGGTCAACGGCACCCTCTCTGAGACTTTGGAGATGACCAGCGGAGTGCCGCAGGGCTCAGTCCTGGGACCATCCCTTTTCAACATATTCATAAGGGACTTGACCCGAGGGCTTCAGGGTAAAGTAGCACTGTTTGCCGACGATGCCAAACTGTGTAATACAGTAAGCGAAAGCAATCTCAAGGATAGCATGACGCATGATCTGATCACGTTGGAAAACTGGTCCTCGATATGGCAGCTGGGCTTCAATGCTAAGAAGTGTAAGGTCATGCATCTCGGCAGCAGAAATCCATGCAGAACATACACCTTGAATGGAGAAACACTAGCTAGGACTTCAGAAGAACGGGACTTGGGAGTAATCTTCAGTGCAGACATGAAGGCTGCCAAACAGGTAGAGAAGGCCTCATCCAAGGCAAGGCAAATGATGGGATGTATCAATAGAAGCTTCGTTAGCCGCAAACCTGAAGTCATAATGCCACTTTACAGAACCATGTTGATACCTCATCTGGAATACTGTATGCAATTCTGGAGGCCACATTACCGTAAAGATGTGCTTCGAGCTGAGTCAGTCCAGCGGATGGCCACTAGGATAGTCTCTGGACTCAAGGGTCTCTCATACGAAGAAAGACTGGGCAAATTGCAGCTCTAAACTCTAGAAGAGCGCAGGGAAAGGGGTGACATGATAGAGACATTTAAGTACGTCACAGGTCGTGTCGAAGTGGAAAATGACATATTCTTTCCCAAGGGACCCTCGGTCACAAGGGGGCACCCGCTCAAACTCAGAGGAGGGAAATTTAGTGGTGACACCAGGAAGTATTTCTTCACAGAAAGGGTGGTGGATCAGTGGAACAAACTTCCGGAGCAGGTGATCAGAGCCACCAGCGTGCTCGACTTTAAGAATAAATGGGACATCCAGTGGGATCCCTGTGAGGGTCGAGTTAAGGAGCTGGGTCATTAGCACTCAGACTTAATGGGGTGGGTCAGTAGAGTGGGCAGACTTGGTGGGCTGTAGCCCTTTTCTGCCGTCATCTTTCTATGTTTCTATGTTTCTTACTTGAACTCCACTGCAGAACTGTTAGATTTTTCTTTGTTATACGTATGTAGCACTGTGAAATGTAATAAGTAGCACTTTTATTAAAGCACATCCTTAAAATACAGTGGAACCTTTGTTTACAAGCATAATTCGTACTCTTCAAAAAACACGTTAAACCTATCCAGCACAACAATCCTAACCCAACATCCAACACTCTATAAACCCTTAGTACTCTCTAATTTTTTTCTAATTACCAAACATTATCTAAAACCCATAATTATCCCTTAAAATTTTATCTCATTGTTTATTCTATTACTTCAAAGTTGAAATGTAATTCTTGTTTTTAGTTTGGATGTAATCCGCCTTGAACCGCAAGGTAATGGCGGAATAGAAATCACTAATGTAATGTATATCAAAGTGAGTTTCCCCATAGGAAGTAAGGGAAACTCACTTGATTGGTTCCACCTCCCCCCGGCCACTGGCGCAGCTCTGCTCCACCACATCCACAAAAGACCCCCGAAGCCACTAGTGCGCTTTCACATCCTCCCCCCACAAACAGGCATTGCCCCCCCGCCCGTAAACGCTGCCCCCCGCAAACGAGCATTGCCCCCCCTCGCGAATGCCTGCCCCCCCGCACGAACCGGCATCCCCCGCCCGCCCAAACAGAAGGCTTACCCCCATCTGGCACCAGCACGCAGCACCAACCCTCAGGAAGTGCCAGTGCTCGAAGATCCTGCCTCTTGTCTGACTGGGCCTTGAGCATCTGCGCATGCTCAAGGCCTTCTAGCTCTTGTTCTCTCCGAGAGGCGTTTTTGTATAAAAAGAAACATTTTAAAACTCTATGGTTAGTGCAACTCTTCTGCAAAATGCTTATGAACTCATAAATTACCCTGGCTAAATACTTAGTTGTATGCTAACTGCTAAATGTTCTAGACACTGGCTTCTTGTACACACAACTGTCTGACATTTTCTTCAGCTGCTCCTGGTCTCTTAGGATGCAAGCCGTGTTGCTTTCAACAAGGCTTAGTTGCTGAGTACAAGCAGACTCAGGCTCCCCTCTCTCCTAGCCTGCAGACTTTCTTTTATAGCTCTTTAATTACAGATTCGTTTCACCTGCTCAAGCCTGCTAGGATGGACTTCTGGTTTTTACTGTCTTCCTAGAGATTTATCTCAGAGAACCATCATATACAGCTTGACTTCTTCCTGCATCATCCCAATCTAATTGGACTTGTGGGGGGGGGGGGGGGGTATCTTTTAAATAAATATTTCATGATTGTGCAAGATCTATTCACCCTGCCAATGATTCATTTGAGGCAGATAGCACTAAAAAAAAAAGTCTGCTGTAAATTTTGTCTATAAAAGATGAATTTGAAATAGAATTTAGGTAGTGATCTATGCAGAACAACTCCAGAGATTGTACTAGACTGATAATCTGGGTTGCAGAGAAAGTCCTGGGGGGAGGGTGCATATATGCAGGGAATGAGGGTTATATAGTTATGAGCTTTTATATATATCTATATCTATATATATTTAAAAAATAGAATATATTGAACTTAAACAAATAAATTAAGTTAAAGGAGAAACAGTATAGAACATACATACCTCTTTCACACATTTGCAGACACTAATCAAGGTTAAAATAAAATAATATGAGAAAATGAATGCTGACTTGCTGGGGCATAATAAGATATTCAGATTGGTTTGGGGGTCCATTGATGTCTTTTGTAGATTTGTTATAGTTGCCCTTTATCTTTATTTTCTGTTGTTTTGCACCCACAGATCCGGGGGGGGGGGGGGGGGGAGGAAAGAGAGATAGGGTGAGAGCGGGAGGGGATATATCTTTTGTTTTGATAGTATTCCTGATGGTAATGTTGGATGGGGGACGGAATTTTATTTTTTGTATAGATTCTGATTGTTTATAAGTGCTTATTTGATTATTATTATTTGTATGTAAATTGTATTGCACTTTTTGTTGGCATTAAAAACTAAATAAAGTTTAAAAAAAATATTTCTAATATAAATATATGATCTGTCAATCTAAATTCAAATTCTGTATGAATGGTAGCAAAAGTAGTAGAGTACAGGTTCACCTTCAAAAATACCCACATTTAAAACATATAATAGCAGCATTGTGAAATGGCTGGGGGCTCTGATCACAAAATATAGGAGCCATCAGAAATCAGTTAGGGGAAAATTCTATAACCAGTGCCTAAATTTAGGCATCTAGGTTCTTAGTCCAATGAGGTTCCCCTTTCAATCATCCACATTAGGGACCTGTTATGGGACTGTGCAAGTACCACATCTCCCAACTGCCATCAGAATACAAGAACATAAGAATAGCCATAGAGAGTTGCGCGGGGACAGAAATCCCACCCGTCCCTGCGAGGAATCCCTCCATCCCCACCCGTCCCCGCGAGGAATCCCCTCCATCTCCGCCCGTCCCTATAAACTTCAGAAATAGTTATTTCATTTAATTATGCTACTGAATTAAAGGTTCTGGTAGAGACCCATTTACAAATAAGCAAAGACACTTTATTAATTTGGAAATATTAATTGGGAAGAATACATACTTTGTAAATGAATTTCTACCAGAGCCTCTAATGTAAATATAAAATATAAATACTCAGCTGAGGACTTCCTTTGCAGTTGGCCGGGGGTCCCTTTTGCCAAGCTTGGCAGGCAGCAGTAGCGTCCCTGAGTCACAGATGCTGGCACCTCAGTGGCTCATGGCTGCTGCCAGTAACTGCTGTGCTTGGTGGAAGGGAGTTCTGGCCGTCTCTAGAGGAGGTCCTCTGCTGGCGGTGCTTGGGGATCCCCACCAGTCACAGCAAGGGTCAGCAAGTACTTCAACACTGTAGAAATAAAACCAGAAATGAATTTCCTTTTCTTTTGAACACAATACAAAGACATATGCTATATACATTTCCCAAAGCTAACATATTTTAGTCAATAAATTCTGTTTTTTACCTTTGTTGTCTGGAGACTTATTTTTCCATAAAGTTGGTCCCAGTGTCTTTTTTCCGCTTTCCCATCTTCTGTAAATTCTTATGTTGCTGTCCATTGGTTCCTCCTACCATGGTCCAGCATTTAACCCTTTCTCATCTTTCGTGTCTGCCCACCAACCCCATGCCCAACATTTCTCCTTCTATCACCCCTCTCCAGCACCATGCCACATCTCTCCTTCCATTCCCTTCACCACTATGTCCAATATTCCTCCTTCTTACATCCATTTCAATCTGTCCCACTGTTCCCTTTCCACAATATTTCTCCCTCTCATCTGTACCTCCTTCCCTCCCTATGACCAAAAATTCTCCTTTCTTCCATTCCCGTGTTCACAACCATCTCTTTCCATCACTTCCTCTCTCCCAAGTTCATGCCTTCTGTGTCCAAAAACGCATTCCCTCCCCCACCTCAGCATCTCTTTCCCTCCCTTCTTCCATCCTCTTTCCCAAGTTCATGCCTTGTGTCCAAAAATGCACTCCCTCCCCCACCTCAGCATTTCTTTCCCTCCCTTCCTCCACCCTCTTTCCCAAGTTCATGCCTTGTGTCCAAAAACGCACTTCCTCCCCCACCTCAGCATCTCTTTCCATCCCTTACCCCATCCTCTTTCCCAATTCATACCTTGTGTCCAAAAACGCACTCCCTCCCCACTTTTGTGTTCCACCTCCCAGCCCTCATCTGCAAGCAAATTATCAGCAAAATGGAGCTCGAGCCGCGAGGCTTGTCTTCTATTTCCTGCCTGCAATGCCCCAACACACATAGCCGAACGGAAGTCTTCCCTGATGTCAGCGCTGACGTTAGAGAGAGGGAAGGCTTTGCTTAAGCCCTCCCTCCAACGTCAGCGCTAACATCGGGGATGACTTCCAGTCAGCTGTGTGCTGCGGCAGGGCAGGTAGGAAAAAGAAGACAATCCTCGCGGCTCGAGTTGCATCGAACCCCGCAGGATCCCCGCGACTCTAGGGGGCATCCCCATGGGATCCCCGCGACCCTAGGGGGCTTCCCTATGGGATCCCCGCGACCCTAGGGGGGCATCCCTATGACCCTAGGAGGCATCCCCATGGGATCCCCACGACCCGAAGGGGGAACCCACGGGATCCCCGCGGGTCCCACAGGATTCCTGTCGTCCCCGTTCCTGTGCAGCTCTCTAGATTAGACCAATGGCCCATCTAACCCAGTATCCCATTTCAAACAGTGACCAGTCCAGGTCACAGGTACTTGGCAAAAGCCCAAACAGCAGCAAGATTTCTTGCTACCGATCCCAGGGACAAGAAGTGGTTTCCCCCATGTCTATCTTAATATCAGACTATCAACCTTTTCTCCAGGAACTTTTCAAAAAATAGGCTAACCACTATTACTACATCTTTTGGGAATGAGTTTTAGAGCCATGAGTATTCATTGAGTGAAAAATATTTCCTCCTATTGGTAACTTCATTGAATGTCACTAGTAAAATATTGATTCACTTTTATCTGTTCTACACTATTCAGGATTTTATAGACCTCTATAATATCCAGTGGTGTAGCTATGGGTGGGCCTTGGTGGGCACATACCCACCTACACTTTGCTTAGACCCATCCTGCTTGACACCTCAACACCTTTCCAGTATGGCCTTCTGGGTCCCCTTACTTCCTCTCTTCCTTCCCCGGATCAGTTCACAGCCCAGCAACTCCCTCCCTAGCACCACGTTGATGAGTAACAGCAGCAGCAACGCACATCTGCTGCCTGCGCTGATCTCTGTAGGCTTCCCTCTGCCATATCCTGCCAGAATAAACAGGAAGTGACAAATCAGTGAGGGCGGGACATTGCAGATGTGCATTCCTGCTGCCACTCGCGAATGTGATGAGGTACACTAGGGAAGGGGAGTTGCTGGGTCATTGGCGGGGGCAAATACTGGACCTGGGGAGGTGGAGGAGAGGGAAAGAGATGCAGGACCAAGGGGTTGGTTTTGAAGCCTCACCCAAAATAACCTGTCTGGCTACGCCACTGATCATATCCCCCATTCATCCATCTCATTTCCAACCTGAAGAGCTCTTACCTCTTAAGACTTTCCTCCTAAGGGAGAAGTTCATCCCCTTATCCCCTTAATAATTTTGGTCATGCTTCTGTGAACTTCTTCGTATTCTGCTATATCATTTTTGAGATTTGGTGTTCAAAGTTGTTCAGAATACTCAAGGTGGGATTGCACCATGGAGCGATGCAGAGGCCATGTAATATTCTTTGTCTTATTTTCCATCCCTTTCCACTGAATATGAGTATCAGCTCTTACTGGCCTTCAACAAAGTGGGCAGATCAGGGGGGTACAAGGCGTAGTGCTGGGGAAGAGCCAACAGTTATACGAGTTCGGTCGATATTCAGTTGATATTGGCACCTGCACAACTAAACCCCTGAATTTAGGACAGCTTTTTGAGCTAAATTCACCCACTTATCTGCACAGGTGCTGGGACTGAATATTGCCAGCACTTGCATAACCACCAAAAATAGGTCCTTTTTGCCTTAATCCAGTCTACCGGTTTTAGAATTACTCTCTAGCTGTCCTGCCTTTTGTATACCTGTTTTCTTTAGTTAAGGTTTGAAAATATGTTGAAAGCAGAAGAAAACAATAAAAAAGAGAACGCTGCAATAAAAGCTAATGTACTGTGAAATAAAATGATGTAGAGAAATCTTGGAGGGCAGAACTAAAGGTTTATGTAGTTTGGATAAGCATAATAAAACACAGTCATGAAATCTGTTATTTTCCTGATCAGACTATAGGTTTTATATTATGGAAATACCATAGAAATTAAAGTAAGTTAGGGTCAACATAAAATTATGGCTGCCATAAAATGAGAGACATACAAATTTCATTGCAGTTTAGCGACTAGTGTTCTACGTATATAATAAATTCACCCCCTCTTCTACTAAACCACACTAGCGGTTTTAGTGCTGGGAGCTGTGCTGAATGTCCCACGCTGCTCCCGACACTCATAGAGTTATATTCAAAATAGTGACTTCCTGTGGCAGCCTCATGAGACATTTTAGAATTTGAAAGAGCATATTTAGGTACGTGGGCCAATCAGAGTCTTAGGCCCCACCCAGTGTATCCCAGGGTACACTGGGAAGAGGAAAGCCCATCATTTAAAGAGGCAGGCCTGCTGGCAGGAGGGAGTGGACATCTCTCCTGTCAGCTTTCCATCCAAAGGAACAAGGGGGCTATGGAGGGGTGTATGGGGATGTCAGGAGTTTGTGGAAGGGTGTATGGGGTGTTGTGCTCAGTCAGAGGGGCTCTCTTTGGAGGGATGCATCGGTGGGTGGGAAAGAGGAATTGTGGATCTACCTGCTGTTTCAGCTAATTGCAGCAGGGGAATTTATTTATTTAATTTTCTAAACCATTCTCCCAAGGGAGAATGGTATAGAATTTACATGAATTTATTCCCTTTCTGTCCCGGTACACTCATAATCAATCTAATGTACCTAGGGCAATGGGGCGATTGGGTAACTTGCCCAGGGTCACAAGGAGCAACTTAGATTTGAACCCACAACCTCAGAGTGCTGAAACTGTAGCATTAACCACTGTGCCACGTTCTCCCCAATCAGCTGAGCTAGCAAGACTCTCCTAAGCCGTGGTTTTAGAGAGTACTGCCAGCTCAGATGATCAGGGATTCCTCTGCCGCGATCAGCTGATGGCAAGCTGTGGACTATTTTCGGGATCCCCTAGCAAAGATAGGTGCCGGAAATGTAGGCCATGCTTATCTTTGCATGAATCACGCCTATGTAGGTGCCCGAGGCTGGCACTGTTGTGTGACTGAAACACGATCGGCGGCCACCGACATGGGCGCTGGTTAGAGAATCCAGGTGTTAACAAAATAAGATAACACTCTTTTCAGCTGCAGTGGCAAAATAACGCTCTGAATTCAGGAAATTGGTTGTTTGGGCTGAGAACTTTTTAGCACCCCTTCGCACTACCACAGATAGTATTAAAGCATTGTACACTTAATCATGTGAGTACATTCAAGGAAACATTAATAATACACCTTTCAAAAGAAACAACAAAATCCAGCAACATTTTAGGTTCAAAGTATTTCCATCCAAATTCACAAAACATCTACAAGAAAACTTTAAAGAGAAAAGTAACATCCAAAGAAAGAACCCTAGGCCTCAGGTCAAGAATTCCCTTTTTTAGGGATATCAGAAGAGGAAAAGTCAGAAAAAAATCTGGAATCTTGATCCCAAAATGTTGCATTAATATGTGAAAAATATAAACTACTAATCACTTCTACAGTGCTATGTGCACGGCCCATGTGTGTGTATGCCTATGAGTTGACCACCGACCCATGGCTACATGCATAGTGAGGACTCCTCCCTGTGATGTTTCAATTGGTTTGCCATTGCCTTCTCCTGTGCAGTGTGTGGCTCCACTATGTTGCTGCTGCCCTGGTATTCCCCAGTGGTCCCCAGGCCTGGCTCTGCTTAGCTTCCAATAGCAAGAACAGGCCTACCCAGGGCAGCCAGGCCTTAGGCACAGCCCTGTACACATTATATGCATGTACTGTCCCTCTGTCCCTAGTGGGCTTACAATCTAAGGGCTCCTTTTGCAAAGCCACGGTAGCTCGATGCTCATTTAATCCCTGTGGGTGTCAGAGTGTTTGCCACTACCGCAGCTTTGTAAAAAAAAGGAGGGTAAATTGTTTTGTACCTGGGACAATGAAGCCCATGTGACTTGCACAGGGTCACAAGAGCTGCAGTGGAAATGGAGCCCAGTTCGCTGTACTGGCTGACTATGGAGTACAGAGGGAAGTACAAGTTGTTACTGTTGCTGTTGTTATTGTATGACATGCTAAGCACCCTCTCGATTATTGTATTCTTTTTAAAAAAAATGTCTATCGATTTTCAAATATTAACAGCGCAATATACAGGTAACTAAACTAAATCAAGAAAAGAACATTCAGCCTACAGATATTCAATATCAATCATTTCTTCCCCCCATTAATTACTCAAAAACACAAATGCGTATAATCTTTCAATAACCTACTCTTATTTAAAATTGTAGTACACTCCCACCCTGGATGTGTAAGGAAAAAGAAGAGAAATTAATGAGAAAAGACGGCTATAGAGAAGTAATAAAAGATGTCAATGGACCCCAAACCAATATAAATAGCTATCTCAGTCATAATTAGGAAAAGCCTGCATTTATAACAGTCCATGGGGGGCTTAATATGTAATAATGTTCCACATATTACTGCTTCATAAGTCAATGGAATTGATGTCTCAAGCATAACACTAATCTGTCTCCGTATCGACTTCCAAAAGTTGAGTATCAAAGGACAATAGAACAACAGATGATCCAGTATCCCAATGTCTGGATGACAGTGCCAGCACCTATTAGATTTAGAACTGTCTAACTTTTGTAAACTAACAGGGGTCCAAAAATATCTATGTAATAAGAAAAAACAGGTTTGTCTCATAGATGCTGACACTGTACATCTCATCCTCCAAATCCAGATTCGTGGCCATCAAGACGCAGAAATATACTCCTTAATCTCAATGCTCGAAATGTCTCTAAGACTAGATTTTTATTCAAGAATTCAGATATTAATTTATACCACTGGGCAGCCTGATGTCCTAACAAATCTGTCTGGAAGCATAGGACTTGCAAGCTATAATAATTGCTGCATTCTGCTGCACATTATGATCTGGTTATTCCTGCTCATAAGAAATTATGTTTAGAAACTATGAGAACTAGTACTTTTTCATGCGTGGGACCTGCAGAGTGGAATAAGCTTCCGGTATGAATCAGGCAACAAAAAGATCTGTGTAGTTAAAAAAAAAAAACTCCTGCTAAAGCGTTATCTATTTTGTAACATGAAGTATCAAGGTTTCAAGGTTTATCAAAAATTTGTTATACCGCTTAATCTGATATTCAAAACGGTATGATGGTCGATGTTTGCTATATGAACTGGTGCCTTTGATGATTTTGACATGTCTATTCTGTCTTGGCTTTTTGCTGAATTTTGTTTTAATTACATATGTTTGATTGTACTCCGCCTTGTTTAAAGGCGGAATACAAATAATAAACTATCAGGTCCATTCAACTATCCATTAGGCTACTCCTCCACTCTTTGGCTCTGGTATCAGTGGTCAAGTCAAGCCCCGCATTCATTTTTTTCCAAAGGTCGCTGAAGTTTAAAGTTGAGAATTGCATACAATAGGCTCCTGGACACTCGTTTGTTTAAACATACATTCAGAGAATGTTATTCTTATCAAGCTCTAAAGCAAAACCTCAAGCAGTGTGATGCACTTAGTTTCAAGTTTATTTTATTTTGATATACCGGCTATTGTATAATCTAAGCGGTTTACATAAGAGTTTTACACAAATTATAAAGAAGGGGAAACTAACACAGACTATTAAAAACAATGAAAAAGACTACACTGGATACAAAAGGGAAGTCGGTGAAAAGGTTACATTATTAAAAATAAAAGGAAGTAGGAAAAGAACAAACCAAGAGGGAGGGATATAGAAAAAGGGAAACCATCCTAGCCAGCAGATTAACCAATCCACCTAACTCAGGGGTGTCATAGTCCCTCCTCGAGGGCCGCAATCCAGTCGGGTTTTCAGGATTTCCCCAATGAATATGCATGAGATCTATTTGCATGCACTGCTTTCATTGTATGCTAATAGATCTCATGCATATTCATTGGGGAAATCCTGAAAACCCGACTGGATTGCGGCCCTCGAGGAGGGACTATGACACCCCTGACCTAAGTGAATCCACAGCATCCTGTTTGTCTTGTCTGCTTAAACCACGGGTGGGCAACTCCGGTCCTCGAGGGCCGGAATCCAGACAGGTTTTCAGGATTTCCTCAATGAATATGCATGAGATCTATTTGCATGCACTGCTTTCAATGCATATTCATTGGGGAATTCCTGAAATCCCGACTGGATTCCTCGTGGACCGGAGTTGCCCACCCCTGGTTTAGACAAGCTCCTTTTAAGCAGGGACTGACCATAGTCAGAAATATCAAAGAAGAAACAGAGGCTCCAAACAAGATACTAAAGTTTCACCAAACCCCCCCCCAATGCCACCCCCCCATCTTCCCCCAACCCACTCCCCAAAGATCCTATCTGGGGAACAGAAGAAGCAAGCCCGTTGCCAAAACCAATACAGTAACTAACCCAGGGACCATGGTTCTTATAGTCCCTAATATGCAAACGCCTCCAGTGAGATTTCTAAAAACTGAGTAAGGTTCATTACTGCATGGGGTCTTAATAATGTCTTCGCTCCAGTACATCTGCCTCCTACTGCCCTAGGCAAATATTGAACTCCCACAATAAGAGGTAGCTCTCCTGTTGTAAACCCCCCCAGCACTTCACCATGCCCATTGCAAATATCACAGGGGATGTTGGAGATTTAAAATTATTCCTCCCAATCTGATTTGCTAAAAACTCCAGTTTGTGGGCTGTTATGCCTCTATCCTTAATATCCACCATAGGAAAATCCTGGAACTCCATTATACTACAACTACTATTATTAATTATTTCTATACCACTACCAGACATATGCAGTGCTGTACAGAGTCACAAAGAAGTCAGTCCCTGCTCGAAAGAGCTTACAATCTACACAGACAAACAGGATGTCATGGATATAGTTATAGCCTTTTCTAGTGCAACCACCCTAATGTCCTGTGGCTGCAGGCCAGTGGAAAAAGTTCAAATTTCCCTTATAAAGGGTTAGTATCTTTGCTAACATTCTGAGGTAGAACATGAATATCATCCCATAGGGACTCGGAGGTCACCACAGCAGATTTTACTAAAGCACCAGGACCTCCAGATATGCAGAATCTTCACTTTCTGAAACAATAGCACTATTCCTAGTCATCCCAATGCCAAAAAATGTTTCTAAGGAGGAACAGGTTACTGTAGAAACCCCTCTTGCAGCAGGAAGCAGTGGTTTAGCGAGGGTGAGAGGAGCCCGGGGCAGTGGGGTCCCTCCCCCCACCCTCTTCTCTGCCCCACCTCCACATGCTCCTTCTTCTCCCTTTCCTGCTGCGCACGCCACTTCCCTTCCTCCATATCTCTGTAACGTTCTTGGTGCGAGTAGCGACCCCCACGCTTCTTGGATTGTCTTAAAGTATCCCCTCAATATTCTCACTACAAAAGCATTGGTGCAGTGGTTAGTTTTTTCAAAGTGTTGTCCGATGGAGGTGACATCCTGGTTGGTATTGCAATCCCTAATATGATATCTGTGTAGATTCTGGTCATAAGAACATAAGAATAGCCTTACTGGATCAAACCAATGGTCCATCAAGCCCAGTAGCCCATTCTCACGATGGCCAATCCAGTTCCTAGTACTTGGTCAAAGTCCAAGGAGTGCGTGGTGCAGTGGTTAGAGCTATACCGTCAGCACCCTGAGGTTGTGGGTTCAAACCCTGCACTGCTCCTTGTGGCTTTGGGTAAGTCACTTAGGGGGGAGGGGGCTTTTACTAAGGCGTGCTAGCCAATTTAGTGTGCACTAAATGCTAATGCGTCCCTAGAATATAATGGGTGTGTTAGCATTTAGCACATGCTAAATCAGCTAACGCATCTTAGTAACAGACCCCCTTAATCCCCATTGTCCCAGATATATTAGAGAGTGTGGGAACCCACTGGGACAGTTAGGGAAAAATGCTGGATTACCTGAATAATTTTTAATCTGCAAAGAATTGTAGGATATGCAGAATATAAATTACAAAAAAAGTAATTCCATGCTACCAATCTAGCATTTGGCTTGTTTCACCAATGTAACATGCCTCTTTGCACTTTTTGCAATGTATAATGTAGCACGGCCTCCACACCATTTCATATCAAGCAATGGAAAAGATGCTGGTACTCCATACCCCTCAATACACCCTCAAAAACCAAAACAAAGCCTTGAGTAGCACAAACATCTATAATAAATGAAGGCTTTTATTTTTTTCCACCATTCAGAGCTGCTTCAGCTGTGATTTATGGCTGCCTGCCTAAAGAAGGCCCCTGCGCTGCTGCAGAGCTCTGGACTCAGCCAGAGTGCAGGATAATCAATAGCCAGTGGCTTTGGAGTAAACAACCCAGTCGCCATGGTAACAAAGCGCTCAGGCAGCATGAGGTTTGACAAGGCCCCTCTCCAGTTCCATCTGTTGCGATGCAGCCATTTAATTAGCAGAGCGGCAATTTGTGAAAGCACAAGTCTTCCTCCAGGCAGAGATATTGGCTTCATTAGTGAGTGACCTGCACAAGAAACAACAAAAGGAGAAGGATGGCATTAGAGATGCAGAGAACAATAGTAACAGCGGCAGCAATGGAAGATGTATTACCGTATATGTTCTCTTCCTGGAGACTTCTCCGAACTAGACTGATGCTTTCATAATTTCCAATTTGTGACAATGGTAACAAATAAATATTCAGTAGGACAGGTGCGCATAAGGATATAAGGATAATTCAGCTACATGTCTTAATAATATAGGGCCTAAATTCAAAGGGTATAAGTGCCCAGCTTTGACAGATAAGGAACCTAAATTGGCCTCTTTGAAAATTTACTGGGACTAGATTTAAGGAAGGTGAAAAAAAACTACGAGCTTAGCACATTTTCAACACTAGGCTCAGAAATTAGACTTATAAATCTAGGCAAATGAACTGCAATCCTAAATTTATAAGCTTAGAACTTTTAAGTTCCTAAATTAAGATGAATTTTCATTTGAAAACATAAGATCTTATGCACAGCTGAAAATATGGCATGCATTAACTAGCAGCCAATGACTTTAAAGATATTTACTGCTGGTTTACTGGAGGGTATTGTGTATATTTTGTATTGATTTTGACCCCAGTCCTTCAGTTTTGTAAATTTTGTTATGACGCATTAAGTAGTGTAACTTACAGTAGGTACTTAAATTTAGGAGCTCAGATTTTGAGGGGAATAGAGGGTCCATGAATTTTCTGCCTAGTTATACATTCAAATCTGAATTTAACCATATCAAATTATAGCTACTATCTTTCCTTTCTGAGTTGAATGTATACATTATGGTCTAGATTCAGTATGGTGCCAAAACTCGGTGACGGGTCAAAAGTGCACGAGGACAAAGGCACGCCGACAACCGAGCACGGACAACAGAGGCAGGGTTTAATCACGCCGAAGAAAATCCGTATTTTAAAGGGCTCTGAAGGGGTGTGTGGGGGGGAACCCCCCCACTCTACTTAATAGGGATCGCGCTGCCTCACGCTGCCATGTTGGGGGTGTGTGGGGAGTGTAACCCCCCACAACGCCAGTGCAATCTCTATTAAGTAAAGTGTGTGTGTGTGTGTGTGTGTGTGGGGGGGGGGGGTGTTCCCCACCAACACCCCCCATCGGAGCCCTTTAAAATACAGTTTTTCTTCGGCGCGATTAAGTCCTGCGCTCAGTTGTCTGCGCTCAGTTGTCGATGCGCCTTTGTCCTCTCATGCTTTAGACTACGAACCCCAAAACTCGGTGTTAAACGGTATTCTTTATAGGATGCCTAAAGATGTCATGATGTTTAAAAATGTACAAAACAATCGGACGAAGATGACATTGAGGTCAGACATCTATGCATGAGTTCTCAACTGTTGGCATTGTTTTATTTTTCTCTCTCTCTCTCTCTCTCTGCAGCCTACTTCAGTTATTCAAAAACAAGAAGGCTAAGGACTCCTTTTATCAAGCCGCGCTAGCGGTTTAACGCTAATGCTTCCCTTGAGCAGGCGGTAATTTTTAGGCCAGCGCGGGGGTTAATGCGTGATGAAAAGTCACGCGCGCTAACCCTGCTAGAGCGGCTTGATAAAAGGAGCCCTAAGTCTTGGGGCATTCCTCCTAGCTCCAGAGATGTTCCAGTGGTGAATTAGTCAAACTGGAGAGGTTTGGGTCCAGTTTCAAGGAGAGATGGCTTCCACTTCAGTGGGGCCCACTAGTGCCTCATACACTACAGCATGCAAGGAGCATCAGTTAGCCCTCTCCCAAGAGAAGTTCTTCCTCAACCTAAAAGCAGAGTCGCTGAGGTTAATGTGCCAGAGCAGGACAGCTGAATATAAGTGCTGAGCTTCCTGCCAGTGGCGAAGTAAGGGGGTGAGGGTGCAGGCAGCTGTCCTCCTCTCTGTCCCCCCCCCCCATCCACTGCCACACGTGCATGCTGCTTCTCTTCCCCCGCACCTCTGTAACATTCCTGGTGCGAGCAGTAACCCCCAACCTGCTGCTGCACCAGCATCCGCACTTCCTCTGACATCACTTCCTGAACCTGTGCCTAGAAAGTGAAGTCAGAGGAAGAGCCGACGCTAACGCAACAGAAGCGTGGGGGTTGCTACTCGCACCAAGAACGTTACAGAGGTACGGAGGAAGGGAAGCGGCGTGCGCAACAGGAAAGGGAGAAGAAGGAGCATGTGGAAGTGAGGGCAGAGATGAGGGTAGGGGGAGGGACGCCACTGCCCCGGGCTCCTCTCACCCTCGCTAAACCACTGCTTCCTGCTGCAAGAGGGGTTTCTACAGCTACCTATTCCTCCTTAGAAACATTTTGAAATCAAAATGATGGGGTATTTGCCTGCCAGATAGGACTTAATAGAGATCTGGGCTTTCTTTCCCACTATAAAGACATTTTAAACTGCTCTGCCACCTTTCTGTCTCCTGCCCACCCTCCCTCTTCCTATCCCTGAAATGCTTTCATGTTTTCCTTATATATAATGATATTTGTCAACATTTGCTTATTTCTGATCTGAAGAAAAAGGGTTACCTTTGAAAGCTCATCATAAAATGCATTGAGTTAATCCAATAAAAAAGGTATCACCTTATTTCCTTTGTTTTGTTTTTTTTTGTTGTTTTATTTCTTTATACTCCATTGCTTGATAAAATGTCCCAGGGTCCTCAAGTATTAATAAAAGAGCTCAGCTTCTACACATTCAGTTCTCTCTTTTTCATGGATTCTGTGGCTGCTTGCAAGGGGGCCTGGCTACTAGTGCTGCCCGATTCAGATTTGATTTTATTTAACTAAGGCAATATCATGTCAAAAATAGAAGCATCCAAACTATAACATATCTGTAAAATTAGTTAGAAACATAGATACACAGCTTCTCCAAAGCAAATCATTCCCCAGCCCTCCTGCCCGATTCTCAGCTTCCCCAACTCGATTCTCAGCTTCAAATCCCCAAAGCAAATCATCCCCAAAGCTTCCTCAGCCCCCCTGTCCGATTTTCAGCTTCCCCAGCCTGATTCTCAGCTTCCCCAGCCTCCCTACCCGATTCTCAGCTTGCCCAGCCCCCCTACCTGATTCTAAAACTTACACTGTGAATCGCGTGGAGGAGAGGAGAAATGTTTTCACGGCATGAAGGATAGAGCCAGCACGAGGTCCGCTCGACACTCCCAAGTCCTTCTGATGCAACTTCCGGTTTCACAAAACTGGAAATTACATTAGATGGGAACAACTCCGATGGGCAACGGCGGCAGAGGGAAAGCATGAACGCCCTGAATGGGTCTCGTGGCCGACTTGAATTGTTGAGTTCGATTTTTTACCAAACCAAATTGATTTGAATCGATTCACCTGAAGTGAATTGGTGAGTCGACTTAAATCATGAATCGGGCAGCACTACTGGCTACCTACCGTGGGGTGGCTCCATCTGCGATCACACCACACTTGAAGAATGGCTTGCTATTTGAGTACCGGAACCTTTTTTTTTAAACAGTCTTTATTGATTTTCCAAACATCAAAAATGCAAAACACAAATATGTATCCATATAATAAGTCAATAAAATCACATTCATGGTACAAATATACATGAACAGCCATTTTTTCCCCACTCACCCACCCAATGATTAATCAATAAAAATCAATAAAAAACATAAAAACATAGATTCTTTCAATAACCTTCCCCTATTTAAAATAGTAATACTACCTGCACCTTTTTTTTGCTAGAAAACAATGCACTGTCGCTTCTACTAATTTTGATCTTTATTAAAAATTTGATGAATCACCAAACTATGGCACAGCCATATCTAGGTGATGAACAGTAAAAGTACAATTCTGTGGAAAAGAAAGGAAGTACAAAAATATTAACAATAGAGCGCAGGCTTCCAAAAACATTTGCACAATGGCAGGAACTCTACAATTAATATGTCATAAGCAAAGGAAAATAAACAAAGTTTTTAAATTGAAGGGACATTTCCTGGAATTTGATTTCACAAAAATAAAATTTTTTAAAAGAAACTATCCAACATGAAATGAAATATTACAGTTTTTTATTACTATTGTACTCATTTATAAAAGGGTATTTAGTGTTTTGCTTCCCATCTGTCTCCGTCTGATATAAAGAACACAGGAACATTGCTCCAGGTAACATAACATAAGAATAGTATTACTGGGTCAGATCAATGGTCCATCAAGCCCAGTAGCCCATTCTCATGGTGGCCAATCCAGGTCAATAGCACCTGGCTAAACCCCAAAGAGTAGCAACATTCCAGCATCTCAAAGAATAGCAAGATTCCGGAACCCCAATGAGAGCAACATTCCAGAGCTGAGATTGTGATGTCATAATGCCTCATTCCACAGCGCCTCAGAGCCAATCCAGGTCCCTCGTAGCAGGCCAAAGCCCAAGGAGTAGCAACATTCCATGCTACCAAACAGAGCAAGCAGTGGCTTCCCCCATGTCTTTCTCAATAACAGACTATGGACTTTTCCTCCAGGTGAGAGGTGACATGAGCATGGACAGATAGGGAAAATGCTTGAGTCCCTGATTGTAAACCACTTAGATAACTTTGACAGGTGGTATATAAATACCTAAAATAATAAAATCAATAAACATACAGAAATAATTGTTTAGCAGAAGGCCCCCTTAATTTCCTGCTCTGTCCTACAAAGTTCAGCAGTTGTTTTGAAATGTTACGAAGGTACATGAGCACTGAAATGCAGTAAATGTTTGCACTTACTGCATTACAACTGCTCAAGTCTATTGCACAGTGAAGCTCGCGCTGGATGCTTAACACAGCACAGTAAACAGGCCTCTAATTCCGTTCATGCTTGTTATTCGTAAATAAGTCCCATTGCATAAAATGGAAACTGCAGTAAATTAAGGGGCCTTTACTAAGCTGCAGTTAAAATTTACAATTGCAGCAGCTGCAAATATGTGTGGGAAAATCTAAGGAACGAGACGAAAAGGGTGACCTGCAATTAGATGGCTGGAACTCACTGCCTATATTTTCCTGTGACTACCGCTTTTTAACCTGAATCACCAGCTCCATAGCTTCAACCATTTAGTGCCCAGATCCTCAGAAGCACCACCTGGGGCTCACATAGTCTCACTGCCCCCGGCTTCACGTGCCACCTCGTCTCTGGATCATGTCATACTATTTTTTTTTGTTATTATACTTCCAAATATTTTAGATACAGTGCTCATTATGTCACCGACATGACACGTTTCGCTGGGTTGCTTTATCAAGGTGTCAGCTGTAGTAATCTTTCTCGCCTCTCTCCCGACCTCTCACTGCCAGCACAAACCGCTTAGAAGACTGATAGGCAGTATATCAAATTTTTATTAAACTTGAAAAAACCCTTAATAAATTCAAAGGAATGCTAAAATGTTTCTTGTATAAAGATGCATTTGATTCTTAAATCTTGATGCATTTGATTTTTTTAAACTTTTAAGAGGCTTCTTTTAAAGGGAGCAATGAAATAAATACAACTCCCCTCCTTTATGGTTTTTCCTTTCTTCTTTTCTTTTCTTTCCTTTAATTTATTGTAGTTCCCCCACTTATCTTTTGTGTATGTTTGTCTTTGCATTCAATTTCAAATGTTATTTGTCCCCCCCCCTCTATTTTATACAAATTGTACATCACTTTGAAACCTGATATTGTAATTTAATCAAAATTTTTAATTCAACTTGAAAGCAACCGTGGGGATGACGCTGGAGGACCTTTCCGGACTAGGGATGATGCTGGAGGACCTTTCCGGACTAGCACAAAACGGATTTCTTTTTAGACCTGCAATTCATCAAGGGCTCCTTTTACAAAGACACGCTAGCAGTTTAACACGCGTAATAGCGCACGCTAAACCGCCGGACGTGCTAGCCGTTACCACCTCCTCTTGAGCAGGCAGTAGTTTTTGGCCAGCGTGGGGGTCAGCGCGTGTTGAAAAGTCATGCGCGTTAACCCCACTAGCGTGGCTTTGTAAAAGGAAATCCCAAGCCACTAGGACGCGAACATGAGCCAATGGCACCTAACAATAACAGCTGCAAACACAAAGCGGCAGCTATGAGGAATGTTCCCACTGTTTTTTTTTATTGCAAGTTGTGCGTTAATATTCAGATTAACATGTGGTGCTTCTCCCAGTTAAAGCAGAAGTACTTACAAGGGAATTCTATAAATGGCGCCTATATATAATTGCAGCTTCTGACCGACGCCTAAGTTTGGGACCTGTGCCTAACTTTTATTTTTTAACGGGCTTAATCAGCGTGGCAATTGACCGTGCCAGTTTTCGGCCAATCAAAAAGGTTTGAGTTCGGTGCTGATCTCTTGGGACACCAAGCGATGCCTAAGTGGAGGCGCCCTCCCACACCTAAAGATGCCTAACAACGCCTATCTTAAACAGTTGGTGGAAAATAGATGTGGTTGACTTAGTGTTATTGAGCGTCCGACATAGATGCCGCTCCATTAGGCCAGCTTTTCACCTGTCTAATTTGGCGGTGCTTATGTTTAGGATGCCTAGTGATGACTAACTCCGTTTAGGTGCTGCTAGGCGTGGTTCCATAAATTTTACCATTTTTAAAAAAATCTACAACCGCGTCGAGCGGCGCCTACATTTATAGAATTGACCCTTAGTGCTTCCTATTTAGGAGGCAGTAAGTGGTCCTGTGTAACTCTGTGTTAGGCATTTGGTGTGTGGTAAATGCAGGGTGTTACCTGCCATGCCTTCCTCGCCCACTCTCCATCCATGCAACACTGCCTGCCAAAAAGCAGTAGCGCCTAACTGCTAAAATACTGCAAAGCCCCTTAATGCAGCTCTGAACTATCAGCAAATGTGATGTAAACTGAGCTTCCCTCCCCCCACGATTTGAAAAAGTTGGGTGCCCCAAATTTCTGACTAGCGCACATATCTGTGCGCACAAGTTATAGAATAGTGCTAGTTGTTTGCCTAACTTAATTGTTAAATAAGGACCAATAATAAACCTTAAGTGGTGTTTGTTGGTGCCCAGGATAATCTGATGACTCCAGAAGATAAGAATACCAGATAAGAACTTTTAAGAGATAAGTGCTCCTTCATTGTGATGGACTGTTAGAACTCTTAGATGATTGCTTATTTCAACTTAGGAGCACTGCTGGAGAATTCCAGGCGTCCTGTGTTTATGAGTTTGTATGGTATATTGATTATGATGTTTTTATTTAATATTTCAATTAAAGCATTGTTTGAAAAATATTAATTCTTTTTTGTAGAAAGTTTAACTAGTTTGTAGTTACCATGTGGAACTGCTACTGCTATAACTACTTAACACTTCTATAACACTGCTAGATGTACATAGCACAGTACATTAAACTTGTAAGAGACAATCCCTGCTCAACAGAGCTTACAATCTAATTAAAACAGACAAACTGGACAAGTAGGGGTTAGGGCAGGGGTGTCAGACTCAATCACATTAAGGGGCCGAAATCTAAAACACAGGCTAAGTCGAGGGTCAGACCCCGCCCAATCTCTGCCCCAGACCCCACCCCCACAATAGTACTAATTGTAATACCATTTTTTTCCATTCATATTTCATATATACACATAATAATCTTATTAACAACACATAGGGCTCCTTTTATCAAGGTGCGTTACGGGGGTTAGCGCGTCGGACATTTCATCACGCGCTAACCCCTGTGGCAAGCCACAAAACTAACGCCTCATCAATGGAGGCATTAGCGACTAGCGCGGCAGGCGGTTGAATGTGCGGTATTCCGCGCTTTAACCGCCTACCACACCTTGATAAAAGAAGCCCATAATGGTTAACCACAAAATTAAACTACACAAAGCACACTGTATGCTTCTCAACATTCATTCCTACCAGAACACAGATAACCGCTATGCAAATACGGGACCAAAAACTAAAAGTACTAATATATACAAACGAAACCCTAAGATTCAAGACTCTGCATGCAGTACAACCCCAGAGAAATAGAAACAAATGCATTTGTTCCTGAAGAGTGCAAAATATAGACAGCAGATGTAAATTCTCAAAATTGACACAATTCAGCCACTAAATTGAAAATAAAATCATTTCCCCTAACTTTGTTATCTGGATTTACTGCCCCTTCAAGAGGAGGCACTAAGGGCCTTATTCTATAAACGACCCATTAAGTAGGCGCCACTTGGTGCCATAATTGAGGCCGCCTAGCGACACCTAACTAAAATCCATGCTAACCTAAATTCAATCAATTAGCTTAAATGGCATGGTAATTGACTGTGCCACTGAAGTTAATTGAATAAAAAATTAAAACAAAAAATTAGCCATGGAAATCCACGCAGCATCTTGCAAAGCCTAATTGGAGGCACCTTCTGATGCCTAACAAATGCCTACCTGAAAAGTAGGTGTGGTTAGGGGTGGAGAATAGGCGTGGTTGGCTTAGGTCACTAGGTGTCTGAGTTAGGCACCAGTAAATTAGGCCAGGAAGACTCTGACCTAATATACCAACGTCTACTTCTAGGAATGCCTAGCAACACTTAAGCATGCGTAGGCGCCACTAAACGGGATTCTACAAATGATACCTAGCACCTAGAATCAGGCTCTACGTGCATCTGCACTACTTGGGAATAGCTTTAACACATGGTAAAAGAAAAAAAAACAAACAACTTTCATTGCAGTAAGTGCAGAAGACATAATCATGCAGTCATTTTTGCTGTTAAAAGTGCAGTAAGTGCAAATCCTTAGCATATGTTTGTAAAAGGGCCCCTCAGTCCGATTACAGGATAGGTTAAAAGTGGGGCTGAGACCCTAATTCAATGTTTCTCAAACTGTGTGCCACGGCACAGTGGTGCCCCAAAGAGATTCCAGGTGTGCCACGAGAGAGTCCAGAATTTTCCATATTTTTTAAAATTCCCTTCATTAATATACACTAGAATAGATGACATGTACTTCACGTATACAACAGTCTGTCGATGTTATGAGCGTCTGTGTGCGTAAGGATACAACCGCCCAGAGAAGTACCATTCTTTGACGTGA
This sequence comes from Geotrypetes seraphini, assembly GCF_902459505.1. Lineage (NCBI taxonomy): Eukaryota > Metazoa > Chordata > Amphibia > Gymnophiona > Dermophiidae > Geotrypetes > Geotrypetes seraphini. The sequence continues at coordinate 358,926,751 of NC_047085.1, forward strand.
TTGGTTCTTGAAAATGAACAGCAAGCAATTTTATTTTTATTTTTTTTATGCAGTAGTAATCCTAACTTGAGCAAGAAAGCAATCAAGGCGTTATTACCATTTAGATTTTCTTATCTTTGCGAACTTGGATATTCAGCTCTGACAGAAATTAAATCGAAAAAAAGAACTGCAGATGGTGCATGATGAATTGCGTGTTTGTTTGTCGACTATCAAGCTGCGTTTTGAGTTAATTTGCACTCAAAACCAAGCACATCCATCGCATTGATTAGCAATTCTATTCTATCTACTTTAGTTTCACCATTGTTACAATTACCTATACATAGCTTAAAGAACTTTAAATAAGTAGCTCTAAAATTTAATTTTTTGTTGGTTTTACAATTTCAATTATAATGTTTACGAGTTTACGCCAGGCAGTGTCTACTGTGAGCTGTCTAAACTCAAGGTTAACAAAGCGATGGGGCCAGACAACCTGCACCCCAGGGTGCTCAGGGAATTGAGTGATGTCTTGGCGGAACCACTATCCGCGCTCTTCAATCTCTCCCTTAGTACGGGTATAGTCCCGTTGGACTGGAAAACGGCTAACGTCATTCCACTCCATAAAAAAGGTTGCAAAATGGAGGCTGCAAACTATAGACCGGTGAGTCTCACATCAATAGTGAGCAAGCTGATGGAAACTCTAATCAAACATCAATTGGATACGATCATGAACGAGGAGAATCTACGGGATCCCCGTCAACATGGATTTACTATGGGGAGATCCTGCCAATCCAACCTGATCAGCTTCTTTGACTGGGTGACGAGGAAGCTGGATGTTGGGGAGCCCCTGGACATCGTATACTTAGACTTCAGCAAAGCTTTCGATAGCGTACCACACCGCAGGCTGTTGAACAAAATGAGTTCTATAGGATTGGGTGACACTTTGACAAAATGGGTTGAGAACTGGCTTGGAGGCAGGCTTCAGCGAGTGGTGGTGAATGGCACCCCCTCTGAAATGACGGAGGTGATCAGTGGAGTGCCGCAGGGATCGGTCTTGGGCCCGATCCTGTTCAATATCTTTATAAGAGACTTAGCAGAAGGGCTTCGAGGTAAAATAACGTTATTTGCAGATGACGCCAAGCTATGCAATGTAGTAGAAAGGAGTGTAACGATCAAAAACTCAATGTCCGACAATATGACGCACGACCTACTCCTATTGGAGCACTGGTCTAGGATCTGGCAACTAGGTTTCAATGCCAAAAAATGCAAGGTCATGCACCTTGGCAACCAAAACCCATGCAGAAGTTACACCCTTAATGGCGAGATCCTAGCAAGGACTGTAGCAGAACGGGACTTAGGGGTGATCATCAGTGAAGACATGAAGACTGCCAATCAAGTGGAGCAGGCTTCATCTAAGGCTAGACAAATCATAGGGTGTATACGTAGGGGTTTCGTCAACCATAAGCCTGAACTCATTATGCCATTGTATAGATCCATGGTGAGACCCCATCTGGAATACTGTGTACAATTCTGGAGGCCTCATTACCGGAAAGATGTGCTGAGACTAGAGTCGGTCCAGCGAATGGCCACCCGGATGGTCTCAGGACTCAAGGACCTCCCATACGAGGAACGGCTGGATAAGTTGCGGCTATACTCACTCGAGGAACGCAGAGAGAGGGGAGACATGATCGAGACGTTCAAATATCTCACGGGCCGCATCAAGGTGGAAGAAGATATCTTCTTTTTCAAAGGTCCCACGACTACAAGAGGGCATCCGTGGAAAATCAGAGGAGGGAAGCTGCACGGTGACACCAGAAAATACTTTTTCACTGAAAGAGTGGTGGATCGCTGGAATGGTCTTCCACTTCAGGTGATTGAGGCCAGCTGCGTGCCGGATTTTAAGACCAAATGGGATCGTCACGTGGGTTCTCTTCACAGAGAAAGGTAGGGGTGGGTCATTAAGGTGGGCAGACTAGATGGGCCGTGGCCCTTATCTGCCGTCTATTTCTATGTTTCTATGTAATGTGCCATGAGAAACATTTGCTCTGTTTAGTGTGCCGGAGCTAAAAAATTGAGAGACACGGCCCTGATAAAATAAATTGTTCAAATAGAAAGATAAAGATAAAGAAAGGAATCATGAGCAGATCGGAGAAAGTCATAATGCCGCTTTATAGAGCAATGGTCAGACCACACTTGGAATACTGTGTCCAACATTGGTCTCCCAAACTAAAGAGGGATATAAAACTGCTGGAGAGGGTGCAGAGACGAGCAACGAAGCTAATAAGAGGTATGGAGAACTTGGAATATGAGGAACGACTCAAGAAACTAGGACTGTTCTCCCTTGAGAAGAGGAGGCTGCGAGGGGACATGATAGAGACGTTCAAAATACTGAAAGACATCGATAAAATAGAGCAGAAAAACAAATTATTTACACTGTCCAACGTGACACGGACAAGAGGACATGGTTTAAAGCTAAGGGGGGACAAGTCCAGGACAAATGTCAGGAGGTTCTGCTTTACGCAGCGAGTGGTGAACGCCTGGAATGCTCTTCCACAGGAGGTTATTAAGGAATCCACTGTGCTAGGATTCAAAGGCAAATTAGATGCACATCTCCTTATGAGAGGCATAGAGGGATATGGGTGGTAAAACTGACTGGGCCTCCGCGTGTGCGGATCGCCGGACTCGATGGACCATGGGTCTGATCCGGAGAAGGCAGTTCTTATGTTCTTATGTTCTCTTATGGAATGAGACTGAGGGCTCCTTTCACTAAGCTGCGCTAGCGGTTTAGCTACATTGCCATGCACGCTACACGCTAACGCCTCTATAGAGCTTGCGTTAGTATTTTTTGTGTAGCGCGGGGTTAGCGCGCACTAACCTTTAGCGCTTGCTAAAAACGCTAGCGCAGCTTAGTAAAAGGAGCCCTGAGTTTAGTGAGAACTGGGCTGTTATTAGCATTTAGTTGCTTAAATGTTGCCTTTTTTATTACATTTATTAATTCTATATATTGCAAGGAATAGCTTCTTTTTTTTTCCTTTTGCTTAAATTTAATAGATGCTGAGAGTTGGACTACCATTAACGTTACTCTGCAGAAGGAGAAGACTCAGAATGTTTAATCCCTTGGCTATTAAAGTCACACAATATCAAACACTTGAGAGGCCAGTTGTGTGAAATCCTTTTGAATAGATTCCTACACTATACGTTACTGTAACCCACCTTGGGGCGCTTACTGGAAAGGCAGTTATAAATTGATAAATTAACCTCCATGGCCACACAGTTCCAGCACTTTCAAGCATTTTGTTAAGCAGTCCCCATTCATTTTAATAACTAATTTGAAAAAAAAAAAAAGATGCCAGCCTGTAAAAGGATCCCTAAGTATTGCTGAAATTCGTGGTTAGCACCTAAGCCAAAGTCAGCTATGTTGAGTGCAATCCGGGTGTGGAGTCAGCATGCCACTGCTTTAAATGCTGATGTTCAACCCTTAAGCAAACAGGTTTAGTGCATAAATGTGACTGGAAGAAAGGTCTATCCTATCTTTATATGCTAAACCATAGCCACTTAAGGGCTGAATATGGATTTAAGTAGTTATATGTTAGCTGGCTCAAAAATAACCGGATATTCAAAGCCGAAGTTTGTACAGGTTCTGGCTTTGAATATCCAGGAATAACTCCACGATCAATGAGCAAAATGCTCACTGCTGCCAGTTCAAAAAATTAGGCCCATCATTTTTACTATAACTGGGAATTGCCCTATCTATAAACCATACATTTTTCTTCTCTATGACTGTGATATCAGTATTTCACTCCAAGTGCCTTTCAGTTTGTATTTAAAGTTCCAGGAAGGGAATGGGACTTGATATACTGCCTCTCTGCGGTTACAATCAAAGTGGTTAACATATTATATACAGATACAGTAAAACCTTGGATTGCAAGTACGGTAACTTGGTAAGCAAGTGTTTTGCAAGACAAGCAAAATATTTTATTAAATTTTAACTTACAATGGATGTACTTGTATTGCAAAGGTCTTGCAATACAAGTACATATAGTATACACATATCACATCATCACAACTGAGCCGATGGTTCTTCTCTCTCTCTCTCTCTGACATTGCAGGAGTGTAGTGACTGATCTAAACAAGCAATACGAGCACATACAGTATTTTGTATTAAAGTTGTTGGGTTGTGGAGTTTCCATTATTTTTTATGGGGAAATTTGCTTTGATCTTCTGCTTTATAAGAAACTAGCTGATGCCCCGGCGTTGCACGGGTATTTAATTATAGCAATAACACTGCAAATGGATTCAAATAAAGATACTTTATAGTGGTGAATGAAATTATTTTTTTACAGCTTTATAAAAAGTACAATATTCAAATTATAATGTGAAATATTTGACAAAATGAATACAATACAACTAACACAAAACTTGATTATAAACAACATTTTTAGTTTCACCTCCAGGAGCAAGAACATATAAATTCTTGGGTGAACCCACCCTTGATCAAGCAACATAGAGTTGTCCATGGGAAAAACAGGGGGATCTTAAATCCACTCCACAGTATGTAATAGTCTGTCCCTGCGATTTGTTGATTGTGATAGAGAATGCAAGTCTCACTGGAATTTGCAATCTCTTAAACTGAAAAGGAAGATATGTTGGAATAAGTGGCATCCAAAAGTTTCAGTATTGATTTAAACAACTCAATATGTGGAAACTCAGGTTGAAAAGAAACTGCATGCAGTTTTTTCCCGGTTCAGAATGGAACCTGTGTTCCTAGTTCAGCATATGTGAGTACTCATATAATGTAATAACATTATGAACTGGGGTGCATGAAGGAAACAGTTACAAGGAGAAATTAGGTTCTTACCTGCTAATTTACTTTCTTTTAGCTTCTCCAGACCAGTAGAGGTTAACTTTACGAATGGGTATATATCTAATCATGACCAGCAGGTGGAGACTGAAAACAAAACTTTGGGACAGTATATCCTAGCCCCTCCTCTCTATTTCCCTCAGTCTGCCGAATAGCCAAGCAGAACCAAGAACTGGAAAACAACAGAGAGAAAAAACAATACTCCGAAAGGAGTAACAAATAACATACCCAAAAATGCTGTTGGAAAATGCAGAGGAGAAATTCCCGAAGGAAGAAGGTCCCCACAGCTCGCCAGCTAAGCCAGCCGAGCCACAGCCGCTGTTCTTCAATTCTCCCCGGCCCTAGAAAAATACTAGATCCCGCAGCAAAAACCAAAAAACTGCCCGCGCAACAGCCCCAACAACAACAACAACAGACAGGGTGGGGACCTCTACTGGTCTGGAGAAGCTAAAAGAAAGTAAATTAGCAGGTAAGAACCTAATTTCTCCTTCTTTAGCACTCTCCAGACCAGTAGAGGTTAACTTTACGAATGGGACGTACCAAAGCAGTCCCTCTCACGGGCGGGACCCCCGAAGGGCCGATACCAGAACACGCTCACCGAACACCGCGTCCCGACGCGCCTGAACATCTACCCGATAATGCCGAACAAATGAATGCAAGGAGGACCAAACCGCAGCCTTACAAATATCCACCGGAGGCACGAGCGACGACTCAGCCCAAGAAGCCGCCTGACCCCTAGTGGAATGAGCCTTGAGAAACTCCGGAACCGGCTTCTGACTCAGAAGATAAGCGGAAGCAATCGTCTCCTTGATCCAGCGCGCAATAGTAGCCTTAGAAGCGCCAGCCCCCCGACGAGGACCCGCCAGAAGCACAAAGAGATGATCGGAACTCCGAAAATCCCGGGTCCGCTGCACATAAGCATGGAGGACCCGACCGACATCCAACTTGCGCAGCTGTCGTTGCTCAGAAGAACCCTCCCGACTACCCAAGACCGGGAGGACCACCGATTGATTGACATGAAAAGGAGAAACTACCTTCGGCAGAAAGGAAGGAACAGGCCGCAAAACAACCCGCTCCTTCGAAAACTCCAGGAAGGGAGCCCTACAAGAGAAAGCCTGTAGCTCAGACACCCGTCTAGCGGAAGTAATGGCCACCAAAAAGACCGACTTCAGCGTAAGGTCCTTCAACGAACAGCCATCCAACGGCTCGAAAGGAGGGCGCACTAGAACAGAGAGAACCAGATTGAGATCCCAAGAGGGAATCGAGGGCCTTATGGGAGGCCTGATCAACTTGGCCGCCCTAAGAAAGCGAATCACATCAGGAATGGCTGACAAACGCTGACCTGTCACCAGCCCCCGAAAAGCCGACAGGGCCGCCAGATGAACCCGGAGAGAAGACCAGGCCAGGCCCCTATCCAGGCCATCCTGCAAAAACTCTAGAATGTTAGGCAGAGAAGCGCGAAAAGAGACCACTCCCCGCGCTCGGCACCATTCCTCAAAAAGACGCCAAACCCGTACATAAGCCCGAGAGGTAGAAAGCCTCCGGGACCCCAAAAGTGTAGAGATCACCTTGTCGGAATATCCCTTCTTACTCAGGCGGCCCCTTTCAAGAGCCAAGCCGTAAGACAAAAGGGAGACGGGTCGAACATGGGAATGGGACCCTGCGTCAGAAGATCGCACCCGAGAGGCAGAGGAAGAGGATCCGCCACCAGATGCCTCACCAGATCCGCATACCACGGACGACGAGGCCAATCCGGAGCCACCAAAACCACCAGCCCCGGATGGCGAACAATGCGAAGCAGTACTCTGCCCACTAATGGCCAAGGAGGGAACACATACAACAGCCCCTCCGTTGGCCACGGTTGGACCAGAGCATCCAGACCCTCGGCCAGACCATCCCTGCGACGACTGAAGAAGCGGGGTACTTTGGCGTTGCCACTTGTAGCCATCAGATCCATCAGGGGCTGCCCCCAAGCACGCACTATCAACTGAAACGCCTCGGCGCCGAGACACCACTCTCCCGGATCCAAGAAGTGACGACTGAGGAAGTCCGCCTGAACGTTTTCTACCCCGGCAATGTGAGAGGCCGAGAGGTCCAGAAGATGCGACTCCGCCCAAACCATGAGCCGAGCCGCTTCCTGCGCCACCAGAGTGCTCTTGGTGCCCCCCTGACGATTGACATAAGCCACCGCCGTGGCATTGTCCGACAGGACTCTGACCGACTTGCCCAACAAAAGGGAGTGGAAGGCCAACAGCGCCAGCCGGACCGCCCTGGTCTCCAACACGTTGATCGACCAGGAGGCCTCCTCCGTGGACCAGGTTCCCTGAGCTGAGTGACCCAGGCACTGGGCCCCCCAACCCAGGAGACTCGCATCCGTAAGGAGCACCGTCCACCGCGGAAGATCCAGACCCACCCCCTGAACTAGGTGAGGGGTCCGGAGCCACCAACGCAGACTGCAGCGCGCCAAGCCTCGCAGGGGAACCGGAACATCCATCCCGTGCCTCTGGGGAGACCACCTCCGGAGCAGAGCATACTGGAGAGGACGCATGTGGGCCCGCGCCCACCTCACCACGTCCAGGGACGCCGCCATCGACCCCAGGACCTGGAGGAAATCTCGCGCCCGAGGACACCGGGACGCCAAAAGCAGGCGAATCTGAGATTGCAATTTGCTCACCCGGGCCTCTGGGAGGAAGACCTTCCCCAAGGAGGTGTCGAACAGCACCCCGAGGTACTCCAGACGCTGAGCCGGAACCAACCGACTCTTGGAAAGGTTGACCACCCAGCCCAGCGACCGGAGAAACTCCACCACCCGAGCCGTAACCCGGGAGCTTTCCTGCAACGACTTGGCCCGAATTAACCAGTCGTCCAGGTAGGGGTGTACCAGGATGCCCTCCGACCGCAAGGCTGCCGCGACGACCACCATCACCTTGGTGAACGTCCGGGGAGCCGTGGCCAGCCCAAAGGGAAGCGCACAGAACTGATAGTGCCGACCCAAGATCGCAAAGCGCAGGAAACGCTGATGAGAGGCCCGAATGGGAACATGCAAGTAGGCCTCCGTCAGATCGAGAGAAGTGAGAAACTCCCCCGGCTGAACCGCCAGAATGACCGACCGCAGCGTTTCCATACGGAAAGAGGGAACCTTGAGAGCCCTGTTGACCCCTTTCAAATCGAGGATGGGCCGAAAAGTCCCCTCCTTCTTGGGCACCACAAAGTAAATGGAGTACCTGCCCGTGCCCCACTCCGGGGGGGGGGCACTGGAACAACTGCCCTGAGATCTAGCAAGCGCTGAAGGGTCTGGCGAAACGCCAGCGTCTTCCCAGGAGTCTGACATGGAGAAGCGAGGAAAAAATCTGGCAGAGAGCGGGCGAACTCCAGGGCATAACCGTCCCGCACCACCTCCAGGACCCACTGATCGGACGTGATCTCGGCCCATTTGGGAAAAAAGTCGCGCAGCCGGGCCCCCACCGGAACCAAGGGGGGCGCCGGCAAGGCGTCATTGTGCAGGACGGGAAGCGGGGGAACCGGCGGAGGGATTCCCTGCCCCCCGACGGGCCCCCCGAAAGGGCTGCATGCGCTGGAAGAACCGACCCGGGAAAACCCCGGAGACTGGAAAGAAGCAGCCCCACGCCACGCAAACGCCCCCGGGCCGCACCACCCCGAGACGCCGGGCGGGCACGGTCCTCCGGCAAACGGGGAACTTTCGAGTCCGACAGAGTCTGAATCAACTTATCCAAGTCCTCTCCAAAAAAAACGACCCCCGAAAGGGAAATTTAGTAAGCTTAGCTTTGGACGCAGCATCCGCCGCCCAAGCGCGCAGCCACAACACACGCCTTGCGGCCACGCCAAAAGCCATAGACTTAGCCGAGATCCGCACCAAGTCATACAGAGCATCAGAGAGGAATGAGGCAGCCATCTCAATCTTCGCCACCTCCTGATCCACCAGAGACCAGTCATCAGACTCTCGATCCAAGACCCGCTCCACCCACCGAAACACGGCGCGAGCGACCAGTCCCCCACAAATAGCCGCCTGGACCCCAAAGGCAGAGACTTGAAAATTTTGCTTAAGGATGTTCTCCAATTTGCGCTCCTCAGAGTCCCGCAAGGCAGAACCGCCCTCAACAGGCACGGTATGCCGCTTGGAAATAGCCGAGACCACCGCATCCACGACTGGCGAAGCTAACGTAGCCCGATCCCCTTCAGGAATGGGATACAGGCGAGCCATGCTGCGCGCCAGCCGAAACGGCGTCTCCGGCGTTTTCCACTGCTCAAGAATAATATCCCGAATATCCTGATGCATAGGAAAAGAGCGGGAAACGGAACGGATCCCTCGTAACAGAGGGTCCCCCACACGCGGAGTCTCCGGCGGCGCGTCCTCAAAACGCAAAACCGAAGAAACCTGTTGAATAAGGTCAGGCAGCTCATCTCTCTGAAAAAGGCGCACCACGGACGCCTCGTCACTGGAGAACGGGAAACCCGACAACCCGCCGCCAGCTTCCGTCCCCTCCAGAGGGTCCTGGAATTCCTCAGAAGGGTCCAGGTCCTCCTCCAGACCGACACGTTCCTCTGACCACAAATCCTCGTCCCACGACACCCGCGGACGCTTGGACAAGAGAGGCGGCGGAGGGGACGTCACGTCAGACGAGAGAGGCAAAGCCGCAGGGAGCGCGGAGGAAATCCCACCCCCCGAAACCCCCTGGGCGCAACCGGGACCCCCAGCCGCCTGAAAATAGGCTTTGCATAAAGAAAAGAAAAAATCAGGGGAAAAACCCCCCGAGGGTCCCAAGGGACTCCCTGCCACAGCAGGGGACCCAGCAGAAACCTGCCCCTGCTTAGACAAAACAGGGGGAAGGTCACCTGAGGTGGAAGACAAAATGGAGGGGCCAGACAGAGAAGATGGCGTCTTTCCCGCCAAAACAGCTCCCTCCATAGCCTGCAGCGGCTGAGAGACCTGAATAGTCTCAGCCGCTAAAGCAGGCAAGCCGGCATCAGCTGTCAAAATATCAGCTGAGAGGGAATCCTCTAAAACCCGACCGTCGGCGGCTCGGGGAATCCCTCCGTGGGCGGACGGAGAAGACCGGGCTTCTCCACCGTTCCCTGCCGACTCGCGAGGCACCATCGGCGGGGAGCTCTGGGCGCCTGCAGCCGCTGCCGACGGAGCTCCTCCACCGCACCGGCCTGAACACCGCTTGCACAGGCCGGCCGCGAGTGCCTCGCGTCTGGAGCACAATGAGCACTTTTTCCCTTTAGAAGTGCTCATTGCTCCATAAGCGACCTAGCTGTAAAAAAAGTGCCGGTTAGATGAAAAATACAGTAAAATACAGTGTTCTTAAAGGGATACAACCCTCCAGACCAGCACTACCTCAGGATTTTTTTTTTTTTTTTTTTACAGAACAGACTCCACAGGCTCTCTAAGCAATATGCCTTGCTTGATTTAGGGGGCAAGGCTTACTGCTGAGGCTCCTCTAAAAAAATATGGGGAGGTGGAGGAAGTGGGGGGAGGGACCCCGCTCGAGACCCGCCGGGTTTGACACCCCCGAGGTCGGACGAACCCCCAAACAGAGTCCGTCCAAGCTCCGTCCGGCCAAAAACAGGGACAATAAACCCCCTAAACAAATTCCAACAGCCCTACCAAGGGAGATGGGTACAGATCACATCAACACCTGCTGGAGACTGAAAGAAGACTGAGGGAAATAGAGAGGAGGGGCTAGGATATACTGTCCCAAAGTTTTGTTTTCAGTCTCCACCTGCTGGTCATGATTAGATATATACCCATTCGTAAAGTTAACCTCTACTGGTCTGGAGAGTGCTAAAGAAACACAGTTAGAACATACAAACTCTATATGTATGGTGTCCGTGGTAGAATAGAAACGATGTCCCTAGTGGTTATAGTGTCATAGAAAGTGTTTTATAGTTGGAATTACTGTGAGAATGGCAGCTTTTTACATTTTTTCCATTGACATGAATGGGTGAAATCAGATTTTCTGTTTGTAGCTCCACCCACGTGTGCAGGTGGGCCGCGAGACCCCCAGAACATATCACCCGAGGTAGTGAGGGATCTGCATACCAAGTTTCGTTCAAATCGGTCAAGCCATTTTTGCGTGATCGCAGCACATACACGCACACATACATACCTCCGATTTTATATATATAGATATCACAAATCCCATTCAACCATCAGTCATATTTGCTCTTTTCACATAAAACACATCAACAAAAAGCTCTTTAAAAGCCTCTTAAAAGTAACTCTAGGACTACATTAACGCAACTGACCTGGCATTGTGTTCCAAAGTTTCACACCAGCAACTGAAAACATAAGGCTCCTTTTACTAAGCTGCGATAGCATTTTTAGCGCACGCAGGATTTTAGTTCATGCTAAACCCACGCTACGCAGCTAGAACTAACGCCAGCGCAATGCCGGCGTTAAGGTCTAGCGCACGCGGCAATTCAGCACACGCTAAAACCGCTATCACAGCTTAGTAAAAGGAGCCCATAGAATTTCTAACTCTTGCATGCAATATATGCCTCTCCTTCTCAGTAGATAATCTCATGGCATTCTCTGTTCTTAACACCTTTCTTGGGCAATACAACTCTAACATTTCTTGGAGACATACAGGTGCTTTATCATAAAGTGCTCGCTGGATTATCGATGGTACTTTGTATTGCACCCTTTGTTGTACTGTATACTTTTTACAGAAATTCCAGTGTATTCATTTAGACACGGCTTTTTATAGTCAGTTTGGGTTGCTGTGCAACAGTCTCAGCTTTGGCTTTGCATAATCAGCATTTGTTGTCATTTGAATGCTTTTCATTTTTTGCTTTCATAACATTTGTCAGTAATACTTGCTTTAGGGCTACTAAGATAATTGCGTTAGTTTCTTTTTTAAATGCGTCAGTTTTCAGTTGTTGACATATTATGTTTTTGTAACCTTTTCCATCATTATCTTTGAGGTGCTGGCCATGCAGTGGCTTGTCTTTCCATTCTGTATCTTTTTCTTTTATTCTATTTTCAATTTTGATCTTTTCAGTTATGTTTCTCTGTGAATTTCAATTAACCTGGGTTTGTTGCTTTTTATAATGTAGTCATTCAGGCCGTGCTTTTCTTTGTCCATAATATGTTTCACTTGAAACAGGCCTCTTCCCTCTTTGATTCTTGTATATATAATTTATCAGTGTCACTTCACTGGTGCAGGACATGGTTTATTGTCATTAATTTCCCGATTCTTTGATCAGGTTTATCCTCCATCCTCAGCATTCTCGACTACTGCAACATCATTTTCCTTAACGCCACAAAGAAAAATACCAGGAGACTAAAAATAATCCAAAATACCGCAGTGTGCCTCATTTTTGGCCTAAAGAAATGGGAACATGTCACCCCTTTCTACCACCAACTACACTGGCTGCCATTTGAATCTAGAGTTCTTTTTAAATTTGCATGGTTCTGTTACAAATCGGTTAACGGTTCTTCTCCTAGTTACTTAAATACCCACTTTAACCTTTATTGCAACAACAGGACATCACGCAGAATTCAACTGTTCGCCTTCCCTTCACCAAAACACTGTCTTTTCAAAAGATTCCTCGATAGAACTCTCGCCTTCCAAGCAGCCAAGTCGAACCCATGGCTAGCCCAGATGATACTCGAGGCCCCCACTTACCTTGCCTTCAGAAAACTACTAAAAACTTACCTATTCAGCAAACATGACCCTTAATTAATCCCTTCACCCCACATAACACGGGCCCCACCCCTCCCCCTCTCGCCCTCACCAGATCCTCCCTTGTCCCTCTCTCTACTTCCCTTGTCTAGTTCGATCAAAGCTGCAATCTCTGTTAAATTGCTGTACATTTTCCCTTCATTGCAGACTACTGTAAACTGCTGTAACTTCCTCGCTGACTGCTGTAAATTGTTGTAATCTGATTGCAAATCTGATTGTAATTTGTTGTAAATCTGCTTGTAACTTGTTGTAAATAAGCTTGTCAATGCAGATCATTTGTTAACTGATGTAAACCGCCTAGAACTTGCTGGGTGTGGCGGTATATAAGAATAAAGTTATTATTGTTATTTATTATTATGAAGAGGTATAGGGAAGGGGTGATGGGAGAGTAGACCTGCACGGTTTTTGTGGAGGGGTTGGGGGAGAGGGTTGGGGTGGATTTGGGGGAGAGGATTAGGGTGGGGGAAGTTGGGGTGGGGAGGGAAAGGGGGAAATTGGTTGTTGCAGTGGAAGGGCTTGGATTGCTTGTATGTCTATGTGTGGAGGAGGTGTGTGTGTGTGCATTGCATGAGTTTGGTTGGGGGGAGGCATGAGCTAGCGTGCCCTACCTGCCTTCCTGCCTTAGTTTTTTGTGAGCTTGGCTTTAATCTAGGTAGAATGGTTGATGTCCCTTAAGATTTTTTCCTGGAACGTGGGGGGTGTTCATTCTCCTATTAAGCAAAGTAAGATCTTACGGATCTTGCAACAACATAGGGCTAGTATTGCCTTGCTGCAGGAGACCCACTTGAGTTCCAAGGAACTTTGTACCTGATGGGTGGGGGATAATATTGAGAATCCTGCACAGTCTAAGAGGGCAAGGGTTGTCATTTTGTTTCGAAAGGATTTGGCGGTGGAACACCACCATGTCTTTCAAGATTCTCAGGGTAGGTATATTGTCGCTCATATATCAGTGAATAATCAGGAAATATTGCTGGCCAATGTGCATGCTCCAAATAATTATGATACTCTTTTTTTCAAGGAGTTAATATGTCATGCACATTTGCCTACCCAGGCGCATATTATTATGGGATGTGATTTCAACACTGTTTTTGATCCTTTGCTACACAAATCTAATCCTGCTGGAGCTTCCCCCATTGATTACTCTAGGGGAAGATTACTATAAAAGTCCTGGACCTGGTGGGTTGCCGCGTGAGCGGACTGCTGGGCGTGATGGACCTCTGGTCTGACCCAGCGGAGGCACTGTTTATGTTCTTATGTTCTTATACTCTGTGATTTCTTGATATGTTGGATTCCTGGAGATTCTTTTATCCGAGTAAGAGAGACTACACACGTTTCCAGAGCCCATGGAACCCAATCCTGCATTGACTACTTGTTGATATCTTCCTCTCTGTCCTCTTGTTTACAGGTGGCTGGGATTGGTCCAACTTGTATATCTGATCATGTGTTTATATGGTTGGACCTTCGGGTGCCGGATAGGGTCCCCAGGGCACGTATCTGGAGATTCTCCAGGGATTTATATTATGACACTAAGTTCCATGCCTTTATTCTTGATAGATGGAATGATTATCAGGCTAATAACAGCTTATTTCCTCCTGGGTTGGTTCTGCGGAATTGCGGGAGTGCCAATATTGTATCTTATGTCATGCTTATGTTTCCCTACATGGTCTCTTTTTGATGGGAGGTATTTCCTTGGATCTTTGTCGTTGGTGTCATCATGCCTCAAATACTTTCATACCTTCTTTTTGGACCTGTCCCCAGCTTGTTCAATATTGACGGGCTCTTTTTCGGTATCTTGCAGATATCCTCCAGCAACCACTTCAGCTACATCCCTTAGGTGTTTTTCTGGGGCAGGTTTCTCTGTTAGGGGTCCGGGGTAAGGGCCCTCATCTATGGGTTCTCAAATTTTGTATTGTAGAGAAAAAGTGCATCTTACAACATTGGACACAGGAGACATCTCCTTCCTTCTGGCATTGGCACAATCATCTTCATGAGTTATTGTTATGGGAATTCCGAGATCTTCGTTTGACTTTTAGGAAATCAAAACTTTTTTATTCTGTAAGGGGCCCTATATAAAATCGTTGCCTCATCGTGTGCACAGCTCTCTCCTCAATTGTTTGGGGGATGCGGCTGTTTCTCCTATTGGGGGGATTTGATATGGTGGTTCTGACTAGCGCACACACTTTCATGCTTCTCTCGTTTTTTTTCACTGCATAACTGGGGGGAGGGGAGTTAGGTAGGTGGGCGAGAGTTTTGGAGGACCGGGAATTAATGGTCTAAGAAGGGGTTTCACTGGGGTTCATAATAATCCAGGGTCCTGGTGTGTTAATAATGTTCCTTTGGGTTATTCTTCTGTTGGGTTGTCGAAGAGTTATTTATTATTTTTGTATAGTCATGGCCTAATCTCTTTATTGTTCACATCTCTTGAGGTTGTGGGGGTGGGGGTGGTGTGGAGGGGTAGGAATGTTGTTATATTATGTACTTTTCATTATTGTAATTTCATTCTTGCAGTGTCAATATTTCTGTATTATTCTGTTTTCTGATGTTACAATTTGAAATTGATGCAGGACTTTAGATATTCTTTGTATTAGCTATATTCCTAAATTTGCTGTTGGTGATTATATTTGTTTTTTGCATCAAAAAAAAATTGTTTGATCGTGTTTATTTGATGTCTGGAACTGCCTCAGTATAGTATTAATAGCTTTAATTACATTATCCCACTCTTAACTTTGACTTTAGAAATTTTTAATATAGCTTGAGCTGGTGTTTGATATAGTTTGAGCTGGTGTTAATTTTGATCTAGGCATGTAGAAATATGAAGCTTCTAATAATCTTAGGGGCCCTTTTACTATGTTGTGCTAGTGAATGGACTTCACACATCCTAATGAGTAGGGTTACCGTATGTCCATGAAAACCCGGACATGTTCTCTTTTTAGAGAACTGTCCGGGGTCCCAACCAATCTTTTCAAAACCCATCAGTTTCTCTGGGTTTTGGAAAACCCCGAGCTCTGGCTGCATCTGGAGAGCCTCCAACAAGCATACGTGGATGATGTCACATGCATCCGAGCATGCCGGAGGCCTTCCAGACACGGCCTGGAGTTCAAAAAATAGAGGTGTGGTTTTTAGGGGGTGGGGCTAGAGGCGGAACAGGGCAGGTTGAAGGCGGAACAGGGTGGAGCTGGGGCAGAATGGGGTGGGCCATGCGTCTGGGTTTCTCCATCTTCAAATATGATAACCTTTCTAATGCAGGACTTTTCCATGGCAGTATGGCAGTAAATTTGGCATTTTTCAAATTATATATTTTTTTCTGGCCTTGTGCTAATGTTGCACACAGCCACTGAAAAACTTAATGTGGGAGCCGTTACTGCCTCCTATTTAGGAGGCGCTAAGGGTTCGTACACTGATGTTGCAATTAAGCCACCTTATGGCAGGTGGCGATAATCTGTTGAGCCAAAGACTGAGTCAGAGGGGTAGAGTTGAGGCAGGGAGGTGGTTAAATGCCTTGAGGCAGAGAAGCGCAAGAGAGGCCCTGAGGGAAAAAGTCTACAGGAGGATCCTCCCGGGGGTTCTGGCTTGGCTGCATAACCTGAGAGGAGTTCCAGGGAACAGGAGTGGCCGGTACATAGACTAAACCGCGCAAGATAATCGTGCACAGGATGTCAGCATGCTGGATTGAAACACTATTTTAAAGTGCTCCAAGGGTGTGTGTGGGGGAACCACCCCACTTAGAACTGTTGGCGTTCCTGTTGGGGGGGGCATTGGGGGGATATCCCATTATAGAGGAAACAGACTTTTTCACTCTTTTTTAGGGAAAAATTACAGTTTCCTCTGTAATGGTGGGGGGTTCTCCCCCCACCCACCCCAACAGGAGCGCCAACAGTTCTAAGTAAAGTGGGGGTTTCACCTCCACACACCTCTCGGAGTGCTTTAAAATAGTGTTTCAATCCAGCACGCTGACGTCCTGTGTACGATTGTTTTGACTCGTCACCGGAGTGGCCCTAGCTCATACCCTTGCATTCATGTGTGATAGAAGCCTTAAGTCTGTGCCTCCTGGGATTCCAGGGTTGTGTGATCATAAGTGAGGTAAGTGAAAACTGACAAGGTAGTGTCACAGGATATGTGTAGTGCCAGCTAGTGGTACCACTAAAACCTTCCTACTAACATGTCATTAACAAGTAGAAACAGCTAATAGGGTCAATTATGTCAAAGACAGCCAATCTAATTCAGCATTAAGTCCTTTGGGTTCAAGAGTTTGTAATTTAAAAATCCATTGCGGTTCCTTATAATTTAGAAGTGCTTCAATGTCATCTCCCTCCCCGCCTCAATAATTTCTTTCAAGACCCGCCATTTAAAGTCTGAGTTAGTTAGTAGGAGGGATTTAGCTGTGGTTTTAGACGCCGTGCAGCCATATTGCAGAGCTTATGAACTTTGAAAGAAATCATTCGAGAGCCATTATATGAGTAAGTTGTTTGGCTTAAAAGTATTTTTTTTTGTGGATAAATCTATTTTGTGAACTTAATTTTAAGATAAACTGTTTTTATTTCTTTAGAAGACCATGCCCTGAACAGCTTTTGGAGAGAAGTTTATCATTCAGTTCAATATGCCATACTTAGACAAATCCATTTACACCTGACATTGCCCTGGCATAAATGTGCTTGCCTACCTTCAGTTACACCAGTACGGGTTTATGCTAGGATGCTATAATGAAATCTGGGCACTCAAAATGGCATTATAAAAAGAGGAACTCCCCAGGCAACATTGGGATGCTTACGAAGTGCTTCACAGCAGTGGCATAATAATGGGGGGGGGGGGGGGGGTGGACCGCCCCGGACGCCATCTTGGTGGGGGTGTCGGCAGCTCTCTACCCCCCACGCATGTTCATGCCCTACCCTACCCCAGTACCTCTTTAAAATCTTCACCAGCAAGAGCAACTACTCTATCCTGCTGCTTGCACTGGCCTGGCTCCCTAGGAAATCACTTCTGGGTCACGGGGCCAGGAAGTGATATCAGAGTGAAAGCAAGTGCGAGCAGCATGCCAAAGAAGCTGCTCGCACTGGTGAAGATTTTAAAAGATACAGGGGTGGGAAAGGAAGGTGCAGAAAGCATGGGGGAGCAGAAAGGAGGGTCTGGAGGAGCATCACCACCCCGGGCGCCTCCTACCCTCACTATGCCACTGGTTTCCAGTTCTAGAATTGTCCCATTGGCGTCTTGCCTAGGCTAATGACAAGCAGATCAGATTATCTCTTCACTAGAATTCCATGTTATTTTGCAGTAGAGAAAATGAAGACAAGCAAAAGTTCTGTGCAAGGTAAGTTCAGTAGCCATTATTATGAAAACTTTTCATCCCAGCCAGCCTCTTCATCAGTATCATCAGCGCTGTGCAAGAGAGACTTCCATTCCCAGTGTTGAAAGTGGAAATAAGTGGATTATAAATCTAGCAAAGACTTGCTGGAGTCTAGTGCATATAGGTTGGTTGTTAAATTTAGTAAAGACAAAAGAGATTGGTCAAAGATCTTGCTGAAGGGTTGGAATTAGCTGTCCATTGTTGTAGCTAAAGAAAAGCAGGTTTCATGGGTTTATTAATTAAAACTTGATATGTTCATCATTTTAGAATAGGAAGTTACAATGAAGACATAAATGTAGCTAATATTACAACAGCTAAATATTAATTAAAACTTATACACATGTATGGGCAAGTCTATAAATTGGGCACTATCGTTTATGCCCTCAGTACTTATAATATTAGCACACGGATATATACCCGCATCAGTGCTAGCAGGTACCTAAGGGCTAGAGTCAGTAAATGCCTACTTAACTTACATAGCACGCATTTGCAGGGGGGTAGGAGCATCGGTGGGCTATAAGTGGTATGGGCAGCGGAGTGTTGTTTCATTAGGGTGGCAGGGGCTCCACCTAGACCCCAGCGGAGTCCTCCAGTACGACTTCTCACCAGCTCCCAACTCCGCCACCCACCTCCTCCCGGCACTGTAGTTTTAAATCAGTCGCCATGCAGTGTCAACAAGCAGGCCTGCCCCCCCGGAAGTAGAATGAAGGGTTCCGGGACAGGCTTGCTCATTGACACTGTGCGGCAGCTGCCCAAAGATGGGGGGGAGAGAGAGGTGCAGTGGTTAAAGCTACAACCAATCTTTGGGGAAGTCGTGGCTCCTGTGGTCTTTCCCGTTCCGATGTCCATGATAGATGGGACTCTCATTTATGTGGATAATTTACAGAATGCTCTAATCTACAGTTCAATCAGATAAATGCATTAATTATTTGTTCAAGGTAGCTTAAATCATTCAAACCTGCAGTTAAGCCAGAATTAATTTTTCCAGCTACTATAGCGACCTTTATCAGATTTTATTAGGCCCTCAGCGCCACCACTCAGAACTCAAACTTCTCATAGTTCTAAGATTTATGTGTCCAAGTTTATTATAAAATTTGATTTATCGCCTATTCAAAATTCTAAGCGATGTACAATTAATAAAAATTACAGAGTTGGGGGAAACAGACATAACTAACAAAAACTAATACTACTAAACATATTAAAATTCAGTAAATACATACAGAGTCAAACATAAGGAGAGTTAGAGAAGAAATACAATTTAGTTGTAAAAGAAACAATTAAGGTAAAAAACACATTGGGAAAGGGAAGAGGCAAATCATTAAAATAATTGTGAATAAATTAAAGGCATAAATAATTTATTTAATCCTTGAATGCATCTTTAAAAAGAAAACCCTTAAGTTTGCTCCACCCCTATTCCCTGCCGACAGCCACTGTGACCACCTTGAAAAAGCGGTTTAAGCGAAACATGTCGGCTTTGACATTCTTAATGATATTGACATCTCTAGCAGAGACCACTTAATCACAAGCTAAGTATCAGCTTATAGAGTGGAAATTATAGAAACAAATGAAACATTAAGCTCTTGTAGAGATAAGAAAATAATTTGTAGAGGTAAGAAAATAATAGATCCAGTGACGAGCTGACATGTAAATCTTAGAACTATGAGAAGTTTGAGTTCTGAGTGGTGGCACTGAGGGCCTAATAAAATCTGATAAAGGTGCTAATCTACAGTACATGCATTCTGTTATATTTAGGATCCCACAGTTACACTAGTTCTACGACTGGTATAACTATGGGTGCTGAAATATTAGGTACGCCGATACTGGGATATACTAGTCATAGAAACATAGAACATGGCGGCAGAAAAGGGCCACGGCCCATCTAGTCTGCCCACACTAATGGCCCACCCCCTAACTACCTCCATGAAGAGATCCCACATGCCAATCCCATCTTTTCTTAAAATCTGGCACGCTGCTGGCCTCAATTACCTGTTGTGGAAGATTATTCCGGCGGTCAACCACCCTTTCGGTGAAGAAATATTTTCTGGTGTCGCCATGAAATTTTCCACCCCTGATTTTCAACGGATGCCCTCTTTTTGCCGTGGGTCCTTCTGTAATGGAACCTGGGCACCTTGATTTTGATAAAGAACGGGCTCCTACCATGTGACCTCAAGGTGGCTAAATGGAGGCGTCTACTTAGAGAACTGCCTCTAAAGACAGTGAGAAAATGGTCAAAGGTAATTACTGGAATGCTTATGAAACTGCTAAACTTTAGCCTTGATAAAAAACAACAACCCCTAGGTCACTCATTTCAAAGCGCAATTATACCAGAATCAAATTCCAAGCTGCTGGCTGCATGACTAAAAGCAGTCTCTCTCATAACAGCCAATTTAAGATTAGAAAAAGATAAGGAGATGACAATATGAGAACACATTGGACCTTTTTTTGCTTAGCTAATGGAGGAAGGAGTGCTGGAGAATTTTCTGCCTGATGGAAATATAAAAGCTGCTTTTTAGAAGAGCAAGTCAAAAAGCAATAAACTTGTAGGTAAAATTGCTGTCTCCTCTAAAACTTACATTATATTACATTTTCATTTTACTTATCCTGAAAGGTACAGCCTTTGTCATGGCCAGAAGTACATTGGGTAAACTATAAGTGGCTTTCATGGGACCATAAAACGTCTGAAGGTTGCAACCTGATACTCTATCACCATGGAAAATGTTTGTTGTAAAGCAAAATGAAACCTCTTTTACCAAGATCAGGAAGAAACTGGCATTCCTAAAAGAGCTGTTGATTGTTGCATCCAATTTTTTTAAAACAAGCTGTGGGCATGCTCAACAGAACCGCATGGTCACCTGATTATTTCATCTCCCACCCCACAAAGAAGGTGCTGCATCTGAGAAAGCACTGTCCCCTCCCCCCCCTCCGAGTAAAAAGGTCTACAACTTGTAAATCAAATAGGTTTAACACAAAGTAAAATGACAATCAATGGTCAGTGAGACCATTAATTGGTAGCCATCACTAGGGTTACCAGATTTTCTCAAAGGATAATCTGGACCCATAGCCACACACCCCAGGCTCGCCCAGCTCTGCCCGTGTCATGCCCTGCACAAAGGTTTCATAAAGATATTAAATAGAATCGTAGATAAAGCAGACACTTGTAGTACTCCAGTATCCACAATCCAAACAATCTGACTTCATATTTCTATCGATAAGACAAAATTTTCTACCAGATAAAAATGATCGGAATTCCAGAAGCTTTGAGCCTGTTCAATCAAATTTGATGATTTACTAAATCAAATGTTGCAGATAGATCTGAGATGACTGGAGTGAAATGATTCCCCCAGTGCCGTAGTAAGGGTAGGAGGTGCCCAGGCTGGTAGTGCCCCCCGTGCCCTCCTCTCTGTGCCCTTACTCCTTCCGCACCCCACGACTCCTTCCTACCCCCATTCAACATGTGCGCGCTCCCTCCCCCCGTACCTTTTAATCTTCACCAGCGCGAGTGGCTTCTGCAAGCATGCTCCTCGCACCAGCGTTGGATTCCCTCTGACGTCACTTAATGTCCCTGTCACCCGGAAGTGATTCAGAGGGGAACCAGGCTGGCGCAAGCAACAGACAGAAGTTGCCTGCGCTAGCAAAGATAATAAGGAGTTACAGGGAGGGGAGGGGGGGGGAAGGATGGTGCGAGGGTGACATGGTATGGTGTGGCATGGCAGGGTGGGGTGGAGAGGTACCAGTGCTCCCGGAAATTTGGTCCCCCACACCCCCTCTTACTACACCACTGCTTTAATCAAGTCTAGCATGAAGTACTAATTGCTTGTTATCAGCGCTGATTAAGCTTCTTTTTTTTTTTAAAGATGTTAAAATATTTATTACACATTCATATTAATAACTATGGCATGGTGTTAAGGAAGTAATGCCTTTATCTAAACAGCATAGTCAAGTTTGATTTTAACAGACAAGACAGTGAAAAATTGCTCCAGCACCAGAAGAGATGAATTTACTGATCCTTCCATTCCTTTGGTGTAACTCTGCCAACAGGGGACAAATTCCAAGTACAGTGTTCCCCCGATCATTCGTGGTTCGCGGTCCCGGTCATTTGCGGTATTCTCCGATCGGGACTTCCTGTGCTAAAGTCGGGCTTCACCAATCAGGAACTTCATGTCACAGCAGCTCCTGATTGGTGAAGCCTGACTTTAGTGCAGGAAAAGGCAGTCGGAGCATACCGTGAGTGATTTCCTTCACTCGCCGGCGCTCTAGCTATTCTATCCTGCCTCTCCAGCTAGCCTCTCCTGCTTCCCCAGGCGAAAAACTGTATTCCTGGAACGGAACCCCCGCGAATATTGGGGGAGTACTGTAATTCCAGTCTGTGTTATAACATAAGCCGAGATTGAAGAACAGAATGCTGCCTCAGAAACAAGGATCAGATTGCCATATTTAGCATGGAAGTCATGTCCATTTTGGTGGTGGCACTGTCTTGATGCAATCCGTTGAACATGACGAGCGGTGAGCACGAGTGCTGACTTGGCCAGAGGAAACATGACAGCCGCACAAAAGAAACTAAGGACAGCAACGGTACCCTTGAGAGAGAGAGAGAGAGAAGAACCAAAATAATTTTTTAAATAATTAACTCCCCCCCCCTTTTATAAAACCGTAGCACGTTTTTTAGCACTGGCCATGGCAGTAACAGTTCTGACTTTTTGGTTTTGTAAAGGGTGGGGGTAAGTTAGGCACCTAGATCAGCTAGGTGTACCAATATAGGTGCCTAACTTCAGGTGTCTTTTATAGAATCTGGGCCTTAGAGGCTAAGATAGGCCTGCTATTTATGCAGCTTAGTTTAGCTGCTAAACATAGCCGGTTTGACGCAAAATATCCATACCTAGCCGGCTATGTCACGTGATATAGCCAATTAGACCTAGATTTTCTTAACTGGTGCCGTTGGCGGCTGCCTTAAAAGTGACCACCGATTACATGTCAATCACATGACGACTCCGGCTAGAGAATAGTGCGCCGGCAAAAGGTAGGTGTCAGAAACATAGGCCAGGGTTTTCCAGGCCTGCATTTCCAACGCCCACTTTTGATATGAATTGTGCCTTTGTAGGTGCTTTAGGCTACCTAACTCCATTTTTAGCATTAGCCACGCCCACATCGGTGTTAGGCATCTTAAAGCGCCTACAGAGATGCAATTCCAGTGCTGATATTTTAGGTGTTGGTAGGCACTTTGAAAATCTGTGAAAACCGACATTTAAATGGCATTTTTCACTGAGTTTAGGCGTCTACCGGTAGCTAAAAAACTGGTATTGTTTAGAGAATTCAGGTCTTAGCAGCTAGCCACTAGCCATGAATATTCAATGGGAGATTGCTAGCTATCCATGGTTAGGCACCAAAATGCTATTTTACTGGCCAGTATCCACTCCTGGCTGGTTAAAAAGTTTGTGTGCGTGTTACTTGGCAGATTATTAAATCCCTTTAATAAATAAATACATTCATAAGCAAATAAGTACAGGAATAATTCTGATATATAAATAATTGATATGTGGAAGAGAACGTTGTGAGTCAAATTGTGGGGGAAGAGGTTTTTCTGCGGGATTGTTTTTACTGTTGTACTGTAGGCGGGTTTAGCTTTGATTTTAAGCTGATGCTGCTATGATGTTTGTTTTATGTGTTCGGATGTATATTTGTATGTCTTATTTTTATTTTATTATGTATGGAAAGTTGTTACTCGCTTAGAATTGTGGGATATGCAGGTTAGAAATATTTAAATAAATAAATGAAAATAGCTAGAATTTAGGCCCTATTTTACAAAGGTGCGCTAAGCGTTTAGCACGCGCAAAATAAACGCATGCACTAATTGCTAATGTGTCCATAGGATAACATGCAAGCATTAGCATTTAGGGGTAAATTCTCTATTAGTACGTCTAACATAGGCGTGCTTTAGACGTCCGGCAAACGCAAGTGTCAATCAAACAGTACTTAGGCGTGTGGTAGACGTCCCTACAACCTCTTCGCAAAAGATAGACGCAGGTTTCTGAAACGTCATTAAGACGTCTCCAATGGATCCGTGATAGACGTGGGTACGGTTTTTTATTTTTTTTAGATTATACTTTTTTTATACTCTTTATTATCACTCATTCAGCATTGTAAGTATAGGATGATGAAAAAGATAACCAAAACACAGTATACCATTTTGTAAACTATATATTAGTTGATCTAGCAATATCAGTGAGGTAGGGAATGGCAGACAGAGAACACTGCTGTGTTATATCTTTTTCCTCTAGGATATCAGAATTGTACAGTTTACCATTAATACAAGGAAAAAAAATATGTTATGTTTCAAAGGAGAACTAGAAGATGAAACGTACCAAGTGGGTGTTGAACTTACATTATCAGAAACCTGTACAGAAATGTCATACTCACCTCCTATTAGAAGTGGAAAGGATAGGACTTTGAACACCATATAGACTTCTTATAAACTTCGTTTAAGTTCCACAAAGACTGGCAGGAAAGGCACCCTAAGTCATCCAATAAGCTTTCTCTCGATTTCCCAGAGACATTATTTCAGAGAGGATAGTTTAGAAGTGATATCTTGCTCGAAAGAACACTCTCCTGGTCTTAAAACATTGCAACAATCAGCTCATTCTTCAGAACAAAGGTAAATCCCATAACTTACACTGGCCCAACTTAGAAACAGAATCAAAACACAGATTAGACCCGAATGTGGCTTCTAGTTCAGAGGAAGAGGAAGTAGCCAGCAGCACAATGCTGACCTCATTGTGACATCATCAAGGTGCACCTGGAAGGTAGATATGCCACAAGTAAAAGACAAGCCGGGAGTTGAACTCACAACCTACAGATAATCGATATAGTGCTTTTACTCACTGACCTACACCTGTGTCTATGGTTCCCCTGTCATAGCATACCTTAGTGATGTGCTAAAGTATACTCTACTTAGCTATCATATCACAGTCAGTTGAGACAAAAGACTGGTAGCTCAATGGTGTAAAGCACTGTTGTCACGGATGCAACACCCATATTCTTAAGTATGGTTCAATAAATGTAATACAGAGTAAAAATTATGCTGTTTATTTTATCAAACCCAAGCTCAACTTTGTAATGTATTGTGTATAGTGTCGCTAATGTGTTTGTGATGAAAATGAGATGCGATAGGTGTATATCCTATATAATAAAACCCTAGCCGAGCATGCGCACATACCTGCGTGCTTCTGTGATCTCTGCTCTGTGATCAGTAGGTCTGTGGCCAGCAGGAGTGCAGATGCAGCAGCCAGGCGACTCCCCCCTCCCGCCCTCACTCACCACCAAAACCACCACCGCCAAAGCCTCCTCCTTCTGCCCAGCCAAGAGGAGGGCTCCGAGTCGCTGAAGACTGTCCCAGATCAGCTTACACAGTCCCTAAAAAATGAACCTTTTCATCTGAGGTGTGAGGCTGCGGTGACCTTCCTCCCCCGGCTCACTAAGGTTTCATCTTAAGAAATTCAAATGCATTGTTAAAAATGCAAGTGACTATTCTCTGTCATCCTAGACACCCCTGCAACACCCCAACAACACACTCCTGCAGCATAAACCCCTCATGTTATAATCAAGTAAAAGACAAGACGGGAGTTGAACTCACAACCTATGGATGATTGGTACAGCGTGTTTACTCACTGAGCTACCTAACTGTAGCCCTAACCCTAACCATAAAGTAGCATCTGACGTCATAGAAGCCGTTAGAATTTTGAAATCGTTTTGGACATTCATTGGGTGTTCTCAGATCAAATACACCTGTAGATACTTGCAATGATTACCCCTTGTCAAAGCTTATACCTAAAGCCATTTCTGGAGACTCCCATTCCCAAATCCCCAACATAGCTCAGTGCTTAAAAGCACTACATGTATCTTCCAAAGGTCAGTGGTTCAAGTCCTGACTAAGATTACCAAAGACATAATATTCTTTTTTTTTCCCACCCACCCAAACATGCATAGCTAAGCTAAAATATGTGAACCTCACTTCCCAATCTTCATTTATTTAATTTATAACTTGTCATTGTGTTTGGGGGAGGTGAAGTTTCATTAGATTTACATGGTAAGCTTCTAAGCTTGTACCTAAAGTCATTTCTGGAGACTCCCATTCCCAAATCCCCAACATAACTCAGTGCTTAAAAGCACTGCATGTATCTTCCAAAGGTCAGGGGTTCAAGTCCTGATTAAGGTTACCAAAGACATAATATTCTTTTTATTTTCCACCCACTCAAACATGCATAGCTAAGCTAAAATATGTGAACCTCACTTCCCAATCTTCATTTATTTAATTTATAACTTGTCATTGTGTTTGGGGGAGGTGAAGTTTCATTAGGTTTACATGGTAAGCTTCTAAGCGTTCTGCTATACTTTTTTGTATAACAGCGATATGGGCGTGGTTTAGGATGTAATCAACAGTGTTGATGTAGCGCGGAGTGGCCACTGCAAGCACGCCCAAGCGGCACAAAAACGTCATCGCGTTTTTTTGCGTTGTGATGTCATAGAATCACCCGTTCTTCATACGCAGTTATTTCTCCTAAAATGGCTGCCAGGAGACAGCCAAACTTTTCCACCCAGGACTCCAGGCTGCTGGCCAGGCTGTTTCTCTCCCGGGAGCACTACTATTTTGTAGTGCCTGGCCATCTCAGGTCATACCTGCAATTCAGGGACTCATGGACCCGCCTAACCCGGCGGTACAATCGTAGAGCCTCCTGTCCCAGGGAAGTAAGTATTCCAAGTCAGGCCCTCACAATTAATCATGTAAAAAGTAATTATGATGGAAACCTGTCTCGATCAAATTGGTCATGTTTTTTGAGATTCCTTTTTAAAACTACAATTGTGCATAATAAATCTTTTACACTGAATACTAAAATTAAAGCACATCCCAAAGAAGCAGTAGTAGGATTTCAAAGACAAATTCAGCTCCTACAAGGCATCTATTCCATTCACAACATGCACACAACTAATTTTTGTGTCACGAGCATTGCATTTGTAATAGAAACATCTTGAAATCAACTTTGCCAAAGGAAAACAAATATATTAAAGTGCTGCTATGTCATTTCAAGTACCTACAACTTTCCTGTATTAATCTGCTGGTCTAGGGAGATAGTGGCATGACGTTTAAAGTGACAGCGTCAGTACCCTGACGTCAGGGGTTTCAAGCCACGCTGCTCCTTATGACCAAACTATTTTATTGCCCCTGCTGCATGATTGTAAACTCACCAGGACATGCTGTAATGTGGGGCAGTGCTGATAGGCTACAGCCTCAGCACCCTGGGGTTGTGAGTTCAATCCCACACTCCTCCTTGTGATGCTGGCCATGTCACCTCAACCCCCCCCCCCCCACACTGTCCCAGGTACAGTAGAGAGATAGCGATACCTCCAGCACAGAAAGGGGAAAATGCTGGAGTACGTGAATACATTCATGTAAAACAAGTGGCAGAAGGGGGTGGAGGCAGGCAGCAAAGCGGATAGGGGCTCTTGGAGGGCAGCATACTCCATTTTTATGTGCTTATAGAGGTCAATACTTAAGTAAACATGTTATGCCACAGTGCTAGATGGCACTCATCATATCCCTCCCTCTCCGTTCTTTCTCTCTCTCTCTCTATTATCCAGGTTGAGGATCTCAGGAAACGGGGTCGGCTGCTGAGGCGCCAGGAGCGGGCCTTCCTTGAGGGGGTGAGGGAGGAATTGCGCGCTGAAGCCGGTGAGTAATGAGTCCAGCGTGTGTTTCTTTGTGACCAGCCTACCAGAATAAATAGATGAAAATGCTTGAGTAGCTGTAAACCATTCTTAATCATAAAATCTGCAGTAAAGCTGCTATTGTGATATCATGTCACAATGGCTTTATGGTGTTCTACTTGCCTCACTTACTTATGCTACATTTTGATGTTTACAGTGGAGTAGGTGCTTTGCATCCTGTTATTAGCATTTGAAGAAAATAACGTAGTAAAGAATGTCATGTTCAAAAGTGTTGTGGACATATCTGACTGGATCCTGTTTCCCTCTTGTCAAGCAGCAGCGCAGGCACCCCTCAGGAGGCACCGCAGGTGATGGAGGGAGCCCCACTCTGGTCCTCGGCGGAGGAGGAGTAAGAGGAGGAGAGGGAAGAAGGGGAGGAGGAGGAGGAGGAGGGGGATTATTCTCCCTGGGAGTCCTCATGACCACCCACACCGCCTGCCCCACCACTGCCCCCTGGACCTCCACCGCCTGCCCCACCACTGCCCCCTGGACTGCCTGCCCCACCACTGCCCCTTGGACCCCCACCACCATCCCCTGTTGGACCTTCCTCTTCCCCCACCCATAGCCCTTCCCATCACTCTCCTGCCCTTCCTGTTCCTGATCCCATCCCACCCCCTTTCCTTTCTGTTCCCCCCCAGGAGCAGCCCGACCAGCCTCAGGAGGGGGCGGGCAGGGAGATGGAGGCCTACACTCTGCCATCTTGGAGGAGGTGCAGGTATTGAGAGGGTGTGTGGAGAGGATGGAACATGCCCTCTTGCGACTGGTAGCCGAAAGAGGGCATGGTGCCAGCAGCCATACACCCTCTCAATGACTGCACCTCTTCCGCCCCCCTCGCCTGAGGTAGCTCAAGCTGCTCTTGGGGGGCACCCACTCTCTTTCCCTGCATTATATGTTATATATGTAAATAGTTTTTTAAAAAGAAGTTTAACTTTTTAAAAGTTTTATATTTTAATAAAAAAATTGTTTATAGTTTAAACATGCCTGTGTGGTTTTAACCTTGTAGCATCATCAGTTTAGTGGACAGAGTCCAAGGTAGATAGGGGTTCAGGAGGGACTGCTGAATGGGCCCTTTTCAATATAACAACAAGGTGACATATAGAAAGTTTGACAATCTTTATTGGGGTCTGTCATTCATTCTATTACCTGCTAGCCACTCTGATGTCAAATCATTGCAGAATCTAGGAAAAAAGCAAGTGAATGCAAGGGTATATGCAACTGTAGGTAGATGACGACATCTCAGCTATGATGTGCAAAGTAAGCCAGTCCCTGTTCCAAAGTAAATGGCTACATAAGGAAGAGAATATAAGTCACTGTGGTAGATTTGTTGTTAAGGAATAGGGTTACTGCTAGTAAGAGTTGGCTCCACACCAGGAGAATCCAAATGAGACATGTGGGTTTTTCTTCCTTTCACGGAAGGTGATGGAAGTAAAGGCCAGATACCTCAATCTATCCTCCTGGTTCTTGAGCTGCACTATTTTGGTTAAGCAGGTGTGGAAACCACAAAGATGCTCACAGCTGCACTGCTCTCAGTAATACAAAACTCCATCTGACAATACTGCAGTTGCCTGTCTAAGACACCTGAAAACAGAAAAGAGGAGAAGCTGGTTTACACAAGGTTCACAAACAGGGGGTTCAACCCCCAAGGTCCATATCTGTCCTCCCTTCCCTGAAGCAATGTGTTAACCTCATTTATGTTGAGCTGCTTAAATGTCACCGTGGTATAGTTGTTAAAGCAATAGCCTTAACTCGCTGATGGTGTGGGTTAATATCACCTGTAATCCTCCACTGCTACTGTTTAGAACTCATGTGAGGGAATAGACTAACTGAAAACAAAAAGTTTGTGTGCATATAACAGCAGGAATACGTGCCATGCAGTGTTCCTGCTAAGCTGCGCTGGCGTGCGCTGGCGCACAAAATATTACATCGCAGCGCACAAGTTTCTCGTCACAGCGCACACACTAGTGTGCCGCGAGATGTTGCCTGGTGTGCCGCAGGACCGCCGGGCCCGGAGCTTACAGGGGGCCCGAGGCAGGGGCGCCAGTAGCTCGCCAAGGCAAAGTGAGTCGATCACCCAGGACTCACTTTGTCTTGGCGATCTAATCCACAGTTCTTCAACCGCCGGTCCGCAGGAAATTTTTGCCGGTCCGCGCAGGACTGGCAAGATTGACTCATTTGAACTTCCTGCCGGTCCGCGCAGGACCGGCAAGATCAGCATCGGAAGCGTGCGCTGGGCCGGAGAGATCTTGGGGAGCCTCCGACAGTGGCTTTCTCCCCTCTCTGCAGCTCTCCTTTACTTCCCAGCGCAGCGATTCACGAAGGCAGCCTCGGGGCTTTTGCTGAGTTGCGGCTGCCTCTGATGATGCAACTTCCTCTTTCCTCAGAGGCGGCGCGACACAACAAAGGACCCGAGGCTGCCTTCGTGAATCGCTGCGCTGGGAAGTAAGAAGAGCTGCTGGGAGGGGAGAAAACCACTATCAGTCTGGGAAGCTGCTGGGCAGGGGAAAAAAGGGACAGCTGCTACTGGAAAGGGAGAAGGAGAGATGCTTCTGGGAGGGGAGGAGGGAAAGGAATCTGGGAAGCTGCTGGGCCAGGAAAAAAAAGGGACAGCTGCTACTGGAGAGGGAGAAGGAGAAGGAGAGATGCATCTGGGAGGGGAGGAGGGAAAGGAATCTGGGAAGCTGCTGGGCCAGGAAAAAAAAGGGACAGCTGCTACTGGAGAGGGAGAAGGAGAAGGAGAGATGCATCTGGGAGGGGAGGAGGGAAAGGAATCTGGGAAGCTGCTGGGCCAGGAAAAAAAAGGACAGCTGCTACTGGAGAGGGAGAAGGAGACGGAGAGATGCTTCTGGGAGGGGAGGAGGGAAAGGAATCTGGGAAGCTGCTGGGCAAGATAAAAAAAGGGACAGCTGCTACTGGAGAGGGAGAAGAAGGAGAGATGCTTCTGGGAGGGGAGGAGGGAAAGGAATCTGGGAAGCTGCTGGGCAAGGAAAAAAAAGGGACAGCTGCTACTGGAGAGGGAGACGGAGAGATGCTGCTGGGAGGGGAGGAAGGGAAGAGAGTTATTGCTGGACAGGAGGCTGGGAGAAAGAAAGAAAGGGGGCAGGCAGGGAAACAGAAGGAAAGAAGAGAAACAGAAAAAAAGAAAGAAAGGTCAGGGAGAGAGGAAGAAAAAGTTGGGGGAGGGAATGAGGTGTGGAGGAGAGAAAGCATACAGGCTGATAGAAGGGAAGAAAGATTGGATGCACAGTCAGAAGAAGAAAGTGCAACCAGAAATCACCAGACAAGGTAGGAAAAATGATTTTATTTTAAATTTAGCAAAGTGGAGGCAGTATTACCACAGTTTTCAAAGGAATTTGCCCAAATAACTTAATAGTTAACTGGGTAAATTCCCAGAGATGAAAACTTCCCTTCACTTACTATGCACAGTTCTGAATTTATATCTGCTGTCTATATTTTACAATATGGTCCCCTTTTACTAAACCGCAATAGTGGTTTTTAGCGCAGGGAGCCTATGAGCGTCAAGAGCAGTGCTGGGCATTCAGCGCAGCTCCCTGCGCTAAAAACTGCTATTGTGGTTTAATAAAAAGGATGGAGGGTATATTTGTCTATTTTTGTATGCTATAAAAACCAAATACAGAGAGAGACTGAGAGCTGTTGACGAAGAGCTACGTGTGTGTCTTTCTTCCATTCCAGCCAGAATATCAGCTTTGTGTTCAGCCAAACAGGCCCAGGTTTCGCACTGAATAAAGTATTTTATAATTTTTATAATTTTTATTTCATAATAAAGTAATTATAAAATACTTTCTTTGTGTTTATTTGATTCCTATTCAAGAGAATTACTTTATATATAGTCAATATAGGCAGAGAGTTAAATTTTTTAACATTTTCTAATGGTGGTGTGCCTCGTGATTTTTTTCATGAAACAAGTGTGCCTTTGCCCAAAAAAGGTTGAAAAACACTGGTCTAGAAATTGAAAGCATCAAACGTATTGTCTTCTGGACTGTTTTTAATTTACAGTTTACACATATGGATGTAACAGACATAACTACATTTGTTGTAAAACATTTATTAAGATATCATTTCATCCCTACAATTTCTGTGTTCTTAAAAATATTATTTAACGTTATTTAATTTAGCTTGTAGGCCTAAAATTCCTTTGAATACCTCGTCCTCATGTATCAGCAACTTTGACAACATATTTATTTGGCTCATAACTTGCTGGCGCCCGATATTTTTAGCTCACAGTGAAAAAAGTTTGCTCACAACACCCGCCCGCTTAGAGGGAACACTGGACTGCCATGGTGTTCTATGAGGCCAACATTATCAATTTACTATTGTTCCTGAAAGTCATCAAGGATACCTGTGTGAAGAGAACAATAGAAGTGTGAAACATTTATTTCACTCATCAGAAGAGTGACTCAAGTGAAGAATAGTAGAGTAAGCAAATAAAGGTTACCATATATCATTCTCACCTACAACTGTTTGGCTAGGTGCAAGCTGGTGTGCTGAGCTGCTCGTCTGGTCTCTCTCTGGCAAACACATAGGTGATGAGCAGAGTTAACCTGAAATGAAGAATAGAGAGAAACTGTTAACAAAGACCTATGTCTCCAAAATTAAACACTGAAGTTGTGGCAGAACACACACCTAGAAGTAACAGAGCTGCTAACATACCTTTAGACTCCTTATTAAAAATGGCAGCCATTAAGCACTCATTAGGAGTTTTCCACCTGAACCATGTACACTGATTGGATGTCCACTGAATGGCAGTGTTTCCCCCCCCCCCCAACACACCCGACCTATTTTTATCAATGAGTTAGTACACAGAACCATTCCTCACCTGATTTTAACTTGCCTGTAATTTGATTCTACAAAGAATTAACTTTAGCTCTATGAGTAAACCCTCTCAGATGTGTGAACACATCCATTTTACTTACATATCCATTTTTCTACCAGCAAAATTTCTACCAGCATGGTCTTTATCAGTCTTCTCAGTCATTTTTGTCAGCCCTGTGGAATGGAGAGTAGGAGATATCAGAAATAAAATAATTATTATAAACAATAGCACACAATGAAAGCCCATAAAGAGAAGTCAGTTTTTCTGGTTGGTTTCTTTAGTTCTATCATAAGGACACCTAAGTAGCTTACAAAATATCATTCTCACTTGGACTTACTATCTGAGCTGCTTCTAGAAAAGATAAAACAACATATTAGAATGACATGTAGCTTGTTAATGGCTCTGTGGAATAGAGAGAAATGGGAGGCAGAGATAGGAAAAAAAATGTAAAAGACTAAGACAGAATAAAGTCTCAAACATCTGCATAAGCAATAGGACAGAATAGAAAGGAAACACTACTCACCTGGACCTTCTTATACCCATGCACGCCTATGTAGCGTCTGACGTCAGTAGGGCGGGAAAACTTTCCCAATGCCTATTGGGCGCCGTTCGGGCGTGGTTGCTTGTCCCGTTTCCAAAGCACGCCCATCACACCTCATTGGCTGTCCTATGGGGGTGTGTTTGAACGTGTTCTACAAGTAGCCTGAAAAGATGTCTTCACCTTACAACATGGCTCCAAAACGGAAATCGAATTTCTTGCATGGAGAGTTGCAGATATGGAAAATGGAGGTGGGCCAGACCATGACATTATGAAAGCAGGGAGAGTGGTGGGTGTGGGCATCTATGTGTAACCTGGCCTGGCTCCTTCTTTTCCCTAACAATTGATTCCCCTCCACACTTAACACAAAACCTAAGTCCTCAACAATCCCTCACACCAACACCCAGAAAAATCCATAAACTAAAGAAATACAGATAATGGGGGTGGGGAGGAGTGTCAAAGGCAGAAGGGAGTATAAAGGAGAACAGCCAAGTCATAGCACAAAGTTTCATCATTGAGGAAACGGAACACCACAAACACCAACTCACATGAGGGGGTCCTACATAGGAAAAATGGCTGTGCCAAAGCTTTCTATATACTATGCATGCCTAATTAGCGGCTGACGTCATAGGAACCGTTAGGATTCAAATCTAATTGGATGTGCATTGGATGTCGTTTTGCCATATATAGCTGTAGTGACGTTGTAGTCATTTCCTTCACATCTCTAAGCTTTGATACGAAGCTCTATGTTCTAAACAAAGTTACCTCTATAGCTCTATGCCTTAAGGCATTGCTTTTCATCTTCCATACATCAGGGGGTTCAAGTCTTGAGTAAGGTTAGCAAATAGTTTATATTCATTTCTCAGCCAGGACACCTGGTAACTCTTTAGCCTTGCCTTTACATATCAATATTTTGCTTCAGCTTTTATTATGTGCAGCCATTGTCTAATATTTAATGCAACCTGTTCTCTCTCATGCTGAACACCCTCCCACCAAAAACATCCCCCCCTAACTGGATCATTCTTCAACACCTGTCCAAGCCCTCTGAAGTTTGATTTAACTCATAGCTGTTGGCCAATGCCTATATTGCATCAAAAGAAACACATTCCTACTAGAATGGCTTGTAGTTAGGAGTAAATGAAAGTATCTCATGCACCTGTGGCTGCAGAATGCTGAGGAGAAACAGCAAATTCCACCTCTTCTGAGAACTGTTTGGATGCAAAGAAACAAAAGTGAACAACAAACAGCACTGCAAACGGCTCTCTTTTGAAAGCAAATAAAAAACAGCACACATTATCAGCACTTAAAAAGAGAATAAACAGATACACACCTTAACATTCAAGCTTCCCTCATTGCAAAATGGAGGTCTTCAGTTGCACAAAACTGACCTCATTGTGACCTCATCAATCTGCACCTTCAAAGTAGTATGCCACAATTAAAAGATGTGCTGGGTGTAGAACTCACAACCTCTGGATGTTAGGAGCACAGGCTGGCTCCTAACACATAGAGCTACAGCTGCTTCTACTTAGGTCCATCTCACCACCCTTTCATATCATACTTGACTGAGCTGTCTATGCTCATTAGCTATCATATCAGGATGAACTCAAATAAGTTTAAGCAAAGGAATGCCTAAAGATTTGGAAGGTTTTCAAGTAGAAAACAAATATCAAATATGTATTAAAGAATTACAGCACAAATGACGCTGATCGGTAAGGGCAAAAAACACCACTTTTCCGGGTATGACGCCTAAACGGAACAGATTACTTACAGTCATATATCCATTAGTACAGTGCTTAGAATGAAGATTAGCGTGTGAGATAAATGGAGCTCCACCTCACATGTATTCAAGCATACTTGGGAATATGGGTTTGGGGTTCAGTGAAAGCAGTGCTTTTAACCATTGAGCTACCATTCTTTTGTCTCAGCCTACTATGACATTATAGCTAAACTCCTTTTCCCTTTCACTTCACTAAGATATGATATGACAAGGGAGCCAGAGACATTGGAGCAAAAGTTGCTGTAGGTCAGTGAGGAAAGGCACTCTCTACCAATCTTCCAGGCTTTGAGGGTTCAAATCCCAGCCTGTATTTTACTTGTGGCATATCTACCTTCCAGGTGCACTTTGGTGATGCTTTCCACTTCTTATAAGAGTTGAATATAACATTACTGTACAACTTTTCCCCCTTCCATGCTAAGAATTTGAGTTCAACTCATCTTATATTTCTCCTTTTAAACATGGCATACTTTGTTAGTTTTTATCATGGTAAAGTATACATTTCTGAAATGGTGAAGAAACAATAATATACAACTGCAGTGTTTTGTCTCCTAGCAGAATTAACGGCCTATAAGAAGCGGTATAAGCAAATCCAAACTGCTATAAGCACAAGAAAGCATTTCTAGGTCAACACGGTAATGCTCCTGTTCTGAGCTCTGACCTCTGAAACTCCCTGGTTCGACTCCCACCTTTGCTCATTTTAATAAGGTCCTAGTTTTTTCCTATTAGCTCTTATAACAGGGTCTACATGGTGGACTTTGCCATTTGTAAGGTGCACATTTCCCTTTCCAGGCAAACCTATTTTCAACTTACCATGGCTTGGACATCCTAAGCAGTGATGAGAGGAAACCTTTCCTCTGACAGCAAGATGACATTTGTGGATCGCCTGGTTAATGTGCTCTCATCACTGCTTAGGATGTCTGAGCCATGGTAAGTTGAAAATTGGTAAAGAGTGCCTTTCCTCACTGACCTACAGCAACTTTTGCTCCAATGTCTCTGGCTCCCTTGTCATATCATATCTTTGTGAAGTGCTAAGGGAAAAGGAGTTTAGCTATAATGTCATAGTAGGCTGAGACAAAAGAGTGGTAGCTCAATGGTTAAAAGCGCTGCTTTCACTGAGCCCCAAACCCATATTCCCAAGTGTGCTTGAATGCATGTGAGGTGGAGCTCCATTTTTCTCACACGCTAATCTTCATTCTAAGCACTGTAAGTAATCTGTTCCGTTTAGGCGTCAAACCCGGAAAAGTGGGTTTTTTTGCCCTTACCGATCAGCGTCATTTGTGCTGCAATTCTTTAATACATATTTGATATTTGTTTTCTACTTGAAAACCTTCAAAATCTTTAGGCATTCCTTTGCTTAAACTTATTTGAGTTCATCCTGATATGATAGCTAATGAGCATACACAGCTCAGTCAAGTATGATATGAAAGGGCGGTGAGATGGACTTAAGTAGAAGCAGCTGTAGCTCTATGTGTTAGGAGCCAGCCTGTGCTCCTAACATCCAGAGGTTGTGAGTTCTACACCCAACATATCTTTTAATTGTGGCATACTACTTTGAAGGTTCAGATTGATGAGGTCAGTTTTGTGCAACTGAAGACCTCCATTTTGCAATGAGGGAAGCTTGAATGTTAAGGTGTGTATCTGTTTATTCTCTTTTTAAGTGCTGATAATGTGTGCTGTTTTTTCTTTGCTTTCAAAAGAGAGCCGATTGCAGTGCTGTTTGTTGAGAAAAAAAAGGGGGTTGTAAAAGCCATGTGTAAATTATATTATTGTTCGGACAGAAATGTGGTTTGTTATCATAAGAACATAAGAACATAAGCAGTGCCTCCGCCGGGTCAGACCATAGGTCCATCCTGCCCAGCAGTCCGCTCCCGCGGCGGCCCAAACAGGTCACGACCTGTCTGAATCACCAGAAGGGGCTCCCTTGCCACCTTGGTTTCTCATTGAAGTCCTATCTTCCCATCGAAGTCCTAACCCTCCGGTCTTGCACATGCACGACCTGATTGGGTTTCTATACTTATTACCTGGTTAGCTTTCTATACTTGTGTTACATCCCAGCACCTCTCTCAGTATCCCACGATCCCTTTATCCCTCAGAAATCCGTCCAATCACTGTTTGAATCCCTGTATCGTACTCTGCCTGATCACTTCCTCCGGTAGCGCATTCCAAGTGTCTACGACCCTTTGTGTGAAAAAAAACTTCCTTGCATTTGTTTTGAACCTATCTCTCTTCAGTTTTTCCGAATGCCCCCTCGTACCTGTTGTCCCCTTCAGCCTGAAGAATCTGTCCCTATCCACCCTCTCTATGCCCCTCTATCCATGCAATATAATGTGTTCCATTGACATTATATTTATTAGGACAGAGAAAAGATGAAAATTACCTATTCAAACTCACTATTGGAATTATTGATGAAAAACACAGCGAACGTCTGCCTCGCGTCTAACAAAGAGCCGCAATTACGAAAGTTGAAACGGCATTGAAATCCAAGTTAGACCAGGGTTTCTTACGTCTACATAATACACGATATTTAGATGCAGGCGTTCGCTCAGGTAGCGCCTATCTAGCGTCCCCATTTGGCACGCCCATGGAACGCCCACGTCCAGAGCTGGAGACGGGACTATGCTTTCTGTAGACGTCAGTCCGTCAACTACCTCTTAGGGACGTCTATGTGTCGTTTATTTCCCAATTAACATTAATTAAGACCCTTAACTCCGTAATTATTCACTTACATCTGACGTCCAAAGCACGCCTAAGTTAAACGCAGTAATAGAGAATTTACCCCTTAGTGCATGATTAGTGCACGCTAATCTTTACCGCGTACTAAAAAGCATAACGCACCTTAGTAAAAGAGGGGATAATGTGTCAAAATGTTTCCTGCTTGAAGAGAATTCATGCCATCATCCTAGATACAAGAGATGAGTAACTTTACCATTGTTTTAATTATATATTTTATTATACAAATGCCCAACTTTTAATACTTCTACCCCTCACTTAACCCCTCTTTTACAAAGCCGCACTAGCGTTTTTAGCACTGGCTGCTGAAGTAACAACTCGGACGCTCATAGAATTCTGCCATCATGTTTCTATGTTGCTATGACCGTCCGAGCTGTTACCACCGCGGATGGCGTTAAAAACGCTAGCACGGCTTTGTGAAGAAGAATTCTTAATCAGACTTCAAAACAAAGAAAGATAAGATACATAAAGTGTTAGATAACCGTCTTAGAAATTATGTCTGGTCAATTAATCGCACAATTACTTTCTTCTCTAAATGATTACGCTGTACTTTGAATGTACACAAACTCTTCTATGGATGAATAAATGCAAATAAAATGGGCTGTAATTGGGGTTACTTAATAGGTTGAGTTTTCAAGAAAATAACATTACCTCTAGCAATACTAGAAGAGTTATCTTGATTTGATGTGAATTACAATTATGAAGTAAATGGTCCTTTTCCAAAACACCATTCCCTCTGAATGAACAAAATGGAGAACAATCCCTCTTTGAAAAAGACCTGATATATCAGTTGGTGAAAATCATGATGCAAGATGACAATCAGAATTCAAAATAAATGTATGGGTGTGGGTGTGTGGGAGTCAATATTTAATTGCCGATGGTCTGTCTAACGCTGTCTATATTCAACTTTCAACTTTAGGCTTGGCCATTTGTACCAATATAAATGTGATGCTAAACCTTGCGCCTAAAGTTAGCTGTGGGTGCCCCTTAGTCTATAATTATGTGCATAACATTGAGGAATACCCTCCCATGGCCCTCCCATTTCTGTTAAAAAAAAAAACCAGTAGGGCCAGATAAATGGCCTTCCAAAATAAAAAGGGGAAAGAGGCCTGAAGAGGTCCAAACAACAATTTTATTAAATAATAGTTAAAAGAGCACTTAATGTCCACCACAAAACTACGACTCAACATGGGGCTGTGTTTTGGCACTTAGAAGCCTGCATTAGGAGTTGTAATCTTATAACAGTGTATCACAAACTGTGTGCTGTGGCGAGATTCCCGATGTGCCGCAAAACACTTGTGAGAGACATGTCCTGTAGGCACCTCTCCTCCTCTCCTTACCTCTCTTCTTCAACTCCCCCCCCCAACACTAGCAGCTCAGGACCCCGTCTGGAGGGTCTCTGTGCATGTGCCGACATCATCATGTCGATGTCTGTGCATTTACGGAGGCCCTCCAGCCGCGGTCCCGAATTTAGTTTGCTGCGGCTCCAGAGAGTTTGAGAGTCACTGTCTTGTGGTAAATGCACAGTCCTATAAATACTGAGTGAGAGCACAAAGCCTTGGAAACACAAACAGGCACAAACTTTTGTGGCTGTAATATCAAACACTGTTGTTACAACGCAACGGCATTCTGTGCCCTCTTTTTGGTGTTACATAAATTGTAGGCACAAACCCCACGCCTAAATTTAAGCACATAAATTTAAATTGGGGGCACCTTTTACTAAGCTGCGATAGCGGTTT
This sequence comes from Geotrypetes seraphini, assembly GCF_902459505.1. Taxonomy (NCBI): domain Eukaryota; kingdom Metazoa; phylum Chordata; class Amphibia; order Gymnophiona; family Dermophiidae; genus Geotrypetes; species Geotrypetes seraphini. The sequence goes on from NC_047085.1 coordinate 358,966,009, forward strand.
TAGCGCGCGCTAGACCTTAATGCCAGCATTGAGCTGGCGTTAGTTCTAGCCGTGTAGCATGGGTTCAGCGCGCGCTAAAATCCTGTGTGTGCTAAAAACGCTATCGCAGCTTAGTAAAAGGAGCCCTAAAATTAATTAATGCTAAAACAATTTTTTGTTAAGAAGCCAATTATCAGTACTAATTGGCACATTATTTAATTAAGTTGTGCACGCAAATTCTACCTTTGGTGGAATAGAATTCATCGCTGTGGCTCATAGAACCGTGGGAAATATTAAGAGCTAGAATCACTAAGCAAACTGATCGTGTACCGATCGGTTTGTGACCCCTTTGCGACCTGATTTCCCTCCGACCCGATTCACTAACCTCTGTCCCGATCATCCTCTGATCCGTGCATGCAAATGAAGGGGAACGGCATTGAAATGACAGCAGGCAGTGATTCACAAACAAACACCCTGCAACACTGACTGGGCTGGCCGATCACAAACAAGCGACTGCTGGGGAACAGTCGTTCACAAATTTCTGACTGCCATCTCCTGCTCTGCCTGCTGTCTTTCCAGCTGTCTGCCCCCGACTCTCCTGCTCTCTCTGCCCTGACTCTCTGCCGCTGTGCTCTGCCCTGAATCTGCTCTCCTACTCCTTGCCCCGACTCTCTGCCCCCGAATCTGCTCTCCTTCTCCTTGCACTGGCTTTCCTCCGCAATGCTTTGTCAGGGATCTGCTCACTGCCACAGATCCCTGATGAAGCCATAGCGAAACATGTTGGGTCTGGTCGTATGAACTGCTTGAGTTAAGGCAATCATTCTGATAAATTAATAAATTAAAAAAAAAGCTTTAAAAACACATTTATATATATAAAAAATATGATCTAGACCTATGAGGATAGAATACTAGGTTTTCCCCGCTGACAAGAATGCACAGAGGGCGCTGGAATGGTGTGGCTGAGGTCTTGAGAGTTCACTAACTGGATTTAATGCTTGGAAAGTAAAAATGATGAAATATAAATAAATCTAAGGAATACATTTGTCTTAGAGCAGGGGTGTCCAACCTTTTGGCTTCCCTGGGCCGTATTGGCTGAAAAAAAAATGTTTCTGAGGCCGCACAAACGCTGCGGCAAGACAGAGGAGGGAGCCGGTGAGACAGTAAACACCCGGGGGCAACAAAGGAAAACACTGCATCGCCCTGAACCGGGGCCGCACAAAATACTTCACAGGGCCGCAGGTTGGACAGCCCTGTCTTAGAGTTTGATAAATTATAAGCACTTTGGTATATTTACTCTAAGGAAAGAGACTTGCCATTCTAACTAGTAATCTATAGCATTATCAGCACAAGTTCTCTGGGCTTTAGAGTTCCAGCCCAAGAATTCACCTCCACTTTCGTGCATGGCAGTGTTACCCAGCTGGCCTCTCTCCAATTAAGAACATAAGAGGAAAATATGTTGAGTCAGATCAAGGTCCATCAAATCTAGCAACCCACCTCCGACAGTGGCCAATCTGGCTCACAATTTCCCAGCAAGTCTCAAAAAGTGGATCTATTTCATACAGCTCATTTCTAGGGATGAGCAATTGTTGTCCCAAATCTTTCGGAGGAGTCTGGCATACTGATTAGAGCTACAACCTCAGCACCCTTAAGATGTGGGTTCAAACCCTGTGCTACTCCTTGTGACCCTGGGCAAGTCACTTAGGCCCCGATTCACTATAGTCAGCGATCGCTGCTAAACCTATTTTCAAGGGTTTAGTGATGATTGCTACTACCTACCCGATTCATTCAACGGCCCACTGCTTACTTAATGATCTAATCCAATCCACCATTACAGATGAGTAAAACCCCATGCAAAATAGCCAAGCGACTGACTCACTAACAACTGCTTGGCTATTTTGCATCAGGTTTTACTGTGTTACCAACAGGTCTGCCTGTGTTTTTTTTTTAAATTTTTTAATGGCACTGATATTTTGCTTGTATTACGCATGCAAAATATCTGGCCAATTATAAAAAAATTTTTTTAAAGCCCCCCCTGACAAAGTGCCCCCTTCATAAACCCCCCAAAAAATGCCACCGCCCAACAAAGCCTGTCGCAACCACTGCAAACAAATGGCAGGAGAGATTTCCAATCCCTCCTGCCATGGCCCCTCTTCTTCTCCCCCCCTCCCCACACAAACAGCAGGAGGGATGCCCACACCCTCCTGCCACTGGACAGCAGCCACCAATGCTCCTTCCCACTCCCCCTCCCCCTCCCCCTCCCTTAAGTTGGGAGTAGGAAGGGTGTTCAGTCCCTCCTGCTCCTCTGGACTCCAGCGACGAACTGCGGGGCTTAGGCCCCTCCCCGGTCCATCATGTGATGCATGGGGAAGGGCCTAAGGCCCTGATTGGCTCAGGTGCTTCGGGCTCGGCCTGAGGCGCCTGAGCCAATCAGGGACTTCCTTAGGGAGTAACCTAATTTTTAAGTTGTCTGTGTCAATATTAGGCTCTCTTATGACCCAGCCAAGCTCCTCCTCTGTGAATTGTCCCTTTGCATTTAAATGCTACACAAGTTGCCTGTCTACATTTTAGAACAGTGATGAGGGTTTGGCTGCCATTTAGGCATATAAGAGTATATTTATCTGTGTAAATGATTTTATTCTTTAAACATAGGCATGCAAATGGTACCTACATTTAGGGAACCAGTTATAGAATAAGGGGGAGGGATTACAAGAGTTATTCACAGTGTCCACAAGCAATTTCTGAAATGCTCACACTGGTGCTCTGCACCAATGTAGAATTTTGGAAACTGCCCTGGGAACTAGTGCTGCCTGATTCACGATTCGAATCAATTCACCGATTCAAATCAGGTGAATCAATTCGAATCGATTTAATTTCCCAAAAAATCGGCCTCCCGATTCAATGTTTGACCATTCCCCCGTGCCTGCCAAAAGCAGGAGCTGCAGCGCTCCTCTTTATGGCCATCCGCTGCCGCTCCTGCTTGAAGGGAAAGAGTCAGTCAGAAAGGCCTCCCCCAGATTCCCCGCTCTTACCTTCTTAAGGTTAACACGGCACCTTGCAGGCTCATTGGTGTTTTAGCGATCCTTGCAGCTGCCCATCGTCCTCAGCGGCACGTTCTCTCTGCTACATCCTGCCCCTGCTCTGACGTCAGGGACAGGATCGCGGCAGAGAGAACGTGCCGCTGAGGACGACGGGCAGCTGCAGGGATTGCTATAGCACTAGCAATCCTGCGGGCTTCCGTGTTAGCCTAAAAGTAAGAGCGGGGAAGCTGGGGAAGGATACAGGCTTGCAGGGGGAGCAGGCGTTCGCGGCAGGGAGCAGGCCGAAGAGTGCCTTCACAGCAGGAGGGCAGGCCATTGCGGGGGGGGGAGGTCAGGTCTTCACGGAGGGAGCAGGAGAAAAGAGTGCCTTCACGGCAGGGGGGCAGGCCTTCACGGGGGGGAGCAGGAGAAAAGAGTGCCTTAATGGCAGAGGGGCAGGCCTTTGTGGGGGGGGCAGGTCTTCACGGGGGGAGCAGGAGAAAAGAGTGCCTTCATGGCAGGGGGGCAGGCTTTTGCAGGGGGAGGGGGCAGGTCTTCGCAGGGGGAGCAGGAGAAAAGAGTGCCTTCATGGCAGGGGGCAGGCTTGTGCAGAGGGAAGAGGAGGAAGAGTTCCTTCGCGGTGGGGAGGCAGGCCTATGCAGAGGGAGGAGGAGGAAGGAGTAAGAGAGGGGAGGAGAGATTCCAGACCTGGGGTGAAGGGAAGAGAGAGACCAAACAAAAAAGAGGGGGAGGAAAGCAAAGGAGAGGTGCTGGACTAAAGGAGAGAGGGAGAAGAAATGCAAGACCATAAGGGGAAGGGTACAAGAGGGACAGATACTGTTCCAAAGTAGGTGGGCAGGGTGCAGGATGGCAGGAGAGATAGTAGGAGAAAGCCTGTACCTGGGGAAGGGGATACAAGAGGTAAGGAAGAGAGAAAGAACAAGCTGGATATGGGGAGAAATAAGATGCTGGACATGGAGGGAGCATAGGAACGGGGGATAGTACTGGAGAGGAGAATAGGGACAGGGACACAGAAGAGAGATGCTGGATAAAAGGGTAGTTGAGAAAAGGAGAGATGGTGGATTTGGAGATGGTGGGGTCCATCGCTGCAGCTGTGGGGGGATGGAGATGTAAAAAAAAATGAAAGATCCCAGACCTCTGGGGGAGGAAAGGGAAACAAAAGGGGAGCACAGAGATGGAAGATGGATGGTTAGCACGGAGAAAGAAGAAAGAAGGAGAGCCTGATCAGAAGGCAACCAGACCAACATGGGACCAACATGATTTGAAAAATAACCAGACAAGAAAAGGTAGGAAAAATAATTTTATTTTCTGTTTGGTGATTACAATATGTCAGATTTGAAATGTGTATTCTTCCAGAGCTGGTGCTGGACCGCGAACGTAATTTTTGTTTGTTTATTTTGTTTACACCACAGGATCAGTGTGGGTAGGAGAGGGCAAAGGGGGTGAAGAGGCTATAAAATAAACTCACCAGGATGTTTGGAAAAAAACACCCAATTGGGCAGGAAAATCGAATCGAATCGAAAAATTGATTCAATAGGCTGAATCGAATCGAATCAAATTTTTTTTTCCTGAATCGGGTACCATTACTGGGAACCCTGCCCAGAGAGACATGCACTTGCTCCTTCTGAGGGTAATTTCTCTATATAAAGTAAGGCACGTGAATCAAAACACCCCCGGGGCCCACCTACTCCACACCCCAGTAGAAGCATGTGTGCTGCTGACCCCGCTGCACATTTTTTTGTCAGTAGGAGTGGGAAAAATTCATGAAGCCAGTTTACCCAGCCCACTTCTTTTGAAAACAATCCTGATGGCTACAGCATCAACCTGGTTGTAAATGTATGCATTTATAGATATTTGATATCACACCTTTAATTATAATGTAACATCATGCCTTCTGACAATAAAAAATAAAAATCACAATATAAATAAGACGTAACAAAAATTAAAGTACCTAGCTCTCATTAAAGTTAGCTTTCAACTATTATCAACGCCACCTGTGGGGAGGGGGATTCTTAGAGCTTGCCGTACCCTAGACTACCAGGGCATCCTTAAGATAGGCCCTTATTATTAATAATTAATAATATCACTGCTGCCTAGCTAACTATCAGCTTTGCCCAAATTCCACCCTGTACCACCCTAATACTCACTGAATAGTAGTGCCACAGTGGTCACAGATAACATTCAAGGCAATATTCAGTTACACCACCCCTTTAAATGCTACTGAATATTTGCAGCTTACAGGGGTGAGTGAAGGAGTATCTTTGAGAAGGAGGTCTTCAAGAGAGGGGAACTTTCTGGAGGGGAGTTACTCCGGAGGGCTTCAGAAGTGGGTGGATGCTCTGTTCAAGCTGCAGCAGTCAATATTATTGGTATTAATAATTTTAAAGGCAATTAGAGTTTACACATTAACGGTGATTAATCAACAGTAGTAATCTACACATATGTAGGAAAATTAGTATGAGATACAGACAAAGGTTGTGTTTATAGAATTAAACTGACGGTTGAGTTCATCTGAAAGTCTGCAAGTGCTGTAATCACTAGAAGCCCTGGTGGAAAATCAGACACCACAGAGCCAGGTCTGTCTGGCAGACTATGCATGGGATCTTGAAGGACAGATTTTTAGGCAAAAATTATAGTATGTGACCTGACATTGCAATGGGGGGAGGTAATGTGTGTAAAAGGAGATTCTTATGTTCATCTGCCCAAGGGTTGCCAGATTTCCTCTTTGAAAAGAAAGGATGTCTGGCCCCACCCCATTCCACCTCCTTTCCTGCCAAGTTCCGCCTCCGGCTAGTTCTCCCCCAGCCCAGCCCAGCCCTTCCCTGAGCTCATAGGCCGTATTTGGAAGCCTAATAAGAGGACGTGTCCAAGTTTTCCAGATGTATGGTAATCTTAATCTGCCCATGATGGTGAAGTGCCAGCTGATATCTTGCAAGAAGCCATATTGTATAGCTGACACAGAGCTGGCACAGGAGGCAGGATTAAACCTTAGGTTGCTCCTAAGCAAATGAGCACAGCCATATTTATTATTTAATTCATTTTCTATCCAGTTTTCCCCAAATATAGTTTTAAACTCCCTCATCCCTGTTTCCTGCTAGCATTATGACCCCACCCCCACCTTGCCTTCTCCCTAGGGTCAACATATATCTGGGTTTACCTCTTTTTATAGGACTGGCTGGGTGTCTGGATGGATTTTGAAAACCTGGCAGTTTGTCTGAGTTTTGAAAGGCCCCGGCTTGGCCTCGAGCTCAGGGCAGAAGAGGAAATGAGGTTTGTGTGGGGGTGGGGCTGGGGTTAAATGTGTCAGGGATTGGGGCTGGGGTGGGATAGGGCCACGTGTCCTCTTTTTTACTTAAACAAATATGGTCACCCTATTTCTCCCTTCCAGCAGAAAGGGGTTGTAGCACTGTTCCCTTTAAGCTGAGTGGGAGTCCTGCCAGTGCTGTTTCTTTCTAAATTGGACTACTGCAATTCTGTATATAATGGAATCACACAGAAAGAATTAAGACTATTACAAATCATCCAGAATACAGCTATAAAAATTATCACAAACTCCAAAAAGTTTGATCACGTCACTCCACTCCTAAAAAAACGCTCATTGGCTCCCAATATCGTACAGAATAACTTATAAACTTTCTCTTTTAACCTTCAGAATCAGATTATCAAAATTACAAGTCTTTTCCGATAAACTGCTATACTATACTGCTCACTAAGGGCTTTTAGATCAAATGAGCAACACCTTCTTTCCATTCCATCATTGAAGATGATCAACATGAGACACACTACAATTTTCTTGGTAACAGCCCCCCAGCTCTGGAACTCCCTGCCTATTTACATCAGGGAGGAGACTGCTCTAAATAGATTTAAAAGCTCCCTCAAATGTTTTCTTTTCAAGGATGCATTTGAAAACTCTGATTAGGGCATTAGCAACACTCAGTTTACTTACCTAACCGTTAGGGCTCCTTAGTTTTTATTTTTTGCTTTTTTACCCAACCCTCCTTTTGTTCATCCCTTAAATGTCTCCTTTACTATAAAATTGTAGTTATTCCCTTTTTTACAACTTGTTTTCTAGTCAGTCTAGTTTTGGTGAATGTACAGATATGTACATTTTTATGTGTCCCTCATTTTAATCAATGTATATCGCTTAGAAATTTTTATAAGCGTTTAATCAAATTTTATATGAAACCCCTCCTTTTCATCCAGTGTGGTATAGCTTTTGCAAAAATTTCCAACATTCCCCCCCCCCCCCAAAAAAAAAAAAATACTGCATCATTACATTTCATGAAGAAAAAAAAAATCTTAGATCTAGGAAAGTTTATAAACCTTAAGATTCTACATCTGATATTATTTTCTGCCACTCAATTTTGCAATATTGAACTATCATTCACTAAAGTGATTTTCATCTGGGCAAAGAGAGATAGAGAGATAGACTGGCATGTTCCATGGCCAAATTATTTATCTATTTATTTGTTTAGAGTCAGTCATGGGCTGACCTAATCCCAGATAATCAATGCAGGGGCACGCACATTTCCGTTCATTGAATATTCACATGCCTTGTTTTATTTGGGAACTTTCTGTTCCAAACAGAATCACAGCCAGTTTATGCTATTTCCTCCTCTCTGCAGACAACTCATTAATAAGGTCCTCTTTCTAAAGAGAGCTAAATTCTAAATTTCTCTCTCAACTTTTCTAAATACTCAGCACTTTGAGGCTTTAGCTAGTATTGCTGACCTGTGCTTTTGCAAAGTTTATATTCCGCAAGTGTTTACTCTGTGACCTATTGCACACATTACTGTATATCATTTGGTCTCTGATGGTTTCTGCCTGCTAGTTAGCCATTCGATTTTCTTTTACAATCTATTCTTGGTCTTGCCAGTTTACAGAGGTTTAATAAGCAGTTCTTTTTCTTCCCAAATGGAAATTTGTAGCTTGTATATATTGTAGCTTGTTCAGAATGTCACTGAACAATTTGTCCTTTGCTGCAAATTATCTTTAGGCTATGTCCTTACTAGTCCTTTTCACCCTTGTAGCTGCAATTTTATCTTGCAACTTGTAGGAGAGAAACATGGGTTGGGATGCCTTTTTGTCTCTGGCTGAATCCAGTCAAGGAACTATCATGGGAATAGCCTGGCCCCTGAAAAGTTCAACAGGAGCATATAATACTTCTGTTTAGGAAGCAAGAGCTCTCTTGATGCATAACAAGTACCAATATTGACAAGAATGATTTCATTAAGACCTCAATATTCAAGTTTATTCATAGCTTGATATACTGGCCACCACAGGTATCTGGTCAGTTTACAATAATAGGAATAATTTTTTTTAAAAAAGAAAATATTTAAAATTAATTAAAAAGAATAAAAATTAAAATAAGAGTAGGGGGAATGTGGCCAAGACAAGGACGTAATTTAGACAGGTGGGAGAACAAGAGGAGAGAGAGGGAAGGGAGGATTTTAATTACATTGTATAAAATAAAAATAAAAGGAAGGAGAGAGGGGAGGGATAGAACCTACAATCCTGGGCCCACACTGTGCAAATGAAATTGAATGAGTCCAAAACAAGACTTCTTTGGCTCGGTCCAAAACTAGATCACCTACCCACCTTCATCCACTACCCTCTGGCTCCTCTCTGCAGCTTGAGTTCTCGAGCAAGGTCTTGGGCATCATCATTGATTCCACATTGTCCTTCAATGACCACCTCCAATCCTTGGTTAAAAAATGCTTTTTCAGCCTTCACATGCTGAGGAAAGTTAGATCCTGCTTCCATCAAAAACATTTTACCCTCCTTGTCCAATCCATCATCCTCTCCAGATTGGACTATTGCAACTCTATCTACTTAAGCCTAACTAAGAAAAACCTCCACAGACTCCAACGGATTCAGAATGCCGCGGCCAAGCTCATCTTCGCTAAAAGTAAATTTGACCATGTCTCCCCGCTCCTGGCCAAGCTCCACTGGCTTCCGATAATCGCCAGGGTCCACTATAAATGCACTTGTTTAACTTTCAAAATCCTATATGGTATCCCACCTCCCTTTATCCCTCTTTCTTGGAATTCCTCAAACCCTAATACCACCAGATCCTCCCATAAATTAAAACTATCCTTCCCCTCGCTAAAAGGCATTTCCCACACAGGAAAGCTAGGGACCTCCCTCCACTTCAAAATCACTGAGCTCTGGAACAACCTTACCTCCCCTCTTCGGAACTTGAGCTCTCTCCAAGTTTTCCGCAAACATCTGAAAACCTGGCTTTTCTCAAAAAATGTAAGTCTCCCTCCAACTTAGGAATCAAGGAAACTCTTATATCTTGGCATCCCAAGTCCTCTAAATTTTCTTCACACTTCTACTTCTAACCCTCTGTTATAGTTCCTTCCTATTTCTCCTACTGTAAACCGCGTCGAGCTCTACGAATGTGGAGATGATGCGGTATACAAACCTAAGGATTAGATTAGATTAGATTAGATTAGAACAAGAAGGGTAGGGGGATGTCGCTTCTTAAAAGCGATTCTCCATTTATTGTTTTCTTTTTTTCATTTTTCCTTATTTTGGGTTCTCAATTGGAATTTTGATAGGCGTCTTTAAATAGAAATGTTTTAAGGTGTGTTTTAAACTTGTTAAGGGAATTTTCAGAGCAGAGGTGTGGTGGCATTGCGTTCCAAAGTGAAGGCGCAACTGCAGAAAAAATGGTGTTTCTAGTATAGTATAAATCCTTCATTGAGGGGACTATCAATAAGTTCTGATTAGTGGATCTAAGGACCCTAGCAGGGGTATGTGGGATGAGATATTTGTCTAGAAAGGCAGGCAGGTGGGAGGTTCTAATTTTGAAGATGAGAAGGAGGATCTTATAAGTTGTTCTATGAGAGACTGGTAGCCAGTGAGACTCTTGAAGAAGCAGGATAACGTGATCATATTTTTTGGCTTTGTAGATGAGTTTGACCGAGGTGTTTTGAATTAGTTGCATTCGACGGGTTTCCTTTTGGGTTATTCCATGGTAGAGTGAGTTGCAATAGATAATGTGTGAGATGATTAGTGAATGGATTAGAGTTTGAATAGAGGTGGGTTCTAAGACTGAAGTTATGGAACGAATTAAACGGAGTTTGTAAAAGCAATTTTTTGTCAGAGAACTAAGCAAATTAAAGGAAAGAGAAAGGAATTGGGACTTGTATACTGCCTTTTTGCAGTTTTACAACTACACTCAAAGTGGTTTACATACAGGTACTTCAAGCATTTTCCTTATCTGTCCCAGTGGGCTCAAAACCAAGCAGGAGAGCCTCCTGTCTGGATAAATTGCTTATGCTTTGCTACCAGCAGCATTTAACTAGATAGTGCACTTAATATCACCACCATGCTCTTTTTTATAGTATAGCATCTGACCCCAATTTTTTGGGAGGGGTATCCATATTTGGGCTCCATTTACTGAATTTGACCATTAGTGATTACCACCACTGTGTAGAGGGTATGCCCATCTCTGTACAGCCTCTAGTTGTTCATATTGTTCAAAGTTTGCTTTTGACAATGCCCCCATGAAACCTCTATGTCAAGGGACCATAATGTTGTCCTTACCCAGCTGATAAAAGTTTCATTTGAGCCATTTGATTCATGCCATCTGAGGTACTTGACCTGGAAGTTCCTGTTTTTGGTGGAGGTCACTTCAGCTTGCAAGGTTAGTGAACTTCAGGCCCTATTAGAGGATCCACCTTACACACAGATTAATCATGAGAGAGTAGTTCTCTGCGTACATCTTAAGTTTCTTCCTAAGGTAGTGTCAAAGTTCCATCTTAGCCAGTCAATCATTCTGCCCACATTCTTTTTGAAATATCATGCCCATCCTAGTGAAAGGCATTTCTCACTTTGGACTGCAAGTGAGTCCTAACGTTCTATCTGGAGCAAACTAAAAGTCCATAGATAGTACAGATAGCTTTTTGTTTCATTTGACCCAAATAAAATGGGAGCAATACTTTATCCAATTGGCCAACAGACTGCATCTCCTTCACTTATGCCCAGGCAGGGTTGACTCTTGAGGATGATGTCAGAGCTCATAATGTCAGAGCCATGGTGTTGTTGGTTGCCCCCCTGAAGTCAGCCTTCAATCAGGAGATTTCCAGGGCTACAACATGGTCTTCAGTTCACATGTTTACATCTCACTACTCTTTCAAGCAGAATACCTGACATGACATCTGATTTGATCAGAAAGTTGTGCAGAATTTGGATTCTAGAATCTAACTCCATAGAACCATTCTTTTCTGTTCAAAGCTGCACCTTCACAACAGGGCCTTTTTTGATACTAGTATTATTGGTTCTAACTTGTCTTGCCATTGAAAGTCCCTGTTGACCATGGTTTGTTGTTTCTGGTGATCCTCGCAGCTAGGGATCCCCACTTGTAAGAATTATAGTCCTGCTTATCCTTTGAGAAAGCAAAGCTATTCATCTGTAGCAGAGGTTCTCTGAAGCCAGTAGGGCATAAGTTCTCACATATCCTCCCACCTCCCTGGGTTTGCCAACTTTCTGATCAAATCAGATGTCATGTCAGGTATTCTGCTTGAAAGAGTAGTGAGATGTAAACATGTGAACTGAGATGCATTCTTTAAGTTGTTTTTTTTTAAAATTCAACTGAGGGTCCTGCGAAAGGGAAGGTACACACACATGCATGGCTGGGTTTGCCAAAAGTTTCCTGAAGCTGAAGGAATACTGGGTAGCGTCTACACTGGGGTTCCATGGATGACATCATCCACATATGAGAACTTCTGTCCTTCTGTCCTTGGAGAACGCTTGCTACAGGTGAGTAATTTTGCTTCCAATTACAGGCAGTCCCAGAGTTATAGACACCTGACTTAAGCATGACTCATACATAAGAATGCGGTTGCAGCTTTATTTGATTTCACCGAGCAGTATTTCCAGTGGCATAGACTCCTACACTTCTCCTGCAGCAGATTCAAGAATGATACATGGCCATATTAAGAACAGTGTGTAGTTGTGTATGCAGTACCATACAGGAAACACTGGTAGGGACAATTGACCCTTTTGTCAGCTGGGAGCAGAGATAAGCAGCAAGAATCTTAAAATCTACAAGTTCTGAGTTACATACAAATCTGACTTAAGAACATCTTTAAAAACATAACTTGTTCTTAACCCCTGGGACTGCCTGTATATCAAAAACACTGTAAAACAAGCATGTCCAACAGGTAGATCGCAATCTACCTGTAGATTGTGGAGGGGTCAGAGGTAGATCGCCAGCCCCAGTTGGCTCCATCTCTCCAGCAGCTCGCCCCGTCGCTGGGAGAGAGCTCGTGCCTGCAGGTCATCTGCCAAGGTCTTGCCACCGGTGCTGATCCTTTGTCTGTCTTTTTTCCCTGCTAGCAGGAATCTGGCCTGCGGGAGTATTGGGGGCACTTGTTGTTTTCATGTCAATAGTTTGTGGGTACCCCAGGGGGCCGCCGCCCATGCCCTGTGATGATACGCCACAGACCCAGTATCATACCTGGACTCTTGCCTCTCAGAATCATCCATTCCTGCCCCTGCCCCAACACCCCTTAGAAGTGTATTATATACCTGGCGATATCCATTCGCCCTGGCTTTACCTGAATACATTTACTGTATTAGTTGTGTCGTGTGCTGGTCATGGGTCACTTTATAGTTCACTTTCATTAAACATTTTCGGGCAGATACAACAAAGTGTCAAGAATTTGGTGATTTTGGTGGGCTTTTCCAATTTTGTTCTAACTTGCCTATGCCTTGCCTTCGAATTGGTTCAAACCACTGCAATTTTATTTTGCCTTGCCTTTGCATTGATTCTACACTGTGTGCTGAATTTATTAAATCGCGTGTGGTGGTATTTGAACTTGTTTGGTGGTATTTGATTTTATCTGGTTTGCTGGAAAGGTGTTTAAGGTTTTTTGATGATTGGTGATATTTGATTATTGGTGCCAGTATGATGAATTCTTATTTTTACTTTTAGAACTGCATGTGTGGTTTTGGCATCTCCAGTCCTTGTATTGCACATCATCCAGAGGTCTTTAGTTCCTGTTTATCTTTAATACTTTGGGACAGTGACAGTTTTGGACCAGATTCAGCCAGTGTTTATACAACTTAGCAGATTTGGCCTTCTTACATCCAGCCACCCCAGTATAATGAAGATGAGTGTTCCAAAGAAGAGAAAAACCTACCACTTTCATGATGAATGGGAAATGGGCTTTCATCATGGTGAAAGACAAGTGTCTAATTTGTAATGCCCCAGTATCCTTGCTCAAAAAGGGTAATCTGGAAAGTCATTATAAGGTTCTGCACAGCAATAAGTTTGATGCTGATTTTCCACCCAAAAGCAATAAGTTTGATGCTGATTTTCCACCCAAAAGTGAAATTTGTAAACTGAAGCTCAAAGAATTTAAATCGAAATTGGCTACTCAGCAACAGTTGATGGTGAAACCAAGGTCACATTTGGTCAACGCAACCTATAGCATCCTTCAAGATCAGCAACCTGATCGCAAAGAAATGCAAACCTATCATTGAAGGTGAATTTGTATAAAAGATTGTTTTCTTGAAGGATTTAAAAATAAGAAAGAGATCATGGCTGCTATTCAAGATGTACAATTGTCAAGAAACAAGGTCATGCAGCAAATAGAAAAGATGTGTGGAGACACAACTGAACAATTGTTGGAGGATGTTTCAAATTGTGTTGCTTTCTTACTCCAACTGGATGAATCTACAGACATAAGAGACATAGCCCAGTTACTAGTCTTTATCCGGATGGATTTTGAAGACTTCAGTGTTAAAGAAGAACTAGTTGGAATGATTTCTTTAAAAGGGAGAACTACCATAAGAACATAAGAATAACCATACTGTGTCAGACCAATGGTCCATAAAGCTCAGTAGCCCATTCTCATGGTGACCAATCCAGGTCACTAGTACCTGGCCAAAACCCACAGAGTAGCAATATTCCATTCTACCGATACAGGGCAAGCAGTGGCTTCCCCCATGTCTTTCTCAATAACAGACTATGGACTTTTCCACTTGTCTAAACCTTTTTTAAAACCAGCTGTGCTATCTGCTCTTACCACATCCTCTGGCAACACGTACTAGAGCTTAATTATTCTCTGAGTCAGGAAATATTCAGCTCTTTCCATTCTTTTGTGACAAAGTGTAATCTTCCATTGCATAGGCTTGTTTCCATCACTACTGATGGAACAAGAGCAATGACAGGTGAAGTTAAGGGTTTCATAGCCCTCTGTAGACAGCATGACGACTTCCCAGATTTCCTTTCTTACCACTGCATCATTCACCAGCAAGTTTTGGCACGCAAGAGACTCAATACAAAGACTGTCATGGACATCACTTTCAAAATAGTAAATTCTGTTTGTGGAAGATCACTTTCTAAGACGGCTTTTCAATCTTACTCTTGATGAAGGGGCAGGAGAAATCATTTTGCACACAGATGTAAGGTGGCTAAGTAGGCACAAATTTCTGCAAAGATTTTGTGATTTGCTGAATGAAATAAGAAGTTTTTTTGAAGGAGAGGTGAGATGACCAAGCAGAGTTAGAAGATGAAGAGTGGTTACATGATCTGGCATTTCTCGCTGACTTTACAGGTGAACTAAGTGATATGAACCTTGAACTACAAGGTAAAAACAAATGCATTGGCGAGATGATGAGTACAGTTTTATCCAACAAGAGCAAATTTGAGCTTATGACTGACCTTGCTAACAACACTTTTGATCATTTTCCTAATATGCAGAACCATCTGAGACAATATCCAAATTTTTTTTTTCAGAACGAGAATTATGTGACAGAAATCTGTTCTGTTATCCAAGAATTCAAAAATAGATTCTGTGACTTCCAAAAACTTGGAACAGTTTTGGAGTATTTGTCATACCCATTCAAAGTAGATGTGGACATTAAAGAAACTGCAGCTGCTATCAGTAAAAATTACTCATTGAACAAGCCATCTCTTGAAAACGAAATATTAACCCTTAAAAATGTCATTTTTCTCAAGATCCGTGCTGAGCAAGAATCGTTTTGGAAGCTAGTGCCTAGAGACAAATTTCCCAACTTGAGAAGATGCAGTGAAGCTCCTGTTTCGGTTCAACTTATTTGTGTGAATCTGCATTTTCCCATCTGAAAATGGCAACGAGTACACAACGTTCCAACATGACAGATGAATATCTCTAGGATTCCCTGAGACTGGCCCTCACGCAATATTCACCCAACTTCCAAAAGCTGGTGGATGAAATGCAGGCTCAGACATCTCACTAATGAGCAAGAGCGAAATATTAAAGATTGTGCAAGATCAGCCTGGATCAATACTCACCTAAATTTAACACAAATAATTCAATAAAAGTTAAAGAAAGTTATTAAGACAGTTAAAGAAAGTTATTACTCAATAAAACTTTAAGAAAAAATGTATATTACGTTTCCCCTCGCAGTTCTTACTGGATCTTCGCCTTCTGTTTTGTTTTTGCTTAACAGCTGATCACATCCAAGTAAATGACAGAAGATTCATTGAAAATGGGGAGTGGGGGGGGGGGAATCCTTCAACTTTATTGGGTTAAAATTTAATTTGAAACTTAATTTTCATGGTGATAGATCACCGGCAATTTTGGCCGGAAAAAGTAGATCACGATCTGTTCGAAGTTGGACATGCCTGCTGTAAGACATCCAATACCGAAGTCAGCCTTTAGAAAATACACCAGTTGAACAGTAACTATTATTTCCAACAGTTTATTAGGCTGACTTAGGGCTCCTTTCACTAAGGTGAGTTATGCTTATAAGTACACGCTATACATGTGCTAAACGCTAACGCATGCATGTTAGTTCATGGACACATTAGCGGTTAACGTGCACGTAGATTTAGCATGCGCTAAACGTGCGCTAAAACGCTTAGCACACCTTAGTAAAACAGAGGGTTAGTATAATTTTTACTAGCCCTGAAAGTATACAGAGTGGTTTTCTGCAGGATCAAAACACAGCACTCAATGAGTGCCTTATGGAAATGATCTTGTGGCCTTTTGTATTCAACAGCAATTACTATACTGACCCAGTTGCTTTATCTGTGCATATACTCAAAATAATGAAATGGGATTAGCTCATTCAGAATGCATGCATGTTCTTCCCTAAGCAATTATTGCTCTCAGTGTACTAGCTGAAGGGAATGAAACACTAATGGAGTCAGTCTGCTTAGTTTAAACTGAATGAGTTACATTAGAGGAGTTCATTTACTATCTTTATAAAGGAGAATAAATCCAGGCACAGAGAAACTGTGCAGTGGAAAATATAGGGTTACCATAATGCTCCAGAAAAAAGAGGACGGATTGAGATATTCAGGTTTTTACTTCCATTGAAAGCAATGGAAGTAAGGAGGACAGATACAGGCATCTTGTATTTCCATTGAAAGCAATGGAAGTAAAACCCGGATGTCTCAATCCGGCCCTCTTTTTCTGGAGCCACATGGTAACCCTTGGAAAATGTGGTATTACAGAGCAGGACAGTCCCAAGTTATCATATTTAGGGTCCCACAAAAAGATTTGTCACAGACTGAGTTTAATACAGAATACGGCGGTTCATTTGATTTTTAATCTGAGAAAGTTTGATCACGTGAATCCGTTTTATCAAAAGCAGCATTGGTTGCCCTTCGAGGAGAGAGTTCTGTTTAAATTTGGATATATCTGTTTCAAGGTTATATTTGGCTTAGCTCCTGAATATCTTTCCTCTCAGTTTAAAGTACATAATTCTAATAGAAATATTCAAAATAATATTATGTTTATCCATCTTTAAAATTGGTTCGATATATGAGATTTCATGAACGAAAGTTTACTTTCAAGGCAGGGAAAATGAACGCTTGGTTGAGCTCTCTTATTCCTCTAGTTGATTTGTATTATTCTTTTAGGAAGCTACTAAAAACTAAATTATTTGATAAAAGCGAAATTTGATGATTTTTTAATTATTTGTATGTATCACTGAATGTCCAGTGTTCTTTTATGTTAACTGCTCAGAACTTATGGTAGGGCGGTATATAAAAGTAAAGTTTATATTGTTATATCCTGTGTGACTCACCCACGGGTGCTTCCCCCCTCCCCCCAGTGGTCTGGGAGCCATTTTTGCATTCCTCTCCCCATATTTGCATCTCCCGCAGCCAGATTGCTTGTGAAGTCCTTGGTATTCTGCTGTTAGCAAGCACAGTCATCAAGATGTGCACAGAAAAAATAAGAAATTCCATGCTTGAATATTCAGTATATGTGATAATAGGTTACTTTGGTTTTCTTCTACAGTATGCATATAATCTCTCCATAACTCTTAATAAACGTATAGTTTGTCTCACATTACAGTTAAGAGGAAGACTGGGGGGGGTGAAGGAGGTGAATGTTTTATAGTAGTGATGGCTTGTGTCTCTCATATAATCACTGCCATAAATCTCTTTTATTAAATTACCTTTATGTTAAAGGTGCATGACCTCTTTTTAATCACCACTTCCTCTTCAACTTCATTTTGCTCTGCTTCATGGATGATCATCTGGCAGTGAATTAAGAGCTACATTACCAGTGGCAAGTGCTTGACAAATGTTGCTTCTGTAATAATAAAATAAACCAGCTCTGAGCTATAAGACCTGGATGCACTGTTCTGCGACATTTATTTACATAGTTCAAGTACTGTGCAAAGCAAAGGGAGAATTTGCTAGAAGAAGTCTCTAATAACATTTCCTTCAAGCGAAAACAGAACTTATAAGACAGTTTTCATATGCACGTTTGCAGAAATGAAATAATGCAAATTTTACTTACCCCCCTCTTCTACAAAACCGTGCTAGCGGGGCTTCAGGGCTGTTACCGCGTAGCAGGCTTTGGAGACGAGGGGGTTAGTCTGAAATGTTTCTTTAAATAAACTTACTATACCTCCTTTCCAGGGGTCAAAACGGTGTACAGACTAAAATTTACAGATAGAGAGGAACACCAATTTAAATATCAAAAAAGGATAGTAATTTCTCATACTTACTTTCACACATACTCAACAAAGGACAGTTCCCATAGAATACACACGATAATTCACACAAGAACCAATGGACAGCTCCCAGTCAGGTTAGCCGTATGCTATATATATATATTTTTTAAAGATGTGTCTTCAATGTTTTAAAGACTGGAAACAATATTAACCCACTAACTCACTGTGCCACTTTGTTTTATAATCAAGGGCTTATAAAAAGAAATGTCCAGAAATTATTAAATATAACAGTTAATTTGTTAAGGGGTACTTTTATAAAGATGCAGGAAAAAGTGGCCTTAGTGCATCTTTCCATGGGTTTTTTCTGTATGCTAAGGCCATTTCTTCCTACAACTGGAAAAAGACAGATTTTCAATTTCTGACATTAATGGCCATGCATTAATGTTTCCATTAGCATAGAAACATAATGGCAGATAAAGGCTAAATGGCCCATCCAGTCTGTCCATCCGCAGTAACCATTATCTGTTCCTCTCTCTAAGAGATCCCACTGGCCAGCTCCCTTGCTGCCTGCAGTCGCTTTTCTGTTCAAAGCTCCTTGCTTTGAACAGACTCCTTGCGCGATCCACGGCTGCATCGGAAGCCTTCTCTCTGATGTCATGATGACAGAGGGAACGCTTCTGACGCAGCTGCAGCTCGCGTGAGGAGCCGACAGCCGCGGCTTTGAACAGAAAAGCGACTGCAGGCAGCAAGGGAGCCGACCAGAAGTGAAACACTCGCCGGAGGGAGGCACAGAAGAAATGATGCTGGTACTGCTGCACAGGGAAGGGGGGAAGGGGGAGAAAACCCGGGCCTACATTTCTAGTGCCTATCTTTCCTGGAGGCGCAATTCTCTATACGGCACTGTCACGTGATTGACATGTGATCAGCGCTGTATAGAGAATCTGTGCCTAAATGCTTAATGATATGTTTGTTGGAAAACTGTGTCTTGTTGTAGTGCTATTGAACTATGCAATACGGTTGTTAGGTAACAAACCTAAGTTTGATCATATTGCACCATTATTTCTTTTTTTTATTTTTTTTATTTATAGATTTTCAAATTACATTCCAAGTAATCACTTGTACAGAAAGTAAGTTAGTAAGACATGACCTATATCCAATATAAATCATAATCAGGCCCATTTAAACAGAATAAATAAAGAAAATTATTTCAACTAACCCAACTCAAGTCCTCAAAATATAGGTCCAAGATTACATTTAAGCGAGCAAAAGAAAAATAATATAAGAAGATAAGTTACAAACAGAACTGAGGTTAGGACAGTTTATATAAATTATAGAGCTGTTGGTTTCTCTTTATCCAGTCGAGACATAGCCAGAAAGGCAGTTAACTGTTGAGGTTCAAAAAAGACATATTTAACTGAACGGTAGCAAATAATACACTTGCAAGGATAGAAACATAGAAACATAGAAATAGACGGCAGATAAGGGCCACGGCCCATCCAGTCTGCCCACCCCAATGACCCTCCCCCTACCTTTCTCTGTGAATAGATCCCACTTGTCTATCCCATTTGGCCTTAAAATCAGGCACGCTGCTGGCCTCAATAACCTGAAGTGGAAGACTATTCCAGCGATCAACCACCCTTTCAGTGAAAAAGAATTTCCTGGTGTCCCCAGTAAAGTGACTCCAGGTTTCAATAATAGAAATTCTCTACGTTGCTTTTGAGTTTCTCTAGAAAGGTCAGGAAACATTTGTATTTTACAACCAGAAAACTCTTTCTGTCTGTTTTTAAAGAAAATTCTCAATAATCATATTTTATCTATTCCGAGAGCTACAGAATCATTGTGAAAAGTACAACTGTCTCTCTATCTGATGTTTCTAAAATTTCAGACACATTCAATGTTGACAGGTTCAATATTTTAGACTGCAATTGAGCCCCATCTTTATTTGGCAAATAATACACTTGAACAAATGGTGGTAAAGTTTCTTCTGAAACTTGCAATATTTCTATCAGGTATCTCCTAAGCATTTCCCTAGGAGTAACCATAGTTAATCTAGGGAAGTTGATAAGTCTCAAATTATTATTCTGAGAATTATTTTCAAGTGTTTCCAATTTCTTTCTAAGATTTATATTATCCTTAATTAGGGACTCTTGTACTTATTTAGTCGTAAGAATATATTGGTCAAGTTTTTGAATCGAAGTCTTTGAAACAGTCAAATCAGTGGTTAAATCTTTCAACTCTCTAGAATGTTGGATCAATTTTCGCTCTATGTATTGGAAATTGGGACTAATAGTTTTGGCAAAGTTTGCAATCAAATCCCATAGTGAGTCTAAAGTCACTTGTGCTGGTTTCTCCCATATTGGAAAACTTTGCTGGGTGTAAAAGTGCTCACCATGAGAAGAAGAAAAGCTTTCCTGGTTTTGTTCTGGCTGTGATCCTTCGCTTCCGGTCGCTTGTCCTACCCCGGTTTCTTCTGCAGTTACTCCCTGGTCAGGGAGCACTGCTTCCCCAGTCTCCAGCGATGTTCTTGCTGCCTCAGGTGAAATGTACCTCCCCCATCTCCGGGGTTTCCTCTACCCCTGGAGAACTGGTAGACCGGGATCGCGGAGGTGGAGCTCTCATGTCGGGGCTTAAGGAGATCTCGAGCCCAGGAGAGACAACCCCAATCTCGCCTTGATCAGGTGCTCTCAGCGGGCTAATTCCCGACGCAGGTAAAACTGCCCCTTGCATCCGCCGCAGCATTTTGTCGATTCTGCCGTTGGAGGGCACATCAGAGCGCCGCGAGGCGCCAGCCGCACTCCTTCCACTTCTTTTTGGCATCTTTAAAGGTAAGTCAGGCCACAAAGCCGACTAAGCAGTAAAAAAAATAAATTGAATGGAGCGGTCAGATGCGTCGCTCTCAGAGCGTCTGTACCGTGGCCATCTTGGTCCTCTTGCACCATTATTTCATCATTGCCATTGGTTACCCATTGGATAGAGGATACAATTTAAATTTAAATTGGATAGAGGATAAAATACACTAGCACATAAGGCTTACTATGAATTGAAGCCTCCACACTTGAGTTCTCTAACTATACCATAGGTCTCATTTCCAAAAAAGACAGATATCCAAAAAATGACATAACGGGGAGATAGATGGACATCTGCTAGCAAAATGTCCATAGCTTATAATTAAAACAAAATTTTAAAAAAACAAACATTGCACAAAGCTAGTCTTCAAAATCAAGATGTGTACAAAGTGAGCATTCCATAGGCATGATATGGGCACATTAGGGGATATACATTGTGCTGCCACAACGGAGAGCAAAATGATTTATTTGGGCATCCTGAAACATGCACAGATTTATACCTACTTTTTTTTAAATTCTTTATTCATTTTCAAAATTACATTAAATGTATATATATATTCAATCACATTAACAATAAATATATCATTTTACATTCTATCATTTGTACAGTACATACATTTTTATCCCTCCCCCTTCCCACCCCTCCCTACCATATATTCCATAATCATATAAAAAACATATTAATAAAATATCCCTCACCCTACCCAAATTAATTGATACATTAAAGGGAAACATTTTCAACTAATCCTTACAAAATTTTGCTAATGGTTTCCACACATCCTGAAATTTCTTGAAATACCCTCTTTGTACTGCAATAAATCTTTCCATTTTATAGATATGGCACAATGAGTTCCACCAAAAACTGTAATTTAGTCTCTTCCAATCCTTCCAATTATATGTAATTTGCTGAATGGCAACCCCAGTCATTAGCTTTAAAAGTGAATAAGGGGAGGGACAAATTCTTTTGACCCACTCACTAGTGATTTGGTTGTGTTGGAGACTGGAGAGCACGAAGCGAGCATTTGTCTGAACTACTGGAGAGATGCACAACATTGAATTGCCTGTCTGATTGTGTCTGTTTGAACCTTTACCTAACCAGCCTGCTCCTCTGCCTGCCACCTCTCCCATCCCATCCCCATACCTGCTACCCTAGGCACCCCCTTCCCCCACCCCTCCTACCTGCTTCTTGTCTCTCACCCACTGTCCCACTCCTTCTCCATGCCCTGTCAGTCACCATGCTCAGTGTCACCGTGTTGTCGGTCTGCAATGTGTAAAACAACCAAAAACCTAGAGCTAAATTCCCACGGATAAAATACAAAGCCAACAAAAGTGGGGATAGGTCTTCAAACACCCAACCAAGGATATGATGAAAGAAGCCTAAACAGAATCTACAGATTCTTCAAACTGATTACTGGATGGACCATTTGGGTCTTTATCTGCCGTCATTTACTATGATTTTTATTTTCCTATATTAACTGGATATGACATGGTTCGTGTTTCGGCTCACACTAGCCCACCTCAGGGGTCAAAAAATATTCTGAACAGAAAACATGCATATAAAATGATAAATTAATAGACCATACAAAATGATTTAAATAAATATATAAAAATCTAACTATCTTTACAAAATAAAGGCCCCCTTTTATCAAACCGCATTAGGGTTTTTTGTTTTTTTTAAAGCTGCCAGCCGCTGCAGTAAAAGCTCCGATGCCTGTAGAATTCCTTTGGAGCTTTTACTGCAGCGGCCGGCAATAAAAAAACGCTAACACGGCTTGATGAAAAGCGGCCAAAATAATATAAAGGACAACAAACAATGAATAAAAATAGAAACATTGATATATAATTATAATTAAACATTATAGTACGAAATATTTTTTTGTGTGGAAAAATATAGGGCTCCTTTTACTAAACGGTGATAGAGGTTTCTACTGTGGGCCAGCAAGGTAAATGCTCCAGCGCTCAAATTAATTCTATGAGTGTCAGAGCATTTATCTTGCCAGCCTGGAGTAGAAAACTCTACCACCATTTAATAAAACCTAGTGTTACCCCCCCTTTTTACAAAAACATAGCATGGTTTTTTTAGTGCCAGCCGTGGCAGTAACAGCTCCGAAGCTCATAGGAATTCTATTTGGTGCCTGTCCTCTTCTTCAGCCCCCTGCATCGAGAGAGGAGCGTGGGAGCCCTGCTCCGCCCCCCTCCCGACACAGGAAAGCAGACCTTTTTGAAAGAAAACTCCATCGGAGGTGCCTGTCCTCTTCTTCAGCCCCCTGCATCGAGAGAGGAGCGTGGGAGCCCTGCTCCGCCCCCCTCCCGACACAGGAAAGCAGACCTTTTTGAAAGAAAACTCCATTGGAGGTGCCTGTCCTCTTCTTCAGCCCCCTGCATCGAGAGAGGAGCGTGGGAGCCCTGCTCCGCCCCCCTCCCGACACAGGAAAGCAGACCTTTTTGAAAGAAAACTCCATCGGAGGTGCCTGTCCTCTTCTTCAGCCCCCTGCATCGAGAGAGGAGCGTGGGAGCCCTGCTCCACCCCCCTCCCGACACAGGAAAGCAGACCTTTTTGAAAGAAAACTCCATCGGAGGTGCCTGTCCTCTTCTTCAGCCCCCTGCATCGAGAGAGGAGCGTGGGAGCCCTGCTCCGCCCCCCTCCCGACACAGGAAAGCAGACCCCTATTGTTTGTTTAAAGACCACTGTTATCCCTCACACAAGCTGCACGCTCTCTAACTAACATAACAGCATACACAACTTACACAACTTACTATAACTAGCAACAGTAATTTACTCAATCCTCTTTAACTTAACTGGTTGCTCTCTGGCTCCTTCCTTTTCTGTCTCCTAGCTTTCTCTTCTCTACTTGCTCCTCCAACTGCCCCAATAATAACACTTCAGCTCCAAACTCCTGATCTAATTCTATAAAAATTGACCCCCACCAAACTTTAACTCACCAATAGGACCAAACCGAGTTTCCCCTGATAGTGAGTTTCCCCTGAATCCCTCCGACCTAACGCCCCAATCCCCCTTCTTGCCATGCCTCCAACTATCCAGGCCACCACCCTCCCCGCCCCTCCTCCCACCACTTTACAAACCACCCTCCCGCCCATTCCCACTCCCACCACTCCCACTACACTCCTCACAACACTATACTTCACCATCCCCATTATTACAGGCCAAGGCAGATACGGTGATATCTCCCCCCAACCTAAAAAAAGCCGTTCCAAAAACCCTGCCAACCTCATCCCCATTCTTCCCTCTCCACAAACCCCCTCTCACAACACACTCAAACTGGCACTCATCAATGCAAGATCAGTCAACAACAAATCCTTCCTCCTACATGACCTCATCTGCAACAAGACTTGGGACGCCCTCATGATCACCGAAACCTGGCTCCAAGACAACGAGGGGATAACGCTAGGCGAACTATGTCCTCCAGGCTACCAGGCTCTAACCTGCTCGCGTACCTCTGGAAAAGGAGGTGGAGTGACTTCCATTATCAAAACCTCCGCCACACCAAAACTAATAAACTCCATCAATATTCCCTCCCTAGAAGCTATTGCGTTCACCTTAGGCCACAAACAAAAAACCGCCCTCATACTCCTCTACAGAACCCCCAACTCCCCAGCAGATACCCTAGAAACCCTCCTCGAATTCATCACTGAACTAACCATCTCACACAAACACATGACAATCCTAGGAGATTTCAATTTCCCAGACTACCCCAACACCTCAGGACAAACTGACAACTTCCTCTCCTCCCTCTCCGACCTAGGATTCCACCAAGCTATAACCACCCCCACGCACTCAGCAGGCAACATCTTAGACTTGCTTTTCACCCTCAGAGACCCAACGACAGAGTCCCAGCAAACTTACACTTCCACACCTGTCCCATGGTCAGACCACCACCTCATTGAATTCGAACTCCCACTCGATACTGCCCTAACCCCACGTAAAGATCCCACCCCCCCCACCCGACGTCAACTCCCTAATTCGGTCAACCCTCAAGATATGGCCGCAGGTTTTCGCACCCTAAACGAATCTTGTACCCAACATCCCCTATCAATTGACCTGGCAGCCGCCACATGGCACTCTAACATCCAATCCCTCTATAATAACC
The DNA here is from genome assembly GCF_902459505.1 of Geotrypetes seraphini. Lineage (NCBI taxonomy): Eukaryota > Metazoa > Chordata > Amphibia > Gymnophiona > Dermophiidae > Geotrypetes > Geotrypetes seraphini. The sequence goes on from NC_047085.1 coordinate 358,990,894, forward strand.
TGGTCCAGACAAAAACAACCCAAATAATCACCAACAAAGCACCTGCTCCCTGGTACACTAATGACCTCCGATCCATAAAACAATCCCTGAGAAAAGCAGAAAGGATCTGGGCCAAACATCCGGACAATGAAACCAAAACCCACTGGAAAAACATATCCACCACATACAAAGCTGCCATTCTAGAAGCAAAAAAGACCTACTACTCTCGTCTCCTCCAACAAGCCCCTTCTAGATCAAAACAACTGTTCACCCTCACCAACCATCTCTTCACCAACGCCCAAAGGAATAATCAAATCAACCAAACAGAACTCGATAGCGAAACTCTCTCGGACTTCTTCCAGTCCAAAGTACAAAACATCCGAGCTAACCTCGACCTCAACACCAAACCCACTCCTACTCAGCTCCAACCAATTCCATATACCCCCCCCTTCCGCCACTCTCTCCCAATTTCATTTAGCTACTCATGCGGAGGTCCTCGAAACCCTGAGAAAACTCAAACCCTCCAACACCATCCTCGACCCCTGCCCGTCCAGCCTCCTGCTGTCTGCCGGAGACGCCATGGCAGAATCCATCCTCCCCATCATTAACACCTCTCTAACTACTGGAACTGTCCCCCTCAGCTGGAAATCAGCTATTATCAAGCCCACTCTCAAAAAACCCTCCCTTGATCCTAATGAACCTGGCAACTATCGCCCAGTCTCCAACCTCCCAATTGTCTCCAAACTCCTTGAATGAATTGTGCTCCACCGCCTACACCCTTTCATTGAAGAACAAGCCGCCCTATCCCCAGCCCAATCCGGCTTCCGTAAGGCCACAGCACAAAATCAGTACTCCTTGATATCATCGACGACAGCTGGTCAATACTCGACAAAGGCAATGATGCCCTACTAGTCCTACTTGACCTTAGCGCTGCCTTCGACACAGTTGACCACCACCTACTCACATCTAGACTCCACGACCTCGGAATCAAAGACACAGCCCTCCAATGGATCACCTCCTTCCTTCACCAAAGGACCCAAACTGTCCTACTAGGGACACATAAATCTAACCCTAAGCCTATCAAATATGGTGTTCCTCAAGGTGCCCTTCTATCCCCCCTCCTATTCAACCTCTACATCAAACCCGTCATCGATATAGCGAAAAAATATAAAATCAAAATCCACTCTTATGCAGATGACATCCAGCTGCTCCTCCCCTTAGGTGAAAACCGACCATCCCAAATTGCTAACCTCGAACTCTGCCTCACTGACATGAAAACTTGGATGTCAAACAACAAGCTTCAACTTAACGCCTCCAAAACCGAACTCCTATGGATCAGAAACAAAAACACCAAATACCTGCGACCTACACTAACATGGGATTCCACTCTACTAACGGCAGCAGATCAAGTTCGCAGCCTGGGAGTAACCCTAGACGGACACCTATCCCTATCTAACCACATATCCCAAGTAGTCTCCACCTCCTTCTACTACCTTCGCCAACTGAAAAGGATCAAACCCTACATCTCCACACCAGACCTCGCCCAACTCCTATACGCATATGTCCTCTCCAGAATGGATTATTGTAACTCCCTATTTAATGGACTAACCAAAAATAATATCAAACGCCTCCAACGGGTCCAAAATGCAGCCATCCGCCTCCTACACAACCTCAACTACCACGATTCCATCTCCCCGGCACTCCGTGCTGAACACTGGCTCCCAATTAGCCAACGCTGTACTTTCAAAGCCCTGGCAATTGCTCACAAGAGAATCTACTCCACCACCCCCTCCTACATAAAATCCAAGCTTCCCATCTACAACCCCACTCGCACCCTCCGCTCAAAGTCAGAGATACGCCTATGCACCCCCCCCCGGAAGACCCCTGCTCACAGAAACTGCCCACAAACGATCCTACAGCCACTTCATTCCACACCTCTGGAACCAACTCCCCCCCCCAACTTAGACAACAGAACTCATCTTTAAAGGTAAGTCAGGCCACAAAGCCGACTAAGCAGTAAAAAAAATAAATTGAATGGAGCGGTCAGATGCGTCGCTCTCAGAGCGTCTGTACCGTGGCCATCTTGGTCCTCTTGCACCATTATTTCATCATTGCCATTGGTTACCCATTGGATAGAGGATACAATTTAAATTTAAATTGGATAGAGGATAAAATACACTAGCACATAAGGCTTACTATGAATTGAAGCCTCCACACTTGAGTTCTCTAACTATACCATAGGTCTCATTTCCAAAAAAGACAGATATCCAAAAAATGACATAACGGGGAGATAGATGGACATCTGCTAGCAAAATGTCCATAGCTTATAATTAAAACAAAATTTTAAAAAAACAAACATTGCACAAAGCTAGTCTTCAAAATCAAGATGTGTACAAAGTGAGCATTCCATAGGCATGATATGGGCACATTAGGGGATATACATTGTGCTGCCACAACGGAGAGCAAAATGATTTATTTGGGCATCCTGAAACATGCACAGATTTATACCTACTTTTTTTTAAATTCTTTATTCATTTTCAAAATTACATTAAATGTATATATATATTCAATCACATTAACAATAAATATATCATTTTACATTCTATCATTTGTACAGTACATACATTTTTATCCCTCCCCCTTCCCACCCCTCCCTACCATATATTCCATAATCATATAAAAAACATATTAATAAAATATCCCTCACCCTACCCAAATTAATTGATACATTAAAGGGAAACATTTTCAACTAATCCTTACAAAATTTTGCTAATGGTTTCCACACATCCTGAAATTTCTTGAAATACCCTCTTTGTACTGCAATAAATCTTTCCATTTTATAGATATGGCACAATGAGTTCCACCAAAAACTGTAATTTAGTCTCTTCCAATCCTTCCAATTATATGTAATTTGCTGAATGGCAACCCCAGTCATTAGCTTTAAAAGTGAATAAGGGGAGGGACAAATTCTTTTGACCCACTCACTAGTGATTTGGTTGTGTTGGAGACTGGAGAGCACGAAGCGAGCATTTGTCTGAACTACTGGAGAGATGCACAACATTGAATTGCCTGTCTGATTGTGTCTGTTTGAACCTTTACCTAACCAGCCTGCTCCTCTGCCTGCCACCTCTCCCATCCCATCCCCATACCTGCTACCCTAGGCACCCCCTTCCCCCACCCCTCCTACCTGCTTCTTGTCTCTCACCCACTGTCCCACTCCTTCTCCATGCCCTGTCAGTCACCATGCTCAGTGTCACCGTGTTGTCGGTCTGCAATGTGTAAAACAACCAAAAACCTAGAGCTAAATTCCCACGGATAAAATACAAAGCCAACAAAAGTGGGGATAGGTCTTCAAACACCCAACCAAGGATATGATGAAAGAAGCCTAAACAGAATCTACAGATTCTTCAAACTGATTACTGGATGGACCATTTGGGTCTTTATCTGCCGTCATTTACTATGATTTTTATTTTCCTATATTAACTGGATATGACATGGTTCGTGTTTCGGCTCACACTAGCCCACCTCAGGGGTCAAAAAATATTCTGAACAGAAAACATGCATATAAAATGATAAATTAATAGACCATACAAAATGATTTAAATAAATATATAAAAATCTAACTATCTTTACAAAATAAAGGCCCCCTTTTATCAAACCGCATTAGGGTTTTTTGTTTTTTTTAAAGCTGCCAGCCGCTGCAGTAAAAGCTCCGATGCCTGTAGAATTCCTTTGGAGCTTTTACTGCAGCGGCCGGCAATAAAAAAACGCTAACACGGCTTGATGAAAAGCGGCCAAAATAATATAAAGGACAACAAACAATGAATAAAAATAGAAACATTGATATATAATTATAATTAAACATTATAGTACGAAATATTTTTTTGTGTGGAAAAATATAGGGCTCCTTTTACTAAACGGTGATAGAGGTTTCTACTGTGGGCCAGCAAGGTAAATGCTCCAGCGCTCAAATTAATTCTATGAGTGTCAGAGCATTTATCTTGCCAGCCTGGAGTAGAAAACTCTACCACCATTTAATAAAACCTAGTGTTACCCCCCCTTTTTACAAAAACATAGCATGGTTTTTTTAGTGCCAGCCGTGGCAGTAACAGCTCCGAAGCTCATAGGAATTCTATTTGGTGCCTGTCCTCTTCTTCAGCCCCCTGCATCGAGAGAGGAGCGTGGGAGCCCTGCTCCGCCCCCCTCCCGACACAGGAAAGCAGACCTTTTTGAAAGAAAACTCCATCGGAGGTGCCTGTCCTCTTCTTCAGCCCCCTGCATCGAGAGAGGAGCGTGGGAGCCCTGCTCCGCCCCCCTCCCGACACAGGAAAGCAGACCTTTTTGAAAGAAAACTCCATTGGAGGTGCCTGTCCTCTTCTTCAGCCCCCTGCATCGAGAGAGGAGCGTGGGAGCCCTGCTCCGCCCCCCTCCCGACACAGGAAAGCAGACCTTTTTGAAAGAAAACTCCATCGGAGGTGCCTGTCCTCTTCTTCAGCCCCCTGCATCGAGAGAGGAGCGTGGGAGCCCTGCTCCACCCCCCTCCCGACACAGGAAAGCAGACCTTTTTGAAAGAAAACTCCATCGGAGGTGCCTGTCCTCTTCTTCAGCCCCCTGCATCGAGAGAGGAGCGTGGGAGCCCTGCTCCGCCCCCCTCCCGACACAGGAAAGCAGACCCCTATTGTTTGTTTAAAGACCACTGTTATCCCTCACACAAGCTGCACGCTCTCTAACTAACATAACAGCATACACAACTTACACAACTTACTATAACTAGCAACAGTAATTTACTCAATCCTCTTTAACTTAACTGGTTGCTCTCTGGCTCCTTCCTTTTCTGTCTCCTAGCTTTCTCTTCTCTACTTGCTCCTCCAACTGCCCCAATAATAACACTTCAGCTCCAAACTCCTGATCTAATTCTATAAAAATTGACCCCCACCAAACTTTAACTCACCAATAGGACCAAACCGAGTTTCCCCTGATAGTGAGTTTCCCCTGAATCCCTCCGACCTAACGCCCCAATCCCCCTTCTTGCCATGCCTCCAACTATCCAGGCCACCACCCTCCCCGCCCCTCCTCCCACCACTTTACAAACCACCCTCCCGCCCATTCCCACTCCCACCACTCCCACTACACTCCTCACAACACTATACTTCACCATCCCCATTATTACAGGCCAAGGCAGATACGGTGATATCTCCCCCCAACCTAAAAAAAGCCGTTCCAAAAACCCTGCCAACCTCATCCCCATTCTTCCCTCTCCACAAACCCCCTCTCACAACACACTCAAACTGGCACTCATCAATGCAAGATCAGTCAACAACAAATCCTTCCTCCTACATGACCTCATCTGCAACAAGACTTGGGACGCCCTCATGATCACCGAAACCTGGCTCCAAGACAACGAGGGGATAACGCTAGGCGAACTATGTCCTCCAGGCTACCAGGCTCTAACCTGCTCGCGTACCTCTGGAAAAGGAGGTGGAGTGACTTCCATTATCAAAACCTCCGCCACACCAAAACTAATAAACTCCATCAATATTCCCTCCCTAGAAGCTATTGCGTTCACCTTAGGCCACAAACAAAAAACCGCCCTCATACTCCTCTACAGAACCCCCAACTCCCCAGCAGATACCCTAGAAACCCTCCTCGAATTCATCACTGAACTAACCATCTCACACAAACACATGACAATCCTAGGAGATTTCAATTTCCCAGACTACCCCAACACCTCAGGACAAACTGACAACTTCCTCTCCTCCCTCTCCGACCTAGGATTCCACCAAGCTATAACCACCCCCACGCACTCAGCAGGCAACATCTTAGACTTGCTTTTCACCCTCAGAGACCCAACGACAGAGTCCCAGCAAACTTACACTTCCACACCTGTCCCATGGTCAGACCACCACCTCATTGAATTCGAACTCCCACTCGATACTGCCCTAACCCCACGTAAAGATCCCACCCCCCCCACCCGACGTCAACTCCCTAATTCGGTCAACCCTCAAGATATGGCCGCAGGTTTTCGCACCCTAAACGAATCTTGTACCCAACATCCCCTATCAATTGACCTGGCAGCCGCCACATGGCACTCTAACATCCAATCCCTCTATAATAACCTGGTCCAGACAAAAACAACCCAAATAATCACCAACAAAGCACCTGCTCCCTGGTACACTAATGACCTCCGATCCATAAAACAATCCCTGAGAAAAGCAGAAAGGATCTGGGCCAAACATCCGGACAATGAAACCAAAACCCACTGGAAAAACATATCCACCACATACAAAGCTGCCATTCTAGAAGCAAAAAAGACCTACTACTCTCGTCTCCTCCAACAAGCCCCTTCTAGATCAAAACAACTGTTCACCCTCACCAACCATCTCTTCACCAACGCCCAAAGGAATAATCAAATCAACCAAACAGAACTCGATAGCGAAACTCTCTCGGACTTCTTCCAGTCCAAAGTACAAAACATCCGAGCTAACCTCGACCTCAACACCAAACCCACTCCTACTCAGCTCCAACCAATTCCATATACCCCCCCCTTCCGCCACTCTCTCCCAATTTCATTTAGCTACTCATGCGGAGGTCCTCGAAACCCTGAGAAAACTCAAACCCTCCAACACCATCCTCGACCCCTGCCCGTCCAGCCTCCTGCTGTCTGCCGGAGACGCCATGGCAGAATCCATCCTCCCCATCATTAACACCTCTCTAACTACTGGAACTGTCCCCCTCAGCTGGAAATCAGCTATTATCAAGCCCACTCTCAAAAAACCCTCCCTTGATCCTAATGAACCTGGCAACTATCGCCCAGTCTCCAACCTCCCAATTGTCTCCAAACTCCTTGAATGAATTGTGCTCCACCGCCTACACCCTTTCATTGAAGAACAAGCCGCCCTATCCCCAGCCCAATCCGGCTTCCGTAAGGCCACAGCACAAAATCAGTACTCCTTGATATCATCGACGACAGCTGGTCAATACTCGACAAAGGCAATGATGCCCTACTAGTCCTACTTGACCTTAGCGCTGCCTTCGACACAGTTGACCACCACCTACTCACATCTAGACTCCACGACCTCGGAATCAAAGACACAGCCCTCCAATGGATCACCTCCTTCCTTCACCAAAGGACCCAAACTGTCCTACTAGGGACACATAAATCTAACCCTAAGCCTATCAAATATGGTGTTCCTCAAGGTGCCCTTCTATCCCCCCTCCTATTCAACCTCTACATCAAACCCGTCATCGATATAGCGAAAAAATATAAAATCAAAATCCACTCTTATGCAGATGACATCCAGCTGCTCCTCCCCTTAGGTGAAAACCGACCATCCCAAATTGCTAACCTCGAACTCTGCCTCACTGACATGAAAACTTGGATGTCAAACAACAAGCTTCAACTTAACGCCTCCAAAACCGAACTCCTATGGATCAGAAACAAAAACACCAAATACCTGCGACCTACACTAACATGGGATTCCACTCTACTAACGGCAGCAGATCAAGTTCGCAGCCTGGGAGTAACCCTAGACGGACACCTATCCCTATCTAACCACATATCCCAAGTAGTCTCCACCTCCTTCTACTACCTTCGCCAACTGAAAAGGATCAAACCCTACATCTCCACACCAGACCTCGCCCAACTCCTATACGCATATGTCCTCTCCAGAATGGATTATTGTAACTCCCTATTTAATGGACTAACCAAAAATAATATCAAACGCCTCCAACGGGTCCAAAATGCAGCCATCCGCCTCCTACACAACCTCAACTACCACGATTCCATCTCCCCGGCACTCCGTGCTGAACACTGGCTCCCAATTAGCCAACGCTGTACTTTCAAAGCCCTGGCAATTGCTCACAAGAGAATCTACTCCACCACCCCCTCCTACATAAAATCCAAGCTTCCCATCTACAACCCCACTCGCACCCTCCGCTCAAAGTCAGAGATACGCCTATGCACCCCCCCCGGAAGACCCCTGCTCACAGAAACTGCCCACAAACGATCCTACAGCCACTTCATTCCACACCTCTGGAACCAACTCCCCCCCCAACTTAGACAACAGAACTCATCTTTAAAGGTAAGTCAGGCCACAAAGCCGACTAAGCAGTAAAAAAAATAAATTGAATGGAGCGGTCAGATGCGTCGCTCTCAGAGCGTCTGTACCGTGGCCATCTTGGTCCTCTTGCACCATTATTTCATCATTGCCATTGGTTACCCATTGGATAGAGGATACAATTTAAATTTAAATTGGATAGAGGATAAAATACACTAGCACATAAGGCTTACTATGAATTGAAGCCTCCACACTTGAGTTCTCTAACTATACCATAGGTCTCATTTCCAAAAAAGACAGATATCCAAAAAATGACATAACGGGGAGATAGATGGACATCTGCTAGCAAAATGTCCATAGCTTATAATTAAAACAAAATTTTAAAAAAACAAACATTGCACAAAGCTAGTCTTCAAAATCAAGATGTGTACAAAGTGAGCATTCCATAGGCATGATATGGGCACATTAGGGGATATACATTGTGCTGCCACAACGGAGAGCAAAATGATTTATTTGGTCATCCTGAAACATGCACAGATTTATACCTACTTTTTTTTAAATTCTTTATTCATTTTCAAAATTACATTAAATGTATATATATATTCAATCACATTAACAATAAATATATCATTTTACATTCTATCATTTGTACAGTACATACATTTTTATCCCTCCCCCTTCCCACCCCTCCCTACCATATATTCCATAATCATATAAAAAACATATTAATAAAATATCCCTCACCCTACCCAAATTAATTGATACATTAAAGGGAAACATTTTCAACTAATCCTTACAAAATTTTGCTAATGGTTTCCACACATCCTGAAATTTCTTGAAATACCCTCTTTGTACTGCAATAAATCTTTCCATTTTATAGATATGGCACAATGAGTTCCACCAAAAACTGTAATTTAGTCTCTTCCAATCCTTCCAATTATATGTAATTTGCTGAATGGCAACCCCAGTCATTAGCTTTAAAAGTGAATAAGGGGAGGGACAAATTCTTTTGACCCACTCACTAGTGATTTGGTTGTGTTGGAGACTGGAGAGCACGAAGCGAGCATTTGTCTGAACTACTGGAGAGATGCACAACATTGAATTGCCTGTCTGATTGTGTCTGTTTGAACCTTTACCTAACCAGCCTGCTCCTCTGCCTGCCACCTCTCCCATCCCATCCCCATACCTGCTACCCTAGGCACCCCCTTCCCCCACCCCTCCTACCTGCTTCTTGTCTCTCACCCACTGTCCCACTCCTTCTCCATGCCCTGTCAGTCACCATGCTCAGTGTCACCGTGTTGTCGGTCTGCAATGTGTAAAACAACCAAAAACCTAGAGCTAAATTCCCACGGATAAAATACAAAGCCAACAAAAGTGGGGATAGGTCTTCAAACACCCAACCAAGGATATGATGAAAGAAGCCTAAACAGAATCTACAGATTCTTCAAACTGATTACTGGATGGACCATTTGGGTCTTTATCTGCCGTCATTTACTATGATTTTTATTTTCCTATATTAACTGGATATGACATGGTTCGTGTTTCGGCTCACACTAGCCCACCTCAGGGGTCAAAAAATATTCTGAACAGAAAACATGCATATAAAATGATAAATTAATAGACCATACAAAATGATTTAAATAAATATATAAAAATCTAACTATCTTTACAAAATAAAGGCCCCCTTTTATCAAACCGCATTAGGGTTTTTTGTTTTTTTTTAAAGCTGCCAGCCGCTGCAGTAAAAGCTCCGATGCCTGTAGAATTCCTTTGGAGCTTTTACTGCAGCGGCCGGCAATAAAAAAACGCTAACACGGCTTGATGAAAAGCGGCCAAAATAATATAAAGGACAACAAACAATGAATAAAAATAGAAACATTGATATATAATTATAATTAAACATTATAGTACGAAATATTTTTTTGTGTGGAAAAATATAGGGCTCCTTTTACTAAACGGTGATAGAGGTTTCTACTGTGGGCCAGCAAGGTAAATGCTCCAGCGCTCAAATTAATTCTATGAGTGTCAGAGCATTTATCTTGCCAGCCTGGAGTAGAAAACTCTACCACCATTTAATAAAACCTAGTGTTACCCCCCCTTTTTACAAAAACATAGCATGGTTTTTTTAGTGCCAGCCGTGGCAGTAACAGCTCCGAAGCTCATAGGAATTCTATTTGGTGCCTGTCCTCTTCTTCAGCCCCCTGCATCGAGAGAGGAGCGTGGGAGCCCTGCTCCGCCCCCCTCCCGACACAGGAAAGCAGACCTTTTTGAAAGAAAACTCCATCGGAGGTGCCTGTCCTCTTCTTCAGCCCCCTGCATCGAGAGAGGAGCGTGGGAGCCCTGCTCCGCCCCCCTCCCGACACAGGAAAGCAGACCTTTTTGAAAGAAAACTCCATTGGAGGTGCCTGTCCTCTTCTTCAGCCCCCTGCATCGAGAGAGGAGCGTGGGAGCCCTGCTCCGCCCCCCTCCCGACACAGGAAAGCAGACCTTTTTGAAAGAAAACTCCATCGGAGGTGCCTGTCCTCTTCTTCAGCCCCCTGCATCGAGAGAGGAGCGTGGGAGCCCTGCTCCACCCCCCTCCCGACACAGGAAAGCAGACCTTTTTGAAAGAAAACTCCATCGGAGGTGCCTGTCCTCTTCTTCAGCCCCCTGCATCGAGAGAGGAGCGTGGGAGCCCTGCTCCGCCCCCCTCCCGACACAGGAAAGCAGACCCCTATTGTTTGTTTAAAGACCACTGTTATCCCTCACACAAGCTGCACGCTCTCTAACTAACATAACAGCATACACAACTTACACAACTTACTATAACTAGCAACAGTAATTTACTCAATCCTCTTTAACTTAACTGGTTGCTCTCTGGCTCCTTCCTTTTCTGTCTCCTAGCTTTCTCTTCTCTACTTGCTCCTCCAACTGCCCCAATAATAACACTTCAGCTCCAAACTCCTGATCTAATTCTATAAAAATTGACCCCCACCAAACTTTAACTCACCAATAGGACCAAACCGAGTTTCCCCTGATAGTGAGTTTCCCCTGAATCCCTCCGACCTAACGCCCCAATCCCCCTTCTTGCCATGCCTCCAACTATCCAGGCCACCACCCTCCCCGCCCCTCCTCCCACCACTTTACAAACCACCCTCCCGCCCATTCCCACTCCCACCACTCCCACTACACTCCTCACAACACTATACTTCACCATCCCCATTATTACAGGCCAAGGCAGATACGGTGATATCTCCCCCCAACCTAAAAAAAGCCGTTCCAAAAACCCTGCCAACCTCATCCCCATTCTTCCCTCTCCACAAACCCCCTCTCACAACACACTCAAACTGGCACTCATCAATGCAAGATCAGTCAACAACAAATCCTTCCTCCTACATGACCTCATCTGCAACAAGACTTGGGACGCCCTCATGATCACCGAAACCTGGCTCCAAGACAACGAGGGGATAACGCTAGGCGAACTATGTCCTCCAGGCTACCAGGCTCTAACCTGCTCGCGTACCTCTGGAAAAGGAGGTGGAGTGACTTCCATTATCAAAACCTCCGCCACACCAAAACTAATAAACTCCATCAATATTCCCTCCCTAGAAGCTATTGCGTTCACCTTAGGCCACAAACAAAAAACCGCCCTCATACTCCTCTACAGAACCCCCAACTCCCCAGCAGATACCCTAGAAACCCTCCTCGAATTCATCACTGAACTAACCATCTCACACAAACACATGACAATCCTAGGAGATTTCAATTTCCCAGACTACCCCAACACCTCAGGACAAACTGACAACTTCCTCTCCTCCCTCTCCGACCTAGGATTCCACCAAGCTATAACCACCCCCACGCACTCAGCAGGCAACATCTTAGACTTGCTTTTCACCCTCAGAGACCCAACGACAGAGTCCCAGCAAACTTACACTTCCACACCTGTCCCATGGTCAGACCACCACCTCATTGAATTCGAACTCCCACTCGATACTGCCCTAACCCCACGTAAAGATCCCACCCCCCCCACCCGACGTCAACTCCCTAATTCGGTCAACCCTCAAGATATGGCCGCAGGTTTTCGCACCCTAAACGAATCTTGTACCCAACATCCCCTATCAATTGACCTGGCAGCCGCCACATGGCACTCTAACATCCAATCCCTCTATAATAACCTGGTCCAGACAAAAACAACCCAAATAATCACCAACAAAGCACCTGCTCCCTGGTACACTAATGACCTCCGATCCATAAAACAATCCCTGAGAAAAGCAGAAAGGATCTGGGCCAAACATCCGGACAATGAAACCAAAACCCACTGGAAAAACATATCCACCACATACAAAGCTGCCATTCTAGAAGCAAAAAAGACCTACTACTCTCGTCTCCTCCAACAAGCCCCTTCTAGATCAAAACAACTGTTCACCCTCACCAACCATCTCTTCACCAACGCCCAAAGGAATAATCAAATCAACCAAACAGAACTCGATAGCGAAACTCTCTCGGACTTCTTCCAGTCCAAAGTACAAAACATCCGAGCTAACCTCGACCTCAACACCAAACCCACTCCTACTCAGCTCCAACCAATTCCATATACCCCCCCCTTCCGCCACTCTCTCCCAATTTCATTTAGCTACTCATGCGGAGGTCCTCGAAACCCTGAGAAAACTCAAACCCTCCAACACCATCCTCGACCCCTGCCCGTCCAGCCTCCTGCTGTCTGCCGGAGATGCCATGGCAGAATCCATCCTCCCCATCATTAACACCTCTCTAACTACTGGAACTGTCCCCCTCAGCTGGAAATCAGCTATTATCAAGCCCACTCTCAAAAAACCCTCCCTTGATCCTAATGAACCTGGCAACTATCGCCCAGTCTCCAACCTCCCAATTGTCTCCAAACTCCTTGAACGAATTGTGCTCCACTGCCTACACCCTTTCATTGAAGAACAAGCCGCCCTATCCCCAGCCAAATCCGGCTTCCGTAAGGCCACAGCACAAAATCAGTACTCCTTGATATCATCGACGACAGCTGGTCAATACTCGACAAAGGCAATGATGCCCTACTAGTCCTACTTGACCTTAGCGCTGCCTTCGACACAGTTGACCACCACCTACTCACATCTAGACTCCACGACCTCGGAATCAAAGACACAGCCCTCCAATGGATCACCTCCTTCCTTCACCAAAGGACCCAAACTGTCCTACTAGGGACACATAAATCTAACCCTAAGCCTATCAAATATGGTGTTCCTCAAGGTGCCCTTCTATCCCCCCTCCTATTCAACCTCTACATCAAACCCGTCATCGATATAGCGAAAAAATATAAAATCAAAATCCACTCTTATGCAGATGACATCCAGCTGCTCCTCCCCTTAGGTGAAAACCGACCATCCCAAATTGCTAACCTCGAACTCTGCCTCACTGACATGAAAACTTGGATGTCAAACAACAAGCTTCAACTTAACGCCTCCAAAACCGAACTCCTATGGATCAGAAACAAAAACACCAAATACCTGCAACCTACACTAACATGGGATTCCACTCTACTAACGGCAGCAGATCAAGTTCGCAGCCTGGGAGTAACCCTAGACGGACACCTATCCCTATCTAACCACATATCCCAAGTAGTCTCCACCTCCTTCTACTACCTTCGCCAACTGAAAAGGATCAAACCCTACATCTCCACACCAGACCTCGCCCAACTCCTATACGCATATGTCCTCTCCAGAATGGATTATTGTAACTCCCTATTTAATGGACTAACCAAAAATAATATCAAACGCCTCCAACGGGTCCAAAATGCAGCCATCCGCCTCCTACACAACCTCAACTACCACGATTCCATCTCCCCGGCACTCCGTGCTGAACACTGGCTCCCAATTAGCCAACGCTGTACTTTCAAAGCCCTGGCAATTGCTCACAAGAGAATCTACTCCACCACCCCCTCCTACATAAAATCCAAGCTTCCCATCTACAACCCCACTCGCACCCTCCGCTCAAAGTCAGAGATACGCCTATGCACCCCCCCCCCCCGGAAGACCCCTGCTCACAGAAACTGCCCACAAACGATCCTACAGCCACTTCATTCCACACCTCTGGAACCAACTCCCCCCCCAACTTAGACAACAGAACTCATTATTAACATTCCGTAAATCGGTAAAGACCCTCCTCTTCAACTAAAGATCTCCTCTGTCTTCTCCCCCCCTTACGCCCCGCCCCCCCACTCTCCTATCACCTTCCCGAACTCCAGTATAACCCTCTCTTACTCTACCCACTAACAAATTGTACCTAAACGCATATAACTTCCTTAAACTAAACTACTGTATTTCCCCCTTCTCTCTTTCTGCTATACTCTCCCTGTATTTAATTCTCTCCAAAATCTATAAATCCAATCACTAAACCGGTTGTACTACTTATATGTCTAGTTACTCCCCACTGTGTATGTTCATTTGTAAACCGTTCTGAGCTACTGGGAGGACGGGATAAAAATCCAAATAAATAAATAAAATAAATAAATAAAAATCACAAATGTATTAAAATATTGTGCGATCCTAATGAAAGAATAGTACAGTGTTCCCCCACAAATTCGCAGTTTGTGGTTTCACTCATTCGTGGTATTCTCCGACCCCCTTTTCCTGTACTAAAGTCAGGCTACATCAATCAGGAGCTGCATGTCAAAGCAGCTCCTGATTGGTGTAGCCTGACTTTAGTACAGGAAGAGGCAGTCAGAGAATACCGGGAGTGATTTCCTACACTTGCCGGCACTCCAGCTACCCTCTCCTTCCTCTCCAGCTGCCCTCTCCTGCCTCCCCAAGTGAAAAACCGTATTTGTGGTTTTTTTATATTCACGGGGGTTCCTAGAACGGAACCCCCGCAAATATCGGGGGAGTATTCTATATAAATTAAGAAAGCCTACTATGTCAAAAACTTCCAAGAAGTAATGAAAAAGATGAATATCTAGCTATGTTCAGCAATAGAGTCCGATAAAAATACAAATGCAGGTTTTGCTATATAAAAAAACATTATTATCAAAAGTTTATGCCCAAAAAACTAAGGAGGGATTATGGATATTTATGCAATGTGGAATGCATGAATGTAAACAAGAGTGACTATAATGTGAATGTGAATGTATTGACGTAAAGTCAAAGGGGGGGACAATGTGATATAAACCTGTTAATAGATAATGGCACACTGAGACAAGACAAAAGAGACCCGGTTACCCAATATCTCAAAAGGATCTGTATATAATACTGTGATCACCAAAGCCAAAAGGTGTATGAAAAATAGCTTAAGAAACACTTATACAAAGTTTTTCAGCTCAACTAAATTGATTTCCATGTTTCTGCTATCAAAGAAAATGGAGCACGTCTGTACATTAGTATTCCAGTTCAGGGGCAGCCAATTACAAACATATCAACAAATCACATCTTATCTGTTTAGAATAAAAGGAAAGCCAAATGTTTTAACCCAGCTCAGAGCATGTAATGATTTCATTTAGGCCCCAATTGAATGCTTTCCTTTAGGGAATATATTGACGCTTTGCCCAGGTACTGTAAGAGGCCTAAAAAGTCTCAAAATGTCTACCCATGCAAATACTGTCAGCCCATTCTCCCTGTGTAATGGCCACCTGGTTCAGTATCTAGTGTCTCCTACAGTGGTGGCATAAGAAATATCAAAAGTATAACAAAAGAAGACAATAACAGACTGGTTACATTGCATATTTGAAAGATATATTCACCCAGCGGCATAGTAAATGGGAGGGGGGACCCTCCAATGCCCCCCCCCTAAGATCGCCGACAGGAGGGTGCCCAACCCCTCCTGCAAGATCCCCCCAATGAAACCCCCCACCCCGGAACCCCCCCTTGGGTTTAGCTGCAAGTTGGCCGGACGGCTCCTTACACAGTCCAGCCAGCAGGCCCGCCTCCATCCAAATGAGGCGGGCCCGCCTCTCCACTGCCCAACCCATAGGATCCTAGGGCTTGATTGGCCCAAGCGCCTAAGGCCCCTCCTGCCAGCGATTTTCAGGGGGGGGGCATTGAGGGGTTCGGCAAGAGGAGTTGGGCACCTTCCTGCCAGCGATCTTTGGGGGGCCGTTGGGGGTCCGGCAGGAGGGGTTGGAGACCCTCCTGCCGCGATCATCATGGGGGGCGGGTTCTGTCAGCAGGAAGGGTTGAGCACCTTCCTGCTGGCAATCGTGAATTTTGTCGGAAGAGGCGTTGGGCACCCTCCTGCCGGCGATCTTCGGGGGGGCCGTTGGGGGGTCCGGCAGGAGGAGTTGGGCACTCTCCTGCCGGTGATCTTCGGGGGGCCATTGGGGGGTTGGTCCGGGGAGGGGGTGGAGCATTTTAAACCTAATTCTGTAACCGGCGTCTGCAACATGGACGTCGGTTACAGAATCGGATTAACTTTGTGCGGGTGTAGGCCCGATTCTTTATAGGACGCCCGGGACGGGCGTCCTATACAGAATCTGGGCCATAAAGTAGGCCAGGGTTTTAAAGGCCTACATTATAGACACTGAAGTCCTTTACAGAATCGCACATAGTGGTGCCTAACTCTTTCTCCACCCCTAAACACGCCTACGTTGGTGTTAGGCGCCTATATGTTGTTGAACTGAGCATAAAAAGATAAGCACCTATCTCCTATTTAATTTTTTTTTTCCAATTATGAGCTTGTTAAAGTTCATTGTTTAAGCCAATCTACTAATTAAGTTAGGCACCTAACTTTAAGTGCCTATTTATTTAGGTGCCTCTTATAGAATTTCCCCCCTAAGGCACAAAGTACTATTTCCCATTCAGAAAACAAAAGCTGTTGAACAAGGCTCAAGTTAGAGGAAGAAAAGCAAACCTCTTTTCAAACTCTGATGGTGGAACTAAGTTTCGTAGTAGTAGCAGCCATAGTTTTTGCTGGCTCCAACTTTTCCCGTTTTCCTTCTTGCTAGCTGCTTTATCTGGTTCCAGCTGACTTATGCTTCTCTATTATCGATGCCTTCCAAATAACAGCCTTTGCATTTCGAGAGAACTTGGCAGCCACTGCTCTCCTGCTGGTTCTCTACGGGTATGTGATTGGAAATGCTGCTTAGGAATTATGGCTTGTTCTTCACATGCAGAAATCTTTAGGTGTGCCTACACCTGCTGCTGTGTCCATGATATCTTGGCCTCATGGTCTTATTATGCTTTAATTTAGAAAATTGAGAGACCAAGTGGGCTCACGAAGCTGAGAGGTCTGTGGGGGATTGGTTTATTCCTAATGAACCAGACATTGAAAAAGTTTGTGGGAGTTGCTCATGCTGTTTCAAACATTTTTAACCAGGTTTTACATTTACAATTGATTCTGTGTTATCTTTACTAAACTGGGAATATGGTTGTCTGTATTGATAGCGCTCTAGCTTGATTTTCTCGCTCACAGAATTTATTTAGTTTAAGTTGTAGTCTTTGTTAAAAGGCAAAACATGTCATTAATGTTTCTTTGCACTAATATCCATAACACTCTTTGCAATAAATACTTTGATGGGGTTCACAGAGCTCATTATCAGCCGAGGCAGATGACAGTGCAGCAACAATACCCAATCAAGCACTAATTATTGTGATGTCCCTGTTGCAAAATAATTGGAGTGATTAAACAAACACCACAAACAGGTTTTTATTAAATTAGACACAATCCTGAATTTTGCATGAAAGAGTTCACAACATCTCCCAAAACACATTCAAAAAGCTCATAATCCCAAAGAAAACAGTAAAAGGGATTAGGCAGCTCCATCCCATCACCTCTCACCCCCAAAGCAACAAGAGCTCAACAGTGCCATCATATGTGCTCAGTGGGGATGATATGCTGAAGTTTAGGATTTATTTATTATTTTTGAATGTTCAGGTTTAAATATTTTAGTCAGGTAATGTAGTTCTGGAAACTATCCCCCTCTTCTCTTAAACTGCGCTAGCAGTTTTTAGCGCAGAGAGCCATGCTGAATGGCCCGCGCTGCTTCCGACGCTCATAGGAACTCCATTCAGCGCGGCTCCCCATGCTAGAAACTGCTAGCGCAGTTTAATAGAAGAGGCCCTGTGTAGATGATGTTTATCTGAGAGGAAATTTTGTATGTGTAGTCTTTGGATTTTCTTTATTTTAATTTTTATTATGTATGCCTGATTGTATCTCGCACAGAATTGTTGGATGTTGCGAGTAACAAATTTTTAAATAAATAATAGGTATAAAAAGATTAGATGAGCATAGATCAGTTTTCAGCCATACAACTGTGCAATCAAATAATATGATACTCAAAAGGTTAACCAACCAGGAGAATGGTTATTTAATCACATGAAGGAAAGAATCTCAGAATTGCCACTCCGTGGATCATAATGAAATTATCCAACTAAGGAATTGTGGCAGGAGTATCTTTCATAGATCCAAAACCTTCATATTACCAATACACTTCATCAAAATTTTTGATATAAATTACTACTGAAAATTTTTGTTTTTTATAAATCTTTGTTTTAAATTTTTCTTTAGTATTTTTTTCTCTTTTTTATAGACAACAAGTATGAAACCTCAATCGTGCAAAAAGCTGTAAACACATTTCATCCTTATCTAGTTTTAGTGTAAAAACTTTGTGCATAACAATCTTAAGATTTTAAGAGAGACAAAAGCACTTAAGGATTTCTGTTCATGAGTGTAACATTCCAAGTACTGACTCAGATCATATAAATAATAATGCTTTTCCAGAGACAGACTTCTCCTCACATTGATCCAGCGTAGAATGACAGTGCATAATTAGCCGTTAGGTAAATGTTATTTTTTCATGTCATTATGCTCTGACATATACAGAGAGTTCTTTCAGACATGAGGATGTGGCGAAGGAGCAAACGCAAGCATCGGATGGAAAGCTAATGATATGCTTCTGCTATATAACCTCAAGAAATGCTATAGACACTTCAAGAAGAGGAACACCGTTGTGAGTGACATTACTCTGGGGCTTCCCTGGGGAGAAGTAAGAGGAATGTCATTCAAATCAGAAAATACCTTACTGGTTTTAAAATGAAAGCTAGGTTTAAAAGAGTGAGGTTTGAAAGGTAGGCAGTGGTGCATCAAAGCGCAGTGTTATTCATCTCTTTAAATACATAATAAATGGAATAACTTTGCAGTGCCTATTAACACTCAGAGAACCTCCTGTTTAGATCCATAAACACTGAGAGATGCCTGTTTTTGTAAGTCTTCATATTGATTGAGCTAACATGCCAGTTTACTTTAAGGGGGTGTGGCAGCGTGAACCAGCGGCTAGATATGGAGCCCTCAGAAATACATCCAGACAGAGGGATGGAAGCAAAACACAGACATTTTATTTGTATTTTTTTATGTATACAAGCCTGTTTAGCTCACAGGCTATACAAAATAAGTCTCTTTTAAGTTCCTGCAGCCTTCTTGTAGGGCTAGATTCACTAAGCAAACCGATCATGTACCGATCGATTTGCGACCCCCCTTTGCGACCAGATTTCCCTCCGGCCCGATTCACTACTCTCTCCTGCAATCCGCTTCCAATCCGTGCATGCAAATGAGGGGAAACGCATGCAAAGTAGACAGGGACATGATTCACCAAAGAAATTTTTGAAACCGACTGGGCTGGCCGATCAACCCAAGAAGCGACTGCTGGGGACCAGTCGCAAACGTCTTTCTGACTCTTCAGCTTCACTGAAGCCCTGCTCTCTGCTGCCCTGAATCTCTCCTGCCTGCCGCCCCGATGCTCTTCCCCGGATCTCTCCTGCCTGCTCTGCCCTGAATCGCTGCCCTGCTCTACCCCGGATTTCTCCTGCCTGCTGCCCCAAATCTCTCCTGCCCTTCCCTGCACTGCGAGCCTGTGGTTTTATCCTGTGGGTTAAAACCACAGGCTCACTGGGCTACAAAAAAGTAAAAAAGTAAAAATTTTTTTAAAAAGTTGCAGCTCAGAGGGGTCTTAGACGCATGTGCAGACCATCTACAGATGGTCTGCGTGGGATTGCACACTAGCGATCCGTGTCAGCAGATGAGGATGCTCCTACGATCGCCCTCATTTGAATTTTTTCCTGTCGTGAATTTGTCGGGCCTGCTGGGATCGGCCACAGAAGACAGGTTAGGCCTCACTGTTTCCTATAACCTCCCCTTAGTCCTTTCCCTGCCTTTAGCCTGGGCTCAAAGGTTAATAGCTCAAAGTTTCTAATCCTGGAGTAAGATTCTGCTGCTTACAGCTGGGTGATACTGGTATCTGTCGACGGGCCACTCAGCTGCCTTTTCCCTCAGATATCGCAGCCTTGGGGTGTGGAACCCAGGGAGGATCCCTTCCTCTTGCTGGGGGCCTGCCCCGGGGCTTTTAACTTCCTCCCTACCTGATCCCCACTCTCCTGCACCAGCAGGATAGTTTTCTATAACTTAAGGTAGCTCTATTTCAGTGAAAGAGTGTTCTTAAGAAAACCCAGCCTCATACCACCCTTTCTCTCACTGAAGAAAATTACTACCAAGCTGCCTGGTGGCAAAGTAAGTGGGCCATCTTGTTCCCATGTTCATGGTCGTGAATTTTCAAAGGGAAATGGCCCATATCCATTTCTGCTTGATAATTCAGTACAATGGAAGGGGGGTACAACCTATCTGTGTGCATGCCTTTCCTTGGAGCTGGGATTAGGCAAAGGAAACTATATGTGTCTTTTGAAATTTTCAAAAATATCCATACAGTATAGCCATCTCCTGTGATGGAGTTTCCCCCCCCCCCCCACCGGAAATTCTATATTTGACTAGGTGGTTGAATTCGCCATTCTTCATAAACCAGTTTAGTTTTCACCCACAGAATCTACCTGGCTAACTCTTTAGTTAGCTGTCAAAATCCCTTCAAAAACTGCCTTCATCCTTCATGCTCCATGTTAGGGTTGCCAGATTTTCCAATCAGAAAATCTGGATCCCTAGACCCACCCCTAGGCCAGCCCAGTTCCACCCATCCCTGCCCCCAATGTCACCCTAGACCCGCCCCAGCCCTGCCCGCTCCACACAGATTTCTTCAAAGCTTTTCAAAACCAGGACAAAGTGCCGGGTTTTGAAAAGCCGTCCAGACCTCCAAAGAGGACATGTCCGGGGAAATCCGGACTTCTGGTCCCAATTCCATGTGCCTATATTAGAGGCATTCACAAAGAACTGAGCATCTGGATTTCTGAATAGATCCTCTGACCACTATAGCACCATAGAGATATTGCCAGGGCAGCCCATGGGAGTAGCTAGGGAAGAACCAGTAGCCACGTGTGCACTGGCTATACACAGGTGCCCAAATAGCCAAATGAGCAGATAGGATGGCTCAAAAGGCAGTCCTGCTTCTTCCTCTTACCTACTGCATGTGGGTGCCAGCATTGAATACTGGCTGAAGACCATATAACTTCCAGGTTAGTGACTTACCTGCATATTCGATGCCAGGGGCTGGACATGAATATCTGGGTTAGATTCAGCCTCCAGAGGGCTGAATGTGAGGTGGTTTACATAAATAGCTGAAAACATTTAAAGCCTGATATTGAGACCTCAGGAGGCAGCCAGACTACCTCCTGTGATCTGCGTTGATCCTGGATATTCAGTGCTGGGGCCACATCCTGCCACTGGCATTGAATATCCTGGTCAAAGTTTGCCACCTCGGATTTAGTTGGCCAAGCCGATATTCAGTGGACCTCCTTTTTAGGCGAGTCTGTCTAGCTGCTAACCTTAGCAGGTCAGCCTCTGAATATTGGTGGCAACCAGCTATGTTCCCAATCTGGCGAGCGAGATATTCAGCAGGAGATAGCTAAGTTCCGCTGAATATTGGGAGTGGGTATTAAAGTTTTCCTACAGTGTTCTTGTAGAGGAGTGGCCTAGTGGATAAAGCTGCTGTCTCAGCACCTTGAGGTTGTGGGTTAAATCCCAGCATTGCTCCTTGTGACCCTGAACAAGTCACCTAACTCTCAATTGCCCCAGATACCATAGGTAGATTGTGAGCCCACAAGGGCACACGGGAAAAATACTTAGAGTACCTGACTGCTATTCAATGTAAACCACTTAGGATATATACACTATATAAGAAATAAATATTAATGCCTAGCTTTCTCTCCATCTGAGAATAAAAAATGTGCTATGAATTCTATTGAAATTTCACAATAGACAAAGGTTTTGAATTTTACCCCGGAAATCACATTCAACATTTTCAGTAGAGATGGAGAGCTGTATAAATGTCAGTGTGATATTAAATTGCATATACATGACAGAGAGAAAGTACCAGTAAGCATTTCTTCCTTACCTTAAAAGTTCCCCCAGTCCTGCTATGCATAACACTTTGTATAATCAGCATGTCTGCGAAAGAAAGAAATTAAATTTAAGGACTGATGAATGGAAAACTTTCAGGCAGTGTGTGACTGAGCATTTAGCCTTCATAATAGGAACAAGAACATCAGACTGAGAGTGATCAGGGACAGATGAAAGGCAGACCTGGGCAGAGGAAATAAGAGGCCTTTTCTGGAGCCATAAGGTAACCCTAGGCTAGAGGATCTAAGACTCTTCTGATTTTCAAATCATGGTGCTTATTATTCCAATGGTCAGTATTCTATAAGGGATTTTTTTTAAATGTATGCAAGTGATCATATATGCATGTGCCAAATAAAATTAGACCCTCCATTCCCATTCCCTGCCCATGTCCTAGACATTTCCCATCCCATAAAAGAGTATGCAGTTAGCATCTGAATCAGTGTATGTTGTGGTACCAACTTGGTAATGGCTACTGTGGCCACATTCTAACAGTTACTCCTTGGTAATTTCCATGCTAACTGCTTAGTGTATGCTAGTAAAAGGGCCTCTATGAATAAATGACACACATGTGACCCTTTGGGCCTTTGCTTTTCATAATAATGGCATCCAGGACTCAATGCATCCACTCCTCTCTCTTGGGCCCATATGCATCTTGTAAAAGTCAATGGTTTCTGCAAGGATTCCTCTGCTACTTTCATCTCCGTCTTAAATTATCCCCCCCCCCCCCTTTTTACAAAGCCATTGTAGTGGCTGCCACACAGCAAACACTCCAACGCCCATTAAAACCCTATGGGGGTAATAATAAAAAAAACCAAACGTCTAAAAAGTGTTCTAAATGGCTACTTGGACGATCAAAAAGCCTGATCGTCCAAGTACCCATAACCAAAGCTGGTTTTTAGACGTATTTAAAAACAGCTTAGGCCTTTCCCCTGCCACTAGATGCACAGAGAGAAAAGAGGTGTGTTTAGAGGAGGGGAAAGAGCGGGCAGTGGGCAGGAGGTGGGCCGACCTACACCTAGGCGACAACAGGTATAACCAAAACATTAACAGGTTGCCTAGTCGGCACTTAGACGTTTTTGACTTAGATGTAGTCAAACCAGATCTAAGTGCCGAAAAAGGGGCCGCTGAGCTGATGGCCGCTGGCGCCATCAGTTCAGCAGCCCGGCAGCCTACCCACCGCAAGCATTGCTGCAGGAGAGATGCCTCATCTCCCCTACCGCGATGCCATCACTCCTCTACCCGAACTGCCATGACCCGTGGCAGGAGAGATGCCCTATCTCTCCTGCCGCGGGTCACGGCAGTTCCAGTAGAGGAGTGATGGCATCACGGTAGGGGAGATGAGGCATCTCTTCTGCCATGATCCATCACCCCCCCTCGCAATTAACATCGGGCCAGGAGAGAGCCCAAGCTCTCCTGGCCCGCGGCAACGCCCGAATTGAGTGGGCCAGGAGAGAGCCCAGGCTCTACTGGCCCGCGGCGACCCCCGAGTACGATCGGGCCAGGAGGGAGCCCAAGCCCTTCTGGCCCCGGCAACCATCCCGCCGTAACTTGAATGGGCCAGGAGGAAGCCCAAACCCTTCTGGCCCCGGCAACCATCCCGCCGTTACTTGAATGGGCCAGGAGGGAGCCCAAACCCTCTTGGCCCCGGCGACCCCCTACCCCACCCCCTACTATAATACAGGCAGGAGGGATCCCAGGCCCTCCTGCCCTCGACGGAACCCCCCTCCCCCAACGATCGCCCCCCCAGAACCCCCAAACGCCCCCCCCCCGCTGACCCGTGACCCCCCTGGCCGACCCCATGACCCCCCCACACCCACCCCCTTCCCCGTACCTTGTCCAAGTTGGCCGGACAGACGGGTGCCAAACCCGCCCGTCCGGCAGGCAGCCGACTCTAGAATGGGGCCGGATTGGCCCAGCCGTCCCAAAGCCCCGCTCACAGGTGAGGTCTAAGGCGCCTGGGCCAAACAGAATAGGCCCTGGAGCCTTAGGCCCCTCTTGGGGGCGGGGCCTGAGGCACATGGGCCGGGTGGGGGTAGGGGGTCGCCGGGGCCAGGAGGGTTTGGGCTCCCTCCTGGCCCATTCATGTAGCAGCGGGGGGGGGGGGGGGGTCGCCGGGGCCAGGAGGGCTTGGGTTCCCTCCTGGCCCGATCGAGACGCGGGGGGGGGGGGGGGTGTCGCTGGGGCCAGGAGAGTTTGGGCTTTCTCCTGGCCCGATGTTAATTGGCGGGGCAAGAGGTCTTGGGTTCCCTCTTGCTCCGATATCGTCGGGAGTGCCGCGGTTGGCCGGGGCAAGAGGGCTTGAGCTCCCTCTTGCCCTGATGTTGTCGAGAGGGGGGGTCACGGTTCGACATGGCAGTAGGGCTTAGGCACCCTCCTGCCTGGATGGTTGTGGGGGGGGAGGGGAGATTCTGTAACCGGTGTTGTTTTTGACAGACACCGGTTACAGAATCCAGCTTTTAGGCGAAGGACTGGCTCCTCCTTCGCCTAAAAGCCCTTCTGTTGGACGTTTGTGGCTTAGGCGTTTTTTTGTTTCATTATGGCTGAAAAGTGTAAGCGTCGTGTGGGTGTACTTTTTGACGTAGTGGTGATTGAGCGTTTAGGCAGAGGAAGGCCATAATCAAAACAAGGACGTTTGGTTTGGTTATGGACACTTTCCCTGCTTCTGCTTTGAATGTTTAAGGACTTAGGCCAAAAGTGGACTTAGACGCTTTTTTTGATTATGCCTTTTCACGAGCTTAAGAGTGATTACCGCAGTAGCAGCCACTACCGTGGTTTTATAAAAGGAGCCCTATACGCATTGGCAATCTATATTTTCACATGCCCTTGTGCCTTATGCTATCTTGGAAACCAAGCAAAAAAATATATATATATATTGAAGCCTGGAATTTAAGAGCATAAGAGTGTCCGAATGAATGCAGAGAAACTTATCCCTTTAATTTCACATATAAAAGAATTTTAGCCATCACATTTTATAACTGATTTCTGGGGATTGACATGATAATCAGAAACAGATGTTGAAGGAACAAAGAAAACTTTCTATTACAAAGAGTGGTATATTGGATTTACACTCTGAACATGATTTCATCAACAAGCTTCATTGCTGAAAATTATGGCACTTGTTTTTGAAAATATATCTAGGTATATGCTATAGCAGAATAAAAGTGGTAACTGAGACTTGCAGCCAGCTGAATTGTCAATTTAATATTATGTTATAAAATTGTACATGATAAGCTAAAGTTTTGTTGCACTGGAAAGGTAGGAACACTATGAAATTAATAATGTTTCCTTTCTCCCCCCACCCCCATTGGATTGGCTAACATAAATTGTTAGTGACCAAAAGGATAACTGCACATCAACAATTATATTTGGTGCACGGGGCTTTTTTTCACATCGGGCTGTACTAAAACAATTTTTTTAATTTACTGGGTTAAATTAAGGGATGTATAGAAGAAAAAAAAATCTTCATCAAGTTTTATTTTGTATGACATAGAAATATGATGGCAGATAAAGGCCAAATGGCCCATCCAGTTTGCGCATCCGCAGTAACCATTATCTCTTCCTCTCTCTAAGAGATCCCATGTGCCTATCCCAGGCTTTCTTGAATTCAGAAACAGTCTGTCTCCACCACCTCTTCCAGGAGACTGATCCATGCGTCTACCACCCTTTCTGTAAAAATGTATTTCCTTAGATTACTCTGGAGCCTATCGCCTCTTAACTTCATCCTATGCCCTCTCATTCCAGAGCTTCCTTTCAAATGAAAGAGACTCGACACATGTGCATTTACATCATGTAGCTATTTAAACATCTCTATCATATCTCCCCCTCCTGCCTTTCCTCCAAAATATACAGATTGAGATTTTTAAGTCTGTCCCCATATGTCTTATGATGAAGCCCACACACCATTTTAGTAGCTTTCCTCTGGACTGACTCCATCCTTTTTAAATCTTTCTGAAGGTGCAGCCTCCAGAATTGTATACAATATTCTAAATGAGGTCTCACCAAAATCTTATATAGGGACATCAATACTCTCCCTATTCAACCTAGCATCTTTTTAGCTTTCGCTGTCACCTTTTCAACCTGTTTGGCTACCTTAAGATCATCACATACAATCACACTCAAGTCCCACTCTTCTGTCATGCACATAAGTTATTCACCCCCCTAAACTGTACCATTAATTTGGGTTTTTGCAACCCAAGTGCACGACCTTGCATTTCTTAGCATTAAATTTTAGCTGCTAAATGTCAGTCCAAAGTTAGGAACTGCTGGGCGTCTGCAATTAGTGCGCCTAGTGGTGACTAATGTAGGTTTCCTATACAGAATCAGGCCCTTCGTGTAATTCGATTATTGCCATAAAAAATCTTCATTAAAACAGATCAGTAATTAAAATCACAAAATGTATTACAAAACTCTCTCAAAATGACTATTTCTTAGGCACAAGTAAATTGATTCATTTCCCACGGTGGCCAGCATTTCATAAAGCTGCCAGAGAATTTCACGGACCTACAAATTTGTTTCATGCAATGCAGTTAATGAAATTTTATGTCCTTTAGACAGGGGCTAGGGTAATTTGTATTCCTCAATTCACTATCAAGAACTCAGGTAGAATATAAAAAAATTTATTTTTATTAGTTTTCAAATATAGATTCTAAACATTGTAATAACATTATTTTATACACATTGTATCAATACCATTAAAAAAAATAACCAACCCCTCCTCCCTTTTCTTACCATTCCTCCTCCCCTCTTCCAGGACTGCTAAAAAAAAAAAAATTAAATTAAAATCTATCAATCAAAACACGACTTCGTGCTGTAGGAAATAATGTATTTAAAAAGGGTTGCCAAATCGTGATCAACATTCTTTCCTTTTTATTGTACCATTCAGATATAGACATGCTTTCCATTATTAAGAGATGTAGCATATTGGACGCCATTGGCTCTAAGTAGGGTATAATGATCCTATCCAAAGAGAAAGGATGACTTTTAAGCCTGAAAGCATCACACGTTTCAGAAAGCCTTTAAGTCCTATGGAAATAGGAAGCTGTAGATCAAAAAGCCAAAATAAACTATAACCCTGGTATTACATTACTGATTTCTATTCCGCTGTTACCTTGCGGTTCAAGGCGGATTATATAAAGGATCTATCTGGCCATTTCCAGAGGAATTATAGAATAGATAAATTGGTTCGTAGAGATGAGGTGGTTCTTGTGGCGTTAGGTTGTTTCAGAGAGTAGAGATGCTTTAGGTTGGTTTTGATTGTTGTGTTTCAGGTTTTTTTTTAATAGTATGGTTTTTATTTCTTTTCTAAATGTTCTGTAGTCTAGGGTCGTTATCAGCAAAGTAGAGAGTTGGTGGTCTAATCTCGCTGCTTGTGTGGCTAGGAGGCCACTGTACAGTTCTTTCTGTTTGACTTCTCTGATTGGGGGGTATGTGAATGGAGCGTGGGTTCTCCTCTGTCTGGTTGAGGTGGTTCAGATTAGGCGGTTGTTTAGGTATGTTGGACTGATGCCGTTCATGGTTTTAAATAGAAGACAGTAGAACTTGAATTGTATTCTTGCTTGAATTGGTAGCCAGTGTGAGTGGAGGAACGCCTCGGTGATGTGGTCATGTTTCCTCAGTGAGTAGATGAGTCTCAGGGTTGTGTTCTGGACTGTTTGGAGTTGCTTAATCATGGTTGTGGGGCAGGGGAGATAGAGAATGTTGCAGTAGTCTAGGAGACCCAGCATTAGGACCTGGACTAGGACTATTGCAATGCCATCTAGTATTCCACATGCCACTAACTAGAAAAAACTATAGACCAAAATTGGTGTACATAAGGACAAATCCAAAACATATGAGATAAATTGGCTTTAATGTGGCCACACTTGGGACAAGAACCTTCAGAGATAAGTGTTGCATGAAAAGCACGCCAAGGTGCTATATATAAACGGCAAATAAATTTATACCTCATTTCAAAATATGAGATATCAGGTTATATTCTATATATCAATTTCAAAAAATTATTTATATTGGAACCCTGTAATGAAATATTTAACTCTACATTCCAAGCCTGGGCCACCCTGGTATAATCTAATGCTTTTGCATTAAAAATAGGTTTCCCATTAAATAAAAAGTGAAGCTTATTCCATTTTCAGACCACGGAAGAAAGGGAGATATTTATTCTAACAAATGCCGCAGTAAGACTTCTGAGCATTTTAAAAATGTACTTTGAATGTAGCTTGTGTAGACAAATGTTTACTTTATTGTGTTATGCTTCACTTTGATTGCCTTAGCAAAATAATAGGATGATGGCTTTGTGACACTAGTATCACTGCACGCCCCACAGTGGTGGGTCTGGTATAGTAGCAAGGCTGTCAACCAGAGAGTAGAAAATATTAAGATTTACCGCATCAATTTGTGCAGTTCCTGGTCCCAAGAGAAGGAAGGTTTATTGCCAGAGAGAAGGCCATATCAGTTTCCAGATTTAATCCACATTCCTATGTAAGAACACAGAAACAACAAGTTTCAGAGCATATAAGGCAATTTTTTTTTTAATGTGTTCATTCATTTACTATGAAAAATTCACTTAGTATACTAACATAAAGAAATGATACCTGGGGCCAAGCTAATAAAAAAGTCCTACTAGCTGCTTAAGAAAAGAGATTATCTGTCTGAGACCCTTTAACTAAGGGCTCTTTTTACTAAGCTGTGCTAGTGGTTTTAGAGCGCGCATAGCGCGCACAGCAATGCCACGCATGCTAGACGCTAACACCTCCATTGAGCTGGCGTTAGTTTTCCCGTGTAGTGCGGGGGTTAGCACTCGCTAATCTGCAGCGCACGCTAAAAACACTACCGCAGCTTAGTAAAAGGAGCCCTAAGGTAGGCTAAGCCCTAATACGATTATAGCATGCAAAAAATTGCTTACAGCTGGACAAAATAAAGTGGCCTGTGGTAATTTACCTGTTTGTGAACAGTAATAATCTGGTAATAATTTCTATTTATTTTTAGGAAGCAGCATGGCATGGGAGGTGAATGGGCAGAGAATGTTTGAATTGTTTAAATGGATGCATGCTAATGCAAACAGTGCATGGCTAGAAAAGAAATAAATAAAAAATGGCTGTGTCATCGCTTTGCTAGAAATAGGCTTAGCGCATGGGAAAGTCCTGCATTAGAATGTATTAAGCCCATTTACCAGCCCAACTTTGTAAAAGGGCCCAGAGTTAAGTAATTTTACTAAGCTGCAATAAAACACAACCTCAGTTCACTTTTACATGGACTTGTCCCACACGCTAAACCCATCTTTATCACAGCCATAAAAATGACCTTTGTCATTTTAAAATTAATGATCCTGTATTAATGTTCTGGAGAAAAAGCCCGAATAGGCCTCAGCGGCAAAGACAACAATCCATATAATAGAGTCGTGAGGAAAAGATGTCGATCACTCAGCAGTGGACTGTCCAAATTGCACTTTTATTCATTAACAATGGACTGGTAGACTCGACACTGACAGTGTTTTGGCCATTCTGCCTTTGTCAAGAGTCTAATAAATATTAAACATAAAATCAAATGAATACATATAAATACGCATACTAAAAACACAATTACACTTACAAACCGAAATTAAATAAACTATACTAAAAATGACCACAAATTATCAAAAAGCCTACAACTGGTGCAAAATTAAAATCAAACAAAGCAAATGCACACACGTAAATGTTAAAAGCTGAAGAATACATTTAAAACTAGAAAAGTTATGCTCCAGTCCGAAGACTAATGGAGGTCCCAATAGACTTGTGCTCTTGAACCAAACTCAGATAAATTTCAGTTGGTGGTATCAGAGACTACAAAGAAAACGCTGGTTTGGGGATTGGCCCCTACCTATCTCTTATCTCATTTCGTGCTATACAGCCCTACAAGGATAACCAGGAATTGTAATTTATTTATCTATCCAAAGATCACTGGCTGTAGATACAGGTCTTTTTTAGATAGGATGCTATCATTTCAAGCAAGTAAACAACAGTCCTGGTTGGGTAATTATATTAGTGGAACCATGCAATCTTACAGCGCATTTCGAAAAGAGATTAAGACTGTACTATTTGACAAATTCATTTCTTAACTGAAGTTTTATTCATAACAAAAATCTTAAACTGTCTATACTCTAGGTAACATGTTGTAGTTTTACTACTACTATTTTATACTTCGCTGATTGTCCAGTTTCTCTTCTGTGTAAACCACCTAGAAGTCGGTCGATTGTTGGCGGTATAGAAGAATAAAGTTATGTTATGTTATGTAATTGGGCTAAAAGTTCAAAAACAGGACAGACCAAAAAAAGTCTCCCTCCTAGAGCTGGGTAACTTGGCAATTCTGCAGCAGAGTGCACTGAGAATCAGGGAAACTGGGCAAGCCATTTTCACTCTCCATAGAATTTAGTACAAATCAAGAGATTTCAAGAATGGATTGCTCAAAAGAATGAGATCTAAGGGCAGTGCACAATATACAAGATATACATTTACAAAGTTTTGCAAGTGAAAAAAGGTTCCTAAATGGAAAAAGCAAACTAATATATATATATATATTAATGCATTAGAACAGGGGTAGGGAACTCTGGTCCTCGAGAGCTGTAGTCCAGTCGGGTATTCAGGATTTCCACAATGAATATGCATTGAAAGCAGTGCATGCAAATAGAACTCATGCATATTCACTGGGGAAATCCTGAAAACCTGACTGGAATACAGCTCTCGAGGACCGGAGTTCCCTACCCCTGCATTAGGGTTACCATATGGCTCCAGAAAAAGGAGGACGGAGTGAGACATTCGGGTTTTACTTCTACTGAAAGCAATGGAAGTAAAACCCGGATGTCTCAATCCGTCCTCCTTTTTCTGGAGCCATATGGTAACCCTATATGATATAGGCAGAGTGTCGGAAGTATTAGGTAAGTGTTCAATGAATTTGCCCAAGTAACTTAATAGTTAGCAGGGTGAATTTCTTCCACTGAAAACCTCCTTCCACATAGTATGGGTACAGGAACCAATGAACCTCTCCATTCCAGCAGCCCAAATTTTCAAAGCTTTTTTTTATATGAGACTGTTATCTCCAGAAATACAGGAATATAAACAAATGCAGGCACTCTTTATTCTCCTTTCTAATGCTGTCCTGTTGCTCATAAGCTCCTCCATAGGGCTCCAGAAAGAGGAGATCGCTGTATCAAGGCAATTCCCCCTCTTTCATCCAACTTCTTCCTTCAAGCACAGGATGATAGAGGGGACATTGCCTTGATACAGCGTACCTGCGAAACATGATTCATGTCAGTAGACTGTCCCCTGTCTCATGTCCCCGGCCTATACAATATTTTTTTTTCTGCAGAACCTTCAAAAGTCTGACCAAATCCTCGTTTCACTTGCATTATAAAGTACTGAGGATGCCATCTCTCCCCAATCCCAGGTCCTAAAGTCTAAGACAGTAGCGCAAACTAATGCTGTAAGATACAGGAAAAAAATTTTTGATTCGATTCAGCCCTATTGAATTGGTTTTTCAATTCGATTTTCCTGCCC
Source organism: Geotrypetes seraphini (assembly GCF_902459505.1). Classification (NCBI taxonomy): domain Eukaryota; kingdom Metazoa; phylum Chordata; class Amphibia; order Gymnophiona; family Dermophiidae; genus Geotrypetes; species Geotrypetes seraphini. The sequence goes on from NC_047085.1 coordinate 359,022,704, forward strand.
AGTTGGGTGATTTTTTTCAAAACTCCTGGTGGGTTTTATAGCTTTTTCACCCCCTTTGGCTTCTCCTAACCACACTGGCGCTGTGGTGTAAATAAAATAAAGAAACAAAAAGGACTTTTCCTCTCTCTGTTAAATCCTAGCTCACGTTTGCAGTCCAACACCAGCTCTGGCAGGATACACATTTCAAATCTGACATATTATAATCACAAAACAGAAAATAAAATTAATTTTTCTATCTTTTGTTGTCTGGTTATATTTCAAATCTTGTTGGTCCAAGGCTCTAGTTTTCTTCTGATAACTTGCTTGCCAGGGTCTCCTTCTTTCTGCATGCTAACCATCCATCTGCCAACTCTGTCCTCCCTTTCCATTTCCCTTCCCTTCCCAGGAAGTCTGGTATCTTTCCTTTTTTTCATCTCCCTCCACAGATCCACCTTTTCTTAAATACCCTTTCATCTGGCATCTCTCCCTCCTTCCCCACCACCCCAGAGTCCACCATCTCTCCCTTTCTTTTCCTAATTACCCTCCTATCCAGTATCTCTATCCCTCCTCCACACCATCCCTTGTGTCCAATTTCTCTCCCTTTCTGTTCCTTCCCTCCCTAAATCCCATGGTCCATCATCTCTCTCCCTCTCCTCTATTTTCAGACCCATTATTTCTTCCCCCCCCCCAAAGTTTGGCATATGCACGTCTCTTTGAACACCCCTTCCCTCCGTGTACTTCTAAAGGCCTGTCCCCCCTTAAAGGTCTGCCTGTCCCCCCTTGAAGGCCTGCACCCCCCTTGAAGGCCTGTCCCATCCCCTTGTAGGCCTGTCCCCCCCTTGAAGGCCTGCCTGCCTGTCCCCCCCTTGAAGGTCTGCACCCCCTGAAGGCCTGCACCCCCGAAGGCCTGTCCCCCACTTGAAGGCCTGTCCCACCCCCTTGTAGCTTCTCCCCCCCCCTTGTAGGCCTGTCCCCCCTTGAAGGCCTGCACCCCCTTGAAGGCCTGCACCTCCCCCGAAGGCCTGCACTCCCTTGAAGGTCTGCACCCCCCCGAAGGCCTGTCCCACCCCCTTGTAGGCCTGACCCCCCCTTGTAGGCCTGTCCCCCTTGAAGGCCTGTCTCCCCCTTGAAGGCCTGCACCCCCCCTTGAAGGCCTGCACTCCCTTGAAGGTCTGCACCCCCCGAAGGCCTGTCCCCCCCTTGAAGGCCTGTCCCACCCCCTTGTAGGCCTGTCCCCCCCCTTGTAGGCCTGTCCCCCCCTTGAAGGCCTGCCTGCCTTTCCCCCCTTGAAGGCCTGTCCCCCCCCCTTGAAGGCCTGCACCCCCTTGAAGGTCTGCACCCCCCAAAGGCCTACACCCCCCCGAAGGCCTGCACCCCCCCTGAAGGCCTGCCTGCCCCCCCTTGAAGGCCTGCACCCCTTGAAGGTCTGCACCCCCCCCTGAAAGCCTGTCCCCCCTTGAAGGCCTGCCTGCCTGCCTGTCACCCCCTCCCCCTTGAAAGCCTGCCTGCCTGCCTGCCCGCCAGCCCCACCCTGAAGGCCTGATGCCCCGACCCACCCCGAAGGACTGCTCGCCCCCCTGGCCTCCCCGCACCACCTATGAAGCAGCCGCAGCAGGATCGCGAAGTCAGCGTCAGCGATCCCTGCGCTGCTTCCTGCGCCACGGTCCCGCCCCTCCTCTGATGTCAGAGAAGGGGCGGGATCGCGGCGCAGGAAGCAGCGCCTAAGCAGCGCAGGGATCGCTGACGCTGACTTCGCGATTCTGCTGCGGGCTGCTTCACAGGTGGTGCAGGAAGGTCAGTGGGGCGAGCGGTCCTTCGGGGGTGGGGGGGGGGACTGAACGGCAAGACCGGGAGCACCCCCTTAGGGCTGGCACCCGGGGCGCACCGCCCCCCCCTGCCCCCCCTTGGTACGCCACTGCATAAGTCTCTTTAGCTATAAATTACAATATTATTATTAAGACTTAGCCAAAAGAAAAGATTTATAAACTATAAGGAGTTTTACCTCATGCAAAATTGTCATTTCTTTAATAAGACATTAACTATTTTTTTCTGAGGCCCTCCAAGTACCTACAAATCCAAAAGGTGGCCCTGCAAAGGGTTTGAGTTTGAGACCACTGAAGGGAGGGAGATGTTCATTTTGATGGGGGCCAAGGTCAAAGTGGGAGGCCCAGTCCCCTCTCATGGTTATGCCACCAGTAGTACAAAATGAAGTACTTGCTGAGTTTGTTTTGGGATTTCTAGTTCAGTTTTGGCACATTTTTCTTATGCAATCATTGTCTTGAAAAGTGCCTCTCTCAATTCTGCTTTAAATGATTTTGATGCTGTATTGTTTAATTCTTTACTCATTGCTGCCTTAAAAATAATTTGTGGATCTTGGAAGGACATCTCACAAGTTACCTATGCCAGATGGTGGAAGCAGATTTGTTTGCTCTACAGATATGAGCTTTATATTGCCAAAAAATCCAACTCTTTTTATTTCTTTTAACATGAAATGGTCGACCCTACAGTCACATGACCTAATTATTCTAATTCTTTCCGGTGATGTATGCATCTCTTATTTCTGTTCACTGTTATTTGTTTATATTGCATTTTACTGTTGGTTTAAATAAACTAAGACTTAAAAAAAAAAAAAAAATCAAAACTGTCAGAAGTAATTGCTTCTTTTTATGGGGACAGGTAACTTTTATGGAGGGATAGGCGGGAACGGAGGGGATTCCTCACGGGGTCAGGTGGGGATGGAGGAGATTCCCCGCGGGGACAGGCAGGGATGGAGGAGATTCTGGCGGGGATGGGCGGGGACAGGCGGGATACTGGTTGGGATGGGCGGGATTTCTGTCCCCTGCACAACTCTCTAATATATGGTTTAAGTGGCTGATCTATTTGGAATGCAAAAATTGAATACCATGGTGCAGGGGTTTCTGGAAGTCTTGTGAGACTTGAAATCATGAAACTTTCTCAACCTTCTGCACTATCCCCCTCTTTTACTAAGGTGCACTAACACATTAGCGCTAAATGCTAACGCATCCATAGACTAACATGCACGTGCTAAATCGATTAGTGTGCGCTAATTGGTTTGCGCACCTTAGTAAAAGAGGGCCCAAGTGATTCAAATATACTGTATACAGAGCCTAATTGCTGTACAGGAGAACGAAGCTGTTTCAGGCAGCACTGTGGTAAAAAAAAATTTTTTAAATCTACATAGGCATTCAGTTATCCATCCAAAATTGTTGTTTTGTTGCCCAAATATATTTTAAAGAGCACACATGTACTTAGCATCCACTACTGACAACATAAGTACATTTGAATATTAAGCAGACTCATTTCATGAGAAAATAGGCAGTGGGTCATAAATATACATCTTTCAGCAAGTCACCCACACCTTTTTTCGTCCCCAGAGTATCTAGAAAACAAAGTATTCAACTTGAACTTCTGTTTTCCAAAAATTGCAGAACACATGAATTTCAGAAATAGGTAAACTGTCTTATTCTCTCAGTTCTCCTTGACTACTCATAAATCTGTCAGGTGGAGTAATTGATAGTGAAAGTAGGACTTTTAAGTAACGCTACTTCATTTCATGTAAGCTATTGGCAAAAAAGACAGATCTGTCTCTCATTCCTAAAACTCTTGTTTTGTCTAGTTCTAAGAATTATAGCTTGCAGCTGGAAGTGTTACACTGCAGTTATTGTTTCTATGGGAAAAAGTGATGCATTGGCTCTCTCTATATCCCTCAGCCATTTTTTTTTCTGTCATAGTAAGGTCTGCAGAATAGATGTATGTGTAAATCAGCTTAGGGTTTTTTTGGGGGGGTTGGGTATTTTTTTATTAATGCCTGATTATTACCTTACCATGCACACAAGTGCAGATTGAAAATAACTGCATATTAATAACTCACAAACTGAAATGCCAGAGGTAACTTTTAAGGGATTGAATACATACACATTTAACCCGCCCCTCCCTCCATCCCCTTATGAATGAATTCTATTACTAGCTAGATTTTTGTTATCGTGTAAAGATATCTTCTTTATTGTTTGGGACTCTATCAATAGATAAAACATTTTATAAAGGAACACCTATGTTAAAGCACTTATTTGGAACCTATTTTAAAGAGGAAGGTAGGTGTCTACTTTTCTTTATAGAATAATATAGTGTGTCACAAACTTTTTAAGCTGCTGGCACACTAATCTCAGGGTTGCGGCTAGAGGGCACCTGGAAATCGCAGCCTTTGTAATTCGCAGCAGCAAATACACCAGCACTGAAACTCCCTACAGGCGTACCCTGTTTCATAAAACCCATCTTCAGGGGAGAATTAAAAAGAGATTCAAAGGACACAGCTGCCTCACAATAGCCATTGTATTTCCCTTTCTTTGTCTTTCTTTATTATTAAATATTGCATTTCTTCTCTCTTTTACCATATGTCCAACCTTGTTATGACTGTTTGTTAGTCTGCCCTTTTCCCCATGAATTTTAGATTTTTATATTTATCTGTAAGCCGCTTTGACTTTGAAAAAGCGTGATATCAAACTTTTAATAAACTTGAAGGTTTATAGAATTGTTCTGATTGTCTTTTATATATTTCTTTGTTGTTTTTTGCTAACCCATCCCCTCAAAGGAGCTCAACAGGTTACAAATCAGGTGCTCAAGTATTTTCTCTATTTGTCCCAGGGGCTCACTACCTGTCTAATCTACCTAGGGCAGTGGAGGATTAAGTGACTTGCTCAGGGTCATAAGGAGCAGCATGAGGTTTGAATAGTGTTACCAGATCTCTGTCTGGAGAAACCCAGACACATGGACCCACCCTGTTCTTTACCTAGACCCCTCTGTTCCGCCTCCAGCCCCAATCCCACAAACCCTTGTCTTTGTTTTCTGACCTTTGGGCCACATCTGGAGGGTCTCCGAGCGCACGTGGATGCGTACGACGTCATCTGTACATGCTCAGAGGCTCTCCAGATGTGGCCGGGAAGTTGGAGCTTTCCAAACCCTCGACAAACTGGTTTGGGGAAGTCTGTCCATTCACCCAAACAGTTCTCTAAAAAGAAGACATGTCCAGGTTTTCCTGGACATCTGGTAACCCAAGGTTTGAACCAACCTCAAGGTGCTGAGACTGTAGCTCTAACCACTATGCCACACTCTCCTCTTTATTTCCACACAACATGGAAAATGTCAATAATATTTTCCTATGTCATTTTTTATTTGAAATGACAGGAAAAACCCTTCCGTCCATTTGTTTCTACTCTGTTGTAAATCCTGCACTCCTCAGAAAAAAATGCATAATGTCTTTAGAAATAATGCACATACTTGACAAATAGTACGCACCCTTTCAGATAAAAACTGACTTGAATGGAAAGCGAAAGAGGGTAGTGGTCAGTGAAGATCACTCTGAGGAAAGGGATGTTACCAGTGGTGTGCTACAAGGTTCAGTTCTTGGGCCTGTGTTTTTTTAAAAACATTTTTGTAAGCGATATTGCAGAAGGACTTTCTGGTAAGATTTGCCTCTTTGCAAATGATACTACAATCTGCAATAGAATAGAAACTCTGCTTGAACTAACTTTATCCCACTGGACCCTGGCCTAGGGAAAGATAAATTGTTAATTGATTGTTTGGGTACACTTTTCAAAGTACACTTCTCCCTACGAATCCGCGGTTTCAGCATCTGCGGATTCGGTTATTCATGATTTTTTTTAGATCCATTTTCATTTTTCGGGCTATTTTTAAGCCCTCTTAGGCCCCCCTTACCTGGTGGTCTAGCAGGTTTTTGGAGCAGCAGCGATCTTCCTACGCTCCTGCTCCATGTAGATCACTCATAGGAAATGGCTGCCATGAACTCCCATCGTAGTCTCGAGAGACTAAGGGAGCTCACAGCAGCCTTTCCTATGAGTGATCTGTATGGGGCAGGAGCGTAGGAAGATCGCTGCTGTCCTGAAAACCCGCTAGACCACCAGATAAGGCTTAAGGGATGCCGGAGGGAAGTGGGTCAGAGCCGGCCCAAATATTATTTGCGGTTTTTTAATATTCGCAGGCCGGCTCTGCCCCTAACCCTTCGTGGATATGGAGGGAGAAGTGTATTTCTTATGTGTGCTCCTTTCCTCCCCCCTCCCCCCAGCTCTAGGCTGTGGTATGGGTTTGGGTTAGGCCAGGGTTACTAGATTTACCCATGGCCTTGCCCCAAGGCCTGCCAAGTTCCTCCCAGCCCTGCCCCGTTCTGCCTCAGCCCCGCCCCCTCAACCTGTTCTGCTCAGAGCCATGTTGGGAGGGCATCTGTGCATGCGCAGGTATAACACAATGATGTCAAACGCATGCGCAGATGCCCTGCCAATGCGGTCCTGAGCTGGAAGCTTTTCAAAACCCGGATAAAGTGCCGGATAAATGCCCCGAAATGTCCTCTAAAAAGAGGGCATGTCCAGGTAAATCCAGAAGACTGGTAACCCTAGTTTGGGTTTGTCTGGGCATGTTATATCTCTATAGACCAACTTCCCTTATATAAAAAATTTGATGAATTACAGAAATGCTTTTCTCGTATTTTCTTTTGTTCTTATTGTCTTGTTTTCTGGTTCACTTTTGCTTTTCTCTTATGCTAAATACAGTGGTGTACCTAGCATATGTGACACCCGGGGCCCATTATTTTTTGACCCTCCCCCCATCTGTATGAAAACATGATTTTTAGTAACAATCCACACGTCACACATGAGTACCTAGGAAAAGGCAGCATCTTACATACTGCAGTGAGCAGTACAACATCAATACACCCATTGTAAAACTAAACAAGCCAGACTAGTACAGATCAATCCTGCAGTCAATCCTAAAATAAAACCACGTCTTTCGAACACACAGAACACAGAAAACACCTTCGCTTAATATGGAATATGTCATCACAAACTAACCCCTCCCCCTTTTACAAAACTGTAGTGTGGATTTTAGCCACAGTGGTAACAGCTCTGACGCTCATAGAATTCTGGGCATTAGAGCTGCTACCACCACGGCTGGCGCTAAAAACGCTCCACAGTTTTGTAAAAGGGGGGATAAAATAGAAATACATAGACAAAGGTTAAATTGAACCAGCAAGAAGCTGGACTCTGCATACAATGCTCCACAGAAACAGTGACACATGTCTCCTAAAGCAATAAATAAATATAATTTTTTTTCTACCTTTGTCTTCTGTGGTTTCTGCTTTCCTCATCTTCTTGTAACTCTCTTCCTTCCATCCACTGTCTGTCGTCTCTCTTCCCCTATATGGCATCTTCTCTCCTTCTATGCCCCTTCCAGAAACTGTATGCCTCCCTCTTCCATCTCTCCTTTCACCCCCATTGGTCTGTCATCTCTTTCCTCTCCTTCCCTCTCCCACACCTCTCCTCTGCAATCCCTTTCCCTTTTTTCCCTCATTTTCCTTTTCAATTTATTTTCTGCATCTGTCTAGATCAGTGGTCTCAAACTCAAACCCTTTGCGGGGCCACATTTTGGATTTGTAGGTACTTGGAGGGCCGCAGAAAAAATAGTTAATGTCTTATTAAAGAAATGACAATTTTGCATGAGGTAAAACTCTTTATAGTTTATAAAACTTTCCTTTAACAGTTAAAAGGAAAGATATATAAACTATAAAGAGTTTTACCTCATGCAAAATTGTCATTTCTTTAATAAGACATTAACTATTTTTTCTGCGGCCCTCCAAGTACTCTATTTTTTTCTGCAGCACTCACATTTAAAGTTCAATATCTTTTCTTTCTCAAAACTGGCACATTTCAATCACTAAATTGAAAATAAAATAATTTTCCTATCTTTGTTTGGTAATTTCATCAGTCTCTGGTTGCACTTTATTCTTCTGACTGTGCATCCAATACTTCTTCCCTTCTTTCAGCCTCCTGTATGCTTCCTCTCCTCCAGACCTCATTCCCTCCCCCAACTTTTTCTTTCTTTCTCTGTCTGTCTTTCTCTGATTCCGTGCCCCATTTTTTGCTTTGTTTCTGGTTCCCTGTCCCCCCTCCTTCTTTCTTCCTTCCTCCGTGCCCCATTTTTTGCTTTTTTTTCTGGCTCCCTGTCCCCACCCCACCTTCTTTCTTTCTTTCTTCCTTCCTTCCTGCCCTCCCCCATGCCACCGCCTCCACGGAATAGGCAGCTGCTGGTGCCGCTATCGGGAATAGGCCATCTCCCTGCTTCTCTTCTGCACCGGGCCGACCAACTCTCGCTGCCCGATGTCAATTCTAACGTCGGAAAGGACGTTCCGGGCAGCCAGGCAGCGATTGGCTAGCCAGAACGTCCTCTCGACGTCAGAATTGACGTCGGGCCGCCAGAGTTGGTCGGCCCTGCAGGGAAGAGAACAGTGGACCGCCCCCTCCTTGGTACACCACTGGAGCAGCAGCGTGTCTGGCGGCTCGTTCGTTCAAAGCCGCGGGTGGCGGCTCCTTGTGAGATTCGCGCCTGCGTCTGAAGCCTCTCTTATGTTGTGACATCAGAGAGGCTTCAGACGCAGGCGCGGATAGCGCAAGGAGCCGCCAACCCGCGGCTTTGAGCGAACGAGCCGGCTGCTGCTCCAAAAGAAAGAGAATGATGGCCTCCAGACCGCGGGCCGCAAATAAAACCAGGAGAGCCACATGTTCTTACTACCCTCTCATCAATGTCCTTTTGTACTGTCTACCTAAAGCTTGCCACCTCTTTCACTCACCCCTCCAGTGTTTCCCTAACTCAATCCTTTTCTCCCCATCATGTGCTCTCCTTTTATTTATCCCCTCCTTCCATCATGTACCCTCTTTATCCAACCCTTCCATCTAGTACCTTCTCCTCTCTCTGTCCACTTCCATCCAGCATCTGCTCCCCTCTTTCTCTCCTCCCATTTCCTTCTGGCATTTACTCCCTTATCTCTCCCATCTGCACTTCCATCCAGCATGGGCTCCCCACTACCATCCAATGTCTGCCCTTTCTCTCTCCATCCACCACTCTTCAATCAGCATCTGCCCCCTTTCTTTCCCTCCAATATCCTTCCTCCTTATGTCTCTCCCCTTTCTCTGTACATCAATTCCATCAGGAACTCCCTTCCATACCACCCTGCCCCCTTTCTTTCCCTCCACCACTCTTCCATTCCAGCAGTCCTGCTCCTTTCTCTCCCTTCATGCAGAAGGTCCCGCGATGACTGTAGCTGCCAGCTGCCAGTCCACCCCACTCCGACGTACTTGCTCTGGAGCGGACTCGGCAGCCGCATGCTGGATAGTCCCGTGATGACTCGTCTGCTGGCTATGCTCTGGAAGAAATAAGTTACGTCATGGGGGGGGGGGGGGACCTGACAGATGCAGGGAGTTGCGGCAAAGTCTTGCAATGACTGCGTCTGCTAGGTCCACCCCCTCCGACGTAACTTATTTCTTATGGAGCAAAGTCAGAAGACAAGTCATCGCGGGACCTTCCTGCTCCTCAGCGCGGCTGCCGACTCTGCTGAAGAGAAAGTAAGTCAGAGGTAACGTGACCATTTATTTTTTTCATCAAAAGGGGACATCTATTAATTGACTGTGTATCCTTTCTTTCATTTCTTCCTTTCTGCACTCAGGCCCAACAAATGTCCCTTTCTATTCCCTCCCTCCCTCCTTCCTTCCCATGTCCTTAGTGCCCCCAGTGCCTCCTTCCCAATGTTCATAATGCCCCCAGTACCTCCGTTCTGTGTCCATAGTGCCCCCAGTGCCTCCGTCCTGTGTCCATAGTGCCCCCAGTGCCTCCTTCCCGTGTCCTTAGTGTCCCCAGTGCCTCCGTCCTATGTCCATAGTACCCCCAGTGCCTCCTTCCCATGTCCTTAGTGTCCCCAGTGCTTCCTTCTTATGTCCCCCCACTGCCTTCCAGATTTTGCCCACCCCCAAAGCCAGCCAGCCTGCCTGCCTGCCTACCTATCTCCCTCCCTTCCTGCCACGCTAAAGCCAGCCAGCTTGCCTGCCTACATCCTTCCCTCCTTTCCATGGAAAAACAAAAGCCTCTCTCCTTCCTTTCCCCCGGTCTGTGCCGCTGCAGTCTTACCTCTCCGCTGCTGCTGCTAATCACCAACAAGAAGTCTTCTTTCCGAAGTCAATTCTGACGTCGGAGAGGACATTCCGGGCCAACCAGGCAGTGATTGGCTGGCCCAGAACGTCCTCTCCGACGTCAGAATTGACGTCAGAAAGAAGACTTTCTGTCGGCGATTAGCAGCAGCAGTAGGGAGGTAAGACTAATGTGACCATTTATTTTTTCATCAAAACGGGACATCTATTAATATTCAGTCCCGCCCTAGCCCCACCCCCCAGCCCTGCCCCCAATTTCTTCCATTCATTTTCATGTACACACAATATCTTATTAATTCATAATGGTAAACATAAAATATATTAAAAAAAACACAAAGCACACGGTATGCAGAGAAAATTTTAATCATCATTTACGAGTTTCAGGGATTTTTTCAAAGATGTCAAACAGATTACTTTAAAATATGCAATGTCACCTCAGTATCTATAGAAAAATAGACACATATAGTGCAAAATATAGACAGCAGATATAAATTCTCAAAACAGACACATTTTGATCACTAAATTGAAAATAAAATCATTTTTCCTACCTTTGTTGTCTGGTGATTTCATGAGTCTCTTGGTTGCACTTCATTCTGACTGTGCATCCAATCTTTCTTTCTTTCTTTCTTTTGCATCCAACATTTCTTTCACAATCCAGCCCCATCCCCTTTGGGTCCAGGTCTCTCTCTCTTTTATTACCCTCCCCAGATCCAGTGTCAGTTCTCCTTTGTACCGTTGTTCCAGGTCTCCCTCTCTCTACCTCCCTCTCTGTCTGAACCTCCCATAGTCCTTCATCTTCCTTCTGTCTTTCCCCTATCGCCAAGGCCTTTCTCTCTGTAGTCTTTCTAATCTGCTTACAACACCCCAACCCCTTTCTCTGCCTCTTTCTCTTCTTCCTCCCTCCCAGCAGATTTTAGCATATCTCCTCCTTTTTTCCCCTCAGATCCAGTATCAGTCTCCTTCCTCTTTTCCTCCTCCTAGGTCTGGTATCTGTCTCCTCCCCTTCCCCCTTCTCTGGCATCTCTCTCTCCATTCCCTTCCTCCCGTTCTTCCCTGGTCTTCCTTCTCAATTTATTTTCTGTCTCTGTCTAAATTCTTTTTTATTATTCAGTCCTCAATTTCCCTCATTCACTGTGTCTACCTATAACTTGCCACTTTTTTCCCTCACCCCTTCCAGTATCTAACTCTATCCTCATCCCTCAATCCAGCATGTGCCCTTTTTTCTTTCTCCTCCCCACTTCCTTCCAGCGTCTGCTCCCCCTCATCCTCATACTTCCATTCAGTGACTGTCCCTCCTCTCCCCCACACTTCCATTCAGTGTCTGTCCCTCTCTCTACCCCTTCCATCTACTGTTCACCTTCTGTCTCGCCCCTTCCAGTCACTGCCCTCTCTGCCATTTCCATCCAATGTCTACCTTCTCTCTCTCTCTCTCCCATATGACATCTTCCTTCTTTCTATGCTCCTTTCATAACTATCTATCCTGTGTCCCTTCTCTCCTTTGTACATGATTGATTTCAGCTCTGCTACCTCTCCATTTTTTTCTCTCTGTCACCACCCCATCCCCTATGCTCTGGCATCTCTCTCTTCTCCTTTCTTTCCTCCGCACCCCACAGTCTGGTATCTTCCCTTCCCTGATTCTCTGGCATCTCTCTCCTTTCCTTTTCTTCCATCTTTCCCTCCCCCCTCCATGCTCTGACATCTCCCCCTTCCTTTTCCCTTAATCTGGCATACCTTCCTCCTTCCCTCCAAGTCCTGGCATCTCCTTTCATTCCCTCCCTCATCTTCCTTCTCCCTCCAGCTGGGTACAGTAACACTCTCCCCTGCAGCTCTGGACTTCCCCACACCTGCTCCCCCAAAATTGCCATGCTTCGGTTTCATCTTCTTCTTTCCTCTCTCCCTCCGTTGTCACACTCCCGGTACCGGGTCCTGCTGGCTACAATAATGTAAGTGACAAAGTTAAAGTCAGGAAAACCAAGTGTTCATAATGAAAACAAAGAACTTTTAATTATGCAGTACCACTGGCTAAGCAATACTGCCAGAACTCAGGAATTCAGTTCATACAAACTTGTGCACAAAACAACCAAGAAAAAAAAAAAGGAAAAATGGTCTTGCCAAAAAGCAGACCTTCACCTTACTCTCAGGTAAGTATAAAACAGCTTCACTCTGCTCTCTATGTTATGGCTAAATAGTCTTTGCCTCAGAGTTCAAAACAAAATACCCCATTACTGGGTGCAAACATTTCACAGTCCTTATATTAATCCTTCCCAGGAGTTCCTTGGCTTCAGTCCATTCCACTGGATTTGCTTGGCTGATAATAGGCTTCCCACACCAGCTGTATAAGCAGGTGGGGGAGGGGTGTAGCTGAGTCCACAATATTCAGAATTGCCAACACTGGCCCCACGATCCTAACCCAAAAGATCTTCAGGGGACTCACCCCACACTACCCTCCAATAACCTTAGAGTCTCATATAAGCAGGAACCCCCACAAAGGAAAAACAAGCTCATAGAAAAAAATCCCCAAAATAAAGGCGCTGATATTCAGCAGTGAGCCATGCACTGCTCACCCTTGTCAGCAAAAACCTCAAGCTTTAAAAAAAAGCTCACTTAACTTTCATCCATGTACTCTTCAGCAGGTTCAATAGAAGTGTCCATGTCTTCTACTGTTTGTAGGCTGGTTGGCTGGCTTGCCTCAGGGAAAGCTTCCACTTCCTCTATCTCAACCTCATTATCCTGCTTATATTTAGGAGAGCTGGCCCTGGTGACCTCTCTCTTCCCCAGCTCAGGACTCACTGATTTAAACCTCCTGGGCTCTGATACTTTAGTCCTGAACAGGACACGCCCTGTTGGGTTTTCTCCTGAGCTTTAATTAGCTTCAGCAGCTGAGCACTTCCAGAGTTAGGTTGACCTCTGGGCTATACCTTTCTACAGGCAGTCTCAGGCTCTTCTAGGCTGTTCCTATAGTGTTCCCCCTCCTCCCTGAGCTCCTGCACTCGGGCAAACTTCCTAGACTCAGTGTCTGAGAATTTGGGGCCAGCAGAACTAACACACTGATCTGCTCTTTTCAGCTGTATGCTAGGATTTTGTGGCTTTCTGTCCAGAACAAGCCTAGCTCTAGGGCTGGGGTTGTTACACCGCAGGACCCTGCAGCACCATCAACTCTTACTCCCTCTAATGCCAGCCCTGTACCTTCCCCACACCTGCTCCCCCCCCCCCCCCCGGATCGCTATTATTTTAAATGTTATGGCAGCCACGGCGCTGTATCTATCAGAGGAGAGGAGACTTCTAACCTCGGCCTGCCCCGGAACTCTTACTGCAGCAGCCGCCCGTCTAGGCGGGAACAGGAAGTCACTGTTGCAGTAAGAGTTCCGGGGCAGGCCGAGGTTAGAAGTCTCGTCTGATGGATACAGCGCCGCGGCTGCCATAACATTTAAAATAATAGCGATCCGGGGGGGGGGGAGGTAACAGGTGTGGGAAAGTCTGGAGCTCCAGAGCCGGCGTTAAGACGCAGTGAGAACAGGACAGCTAAGCGTCCGACGTCGCCTTCAAAACCGGGCAGCTGTGCATCCCCCCAAGGTGTGCACCCGGGGCGGACGGCCATCCCCCCCTGGTACGCCACTGGCTAAATACCATTTAGAGACCTTGGATTGCATTATTCTTATTCACATGATTATGGCTCTACTGGGAATACAAAAACCTCAAGCGCGCCCAGCTGTCTGTTTTGAAGAACTTGTCTTTGTTAGAACTGCCTTTTGCGAGCTATCATTGGTTCTTTGGTCCCCCTACACTGACCATACTCTAACTATATTTTATTTTCTTAACTTTAACATTTTTTGGGGTGTATTAGTCACTGTGTCAAAGTCATAATCTTAATAATTACCACCTAGCCACTCTAACTGGGAGTATTAAGCACTAACGTTAAGAATCGGTGCACCAAAGCTAAGTACAGTATATGGAAATGCCAGAAAGCAAAGAGGGAGTAAAAGATTCCAGGTGAAGAATGCCTTCAACATCTGTCCTGTTAATAATCAGAAAAGTACCATTGTTCACAAAATCAATTCACCCACCAAATATACTTCACAGGCATTTGTCGCATTACTGAGCCTCATTTAAAGTTAAAACACTGCCATGTACATATGTAAGTACACCTCATACACCAGAAAACCCCAATTTTAAAAAGCCAGCATTGACACATGTATAACCGCAATATGTGCAGATTGCAAGGGGGCGTGATTTGGGCACGGTTTGGGTGGGGCTTGGATAGAACTAAAATCTACATAAGCATTCTCCCTTTTCAGAAAGGGAATGCACTTCTATCTCCCGATACATCTACATTGGGATTTACAGCTGCTACCTTGTATGTCTAGATTTATAAACGTGCTCATTTGGGCCAGCTCTTATCAGGAGGGATCGAAGGAGATTTCTCAGGGCTATTTTTCCCCTCCAATTTAAAACAAAACAAAAATAAATAAATAATAAGGATTGAGGTCTCCGTTGTTAATTTGCAGCTTGAAATATGTGTAAGTTTGCAAAATGGCGAGCACGCACATGTAAGAGGAGTAGCCCTAATGGTTAGAGCAATGAGCTGGAAGCCAGAATTCAGATCCCACTCTGGTTCCTTGCGATCTTGATACCCGGAATGCCCTCCTGAGGTAATAAAAACCTACTTGGTTGCATATCTGTTTGATTTTGTCGAATGGTGCTTAGATGGCGACTCTGGCGGTACAGAACTAAGGCCGGTAATGGGCAGACTCACATGGTCCGTGCCCCATATATGGCACTTCGGTTTTGGATGAGCTGTGGAAAGCTTCGACAGAAACTCCAGTAATTTAGAATGTGAGGACAGTGCCAGGTAGACTTTTACAGACTGCAATCCCGCAAAGGACAAGATGGTTTGGATAGGTTGGTGTGGGCTTTGACAGCAACTTCAGTAGTTGGAAACTAAGGACAGTGCCGGGTGGACTTCTATGGCCCAGAAATGCCAAAAAGACAATTTAATCATGAATTGATAATGAGTGGGGACTGTTGGGCAGACTGGATGGATCATTCAGGTCTTTATCTGCTGATATTTACTGTGATACTATGAGCAAGTCCTTTGCCTCAGGTATAAACTGTTCTTGTTACAGTCATGTACAGTAGATATTTTTCTGTCCCCAGAGGGCTTAAAATCAATGTGCCAACACTTACACATAGGGCTCCTTTTATCAAGCCATGCTAGCGGTTTAACGCATGTAATAGCATGCGCTAAACCACCGGCTGCGCTAGCTGCTACCGCCTCCTCTTGAGCAGGTGGTAGTTTTGGGTCAGCGCAGGGGTTAACGCATGATGAAAAGTCACGCGCGTTAACCAAGCTAGCGCGGCTTGATAAAAGGAGCCCATAGTGATTGTGGAATACCAACTTGCACATGTAAATGTCGCCATGTAGGCCTGTAAACTGCTCTGTTTTCTCTGTTCAGGTTTTCAATCTGTTTCTTTGTGAAATGGCAGCTCCTGCTACATGTGCAGGCAAACCCGCGTGTGTTTTAGAAAAAGCTTTACACTGGCATCCTTTTCTACAATAATACTTCATTTGTACACGTCCTGACCTGCACTCATCAATTCGATTTCTATGCTCTTTTAAAAATGAAGATTCAACTCTAAATCTCATACCAGTCTCCCACCCATTCCCTGGAGTACAATATGGGCTTTAGATCTTCATAAACATTGTTCCTGTAAGCATCTCTGAAAAAGCCTGACGGTCTTGAATAGCACCTTAATTGCAACCATTTGGTAGCCAAAATTACAGTATACTTCTGTAAAGTCTGATTATAGCCTTTACGTGCATCAGTATGTTACTTATAACCTTCTTGAAAAGAAATAAGTTTACTGTAGTAATAGTTTAATTTGCGCCATTTCTAAGGCAGTTATGGTTAAGAGAATCTGGCAAGAGAAGTATGTCAGATTTCCTAAATATGCATTCTGCACAGCTTAACCCTTTCAGGACCAAGGGACATATTTGTCCCATAACTTTAAAATCCTATAAATTTTGATTGGGATAGTCTACAGTTCTAAATTTGATATGTACGGATTCCATATGATACTGCCTTTATGTAAACAAACTGGTTCCGACATTCATTCATTAGCGTCGTTGCCAGATTGACGAGAAGATTCACTTGCCACACTGTCCATAAGCCAGAAGTTTGATTTAAAAAAAAAAAAAATAATGATATTGCACAAAAAAAATCAATTTTTTGGCATCTGCAAGCCCTTTTTACCATAAAAATGTCGTCAAAACCACAAAAATTGGCCTACGATCCTTATGGTCCTGAAAGGGTTAAAAGAAAACATGTTGTGATGGGCAATGCTACTTATTGTTGAAGCTCAAATTTTGTGAGAAAATGAACTAGAATGCGGACAAGCTGCGTTATGACTGTCTGCCCTTCTCACCTGCCGAAACAGTGGGAGGCACTATTCAAAAGCTGCTGTTACCTTTTGTAAGTTATAAGGGAAAACACCCTCCAGGGTTGGACAAGTTCCTGCTGAACCAGAACGAAAGCAGGTAGGGCTGGTCTCGATTAGGGCACTGGTCTTTGACCTGGGGGCCGTCGCGTGAGCGGACTGCAGGGCACGATGGACCACTTCTGACCCAGCAGCGGCAATTCTTATGTTCTTATGTTTTAAGCATGGCCTCCCTGGGCAAGTCACCTCACCCTCCATTGCCCCAGGTATCATAGTTAGATTATAAGCCCACTGGGATAGATGCGGAAAATAGTTAAGTGTACTATTCAATGTATCGTAAACTACTTTGAATGAATCTCTTCATGAAAAAGTGCATAATAAATAAATTAGCAAAGAAAAAGGAGGGAAAAATACTCAAAATAATAAAAAGAACTCTCCACTGATAAATAATTTAACCCCCCCCCCACCACCACCACCAAAGTACTTGTTCAAAATGAAAGAAATAGCCACATCATAAGCATAAAAAACTTTTGTGGATTGAACAACATGAAGAAAAACATATATATCCTTGAACTTTTTGTAAGCAAACTGTCCCATTCAGCAAGGCCAACAATCGTTTCGTGGCGTACCACCACTTCCTCAGGGCCAACAAACCTTCATAGTAAAAAAAACTTGCAACATATGATTTTGAAAGTAGGATATTGCAAAGGACATAAAAAAAGATTCAACGAAGTAAAATGTTGTTTACTTACTTTTCAGCAGTCTCTTCCTCTGTTTGCTAACAGTGGCAAGCATGGCGCCTTAGCATCCTGAAATGCTCCACAGGAACCAATCAGGTTTTATGCCTATGATGTGGAATTGGTAGAGTCATGAGACTCACCGTAACCTGAGGCTTTTTCTTTCATTTTGAACAAGCACTGTGGTGGTTTTTTTAAAATTATTTATTGGTGGAGAGTTCTATTTATTATTTTGAGTAATAAATAAATTATACACATATATTCAGAGCCCTTATGTGCAGAAGTAGTGGTGGTGAATATATCTGTTAGATAGTAACCAGTGCTGTCTTAAAACACGTGGATCAGACATTGCCAATGATCTGCCACAGCCCTATCTAGTGCCAGGGTTGTCTAGAAACATAGAAACATGATGGCAGATAAAGGCCAAATGGCCCATCTAGTCTGCCCATCCGCAGTAATCATTATCTCTTTCTATCTCTGAGAGATCCCACGTGTCTATCCCAGGCCCTCTTGAATTCAGACAATCTCCGTTTCCACCACCTCTTCCGGGAGACTACCACTCTTTCCGTAAAAAAGTATTTCCTTAGATCACTCCAGAGCCTATCACCTCTTAACTTCATCCCATGCCTTCTCATTGCAGAGTTTCCTTTCAAATGAAAGAGACTCGACTCATGCACATTTACATTACGTAGGTATTTAAACATCTCTATCATATCTCCCCTCTTCCGCCTTTCCTCCAAGATATATAGATTGAGATCTTTAAGTCTGTCCCCATACACCTTATGATGAAGACCACATACCATTTTAGTAGTGGCTCCATCTGTGTGACACCGCTATAAATTCATTGATAATATCCAGATAGGGCATTTACCTGGATAGCAGCAGTGGCTCTCTATTTAAATGCTTTTAAGTATTGGGTGAAGTGTCCCACATAGGTAAAAATCAATTAACCACCTATGAGGATAAGCAATGGTAACTTTTTTTTTAAAGAGGAAGGATACCTAGGGGTTAGTTATCTAAAAGCTAAGCTAAGACTTTCTCAGAACGCTTTGTCATAAACGAAAGGACTTTCCTGTTGCTATATTCAGGAACAGTTTAGAGTCGAGCAAAATTGTTTATGATCTCAGAAGTTTTGGCCCTTAGCATTCAATTTGTTTCAGCTATTACTCATCTGTCCTTTTCATTTTCATTTCAAGTTTATGGCCACAGGCTACTGCAATAAGTACATTGAGTAGTGTTCTGGAGGTCATATCTCCATAAAGACATAGAAAAGATGGAAGCATTTCACAGAAGGGTTATTAAAATATTCAAAGCCTGCAAAACAAACCCTAACCAGAAAAAGCTGAAGGCGCTCAAAATTTGCTCACTGAAGGAAGGACTTGAAAAGGTGGGATGTGTAAGTTCCATGAAAAAAGGAAATTCAGGGACATGAGGTCATAGTATGAAAAAGGAAGGCAGGCTCTGAGGAAACAAGAGAAAAAAATAGCTTTATTACCCCCTCCCCCACCCCTTTACTAAGCCATGCTAGAGGTTTCTACCATAGCTCGGAGTGCTAAATGCTACAACTCTGCTCTGACACTCAGAATTCCTTTGAGTGTTGGATCATTTAGTGCTTTGTGCCATGATAGAAACTAGAGAATGACACGGTGACGGTTTACCCGCGGCCACCGCATTTAAGCCGCGGGTCACCGCCGAAAACGGGGAAGAAAACTAGCAGTCGCTGCGGTGACGGGGACAAGGCCATTCACCGACCGCGGAAACGGTGAACAGGTTTGTCCCCGCGGGCCAATGTACCCCCTTCTAGGAACCGCTATTTACCGCCCGATTCACCCCCCCAGCAGGACCGCTCGCACCCCCACCCCGAACGACCGCTCGCACGCGCTCCCACCCGCACCCGCGATCGAAGCAAGAGGGAGCCCAAGCCCTCTTGCCCGGCCGACTCCCCGACGTCCGATACATCCCCCCCCCGGCAGGACCACTCGCACCCCCACCCCGAAGGACCGCCGACTTCCCGACAATATCGGGCCAGAAGGGAGCCCAAACCCTCCTGGCCACGGCGACCCCCTAACCCCACCCCGCACTACATTACGGGCAGGAGGGATCCCAGGCCCTCCTGCCCTCGACGCAAACCCCCCTCCCCCCCAACGACCGCCCCCCCCCAAGAACCTCCGACCGCCCCCCCAGCCGACCCGCGATCCCCCTGGCGACCCCCACGACCCTCCCACCCCCCTTCCCCGTACCTTTGGTAGTTGGCCGGACAGACGGGAGCCAAACCCGCCTGTCCGGCAGGCAGCCAACGAAGGAATGAGGCCGGATTGGCCCATCCATCCTAAAGCTCCGCCTACTGGTGGGGCCTAAGGCGCGTGGGCCAATCAGAATAGGCCCTGGAGCCTTAGGTCCCACCTGGGGGCGCGGCCTGAGGCACATGGGCCCAACCCGACCATGTGCCTTAGGCCGCGCCCCCAGGTGGGACCTAAGGCTCCAGGGCCTATTCTGATTGGCCCACGCGCCTTAGGCCCCACCAGTAGGCGGAGCTTTAGGATGGATGGGCCAATCCGGCCTCATTCCTTCGTTGGCTGCCTGCCGGACAGGCGGTTTTGGCTCCCGTCTGTCCGGCCAACTACCAAATGTACGGGGAAGGGGGGTGGGGGGGTCGTGGGGGTCGCCAGGGGGGTCGCGGGTCGGCTGGGGGGGGCGGTCGTTGGGGGGAGGGGGGTTTGCGTCGAGGGCAGGAGGGCTGCAGTGCAGAACATAAACCTTTCATTAAGACAATCCTGGTTCGCTTTTCCAAGTTAAAACAATTAGAAAAATATTTCTGGAGTGCTGTAATAAATTAAAATTAATAGTGCTCAGAACCCCCAAGGTAACTTCAGGCATCATTTTGAAGCTGGGGGGGGCGGTCGTTGGGGGGAGGGGGGTTTGCGTCG
The DNA here is from genome assembly GCF_902459505.1 of Geotrypetes seraphini. Classification (NCBI taxonomy): domain Eukaryota; kingdom Metazoa; phylum Chordata; class Amphibia; order Gymnophiona; family Dermophiidae; genus Geotrypetes; species Geotrypetes seraphini. The sequence goes on from NC_047085.1 coordinate 359,042,786, forward strand.
AGGGCAGGAGGGCTGCAGTGCAGAACATAAGCCTTTCATTAAGACAATCCTGGTTCGCTTTTCCAAGTTAAAACAATTAGAAAAATATTTCTGGAGTGCTATAATAAATTAAAATTAATAGTGCTCAGAACCCCCAAGGTAACTTCAGGCAACATTTTGAAGCTGGGGGGGGCGGTCGTTGGGGGGAGGGGGGTTTGCGTCGAGGGCAGGAGGGCCTGGGATCCCTCCTGCCCGTAATGTAGTGCGGGGTGGGGTTAGGGGGTCGCCGTGGCCAGGAGGATTTGGGCTCCCTCCTGGCCCGATATTGTTGGGGAGTCGGCGGTCCTTCGGGGGGAGGGATGTATCGGACGTCGGGGGGGGGGCATCAGGCTTTCAGGATGGGGACAGACCTTCAAGGGGGGACAGTGCAGGGAAGTCAGGGAATTTATATTAATTAATTTTTTCTCTGCGTGTTTTGTTTTTGTATAGTTATTAACTAATATTTAACTAAGTTTTAAAGTTTTAAAGAATGTTTCCTTTATACGTAAATAAAGAAAAGTGAATGGGATTGCAGTGGCGGTGACGGTGCGGTGAATGGGGTGGCAGTGGCGGTGACGGGGCGGTGAAGAGGATGGTGAGACGGGGACGGGGCGGTGACGGGGATGGTGAGACGGGGACGGGGCGGTGACGGGGATGGTGAGACGGGGACGGGGCGGTGACGGGGACCAATTTTTTCACCGTGTCATTCTCTAATAGAAACCTCTACTGTGGCTTAGAAAAAGAAGGCCTATAAGTATTAGCTATCTAGAATAAGTTACCTGCAGATACAATGAAATAAATATTGTGACACAATTTTGACATGCCTGGGCAGATGTGGGGAAAACCATTGGAGTCTTCTGAGTTCTGCTGCTTGTTTGTAACCTCTTAACTACTTGGATTTTTCTGTGATGTTTATGTTTTTAGATTTAAGACAGCCAAAGACCCTATAAGACCCCTGAGGAAGGCATTTTTTTTTTTTTTTGCCAAAACACAGCCCAGGTTGGGACATTTTTATTTTACACATTATTTGGTTTTTATTCTGTGGGTCACTTGTCACTTTATACATTCTTATTAAACTACAAACTGGCACATCTGATCTTCTGTTCCACAAACTTTTTGTTGTTTTGCTGCTTCATTTCCTTTGTGGAACCTTTTGGTGCTATTTGGATTTTGTTTTCCTGAAAAACTTTGAAGCATGTGACTGAATATAAACTCCTTGATATTCAGCTAGTGACCGGCGTTGAATATCTGGTTTCATTTTTGACTATGACAATTTAATCTGTTAAGCCAATATACAGTGCTAACTAGTTAAGGCCCCCTTTTATCAAGCTGCATTAGGGTTTTTTATTTTTTTTTTTTAAATCACGGGGTGCTGCGGTAAAAGCTCCAACGCTCATAGAAATTCTGTGAGTGTCAGAGCTTTTACCTCAGCGGCTTGCGATAAAATACCCTAACGCAGCTTGATAAAAGTGGGCCTAAGTGCTTAGCAGTTAAAGATAGGTCTGCTAGTTATACAACCTATTTTAACCACTAAACATGGCTGGTTTGGTGCTATGTAAGTGTGCCTAACAGGCTTAATTGTGTGATATAGTCAGTTAGTATAGATATTCAGTAGGAGATATGCAATTGTCTCCCTCTAAATATCTGCAGTTAGGTGCTATAACACAGTTTAACCAGCCAGGAGCCATCTGTGGCCTGTTAAATAGTCTTGAATATCGGACACAAAGTTCTTTTGCTAAGAGGCTTTCAATCAATTTTCCAAAGTAAACTTTATTCAGAAAAGTATGTGCATAAAGCTGGCCTTAATATTTGTGTAATAATAATAAAGGTTTATTTATATCCCGTCATACCTGTTCAGGTCAAGATGGTATACAATAGCGGAAAAGTACAAAGTAGATGATGAACCTTTTCAGTTCTAGACAGTATACAATAGTGGATACAGTGGTAGATAGTTACAAAGTGGGATTGTGGGCAATTGTGCATGAAAAAACCTATGAACCCACTCTGTTTTCATGATGGAGCAGGGTTATTTTATTAACATAGAAGATCTACCACATTTGATATTTTGCATAGTGTTCTATGATGCATGTTTGTAAAAGATTTCATCCCTGTGATTGCATCAGCCTAAAATTAGGCTGACAGTAACAACTATAGCCTGAAAAACACTGGGATGACACAGAACAGTTGAGAATGAAAAAGTTAGGGTTACTAGAGACCTTCCCATTCCTGCTAATAACAAGCTCAACGCAAGAAAACCTGACATTGTGATAAAGGAAAAAAAGCACAAAAATAGTGGGACCAATATTCGGTCCATGTCAATCGGTGATTTTTAAGCCACCAATGGCTATGAGCAGATGTAACCTCAGATATTCAATGTCGGGGCACTGGTTTTGAATATCTGGGATCAAGTGATGAGCCAGAGGTTATTTTTATTTATTTATTTATTTAAAATTATTTATAACCCGCCTATCTAGGCGAGGAACAATAAACATAAAAAATAAGCACATACAAATAACAAAATACAGATACAAAACAGTTCAAGAATATCATAAAACCTCATAAAACATTGATGCATCACTTCACAATCATAGGCAATATCTTCAAAAACAGTTCAAAAACATCAAAAACAGTTCAATGCTAAAACAGTCACAAACTAGCCTAAAAAACCCAAAATCTCATACACCTTCACAGCTGGTGCCAAACACACGTTCGAATAACACAGTTTTTACTTCGTTTCTTTTTTTTTTTTTAATAATTCTTTATTCATTTTGAAACTTAAAATAGTGCATGCATGAATACATTACAGAATATATTAAAAAATAGCATTTACAACTTTCAATAAAATATATAAATAATATTTTTACACTCCCCATCTTATTTCAATGTAATCAAGAAAACAATCCCAATATAATATTTCACTCCCTTTCTCCCTCCAATCCCCCTCCCTGGATGTGTAAATTCTAATCAGGAATAAAGGGAAACATCATTCAAGTAGTATCAATAAAGTTAGTCAATGGACCCCCATACCCGTTTAAACCATTTATTACTTCCTTGCATAAATATCATTTTTTCGTATCTATAAACTAAACATAATGAGTTCCACCACAAAGTAAAATTCAAATGATCAAAATTTTTCCAATTTTTTGTGACCATTTGGATGGCTACCCCAGTCATGATACCCAACAGTCTGTTTTTATGTTTATCTATTGGTGGCTTAAGGGATTACCGTTTCATAAGATAACAGAATCACAGTCTCTAAAATCAAGTTAATATGTCCAGAAGGTAAGTATTTATTAAAGGACAATAGAATAGTAGGTGATCCAGTGTCCCTATGTCCAGATGACATCTAATTTCTGTAAACAAACAGGGGTCCAAAGCTTCTATGTAACAAGAAAAGCCAAGTTTCTCTCATTGATGCTGACGCTGTACATTTCATCCTCCAAGACCAAATTCGTGGCCATTGAGTAGCAGAAATTTGTTGCTCCAAATATCCCAAAGGCTCATTTTTGGTTTCTTATTTATATAACCAGATATTAATTTATACCACTGGGCGGCCTGATGCCCTAGGAAATCTGTCTGGAAGTATAGGACCGGCAAGCTATACTGATTTTTTATTGCTTCATCTTCAACCATTTAAAACTTAAGACTTTGTTATGCCAAATGATTGTTGCAGTTGTGAAAAATCAAGCAATTTTCCATCTGATACAACATCATCTAGTAACCCAACCCCTCCCTCCACCTCCCTAACCCTTTTCAACTTATAACATGACAGCTTGTTAGCACACCCTTAGGTCAGGAGACCACCCACTTCCCCCATACACCCTTTTCTCCCCCATAATTAATTCTCTAAATATCAATTAATAAGCATACAATTAATATTTTAATATTCCCAAAAATATTCATTATAACTATAATATTAATTCCTATCTAAGAGCATCCAAGAATTCATAACATGAACCAATCTTTTCTAAATTGACAAAGCATGGTCAGTTGACGCACTGAATCTGACAAAGCATTCCACAAAACCGGACCCTGTACAGATAGCATAAATTTCAATTGCCAATGAGTTTCACAATTACTATGGATGGAATTTCCAATCTCAAACGAGAAATAGCATGCCATCGGAATAGTGCAACAACACCTGATGGACAATTACTTTGAAGCACCTTAAACATCAGACACAAAATTTTAAATTCCATCCACATTCCAATGGGAAACCAATGAAACGCCCGTAGTACAGAAGTAATATGTTCAAATTTTGAGACATGAGCAATACAGCAGGCTGCAGCGTTCTGAGCCAATTGTAAAGCATGCAAAACACATTTAGGCAACCCTAAATAAACAGAATTGCAATAGTCAAGTAATGGTGTGATCAATAACGTCACAACTGTACAAAAGTTATTGTCTGATAGATAATCACGTAACATCCTTAATAACCGGTTTAAAAAAAACCACCGGTAACCACTGTCTTAACATGAGCCTTAAATGACAAAGATGAGTCGAGCACAATTCAGTGATGGCATCCACTTATCTAAGTGGGCAAAAACAGGACTGCCTTATGTTGGTCTTATCTGCCCGTACAGCTATGCAGACACTGGTACTGCATCTGACTGGGCCTTGCATAACTGCTGGCTCCTCCCCGACACTGCCCTTTGCTTGTATCAGCACAGCCTAGACCAGTGTATTTTCATGGCAAGGCCTGGGGGCCCCTGGAGATCTCTAGGGTGGCCCCCATCATCTTTCTGTTTTTGTTTTCTGTTACTATCTGTTTCTCTAACCAAGCTCACAACAGAAAGGTAGAAGTGGATAAGGTAGGAAATGTCTGGATTTCCCCAGATATGTCCTCCTTTTGAGGACCTGTCCGGGGGTCAGGATGGCTTTTCAAAACCCGGCACTTTGTCCGGGTTTTGAAAAGCTTTCCTCCACATCGCATTGGGCAGGAGGGCATCCACACATGTGCGGACACTGCCCGAGAGCAGGCAGCAGGGAGTGGGGCTGGGGGTAGGACTAGAGTGGGATTAGGGGTGGAACTGGGGCATGATGGGATGGGAATGAGTGGAACTGGGCAGGCCTGGGGGCAGGGTTAGGGGTCTGGATTTTCCAAGTGGAAAATCTGGTAACCCTAGGATCAGGGAAGAGCTGCATGCTTCAAGGACAAAAATGGCAAACTACTCTCCATTGCAAACTAAACTGCCACGTACCAAGTTATGATGAGAGAAAAAGCCTCAGGTCTGAGGTGAGCTATATACTGTGGGGCTTATAACCGAAAGAGAAAAATGTCCAAAAACAGGCCTAAGTCGGCACTTGGACGAACATTGTTAAAATACGTACAAGTGCCGATAATAAAAACGGGTTTTGGACGTATTTCTAAATGACCTAGGCCTTCATAGTTCCCCTGAACGACCATAGCTAAACGGGGTGTTTCAGGAGGAGTGTTGAGGGAGGGAGTTGGGTGGGACATGGGCCGGCTTAGGCTTAGTCGGACTGCATGTATAACCGAAAGTTATACAGCCCAGGATCGACGGAACTTGGATGTTGTAACTTAGACCATTTAAAACATGGTCTAAGTTACAAAAACCCACCTAAAGTCACCAGATAAGCACAGCAAACAAGTTTCAAGTTTATTTCAAATTTATTATACCGCCCACCCGAACTTTTTAGGTGGTGTACAAAAATGCCTTAACAATATACCAATTAAAATATAATTTAGTCTAAAACAAACCAAGGGAAAAACGATTTGAGGACACAGACAAACAGGGACAGAAGGGAAGAAGTGGTTAGAACTACAATTGATAGAAAGAAAAGAGAACACTTAAAGAGAAGAACAAAAGGTTGGGGAAATGAAAATGGAAATGTTACTTAAAACTAAGTCATCCTGAAAAGGACAGTTTAGGTTACAAAGGCATCGCGGAAAAGAAATGTCTTTAGCATTGTTGTATTTTCCCGCAAGTAGTTGGCTATACTGTTCCAGAGAAAAGGAGCATTAACAGGAAAAATTGTGGTCCTCATTGTGCTGATTTGTTTCAATGAGGGAACAGTAAGGAGACCCCCCAGTGATCACCGATCCACCCCCACTCCCATAAAAATCCTAATCACACCTTTAAAATTCAGCCTCCAGACCATCATCTCCTGGCAGCCCGGCATAGGAAAGCCTAGTCGACCTGCACAGAAGCATCTTAAGTCATCTTGGGGGTGGGTTAGGGACCCATGGAGAGGAGGCCCCATGCCCATAAGCCCATGTAATCACTGCATTGATAATGAAACATGTGCACTCCCCTATACATCCCCAAAACCCTTCGGTATTAGCATATAAGTGGTTCCTGCAGCCATAAGGGCTATTGGAGTGGTAGATAAGTGGGTATAAGGGATTCTGGAGGTGGTTTGGGAGGCTCACCATGACCTATAAGGGAGCTGTAGTGAGTTGATGACATGGCACCCTTTTTATGAAGTTCACAGCAGTGTCCTGTAAGGTACCCCACTATTTAGGTGCCATGTCTGGGTGTTCAGTCCATCACTTTGCAGACCCCTCTCACATCCAACAGGGCTTGTTCTAGGCATTTTTGACTTGGCTTAAAATGTGGTATAAAGATGGACGATTTAGTGGCTTGGACAATCAGATCAGTAGGACGTATAGTTAGACGATTTTCGAAATGAAAAAAAATTTGGACATATTTTTCGAAAATGTGTCCTAAGCTATTTTTTACTTTGGACGACTTGTAACTTGGACAAAAACGGACTTAGACGTTCCTTTCGATTATGCCCCTTTGTATGTTTATGTTTATTAAAATTTGATATTCTGCCAAATCTTGCAAAAGTTCTCATTGGGTTACAATAAAATTATATAAAATAGTAATAAGCCTGAAAAGGAACTCCATAATAAAAACAAAAGATCTATTCTAATAATTTATATCTAAGATACATTCAAATCCATCCACACAATAAAATAATATTTAATAGTAAGTTAGTTGCCTATAAATCTCCCAAATCAATGAATATTATCAATAGGAAAGAATCAATTCCAAAAGCCTGTTGAAAAAAGTATGTTTTTAATAAACTTTTAAATGCTTTGGGGCTCATAATCGAAACTTAAACATGTCTAAAAACCCGTCCAAGTGCCAAGACGGGTCATCCAAGTGCCAATAATCAAACCAACTTTCTGGATGTATCCAGGAACTTTTAAGGTCTCTGAATACTGCTGTACGCCCAGAGGCATGTCCGGAGGAGTTGTTAGGGTGGTATTTGGGTGGGTATGGGCCGACCTAGACTTAGTCATCATGTAGGGATAATCGAATGTTTCACGAGACTTCCTGGATGAAACTTATATGTTGTGAGTTAGACGATGTAAAAGCAGGAATAAGTGCCAAAAAGATATTCAAAGTGACCAGATAACTACTGCAGAGATAATTTAAAGACCCTCATACACTCCCCGAGTGATCACTGACCCCTTCACACTGCCACAAATTTCAGAATAAAAACGTACATATCTGTCTCCGGAACATCAGCACCTGCTATAGGAAAGTCTAGTACAGCTGCATACAGGTGTCTTAACTAGCTTGGGGGCTGGGCTAGTAAACCATAGAGAGGAGGACCCAGACCCATAAGCCACTCTAACCACTATATTCATGGTGGAAAATGTGAACCCACAAAAATTCTCCAAAACCATACTGTACTGCCACATAGGTGTCACCTGTAGCCATAAGGGCTACTGGGGTTGTAGACAGGTGGGTATAGTGGGTTTTGGGAGACTCAACACTACTTATATGGGAGTTCTGGTGAGATGTTTATGGGACACCCTTTTTGTGAAGTTCACAGTAGGGCTCTGTAAGGTGCCCCACTGCTCTGTTGCCATGTCTGGGTGTGTGGGTTTTTTTTATTGGGGGGGGGCGGAGCTTACCATATCCTATAAGGAAGTTCTGGTGCAAAACTGAAGATGATCAGCAATGTTCTTGGCAGACAAAGAAGGTTTTTTTTCTGGATGACATGACTTCGGAATACCTTCAAACAATCTACGACGAATTGTCCATCTGCTCAGGTTCTGAAGGTGAGATGGTAAGTGAGAATGGAGTCGGGTGGCATTGATACGAGAAGATAACTTTGCAGTCATTACAATTTTCCGACCATCCCAGCTAGTTGATGCACGAGGACAACCATTCTGTTCCCTGGAACCAAAGGAACCAGTATCTTTCACACATTCAAGTGTAGCATGCACAACTCCAAGTGAAATTTTCAATGATGATGCAATTCTGCGATATGAGAGACCTTCATTTCATAAAGCAGTAACCTGTGCCCAGGTTTCAGGACTGGGTTATGCTCCACTTTTTTGGCATATTTCTTCAAATAAAACAAACTAAAATATAATAAATTTTAAAAGAAAACACATTTGTATCCAAAAACATCAGAAATCTCAATTAAGATTGGCTGGAAATACAATTACAGTGTGTTCGGTTACAGTTCAGTTATTTAATAATTAATTATTAGCAATAAAAATTATTAGAGAAATTATTAGTAAATACCACAAAATATTATTAGTTACATATACAATATAAGCAACACAGGCAAACACCTACAAATGGGAACAGTAATTATTGTAATATGAATTTTTCAGAAATGCTAGCATCAACACACGTACAGTAGATGTAAGATTTAAATTCCCTCACCTGTGTTCTGATGGGTTTAGTCCGAATTTCTTTAAAAAACACTATCACAATGTTTATATAGAAACATGCTTTCAAGTAAACAAACATTTACTGAAGAACACCGGGAAGTAAAATAGACCATTATAGCCTAAGGGCTCCTTTTACAAAGGTGCGCTAGTTGTTTTAGCGCACACTTAGCGCGTGCTAAAAAGCTCCGCGCGCTAGCTGCTACTGTCTCCTTTTAAGCAGGTGGTAATTTTTCGGCTAGCGTGCGCTAAAAACGCTAGTGCAACCTCAGTAAAAGGAGCCCTAAGTTTCCTTAGCACACTTGCTAGATCTATAACGTCTGACTGGGTGTTCACAAACTTTTGCTCCCCACTGTATAGTTCCGTGCTTCTACCAGTGTCATATCATAGTTTTGTTTGTGCATGTTACCTTTTGAGTGCAATATTTGCCCAAATAAGTGAAAGTTTCTTATGCCAAGGATGTTGGATGGTGTTAAGGTATGAAAATATACATGCATATAGAGCTCACCTGAGAACTGAAGTTTTTTTATGTTATAACGGGGTATGTGACACTCTGAGTTTAGTTTGCAGTGGAGAGTGGTTTGCTTGTTTGACATTTTGTTAGTTTTACCTCATCTTGGAAATTTTTGTTGTGCTTCAAGGACAAGACATTTCTTAACAGACAAAGAGAGTGCATTTGGAAATGCTCTCCTCCACGAAGAGACACCCAGTGAAAAATATGGGCTGGTGGGGATAGATGTCATTGGCACGTGCTGGTCAGCAATGTCACAGTCCTGGGTGAGAGCATACTGGAGGCTCTCCTTAAGCAATTTTGCATTCACAGTGACCCCAACTTAAAAATTTGTGAAGACCACTGGCCTAGACAGCGCCATAGTGGTCAGTGCCAATATTGACTGGCACTACCCAGTTAAGTGTCACTGAGTATTGGAGACTGACCCACTCAGCATGATTTAAGTGGACAGGAGCATATCATTTTATTCCTGAGCAATTTATTTAAATATTACTGGGGAGGTTCCCCTAGCTCCCTATTGGTCAGTGGTAGTGGGGGAGGGGGATAATCTGTCACTGCTCTTTTCTCCCTTACCATCATTCATCAACTGTGAAAGGGCTGATCCTCCTGGTTGCCACTGATTTTACCCAGCTAATTGCCTGGGTACCTGGGTGAAACTGTTTTGGAAATTTTCCTCCCTATGTTATAGCTTCACTACAGTTAATTACTTATTTTCATCTTCCTTCTTTAATGATCACAAACAGTCTAATTGTAGTATACATATTGCATACACATGAGCTGGGAATGGGATGGCTAAAGATTCAGTCCAACTAATTGCCTTCTAATGTATGTGAAGACTAATCATGGCCTGAATATAAAACTTGAACTATATCACATTATCTAGTGAGGGTTTTAAGCAAGAGACTTTGACAGATGGAATGCTAAATTACTCTGCTCACATAAATGTTAGATTAAAAGAAAAGTTTCCCTGTGAGGTTCATTTACCTTTCCTGCTTCTTTTTTTAAAAAAAGATTAATACCACATTTTAAGCATGTCTTTCTCTTCAGATGGGTTTAGCTAATCATTATATGCTGGAAGAAAACAATATTAGCAATTAAAATTAATAATGTTCATTACTAAACATTGTTTTCCAAGATACTTTATTAAATTTTATAGCAATCGTACAAAGTATAGGAAAAGTTAAACAGTAACATGGTAAATACAAATAACGATCATAAGATCATGAGATAGGAATATTGCATATATTAATAAGTTACCAAATATTAGCCTATAATACAGACATATTTGATAGCCATTAATTCCAGTAATTAACATGAGGTCAAAAATTTGTAAGACTGAAACAGAGCCCAGTGTTTATTAAGAGTGTGATGTACCAAGTTTCTCAGCAATAGCTAATTTATATATATGATGATATAATACTGATTGCCACCCTAATTGTACAGAAAGAAGTTTAGCTTTCCATTTAGATAGAACAATTTTCTGAGCAATTGTCATTAGAATATCAAAACGTTTTGTGCATGAATCGTCAATGAAAACATTAGGAGAAAGAGACTTGAAAAAGGGAAGGAAATACCAGATTGAATATGAAAATCTTTTGAATTTCCTTCCAAACCTCTAATACATTATAGTATATTTACATTCATAAATCATATGCGATAATGTTCCCACATTCTGTTCACAATTCCAACATTTGTTGGTTGGTAGCAAGCCAGTAAGAAAGAATTTCTGAGGAGTCCATACAATCTTATGATATAAGAAGAACATAGATTGCTGACGGAAGAGGTCTCATTGTTTTAGTCCAAAAGATAGACCATAATTTAGAATCTAGGGTATGGCCACAATTAGCTTCCCATATTTTCTAAAGACTGTCAACAGAAATTTTACACATTGAGATGAATATTTTATACATGGTGAGTCGTGGCTCGTGGCTCGTGGCTCGTGGCCAGCGTGCTGTTTATGGGACGATATTGGAATGGATGTCAGGAGCATGATAGTGCAGTATTTTTGTGAAGTTTTTCTACAAAAGGCCAGTTTTTCATATGATTCTGGGTAATTCTAGTTAGACAAACATCTTTGTTAGTTAAGGACCGCGCCCAAATAGAAGCGTACGGAAAAACAGGTGAATAAAAATTTAAATATAATGTAGCTAAGGCCAGAGAAAAACACACTAAGGATTAATATAAGGGAAAGCATAATAATATCTTTATGTACTTTGCTATTAAGCCAGATCATAGAGGAAATTAGGTAAAGCGTAACATACATGCATAGAGATATTAAGAACTCCATCTTGGTTCCCTGCTGTTCTTTGTCCTCTCTGGTTCTTTGTTCAGCTTCCCGCCTTTAGCCTCGTGGTTCTAATTGATAACAGATGTGCTTAGGCCAGTTAGGAAGAGCATATTAGACTCCATATTCCAAACTGAGATATAACGTGTATTAAGTATGAATGTATGCAAGGGGCCCCGAATGAACGAAGGAATGATTGATATATGAGAGATATATGAAAGAATGGTGTGTACTTAATTTCTAATATTTTATATATTTTAAATCTGAAGAAACACTAAGGAAAATCCTAAGGCAGCATCTGGAAGTAATTAGAGTCAGCCTCAAGAATAGGAAGAAGGGGGGCATTGGAAGCCCACGCTTCAGGGAGAGGAGAGGGGGATTTACCCCCCCCTTCCTCCAGAGTAAGGTTTCTGTGTAAGGCCATGCAATTTGAATCTGTCAGCTTAGGAAGAGTTTTTTCCTTTACGGCTGAGAATTTCTCAGCACCATGTTAATAATTATAGATTCTCTTGAATGTTATAATGTTAATTCAGAAATCAAAAGTAATTTTCTGAAAACTTTGTATAACTTTTAAACATGGAGGAATGTTTCTTTGTCTAAACTTTAAGACCACCCATAGAAATGTTATTGGTCGTCAAACTTGATGATGTCACTAAACCAAAAGTTATATAATAGAATGTAATGAGATAGAAAAACGAGACCATTGTGAGAAGGCCAGCCTTTGGCCACGATGATGATCTCCCATGAGCGCAAGGTAAGCAATTATGCTGTTCTTTTGATCTAATAATGGAAAAATAGAACCAATAATTCAATAAATCCTGGTTATAATTTTAAAACCTTGCGCTGGTGTCATTTTGCATGTAGAATTATTTTCAAACCTGAAGCTTTCACAAATGGCGTCAATGTCCCTTGCTCAATGGCAGAGGCGGAATGACCAGAATGTAAAAAAAGAGAAGCCATGTGAGATATGGAAGGAATATTGACCTGAAAATGATAAATAACACTGTCTTGTTCAAGGCAATAATACAATTGAAGCCATTTATAGTAATTATTGCCAGATAAGGAAAAAAGTCTTTGGATATGTTGCTATGACATTAAGGATTTATTAGGTTCTAAAATATCTTGGAGTTTAGTAATGCCTTTATCAATCCATTCTTTAAAAAAAAAAAAGGTTTTGGTTAATAAGGATATGAGAATTAAACCATGGATATGCATATGTATTTCCTGCCCTCCTTCCCTTTTGGCACTGTAGGTCTTGTAGGTCTATTGTACATCTGGCACATGGTACCCGTTGAATGTTGTAAATTTTATTTATGTTCATTGCTTAGAACAGGGGCAGGGAACTCCTGTCCTCGTGAGCCGTATTCCAGTCGGGTTTCCAGGATTTCTCAATGAATATGCATTGAAAGCAGTGCATGCAAATAGATCTCATGCATATTCATTGGGGAAATCCTGTAAACCCGACTGGAATATGGCTCTCGAGGACTGGAGTTCCCTATCCCTGGCTTAGAAGTTTGATTAAGCGATTTATCAAATTTTAATAAACTTGAAGCTTGATATGTAGATTTATTTATTTAAAACATTTATAATCTGCTTTATACCAAAGCGGCTCACAATTCAACATACAGTACATAGCTTTAGACCAGGGGTCTCAAAGTCCCTCCTTGAGGGTCGCAATCCAGTCGAGTTTTCAGGATTTCCCCAATGAATATGCATGAGATCTATGTGCATGCACTGCTTTCAATGCATATTCATTGGGGAAATCCTGAAAACCCGACTGGATTGCGGCCCTCAAGGAGGGACTTTGAGATCCCTGCTTTAAACTCATACAATTTAAAACGACACATATATTGCAGGGGAAAACGTAGAGGCCAAAATTACCGGTACTGTACTATAATCATTTTAAGAAGGTCGCATGATCATTACGGAGAGGCATAGAGCTAGATCAGGGGTGTCCAATGTCGGTCCTCGAGGGCCACAGTCCAGTCGGATTTTCAGGATTTCCCCAATGAATATACATGAGGTCTATTTGCATGCACTGCTTTCATTGTATGCTAATAGATCTCATGCATATTCATTGGGGAAATCCTGAAAACCCGACTGGATTGCGGCCCTCGAGGACCGACATTGGACACCCCTGAGCTAGTTGATAAAGGCCTGTGCAAAAAGAGAGGTTTTGAGCAGTTTTCTAACTTGCAGCAAGTTCCCACAAAACCTCAAGGTGCCAGTCATGGCATTCCATAGGGCTGGCCCAGCAGTAGAGAAACAAGATTTTTTTTAGTTTGCACATATCGGATGTGTAGAAAGGATGGTCTAATGTTTTGTCAAATGTGGATAAAAGAATTGTATTTTTTAAATAAGAACTGAAAACAGAGCGAGGAGAGTATTTAGAAGTAGTGGGTGCACTAGTTGGTTTCTATTGAGTGCCAGACAGGGGTATAATTAGGATGATCTGAGAACCATTGTACACCTTGTTGTGTTATGAGAGCTTTATGATAAGTGATGAAATCAGGAAATAAAACTCCCCCACATTCTTTTTTCTGTTTTAATTTCTATAGGGCTAAACTGGGTTGTTTATTTTTCCAGAGGAAAGAGTTTAGCAGTTTATCTAACTTTGTATAGAATGTTGGATGAAATAAAGTAGGAATCATGGGTAAAATATAATTGACCTTAGGTGCTACCATCATTTTAATTGTTTCTAACTGTCCCCACCATGTTACATTGAGAGGATGGCATGAGTATAAAAGTGATTTAATTAATGAAAGTAACTAATTACTATTGATGTCTATCATTTCATGAAGGGAATTAGCTAGCTCAATAGCAAGATATTTAAGTTTGGATGGCACCCACATGTGATTGTAAGGTTTAACTAAGTCTGGATGGGCATAAGTACATGTCCAGGCAGGCAAATGGAACGATTGGCTGACTAACATCATCACGCAATCCTCAACCTACCTCAATTTTAGAAAATTGGTAAAAACGAGTTTGTTCAATTGGTTTGTAAACTAAGAATTTTTATACCTCTGCTAATTCAACCTTAAGATCTGTATAGCTTTCCACTTCTTCCATTATGTTAGATTGCATTGATGACTTTGAGAACGTTTTCTTCCATTATGTAAGATTGTATTGGTGACTTTGAATTGTGACCTCTTCGCTGATTGTCCAGTGCTTCTTCTTGTAAACCGCCTTGAACTTTCATGGCTTTGGTGGTGTATAAGAATAAAATTATTATTATTATTATTATTAATAGTTTAATGTTAATGTTTCAGTTTTTTGTTGATTAATTTTATATCCAGAGAAGGGAGAAAAAGTTGTAATGGTATGGAGTATTTCAGGAATTGAAATGAGTGGGTTAGTTACATAACATGACAACCTCCTGGGGACACAGGCAGCCAAAATAGACTCTGATATCTCTAAATTACTGACCAAAACAACAGACATAAAAGAGTTCCGCAAAGAAATAAAAACACTACTGTTCAAAAAATATCTCCCATCACTCTAACCACCGCCCAATGAGTTCCCATTCAACGACTTCGGAATCACTCATCCATATCATCTCTTTGTCTGTGATCAAGAATGTACTGTAACTCTTCTACACTACACCCGACTTAACTGATCGAGTTGACATGTATTACCTCTGCAAAATGCATTATCTTCTGCTATATGTATTATCTTCTGTAATAAGTAATATCTTCTGTGAAATTGTAATATCATAACTCTTCACTGTTCCTGTAACTTACTCCTACCCTGAAATGTAATTCTACTGGAATGTCCCAGATATTTTCTATATTTTAATCCGCCTAGAACCGCAAGGCACAGGCGGAATAGAAATCCGTAATGTAATGTAATGTAAAGCAGTACGTCATCTGCATATGCAGAGAGTTTTACTTTTAATGTTTTGAGGAAAATTCCAGAGATGTTACTATTTGTTCATAACGCGATTAACAGTGGTTCCAGGGCTAAGTTAAACAGATAAGGAGAAAGAGGGCAACCTTGCTTAGTGCCTCTGTGTAATTGAAATGAGGAGAAAATAAAATATAATGCTACTCTCCCTCCTTTTCTTCCTATCCTGTCTTTCCTGAACAGATTATAACCCGGTATAACTACATCCCAGTCATGGTTCTCCGTGAACCATGTCTTTGTTCTTTTACTAAGGTGTGTTAGGGCCTTAACGCGCTAGACCTTAACGCTAGCATTGAGCTGGCATTATTCTAGAAGTGTACCGCGCGGTGTAGCGCACGGTAATTTCGTGTGTGCGCTAAAAACGCTAGCGCACTTTAGTAAAAAGAGCCCTATATCCAACTCATCTTCTTCCATCATAGCGTCTAGATCCAGAATCTTGTTTCCCATACTTTGAGCATTGGTATATACAGCTTTCCAGATATTGCCCCCTTTCCCCATCTGTTTAGAGGTATTCAGTGGTTTAATTACCTGAGGGCTTATACTTACCTGGGGGCTTTGATCACCCTGGCCCATCGCTTCTAGTTTAAAGCACTCTTCAGTAGATTAGCCAGCCTGTTGCCAAAGACACTTCTTCCTTTTTTTGATAGATATATACCATTCCTGCTTAGCATTGTTTCCATGAAGGATGGCCAGTCTATCTTGTCTGAGTTTAATTGAAAACTTAACCCTTTGGTAAAATGATAAACAGATCATGATTTAATTCTAAACATAGATAAATCAGCTGTGATTTGGCTTTTTTTTGCAAGAACAAGCCTCTGCTTGTTCATCCTTCAATGAGAGGTTGCCAAATTCTCGTAGAGAAGAAATATTAACTCTTGGATTTTATTGCGATAATGCTTTGAAATTTGATAAATTAATTATGTTGTCAAATCATGGTCCTCTTATCATGCCACAGTACAGAGTTTTATCACATGCTGGTGAGGCAAATGCTCTGTCACTTGTAGAAATTGAAAAACTTGCTTGTATATCAAGTTAAAATTTAATCAAATGTTTGCTTGTCTTGCAAAACACTTGCAATCCAAGGTTTTTCTATGCAATTCTGGACTTAATTCTAAATGGCCTGTGAGGACCCGCACAAGATGTAGAAGTAGAAGGGACGCTGGGAAGCAGCGATCACAATATGATCCACTTTGATCTGGATGCAGGGGAGAAACATCGGTCCAAAACGACAGCTGTTTTTGACCTTTTCCATTCCTTAAATTAAGTTTTCTTGTCTCTGATCGCTTCCTTCACCTCTACAGTGAGGCACACCGGTTCTTTGTTCTTTTTCCTCTTGGATCCCTAGTTGATACGCGGTATTGGATTGCAGAGCAGAGGCTGCGAATTACAGACCAGTGAGTCTCACATCGATAGTGTGTAAACTCATGGAAACATTACTTAAACGCAAATTAGACACAATCTTGGATGAGGGGAATCTAAGGGATCCCAGTCAACATGGATTCACTAAGAGTAGGTCATGCCAATCCAATCTCATCAGCTTATTTGATTGGGTAACAGGAAAGTTAGACTCGGGAGAGTCTCTGGACATAATGTACTTGGATTTCAGCAAGGCTTTTGACAGCATCCCACACCGCAGGCTATTAAACAAGATGAAATCGATGGGGTTAGGTGAGACACTAACTGCATGGGTCAGTGATTGGCTGAGTGGTAGACTTCAGAGGGTGGTGGTCAACAGCACCCTCTCTGAGACATCGGAGGTGACCAGCAGAGTGCCATAGGGCTCAGTCCTGGGTCCACTCCTTTTTAACATATTCATAAGGGACTTGACCCGAGGGCTTCAGGGTAAAGTAACATTATTCGCCGATGACGCCAAACTATGCAATATAGTAAGTGAAAGCAAATTGCAGGATAGTATGGCGCAGGACCTTCTTACGTTGGAAAGCTGGTCCTCGACATGGCAGCTGGGCTTCAACGCTAAGAAATGTAAGGTCATGCACCTCGGTAGCGGAAATCCATGCAGAACTTACACCTTAAATGGAGAAACATTAGCTAGGACTTCAGTAGAACGAGATTTTGGAGTAATCATCAGTGCAGACATGAAGGCTGCCAAACAAGTAGAGAAGGCCTCATCCAAGGCAAGGCAAATGATGGGATGTATCAATAGAAGTTTCGTCAGCCGGAAACCTGAAGTCATAATGCCACTGTACAGAACCATGGTGAGACCTCATCTGGAATACTGTGTGCAATTCTAGAGGCCACATTACCGTAAAGATGTGCTTAGAGTCGAGTCGGTTCAGCGGATGGCCACTAGGATGATCTTGGGGCTCAAGGGTCTCTCGTACGAAGAGAGACTGAACAAATTGCAGCTCTACACTCTAGAAGAACGCAGGGAGAGGGGGGACATGATTGAGACATTTAAATACATCACAGGACGTGTCGAGGTGGAAGATGACATCTTCTTTCTCAAAGGACCCTCGGCCACAAGAGGGCATCCGCTCAAACTCAAAGGGGGGAAATTTAATAGTGACACCAGGAAGTATTTCTTCACGGAAAGAGTGGTAGATCACTGGAACAAGCTTCCAGTGCAGGTGGCCAAGGCCACCAGCGTGCTTGACTTTAAGAATAAATGGGACATCTACGTGGGATCCCTACGAAGGTCGAGTTAAGGAACTGGGTCATTAGCATTCAGACTTATTGGGGTGGGTCAGTAGAGTGGGCAGACTTGATGGGCTATAGCCCTTTTCTGCCGTCATCTTTCTATGTTTCTATGTTTCTATGGTATATATAGATTTTGCGCCTCGGTGACTGTGTCCTTAAAAAGGGACCAAGCTTGCTCTAGCGTTTTTACAGTGCTTATCCTCTTCTTAATCTTCTTCCCTACCATGAGTCTCATCCCTTCTGAAAAGGGAATTACGAAGAGATGAGACTCATGGTAGGGAAGGAGATTAAGAAGAGGATAAGCACTGTAAAAACGCTAGAGCAAGCTAGGTCCTTTTTTAAGGACACGGTCACCGAGGCGCAAAATCTATATATACCGCGTATCAACAAGGGATCCAAGAGGAAAAAGAACAAAGAACCAATGTGCCTCACTGTAGAGGTGAAGGAAGCGATCAGAGACAAGAAAACTTCATTTAAGGAATGGAAAAGGTCAAAAACGGACGAAAACTGGAACAAGCACAAACAACATCAACGCAGGTACCTTAAGGCGGTAAAAGGGGCCGTGCTTTTTAACATCTTTATAAACGATCTGGACATAGGTACGATGAGCGAGGTGATTAAATTTGCAGACAATACAAAGTTATTCAGAGAAGTGAAGATGCAGGGGGATTGCGAAGATCTGCAATGGACATAATCAGGCTCGAGGAATGGGCATCGACATGGCAGATGAGATTCAACTTGGATAAGTGTAAAGTGATGCATGTCGGTAACAAAAATCTCATGCACGAATACAGGATGTCTGGGGCGGTACTTGGAGAGACCTCCCAGGAAAGGGACTTGGGAGATCTGATCGACAAGTCGATGAAGCTGTCCACGCAATGTGCAGCGGCGGCAAAAAGGGCAAACAAAATGCTAGGAATGATAAAGAAGGGGATTACATTACATTAGGGATTTCTATTCCGCCATTACCTTGCAGTTCAAGGCGGATTACAAAATAATTATCCAAGATGTATTACACAAGAACTTAGAAAAAAAAAAAAAAAAATTGGTCATTTTCAAAAAGAGTGAGAAATGGGTAAGGTTATTTGTTTGGGGTAGTTGGCTTTAGTGAGAGGTGGAGTTTGAAACTTGCGGTATTATTTCTTTTTTCAGAGTTTTCTTGAAGATTATGGTCTTTATTTCTTTTCTAAAAGTCTTGTAGTCAAGGGATGCCGTTAGTAGATTGGCGATCACAAACAGATCAGAGAAGGTTATCATGCCGCTGTACCAGGCCATGGTGCGCCCTCACCTGGAGTACTGCGTCCAGCACTGGTCGCCGTACATGAAGAAGGACACAGTACTACTCGAAAGGGTCCAGAGAAGAGCGACTAAGATAGTTAAGGGGTTGGAGGAGCTGCCGTACAGCAAAAGATTAGAAAAACTGGGCCTCTTCTCCCTCGAACAGAGGAGATTGAGAGGGGACATGATAAAAACAGTCAAGATACTGAAGGGGATAGACTTAGTAGATAAGGACAGGTTGTTCACCCTATCCAAGGTAGGGAGAACGAGAGGGCACTCTCTAAAGTTGAAAGGGGATAGATTCCGTACAAATGTAAGGAAGTTCTTCTTCACCCAGAGAGTGGTAGAAAGCTGGAATGCTCTTCCGAAGGCTATTATAGGGGAAAACATCCTCCAGGGATTCAAGACAAAGTTAGACAAGTTCCTGCTGAACAAGAACAGGCGCTGGTAGGGCTAGTCTCGGTTAGGGTACTGGTCTTTGACCAGAGGGCCGCCGCATGAGCGGACTGCTGGGCATGATGGATCACTGGTCTGACCCAACAGCGTCAATTCTTATGTTCTTATCTAACAGTGGGAAGATATTTCTCTGCTTTTCAGTGTTTTGTTCTCTTCTCTAAAGTCTGCAGTTATATGCATGTTGAAACTATGCAGCTAGCACATCATTTTGATTATCTAATAAGGGGCCTAAGGAAAAAGCAGAGGAGGCTCTGTCCCTCCAAGCCTCTCCCATTGTTAGATCCTTGCAAACTGCCATGAAAAGTCTGTGCTCATGCGATGTCTAGCATCAACCTAAGGATTATACCAAGGACTACTTTAGACTTGATCCTTTGGTGCACACTTTAAGGTGCATGCCACCAAGTGCAGCTGTTTAAATGTAAGCGAGTCTGTAAGGACTGCTCGGGAGCCTAGGCTGAATTCCATTGTCTGGATATTAATAAAAAAATGCTTTCTTATAAAGTGTCACAATGTCAAACAATGCATTTGTATTGATTGTGTATTGTGCTATTATGATGAAAGACAAGGGTATGGAGATAAAAAGAAAAAAGCAGAATTACAAGTTGATTCATAATGAACCATTTTTGGTGAAGGAAGTACCAGTCTCTGAGCATCAACCGATCATAATATACATGATGGGTTATATGGAGTGGTCACAGCAGCCAAGCATGATGGAGGGGGGAAAGTGCTTTAAAAATATGACAAAGAATTTTACATTTAGATCTGTTAAGATGTTTTATTTTACTATTAGGTGCCATTGACTCATGTTCGAGTCCTAGCGACTTGGCATCATCGAGTTTTCATAGCAGAATACAGAAGTAGATTGCCGGACCTTTCTCCTGCGCTGTATAAATTCAATGTTGTCACCATTGTCGCATCAAACGCCTCCAACACCGCCCATCAGCTGCTGCCCAGCTGGTTAAGTTCATCATTAGTCTGACATCTCAGCTAAAATCGGTCCACCTCGGGAGGCCCTGCTGGTAGTGAAAGTACCGACGGCATAGCTTTCAGCTTCTCAGAAGCGCGCAAACCCCAGGGGCACGATAAGCCTGTGTACCATGACTGGAGATTTTACTGTTAACCCAGATTGTGAGTAACTAGTCCTTATTTCATAAAATGAGACCTATATTAAAATAGCACACGTTTCTGGTGAAATAACTTCTTAACAGTAAAGCACGTTGTTAACTACACCCCTTATCCATAAGGTCTGTGATGTGCAGTGAAAAAAAATTGTTAAATAGAATCCTTGACAATTAAAACTAGCATTTATCCAGAGAACAGGTCTTTGTACTTAACAAGTTTTGCAATTCACCTCTTCCTATGCTATAGCCAGATATGCATTCTTCTATGATAAAGATGAATAAGCAACAAATAAGTGTCTTCACCTGTTACTCTTTATGCATACAGATCTGAAATGGATATCATTTCTGCCAACCCTAATGGAATGCAAATGTGTGACTGTCCACAGCAAGATGCCTTAGATGAACTTTTGACTGGCCGGGATCATCTTTATTATCACTGTAGGCTGCCTGGAGTTCCAAGGCAATATATCCATAAGGTATGTACCTGGTTCAAAGCTAGCAGTTACATTCCCATTGGGACTATTTTGAATACACATCTAACGGAAATGGAGCTTGGCTAAAAGTGATATTTCCCTGGGGAGTACATAAAACATTTTCTTTTCTCTGAACCTAGGAACATTTATCTCCTGCGCCTTTGGCACTTGAAGGCTTTCCAACCATATATGTCTTTAAAAAAATATATAGATTTTCTGGTTCAAGACAAAGCCACATTAAACATACTGTATTTTATTAAGGCCAACCACTGACATGTTAACAAGAGAAAAGCATTTTGCGGTCCCTTGTGTACAATAATGGCACACAGTAATTGCTCATTTGTCATAGGTCTGAATGCTGGCACTGCCACAGTACAGAACAAGTTGCACGACGAGATAAAATTGTTCTAAAGCTTACTGCATTCCACTCAGTTTTAATGTGCAGTATTGTATAGCAGAGAACAGTAAAACACAAGTTCTCGGACTTAATGATAATGGTCTCTCTAGAGCTATACTCCATGCTTACCTCCTCCTGCATTTGTTCTCAGTTTTCAGATAGCGCCTTCTATTTTCCTTATGCCCCGCAAACCCTTCCTTCTGTTTCCAAGCCTTTAATTGCCTCCTCTGCTACCTTCTTTCTAACCTCTGCTTTTCTGTTTCTCATGCTGTCCTTTCTCCCATCCATTTTCTCTCCTACTTTTGTATTTCTTCCAGTGTCGTACTCCTCTATCTTCATGACCCAGCGTATCATGGGCACTCTCTTCCCGGATTCTATATAGGTCACCCAGAGTTTTGTGACCCAGTCTGCTTCTAAGAGGCTGGTAGACCTGGGGCGGGAGGCGCAAAGAGGCCAACCCAGAGACGTCTCAGTTTTTTCTTGACAGTTTTTACCCATTATCAGGAGCAGACAAGGGAGGGTGTGAAGGAAGGGGGCTGTTGCCCCAGATAGGGAGGGAGGGGGCTGCTGGCCAGGAGAGGTGGGGAGGGAGGCAATTCATGGCAGACTGCAGGGACAAGGCCATTTACCGCTCCTTGGGGCAGTGAAAAGTCTTGTTCCCATACCCACGACAAAAGGCCTTTTTTCTCCCCATTCCTGCGGGTTTGCTGTGGCTAGCCGCGGGAAACAGTGCCCATGTCATTCTCTAGTCTGTATCTTTGCATCTGATTATTTTGTGAATCAATAATTTCTAATTACACTTATTTATATTTCATTTGACTACCCCAATTTCCTACTAGCAGAGATTCACAAAAATAGCCCATTACTCTCCCCTCTCCCCCGGCTATCCCCCACACTCCCTTCTACAGCTATATATTTTTCTAGCAGCAAGAATTATCTTGGACTACAGGTGCATTTTATTTCCCACATTACTTGATGGAAGGAGCCCTTTTATGCAGCAAAGACCTTTCTCCTTTTGAATGGATTAGGTATTTCCTTGGGCTGTTATTTCCTCTCACTTTCCAACCTAGAAGCAAAGGTTGCCTCTATTGCAACCATCTTTCAACCCATAGAATGACTGATAGGTTATTAGCTAAACAAGGAAAAAAAATAATTATATTTATAACTGTGAATGGTTGTTAGTAATAATCCACTATAATAATACCCTAAGCGTGCATGCGCACTTCAGTCTTTGTGCCTCTGTGGTGCCGTGCCCGTGCATGCGCAGTGCCTGCCTCAACTGATTTCCTGCCCCAAACTCCAATGCTGGCCTCAGCTGATTTCCTGCCCCGATCTCTGACACCGGTTGATTTACGCTGCCGCTGCCAGGACCACCCCCTGCACCAGCAGTGGCAGCAGCCGTGGTTTCAACAAGCAGCCGCGGGGCATTTGCTAGGCCGGCCCACTTCCATAATGCGAGGCAAGCCAGCCTAGCAAAAGCCCTGAGGCTGCCCGGCCTAGAGGATGCAGGATTAGTGGATGTGACTGAAAGAACCAAACATACTGCAGACATGGCTGGCTAGAAAATTAACATTTGCTTGAGTAACATAAGCCTCACACAAAGGAAGGTCAGAGCGGTGAATCTCACTGAAACACATCCAGTCAATTCAGTCAAAGTTCTTCAGTGATGGTAAGGAGGTAGATGGCTGCATAAATACCAGTCTACGATTATATATATATATATGAAGAGCAGCAGGACAATCAGAGACCAGAATTAAGATAGGCTGAATGATGTTCCGTGCACCATCCAACCTGACCAAGTAGAGTTATGCTACAAGAGCTGTTCCAGAGGGAGAATGGGTACTTTTGTACAGGGGGAGATAAAACTAAGGGAGAAGGGGTGCTGCTGGACATGGGGAGCAGGGAAGGGGTGCTGCTGGACAGGGGGTAGGTAAAAGGAAGGGAGAAGGGCTATTGTTGGACAGGATGAGCAGGGAAGGGGTGCTGCTGGCAGGGGGAAGGTAAAAGGAAGGGAGAACGGCTACTGCAAGACAGGGGGAGCAGGGAAGGGGTGCTGCTGGACAGGGGGAGGTAAAAGAAAGGGAGAACGGCTACTGTAGGATAGGGGGAGCAGGGAAGGGGTGCTGCTGGACAGGGGGGAGGTGAAAGGAAGGGCGAAGGGCTACTGCTGGACAGGAGGAGCAGGGAAGGGGTGCTGCTGGACAGGGGGGAGAGATAAAAAGAAAAAAAAAACCCAGACATACAGCAGGCAGGGAGAGAGACAGAAAGAAAGACAGACAGAAAGAAAGAAAGGGGGCAGGGAGAGATAAAGAAAGAAAGAAAGGAAGAAAGAAAGATAAAGAAAGAAAAAAATGCCTAAGTTTACACATCTATTCTAGCACCCGTTAATGTATTGGGCTACAAAACTAATATAATAATAATAAAAAACCAATCACAGTTATTAAAATATTTATGTAAATAATTTTAAAATAGAGTAAAAAGCAACATGGCCATGCTTTATCTAATGCCTGTCTCTGGGGTATGTACAATATGGTGTATCTTCTGACTAATAAATATATGTAATACTGTGTTTCCTCCAAAATAAGGCAGTGTCTTATATTAATTTTGGGTCCAAAGATGCATTAGGGCTCATTTCCGGGGGATGTCTTATTTTTTTTTCATGTACAACAATCACTTCTCCCTTCCTTTCCTCTACCCCAATTCTTCCTCTTTCCTTTCTCCCCTCCTCACCACATGTGCAGCAACTTTCCTCCCCTCTCTCCCATCCCCCTGTGCAGCAGAACCCCACCAACCCTCCCAATGTGAGACTGACATACCTCCGCTCTGAGGCCTCAAAAAACAGCAGTGGTGGCAGCGCTCTGAACAGGCTGCTTTGCTTTCTTCCCTGCCGGGGCTAGGACTTCCGTCTGCAGCATCTTTCTATCCCTCCCTCCCATCCCCCTGTGCAGCAGACCCCCACTGACCCTCCCACCGTGATGTGGCAGAGGGAAGGCCCCAGCAGGGAAGGCCACGAAGCAGCCCCTTCAAAGTGCTGCTGCTACTGCTGCTGTAGGAGGTCTCAGAGCAGAAGTATGTCAGGTCTCACCGGGGTGGGGGGTCACTGAATTGGCAAGTCTGATTTTTTTTTTAGCAAATCGGGCAGCACTAGTGTCAGGGATGGAGTCGGGGAGTGTTGGGGACATTTGGGAGGTGGGCTTCTGGGGTCGATCTTAACTAGGGCTTATTTTGGGGGTAGGGCTTATATTAGGAGCATCTTTAAAAATCATGCTAGGGCTTATTTTCGGGATAGGTCTTATTTTCGGGGAAACAGAGTATCTCTTAGCCACCTGACCAATCCCCATCCCCCAATGGCAGCCCTTCTCTCAATCTGCCCTCCCCCCATGTTCATTTTCCTCCTCCTCCAGGTAGGCCCTCTCCAGGCCTACCTTAGGGAGCCCTAGTGGTCTCTATGGAGGCAGAAACAAATTGCATTCATTCCTGCCCTGTGCCGCTGTTCCATTGCAATACCTACTGAGACTGCCACGAGAGGTCCTGATAGCCATTGTGATGGAGCAGTGGCATGGGGGAGGAACAAGTGGAGTTTGTTCCTGCCCCTGAACAAGTCACTAGACCCCCCAGGGCTTCCTATGGTAGGCCTATGGACAGCCTATGAATGATTGGGTCTGATGGGGGATAGAGTGATGGCGGGGGAGGGGGGGGGTTGAAATGAGTTTTGCAGAGGCATTTTTGGCTAAAACCTGAATCTAGATTTCAGTCTGGTTTCAGTGAAAAAAAAATCTGAAAATGAAATTTGGATGGCCTCTACGGTAACCTATGATAGTCCAGTATGTGGATAAATATATTTGAGTCTATGGGATCTCAGTATATCTGTGGGTAAAATGAGTATTAATGCAGCATCCGTCGTAAGTCCTTTGTTTGGGATTTTGAATATTTTTGATCCTCATAGACAAATAGTTTCTTTGTTTTCCTTAATGGATTGTGAAATTTTGCTTTGACAGAAATTGCTATTCACCCTCAGGTGGTTTAAAAAAATAAAAACCACACCTTACTAAATCAAGCTCACAGACATTTTCTGCACTGAAGAAAACAGCAATTCAGAAGTCATACACTAATAATCTTTATAATGAGAAAAGAAAAGAAGTGGAATAAAATTTGCATTGATTTACAAAAGTGCCTCTTTATTTTGATGAATTGAGTAGTAAGCTGTAGCTACTTTCCAGAAGCAACGAGTTCTCCAAAACTGATATGTAGTTTGGTTATGTAAGCATGCCCTAAGTGTAGTAGGAAGCTATTAAATGTTTCAACTTGTTGTCTAAAGAGGAATCTGTTGGTCTAAAATAGGACTTGGTTCGGCTCACATGAAAATGATTCATTTAGCAGGGTATAGAATCTTTCAAAAGGGATTAAAGCAATTTAATCTTACCTGTATCTGTCATACAGCTGCCTTACCTAGAAAAATATGATTTCTTACATGTTTCTCACTTTGCCGTAATTCCAGAAGTGCAACATAGAATAACTGTCAGAGTCAGAGATACGCCTATGCACCCCCCCTGGAAGATCCCTGCTCACAAAAACTGCCCACAAACGATCCTACAGCCACTTCATTCCACACCTCTGGAACCAACTCCCCCCCCAACTTAGACAACAGAACTCATTATTAACATTCCGTAAATCGGTAAAGACCCTCCTCTTCAATTAAAGATCTCCTCTGTCTTCTCCCCCCCTTAGGCCCCACCCTCCACTCTCCTACCACCTTCCCGAAATTCCAGTATGACCCTCTCTTACTCTATCCACTAACAAATTGTACCTATACGCTTATAACTTTCCTTAAACTAAACTACTGTATTTCCCCCTTCTCTCTCTCTGCTTACTCTCCCTGTATTTAATTCTCTCCAAAAACTAAATCCAATCACTAAACCTGTTGTACCACTTATATGTCTAGTTGCTCCCCACTGTGTATGTTCATTTGTAAACCGTTCTGAGCTATTGGGAGGACGGGATAAAAATCTAAATAAATAAATAACTGTCTTTCAAAATATTCCAGTAAAGCGCTGAGCAATAAAACAAATATTAAAGCTATAATATTAATCTTTAAAATAAGAGAAACAACCTAAATTATGAGCAAACTGCAAGTGGTAGCTATATGCACTGCCTTCACTGCCCTTGAAGGCCTATTCTATAAAAAAAAAAAGGGGGTCCTTTTACTAAGGTGCGCTAGCCGATTTAGCGCATGCTAAATATTATAGATCATGCTTCAAAACTGGATCAAGACCATCTAATCAGCATGCGCTATTTCTGACCAATCAAGAGGCTGCTTTCATTAGCCAATCGTAGTCCAGACGTCTAGGTAACAGGGCAGCTATTAAAAATGTGGGCTTCTGGGGTTTCACACACTTTCTGCATCAACCAGAACCTGATATTGGAGGAGTGTGTTTATGTGTCAGTGGTTAGCGAGGAAGGATTTTCGTGCTGCCTGATTGCCAACAAAGTTGGTTGTAGTCACAGTGCAGTAGTAAAGATTGTACAAGAGAAGAAAACAATGGGTTCAGTGGTAGACAAGCCTCAATCCGGTCATCCAGATACATCAACATCACACCAAGACCGTGCACTTCAATACATTTCATTGACCAATCGCAAGTTGATCTCACCTCAGCTATTGCGTGAGTAGTCAGGTGAGTCATGTCAGTGCCAGCTCACCAACAGTTTGTTGCTGGTTCCTGCAATTTGGTCTGTGGGCCAAAAGCGCAACCAGATCGAGTGGTCATGGAAGCACTCAAGCTAACAAGTGAAATGTGGGAAAAGGTGCTTTTCAGTGATGAAAGCTTCTTCTGCCTGTTATGTAAGGAGGTTTCCTGGAGAGGAGTTCAAGCTTTAGTGCCTCAGCCTCACTGTGAAGCATCCTTTGAAGGTCATGGTCTGGGGCTGCATGGTTGTCAGTGGCATCGGGCATGTGCACATGGAATAGTCAACGGGACCAAGTACATTGCAATACCACAAAAGTGCAAGGTGTCATCAGCTCATCAAAAAAGGGGGTTATAACAGATAATTTATACAACATCTGATTTAGTAAATTCATTTACTACATCTCAATGTCTGACTACTTTTTTATAAATCATCACTAAAACCATTTTTTATCATATACAAGATAACCATTCTATCAATATATTAACTTATTGTATAAATTAAGAGGTTGAAGTATCATAAAGGATGCATGGTTCTCAGTAAAGAGACCTCTTATAATTTAGATGTCATTTCAAGTCTTCATCCTGAATGCATGTAATGTAATCATTTACTCCAAACCTCCTTCCTACCTTAAAATTTTTTATTTATTTAATTAAGATTAAAAACTAATGAATTAAGGGTGCAAAACCTATCCCTATCTTGCATTTAAATTAATTGATAAATATATATTGTTAACTTAATTTGCTTTATAGTATCCTATCATTCACTCCATCAAATATAATTTTTAAATGTTTTTATATTTTTATAAAAGAACAGCAACACTTATCTTAATGGCTTCCTAGCCAGGACCAACGTTGGTGGGTTTATGAACTACCCAATGCTCAAAGTATTCTAGAGCGTTTCAGCTATTAACTAGCCTTCATCGGGGGACAATATTGCTGCTGTGCCACTAAAAAACAAACCAAAAAGGAAGATATGAAAAATAAACAAAAATAAACAAAAAAATGGAATATAAAACGTCATTGGAATTCGAAATACAAGCTGACATCTTAAAACATAGGTTTTTAGCACGGGGCTATCCTTTGTCGATCATTAAAAGAGCATCTAAATGGGCAGAAAGATCATACCTATTACAACCTCAACAGAAATTAGTTAACGATCGGGTGACTTGCGTGCTACCCTATACGACTGGAGTACAAATGATTAGAAAGAGCATTTTAAAATTCTGGCATGTAGCACAACTTCATCAAATTTTCCAAGAGCCACCACAATTCGCATATACTAGAGGTAGGAATTTAAAAGAAATTTTATCACCTTCATTCCTTCAAACCCCCACAGAAACAACAACAACATTGGGTCACTTCCCCTGTGAACGGTGTAGTTTATGCAGCATTTCTTTTGTAGGTAGATTCCTACAACTAAATGGACAAAGCATCACTTTGAATCACTAATCAACATGTGTAACACCACAAGTAATATATGCAATATGGTGTCCCTGTGGTCTTGTTTACATTGGGGATACAGCACGCATTTTGAAATTGCGTTTGATAGAACACAGATCACGCTTAAGACAGGGCAATATTGCAGCTCCGTTAGTCGCACATTATTTAGAGCTGAATCACAGCTTTGAAGACTTACGGTTCACCGTTCTTGAGAAGGTTATTAAATCTGAAAGAGGTGGTGATATTAATTCTATTCTCTGAAAAAAGACAGACGGTGGATTTTCAATTTAAAAACTTTAACACCTTCAGGTTTAAACAGGGAATGGGATTTATAGTTCAAAGTTTTTTTTGTCAATGACTACATCCTTTTGACAATCATCCTTTAATTTCTTAATGGAGACATCTGTATTGCCAGGGTCTTTCATTTGTTCTGGCACTGATATATATTTTTGACAGTATTATGTTTTAAACAACATTTTCATATCCTCCAATATTATAATAGTTCTTAGGAATTCTGCGTTATTTCCTGAGTTGAAGACGGGATGACAATTTCAATAGCATCATATATTTTTAAAGTCGGTCGTTTAGGTTTGGACCCTAACATGATATTTATGAGTTACACGTCATATTCAATTGAAACTAGTTATATTGCAATCTCTCTCCTTTCTTCTTTTTTGGTTACGTTTTTTATGTCATCATTTTAGTACCGACTAAGTCAAAACTACACAGGAGGAAAATAACTTCAAAAATCAAAAAGCGTGAAAAAATTCAAGAAAATAAACAAAAAACACGCTAGTGTAATTGCTGTAACTTCTTAAAAGCCCTCTTGGAACTCCATAATCCTTATACTTTAATCAGTGGATAGATTGTGCTCAGAGACATGGAGGAAAAAGGGGATAGAAAGTCCCCAAAAAACCTCACCACCCAATCATAGCATAACTTCCACCTTAACACACTTTTATATGTTCATAAACCACAAACGTTGGTCCTGGCTAGGAAGCCATTAAGATAAGTGTTGCTGTTCTTTTATAAAAATATAAAAACATTTAAAAATTATATTTGATGGAGTGAATGATAGGATACTATAAAGCAAATTAAGTTAACAATATATATTTATCAATTAATTTAAATGCAAGATTGGGATAGGTTTTGCACTCTTAATTCATTAGTTTTTAATCTTAATTAAATCTTATTAAATAAATAAAAAAATTTTAAGGTAGGAAGGAGTTTTGAAGTAAATGATTACATTACATGCATTCAGGATGAAGACTTGAAATAACATCTAAGTTATAAGAGGTCTCTTTACTGAGAGCCATGCATCCTTTATGATACTTCAACCTCTTAATTTATACAATAGGTTAATATATTGATAGAATGGTTATCTTGTATATGATAAAAAAATGGTTTTAGTGACGATTTATAAAAAAGTAGTCAGACATTGAGGTGTAGTAAATGAATTTACTAAATCAGATGTTGTTTAAATTATCCGTTATAACCCCCTTTTTTGATGATATTATTGTTGTGGGCTGGATAACTTAAACAAAGATCCGATTGTTTGATAGGTGTCATCAGCTCAGCAGCTGTTTCCAGGCCAGTTCCTGTTCCAAGATCACAACACATCTTGTTATTGCTCTAAACAGGTGATCAACTGGAAGTGTCAGAACATCGAGTCAATCGACTGGCCTGCCCAATCTTCAGATCTGAATCCAATCAAGAACTTGTGGCACGGGGTGGCCTGGGAGATATACAAGAGACATCCAACATCAAAATATGAGTTGATTGAGTCACTCATTGCAGCCTGGTAGTCAGCCTTTCCTGCTTTAGGGCTAGAGCAGACAAAGCATCCGTTGCTTCTCATCTGAATGTCTCCAGATTCTTGAAGGGAGTGGTGAGGCTTCATCCTCTGTTGCAGCAGCTGTTTCCTATGTGGAATCTTAATATTGTCTTATGAGCTCTCTCTAAGGCCCCTTATGATTCTTTATTAGAAGCATCTCTTATGAATCTTACCATGAAGACAGTCTTCTTAGTAACGATCACCTTGGCAAGGAAGGTGATGGTGCTAAAGGCTTTATCGTGTAGAGAGCCTTTTTTCAGAATCATGGAAGCAGGGATGTCCTTGAGCACCATGCCTTCTTTTCTGCCAAAAGTGGTTTAGGCATTTCATGTCAATCAGGAAGTTCAACTTCTGCATTTCAGTCCACAGGCAAGAAGAATCAGGACAAGGTTTTGCAGTTGCTGGATGTTTTGAGAGTGCTTCTCTGCTACCTAGAGATGTGACTTTTGTCTTTCAGATCACCTGATTGTCTTATCTAGCTCTAATTGTAAGGGAAGATCAGCTTTCAAGGCTTCTATATCACAATGGATATGCATATTTCCATAGCATATGTTGGCTGTGGTAAGCTCTTGCCAGTGGCCTTGAAAGCTCACTCCACCAGAAGTGAGTCATCATCTTAGGCCCAGTCAAGGGTCTTGCTACCTGATGAAATTTGTACGGTGGCCACTTGATCCACTCTCTATACCTTCACGAAATTTTAGAGTGGACGTGACAGCACAAACAGACATGAATTTTGGGTCCTTGGTGCTAGTTGCAGGCTCATCTGTCCTGTCCTAGACTTAAGGGACTGCTCTGGTATGTCCTATCCATAAGGAATTGTATGCTGTTCTACAGGAAAGAGGATTATCAAGGTAAGCATCTAATCCTTCATTCCTGTGCAAAATGTACACTCTGAGTTTGAATTTCTAGCAGCTTGTCTCATGGCAGCCAAAAAGATAAGAAGAAAATTTAGGGGTGACAGAATATCAGTCAGTTCGATTAAAATATGTTATTTACAAAGAAACAAGTGTTAGTTCCAGTTACACATAGGGAGGTGGAGAGGTTGGTTCCACCTTTATGTTGCCAGTTCTTATTGAATGTTTTTTTTTTCCTTTTTGTTTTCTTGTGCAGAGCAGATTGCAATTAACATTACCAGGGAGTTCTCCGAACCACTCCTTGTTGTAATGTCTCTCTTTTAAGGGTTATCACTTGCTTTGGTACAGACTGAAGAGAGAGGGCACTGTCTACAGTGGCATAGTAAAGGTAGGAGGTGCCTGGAGTGGTGGTGCCCCCCCCCCTCACTGTACATCTTCATTTCAATTCATTCAAATCTCCAAGCTCAAAAATGAACTGTCTTCAATGAATAAATTCAATCTTAATCTTTCTTATTCAGTGAAGACTCTGTTCATTTTTGAGCTTGGAGATTTGAATGAATTGAAATGAAGATGTACTGTGAGGACAGTTCAACATGAAAAAATGGTATTATTTGGGAGCTGATAAACTTTTTTTTTTTTAAATAAATAATGATATAGTGGTCACTGCACTATAGTTATTTGTACAATGAGAGGTGTATTTACTGTATGTAATTACAGTAGATAGTAAAGAGTGTTATATTGATAAATTTTATGCATTAATTTATGTAATAAATAATCTATATGAAATTAAAAATAGATTAAATTGATGAATAGCTTATTAGGTTAATGTTGTAATGATAGATAAAACAATACAGAAATCATTCTGTTATGAGAAACTTAATGCAAGTTTGGAAATTCTTTGAGAAAACACAATTCCAGCTCATAGTACAATCCCTAATACTAGGTCTGCTAGACTACTGTAATATCCTCTTATCTCCCCTGCCCTGCAACAATAACAAAACAACTACAAACAATCCAAAACACAGCACTGAGACTCATCTACTCATTGAAGAAACACGACCACATTACAGAAGCATATTTCAAATTGCATTGGCTTCCAATTCCAGCAAGAATACAATTTAAATTCCACTGTCTACTATTTAAAACTTTATACGGAGACAGCCCAAAATACCTGAACAACCGCCTCATCCATAACACCTCAACCAGACATAGGAAAACTCACACCCCATTCATACCCCCCAATCAAGGAGGTTAAATGGAAAAAAAACCCTATATGATGGCCTCCTAGCCACTCAAGCAGCCAAACTAGACAACCAAATCTCCAATCTACTGATGGCGTCCCCAGACTACAAAACATTTATAAAAGAAATAAAGACCATACTCTTCAAGAAATCCCTGAAAAAGACTTAACACTGCAAGTTCAATTCCTTCCTCTCACTAAAGCCCCAACCCCCAAACAACTAGCCCTATTCTTTACTTTCCTTGAAAATGGCCAGATATCTTTTTGTAATACATTTTTGATAATTCTTTAGTAATCCGCCTTGAACCACAAGGTAATGGCAGAATAGAAATCCCTAATGTAATATAATAGATGAATGGGGTACAAAGAACTTAGTCTGGGAATTGCTCTTCCATATCTTTTCGTGCATAACTTAAACGGACATGACACCAGCATTGAATATTCAGGATAGATTCAACCTGTACCAGTCAGTTGGGGAAGTGGTCAAGACCTCCAGTCCACCTACTTGATGGAGAATGGGGGCAAGCGTTGTGTGCAACTTAATGTATAACCAGACAGAGCAACAAACTTCTCTATAACTTTATAGAGGACAATTTATGCCTCGAGAATGGCAAAGAAAGATTGGGATCAAAGAGAGGCCCCAAGTTACAGATGCCTAACTTAAGTACAACTCATTCTTAAGAACACAGTTGTGGCTTCGCTGAATTTCATTGAACTGTGTTTCCAGTGACATAGACTCCTACACTTCTCCTGAGCAGATTCAGAAATGATGCATGGCCACATTAAGAAGTGTGTGGTTGTGCATACTGTACCTTAGAGGGAACCCTAGTGTTAGTTGGCCCTTTTGTCAGCTGGGAGCAGCGGTAAGCAGCAAGAATCTTAAAATCTACAAGCTCTGCGTTATATACAAATCTGACTTAAGAACAGCTTTAAAAACACAACTCGTTCTTAACCCAGGGACTGCCTGTATTTTATACCACTGTTCAAGTCTTTACCTGCCTCCATATGGTACTATGATTTAATCATGAATTGATAAATTTGAGTGTGACTGTTAGTCAGACTGCATGGAGCATTTATGTTTTTTTATCTGCTGTCATCTACTATGTTACTATGATAATATCACCCATTATTAAAGGTTTGCCTTACCTTCCTCCTGTTGAAACATTGCATTGCTTGCCCCCATTGTTTCCTATTATTTATCTAGAGGGGTGGGAGACTCATGAGCAATGTAAGGAAATTCTTCTTCACGGAGAGGGTGGTGGATGCCTGGAATGCGCTCCCGAGAGAGGTGGTGGAGAAGAAAACGTTGACGGAGTTAAAAAAAGCATGGGATGAACACAGAGGATCTAGAATCAGAAAATAATAGTAAATATTGAAGAACTAAGGCCAGTACTGGGCAGACTTGCACGGTCTGTGTCTGTATATGGCCGTTTGGTGGAGGATGGGCTGGGGAAGGCTTCAATGGCTGTGAGGGTGTAGATGGACTGGAGGGGAAGGGGTAAAACGCGGATCTCATGGACCTGACGGACCTCGCGGATCTAAACCCGTATGGCCTTAAAAATCTGAGGTCCGTGTCCCTGCCGCTTGTAGTTTCTGTCGCTGACAGACCTTGATGAGATTTGAGCGCTGACGGATCCATCTCAGCATAGGGAGGGAAAGGTGTTAGGATCCATCAGCCCTAAAAATCTCTTCGAGGTCTGACAGAGCCAGAGACTAGTGCTGGACTTTGGAGACTTCTTTTCCAAAACGTCCAAAACCTATGTGCCCGCTCTCTTGGCTTCTGCTCTGCCGCTCCAGCACTAGTCTCTGGCTCTGACAGACCTCAAAGAGATTTTTAGCGCTGACGGATCCTAACACTTTTCCCTCCCTATGTTGAGACAGATCCGTCAGAGCTCAAATCTCAATCAAGGTCTGTCAGCGACAGAAACTACAAGTGGCAGGGACACGGACCAACACGGACCTCAGATTTTTAAGGCCGTACGGGTTTAGATCCGCAAGGTCCGTCAGGTCCGTGAGGTCTGCGTTTTACCCCTTCCCGGACTGGAGTGAGCTTTGACAGAGACTTCAGTAGTTGGAACCTAAGAACAGTACCAGGCAGAGTTTTCGATCCTTGCCCAGAAATAGCTAAGGAGAAGAAGAAGGAAAAACAACAATAAACTTTTAGATTGAATCAGGTTGGGCAGACTAGATGGACCATTCGGGTCTTTATCTGCCGTCATCTACTATGTTACTAACAATCAGTTTTCCCAATTGCCAGTTTAGCTTCAAGGGGAGAGCCTGTGGAAATGTTAAGTAAATGTCTTGAATAAAACTGCGAGGATTAAAAAGATTGCAGAGAGAGGAAATTGTGGTCAGCTTAAATGCTATTGAATTTGTGGGTTTGTCAAATGCAATTTTTTTTTTCTGTTAATAGGTTGTAAAAAGGCTCTTTAAAAATAGGTATAGAGATAGAACAAAGTAATTATTGATCAATCAGCCTGACAACTCTTGCAAGAATAATTCTTTAATCAATTGCACAATACCTTATAAAAGCAAGAACTCAATATAGATTCAGTACAAATCATCCTGTCAAATTAACCTGATATACTTTTTTCCCCCCCAAAGTAACAAAGAAGATACATAATAAAAACATGATTTTTATAGTACATTAGATGTTTCTGAAAACATTTGATACAAATTTCTTATACACTACTACTACTATTAATTATTTCTACAGCGCTACCAGACGCACGCAACGCTGCACAGCGTCACAAAGAAGAAGAAAACAGTCCCTGCTCGAAAGAGCTTACAATCTAAACAGTCAAGACAGACAGACAGGATGTCATGGATACAGTTATATAGGTGATACTGGAAGCCATGGGAGGAGATCAAGGCACCAAGGGAAGAGGTGTAGAGAGAGAAGAGGTCCTAAGGCAGAACCCTGGGGTACACCAACTACTAGCGGGGTAGCAGCAGAAGAGCACCCACCAACGCATGCACTAAAGGTGCATTGGGAAAGGTAGGAGACAAGCTAGGAGAGGACAGATTCACAGAATCTAACGAGGACAGCGTATCAAGGAGTAAGCTGTGATTAACAGTATCAAAGGCAGCAGACAGGTCAAGAAGGATAAGGATAGAGTTGGAAAAATTAAAGACATAGAACTTGCATTTCAAAAATTTTGGTACATTGAACATTTGAGGGCCTGATTCTAAAAACAGTCCTGGTTGTACGCGGTGGAAAGCATTCTACCACCGTCTAATGGGACCAATCAGGACACACGTTTAAAAAAAAATAAATCAATGGGTCAAAGGTCACCTACAATATAGGCATTTGCGCACTTACAGAGACATCTAGGCATGCCTATGGATGTCTTAGGGCTGGCGTAGGTGTGGTTTACACTGGAAGTGTCCTTAAGCATCTGTGGGCACTTCTCATAGGTGCAAGTCAGATACAGTGGTACCTCGGTTTACGAGTGCACCTGTTTGCGAGTGTTTTGCAAGACGAGCAAAACATTTGCAAAATCGGTGCCTCAGAAATTGAGCATGGCTCGATATATGAGCGCCCCCCCCCCCACAATCCGGCACCCTCCCCCCCGCAATCCGGCACCTCCCCCCCCGCGATCCGGCACCCCCCGATGCAATTGGCCCTCCCGCCACGATCCGGCACCCCCCGCCATGATTGGGCACCCCCCTGCCATGATCCGGCACCCCCCCACCACGATTGAGCACCCCCCCGCCGCTTCTTACCTTCATCTGGGCACCCCGAAGATTGGCCTCCTCGTCTGCTGGGCCTTGAGCATGCGCAGATGCTCAAGGTCCAGCAGACGAGGAGGCCGATCTTTGGGGTGCCCGGATGAGGGTAAGAAGCGGCAGGGGGGTGCCCAATCATGTTGGGGGGTGCCAGTTTGTGGCGGGGGTGCCCAATCGTGTCGGGGGGGGGTGCCGGATCATGGTGGGGGGTGCCCAATCGTGGCGGGGGGGTGCCGGATCGTGGCGGGGCGGTGCCCAATCACGTCGTGGGGGGTGCCGGATTGTGGCGGGGGTGCCCAATCGCATCGGGGGGGGTGCCAGATCATGGTGGGGGGGTGCCAGATCGCATTGGGGGGGCCCCGGACCGCAGGTGGGGTGCCGGATTGCAGGGGGAGCCTTTGAGGGGAGCAATGCCGGTTCTCGGGGGGGGGGGAAACAAATCAAAGCGAGTTTCCATTATTTCCTATGGGGAAACTTGCTTTGATAAACGAGCATTTTGGATTACGAGCATGCTCCTGGAACGGATTATGCTCATAATCCAAGGTACCACTGTACCTTAAATGTAGGCCTGTAAAATGCTCTCAACATAAAACAGATCATCCTTCAACACTGGCACATAGCCAAATTAGTTTTGGGTTCCGAACCTGACCCCCCTATTTTTGCATACAAAAGGTCTAAAAATCTGGGGCAACTCATTACACCATATAGGGAACACATTGATTGCACTGATCATGGCCACTTTACTTGTGGGCATTGCCAGTGGTGCGAATTTGCCCTTACAAGTGAAAATTGGGAACATCCTCAAACAGGGCAAGTATACCATGCTAAATTTAAAACCGATTGTAATTCGACGTATGTAATCTATTTGATTTCGTGTCCCTGTCCTAGGCTTTACATAGGTCGCACCACTAGGGCCCATGAGAGTAAGACTCAACGAACATAAATCTAGGGTCCACGCAGGTGCTGAAACGGCTCCCTTGGTCCGCCACTGGACATTATTTAAACACAAAATCAGACAAGATACATGTTGGGTGGGAGGGAGGTAATATAGAATACATGCTTAACATCAAAGAACTTCGCTGGATGTTTACATTGAATATCATGAGTCCCCATAGTCTCAATCTCACGAGTGACTGGATGACATCTGCTATTTAACTTTCCTTATTTGACATAATATTTTTCTTTAGAATTTTCTTTAGAATTTCTCCGGTGCTGTGTATTGGCTGGATTTTCGAGTAGTTCATTGGATGGATTGGGTCACATGACAGGGGGAGGTATTTTATCAGTTCTACTCCGAATGCCGCAGCCATATTGCAGCCCCGGATAGTATCAGTATGGATTAGTATTATACTACAAATCCCGGACAATTCTGGTAAATATAACATTGATAAGTTGATTTACGCGCTTTTACCTGGTTTGCTGACTCATTTATTATCTTGCAGATCTTCATGTCCCCGACCCTGAAGAAAAACTTGAAACGCGTCGGTGGGGAATGAGGCAGACCCGGTTCTAAAGCTAAGTCAACTCTATGCACAGATTATCTTAAAATGTTTGCTTTTAGATAGCACTGACACTTTATAAATTATATTATGCAAATAATTGCACACTAGTTCAAATCTATCACATATTAAAAAGTTCCGGTGAGGACGGCTACCACACAATTCTATTGTATGGCATTCTGAGGAACATATGTGATTTGATCACATGAACAGTGGTGAACTGGTATTTATGGCCTACATTTAAGGCATCTGTAGAGGAAATTAGACAGGATTGTCTGGAAATGGCACCCAGTGGTGACTGACATGCGGCAGGCACTGTTTCCAGAATCAAGCCCTGAATGCACAGCAGAAGAAGATGACAGCTTAATTCACTCAAATTCATGACTTGGAAAATTACCAATAGAAAGTTATTTGCCAGGTTAAACTTAAACGCTTGCATGTGCGGTTGATGTGTTGAGCAGCTCTGGTATGAAGAACTAAGGATAATACTGGGCAGACTTGTGCAGTCTGTGTCTTGTATATGGCAGTTCGGTTTACGATGGATTGAAGCCGACTTCGATGGAAAATCTAGCAATTTGGAATGTCAGGACAGTGCAGGTGCAAATTTTTATAGCCTGTGTCTCATAAATGACAAAATGGTTTAGACAGGCTGGAGTTGGCTTTGATGGCAATTCCAGCAGTTGGAACCTAAGAACAATGCCAGGCAGACTTCTACAGTCTATGTCCCAAAAATAGCAAAGAAAGACAATTTAATCATGAATTAATAACAAGTGTTACTGTTGGGCAAGCTGGATGGACAGTTCAAGTCTTTATCTGCTGTCATATGGTACTAGGTTACAGGTGAGCAAAAAGTTTAGATTGTATATTTAAACACAACCACACAGAAGCTGCGTATTTCTGGAATCTCTTAAAAAGTGTTTTTATTTTATAATTCAAGTGACCTCTGGCTCTGGGGCTCTCTATGGGGTCCTTTTGCTAAGGTTGCCTGTTAATTTTCAAATTTAGTTTAACATTTGATGCTTAACATCATGACGCCTTGTGGAAGTTAAAACAATTGTTATCCCACAGCAGTACATCACGGCCTCTACACAGACAGAGGAGGTCAGTCAGCAGGATGAAGACATCATGCAGGAACTAAGAAGCCTTAGAGAGGAGGTGAAACGTCTGAGAGGCATTAGAGAGGATGAGGCCTACATCGATGGGATGGTGCAGGAACTATCCCAAATCACAGAACGGGCCTGTGACGGATCACCCATGATGACTCCAGGGACGCCGACAAAGAAAACAACTGTTGCAGTTCAGGAGATGGATGGAGACACTGACTCCTGGCAGTTAGTGACCTCCTCCACAGGTAAACGTAGGAGATCCCCCCCCCCCCCCATTTACAATCTCCTCACCTTCTCACTCTTTCTCTCACCAGGACAGCTCCACATCGACTCCACAGCTGAGCCTGAAGAACAGATTCCAGGTCTTGCAAGAGGAGACTACCGACGTGGACCAGGATCAACACACTTCTCCATCTCCAGGGACGATGGATCGACACCCCCAAAAGAAGCGTAGAGTAATAGCCATTGGGGACTCCATTTTGAGGGGCACCGAGGGACCGATATGCAGACCGGATATGCAGTCGAGGGAAGTCTGCTGTCTGCCCGGAGCCAGAATAAGAGACGTGACCACCTGTCTCGATAGACTTCTCAGGCCCCAGGACCACTTCTCCATGCTACTCATCCACGTCGGAACGAATGACACTGCCAAGAACACCCTGGAGGACATAGCGAGAGACTTCGGAGCTCTGGGAAAGAAGCTGAAGCAGATAGGAGCACAGGTAGTATTCTCTTCCATTCTTCCTGTTAGGGGCAGAGGAAGGGACAGGGACGAACGCATCCTGAAGACGAATGAGTGGCTACAACGATGGTGCTGGGAGATGAACTTCGGATTCCTGAATCACGGAGAGACACTACAGGGACTACAGGGACAAGACGGACTCCACCTGATCAACAGAGGTAAGAATGTCTTCGGACACAGACTAGCCCGCCTGCTTTAAACTAGGTAAGTTGGGGGTGGGTACCCACTTTTACACCGGAGCAGTAAGTAACAATCCTGATGTAGCGAACCAACATTACGCTTCTAGGTCTGAGGTAAGTACCCTTACTGCAAACAAATCGCTAGGAGACAAT
Organism: Geotrypetes seraphini; assembly: GCF_902459505.1. Taxonomy (NCBI): domain Eukaryota; kingdom Metazoa; phylum Chordata; class Amphibia; order Gymnophiona; family Dermophiidae; genus Geotrypetes; species Geotrypetes seraphini. The sequence goes on from NC_047085.1 coordinate 359,083,004, forward strand.
TTGACTAAAATAGGTGGCTCACAACAGGAGCTTAGCAAACAGAAAGAGTGGAGAGCTATGTATGTTAACGCACACAGCCTAGGGAATAAATTTCAAGAACTAGAAACAGAAATAGTTAATGCAGACATAGACATAGTAGCAATATCCGAAACATGGTTCACGGACTCTCATGGGTGGGATATAACCATACCAGGATACAACCTGATTAGACAAGATAGAGAGGGTAGGTTAGGTGGTGGGGTAGCACTTTATATCAAAGAGAACATTAAGACAACCAGGATCACAGATATCAAGTATACTGGGGAATCCATCTGGGTAAACTTGGCCAGAGGTGGAGAAAAATGCCTGTACCTTGGTGTGGTATACAGACCTCCGAAACAATCGGAGGAAAAGGATGCAGAATTAAATGAAGACATTGAGAATATCACCTTACGGGGCGAGGCTGTTCTAATAGGAGACTTCAACATGCCTGATGTAGACTGGAACACACTATCAGCAACAACTTGTGATAGCAGGAGGATATTAACATCCATGAAGGGAGTGTGGCTCAAACAAATGGTACTAGAGCCCACTAGGGCCCAGGCCATCCTGGACCTGGTACTTACAAATGGGGAAAGCGTCTTGGACGTCTCGGTGGGAGAGACGCTAGCCACCAGTGACCATAACATGGTATGGTTTAACCTTAAGAAAGGCTTCCCTAGATCACAAACAAAAACAAGGGTACTCAATTTCAGGGGCACTGACTTCGCACGCATGGGAGATTTCGTCTACCAGACGCTGCAGGTTCAAGAAGTAACTGATAATATGGAAGCTATGTGGACGACCTTGAAATCGATCCTTCATGAGGCAACTATCCGCTACATAAAATCGGTAACCAAACAACAAAGAAAAAGGAAACCCCAATGGTTCACAAATGAGGTATCATACCTCGTCAAGGAGAAGAAAAGAGCATTTCTATCATACAAACGTATGGGGGAAAAAGAAGCAAACGTTGAATACAAGACAAAGTCTGCAGCGGTCAAATCGGCAGTCAGGGAGGCCAAACTTCGTATGGAAGAAACTCTAGCAAAGAACATCAAGAAAGGGACAAATCCTTCTTCAGATACATTAGCGACAGGAAAAAGAACACAAACGGGATAGTGCGCCTTAGAACGCCAGACGGGAATTATGTGGAAACTGACTCCGATAAAGCCAAACTACTGAATGATTACTTCTGTTCAGTCTTTACCTGCGAGACACCAGGGCACGGGCCTCGGCTGGATGCAAAGCAAAGCATGGATGACCCATTTCAGGAGTTTGAGTTCACACCAGCTGATGTTTACAAAGAACTGTCAAGGCTCAAGGTGAACAAAGCCATGGAACCGGACAATCTGCACCCAAGAGTGCTCAGAGAGCTATGTGATGTTTTGGCGGAACCGTTAGCCATGCTCTTCAATCTCTCCCTAAGTACGGGGAGAGTCCCCCTTGGCTGGAAAACTGCCAATGTTGTTCCTCTGCACAAAAAGGGTTGCAGAGCGGAGGCTGCGAATTACAGACCAGTAAGTCTCACATCAATAGTGTGTAAACTCATGGAAACTCTACTTAAAGGGAAATTAGACACGATATTGGATGAGGAGAATCTGAGGGATCCCTGTCAACATGGATTCACTAGGGGCAGGTCATGCCAATCCAATCTTATCAGCTTCTTTGACTGGGTGACAGGGAAGCTAGATTCGGGAGAGTCTCTGGACATAGTGTACTTGGATTTCAGTAAAGCGTTTGACAGTGTCCCACACCGTAGACTATTAAACAAGATGAAATCGATGGGGTTAGGTGAGAAACTAACGGCATGGGTCAATGATTGGCTGAGTGGAAGACTTCAGAGGGTGATGGTCAATGGCACCCTCTCTAAGATATCGGGGGTGACTAGCGGAATGCCGCAGGGCTCAGTCCTGGGACCATCCCTTTTTAACATATTCATAAGGGACTTGACCCGAGGGCTTCAGGGAAAAGTAGCGCTGTTTGCCGACGATGCCAAACTGTGTAATATAGTAGGTGAAAGCGATCTCACGGATGGTATGGCGCAGGATCTGATCAAGTTGGAAAACTGGTCCTCAACATGGCAGCTGGGCTTCAACGCAAAGAAGTGTAAGGTGATGCATCTCGGCAGCAGAAATCCATGCAGAACATACACCTTGAATGGAGAAACACTAGCTAAGACCTCAGAAGAACGGGACTTGGGAGTAATCATCAGTGCAGACATGAAGGCTGCCAAACAAGTAGAGAAGGCCTCATCCAAGGCAAGGAGGATGATGGGATGTATCAATAGAAGCTTCGTCAGTCGTAAACCTGAAGTCATAATGCCACTGTACAGAACCATGGTGAGACCTCATCTGGAGTACTGTGTGCAGTTCTGGAGGCCACATTACCGTAAAGATGTACTTCGAGCTGAGTCAGTCCAGCGAATGGCCACTAGGATGGTCTCCGGATTCAAGGGTCTCTCATACGAGGAAAGACTGGGCAAGTTACAGCTCTACTCTCTAGAAGAGCGCAGGGAGAGGGGTGACATGATTGAGACATTTAAGTACATCACAGGTCGTGTCGAGGTGGAAAATGACATATTCTTTCCTAAGGGACCTTCAGTCACAAGGGGGCACCCGCTCAAACTCAGAGGAGGGAGATTTGGTGGTGACACCAGGAAGTATTTCTTTTCAGAAAGGGTGGTGGATCACTGGAACAAACTACCGGTGATCAAGGCCACTAGCGTGCTTGACTTTAAGAATAAATGGGACATCCAGTGGGATCTCTACGTGGGTCGAGCAGCACTCTGACTTAATTGGGTGGGACAGTAGAGTGGGCAGACTTGATGGGCTATAGCCCTTTTCTGCCGTCATCTTTCTATGTTTCTATGTTTCTACCAGCCCAATTGTAGTTTGAGATCAGATTCGAGTATGAAACTTTCTTTAGAAGAATATCATGCAGTACAGCATCAGAACACCAGACTTGCTTTGTACTTGTGAACATGTGACTGGGTCAAGCGGTCCACACATATCCACACCCCCAGGCACCTCTGTTCACCAAGTCTCAGTTAAACCAAGAACACATATTCAGGGTTAAATACACATACATTTATTCCCTTCTAAAATCCATGACCGGGGGCCTTCCCAACCCTCTTGGTCATTCTACGGGTCCTCCCTGGACTCCATCTCCTTCAGGTCTTCTCAAATCCTTCCTCTGACCTTCCATTGGCCCTCCCCATCTTTGACAGCTTCCAGTGCCATTTACCAGTCACTCTGCCGGTCTATTCACCAGACACTTCTTAGATCTTGGCCAGTGCTCCCAGGATCTCTCAGGCTGCTTCCCGAGGAGTCTTTGAACAGCTCTTGGTGCCATCACCGGTCTTTCCGCCAGTCACCATTGGCTCCGCTGGACCTACCACTGATCAGCTGCCTAACCCCCTCAGCCTTGGTATCTGCCAGTTCTTCCAGCTGCCTCTTGTGGGTCAAACACCAATCCTTCACTTCCTTGCCTCTTGGGTCCCCACCACCGGTCATTAAGCCTGAACCACTGCCTCAACTCCAGGCTCTACTGGGCCTTCTGGCTACTTTTAGCTCTTTCCTGCTGGTGCCCACAGACCCTCCCACCACCAAGCTTCCATTCTCCACTGCAACAGTCCCCCCTGTTAGGAATAGTTTAGCCTGGTCATTCTACTCTGCTGCACCAGGTCTCATAGTTAGCATTTCTCATCCCAAAGGAACTTCTTACCTTTGCAGCTCACTGTGCTGAGAGCTTCTCTTTTCAGCACCACAATCTGCTCAGGGTGAGTGGACAGCTCCCAGCAACACTTTTAGCTCTTATGCAAATCAGCTCTCCTCTCAGGCTCAATGAGCTCCACTGTTGAGGCTCCCTCTGCTGGCCAGTGACAGGTACTCCACTCTGTCACAGGCACTTACAAAAGAATGAGAATATGATTATTGTGCTATGTTTCTGTGTTTATGATGAAAGTGATGATTCTGGTATTTGTTGTGTTATGCTTTACATTTAAGATTTTTTTTATACTATATATTATATATCATAAGGGGAGAATGTAGTGCAGTGGTTAAGCTACACCCTGAGGCTGTGGGTTCAAACCCATGCTGTTCCTTGTGACCTTGGGCAAGCCACTTAATCCCCCCATTGCCCCAGGTACATCAGATAGATTTATTTGCCCACCAGGACAGACAGGGAAAATGTTTGAGTACCTGAATAAATTCATGTAAACAGTATAGAAAACTAAATAAATTATATATCTTGTTTTTTTATGAAAATATTTTTATTATTTTCAACAAACAATGATACAATATTGTACACTGTAAAATTAAAAAGAAATAATTCCCTTCCCTACTTAATCTCCCTCCTGTCCAACCAATTCAAACACATAAAGACACCAGTATTACCAGAAAATCAAAACGAATTGATTCTTCCTTACAAGAAAAACAGGAGGAGGAGCTTAAAAACTCAAGACAATAAGCAAAGTACTCTACAATCATAAGATCAATGAGTCCAAAAATGGGGACCAAGGGGCCCATGCACAAAACTCCAGTGCTGTAGAACTACAACGCCGGAGAAACACCGGTTTAATTTTAGCGACCAATGCCCAACACTAACAGCATGCAAATTATATGCATGCTGTTGGTTTGAGTGTCATTCGCTAAAGTGTAGGACTTTCTTGGGACATGCCTACAAGAGTTATGCAGTAGGCACAAATCTTGTGCGCATGTCCCAGGAAATAGAGTGACCGCAACCCTAAAAAAGTATCTGGTGGTCCAGTAGACTCCCTGCCAACCCAATGCCCCATGAGTCTGGGCCCCCCTCCAAAAAAAAAAAAAAATACTATAGCCCTGGTGATTCAGTGGTGGACACAATCACCCCTATGCCTCCTCCTGAGCCCTCCAAAGATGGCCCTCCTGATTTCCACCTCTCACCATCATGCTCCTACCACACACACACACACAAAGAGCATGCACACATTTGTATACACTGACACATGACCTAACATTCACATATGCCCACATGCACCCACAAAAAATAACTCAACTCTCCTTATACAGCACTCAATTGCCATCCACACAAAATGATAGTCATATACACCACATACTTCTACATATCTGTACTCAATTGTCTCCTATTCCCAACACTCATAACATACTCATAGTCCTCACATACTCCAATGCCCACATGCCATCACAAACCCCAGCATGAACCCCCAAAACCAAAGTTCATGCATTACTACACCAGGAAACACATATTCACACATACTGAAACAGCTCTATATATTCTTCTAAAAACACACACATCTCGTACACATATGCCTTGTGCTGCAGCATCTCTTGCTTGCACATGCCACACAATTGCAGGATCTACAGGGCAAGGAAGAGACACTGTGGATCAATTTGGAAAGAGGGAATGGTGAATATATTTACATTGGTGTGATATACAGGCTGTTTCACAGACGGAAGAAGTAGATAGAGATTTAATAGTAGATATTCAGAATATATCTAAAAAAGGGGTAGTCTTCATAATAGGTGATTTTAATTGGGATGTTGATTGGGGTATCCCTATTGAGGGGTGTTCTAGAAGTAGTGAGATCCTAGATTCTCTACAAGGAGAAATGTTCCAGCAGTTGGTAATGGATGGGGGTCATACTGGACTTAGTGCTTACAAATGGGGAAAGTGTTTCTGATGTTACAGTGGGTAATCATCTGGCATCCAGTGATCACTGCATGGTATGGTTTAATATTAAGATGGGTATAGAGAGGGCTCATTCAAAAGCAAAGGTTCTAGATTTATAAATGATCTGGAAATTGGAACAATGAGTGAGGTGATTAAATTTGCAGATGACACTAAACTGTTCAAAGTCGTTAAAATGCATGCGGATTGTGAAAAATTGCAGGCGGACCTTAGGAAATTGGAAGACTGGGCATCCAAGTGGCAGATGAAATTTAATGTGGACAAATGCAAAGTGATGCACATTGGGAAGAATAACTTGAATCACAGTTACCGGATGCTAGGGTCCACCTTGGGAGTTAGCGCCCAAGAAAAGGTTCTGGGTGTCATTGTAGACAATACGATGAAACTTTCCACCCAATGTGTGGCGGCAGCCAAAAAAGCAAACAGGATGCTGGGAATTATTAAAAAAGGGTGGTTAACAAAACTAAGAATGCCATAATGCCCCTGTATTGCCCCATGGTGCAACCTCATTTGGAGTATTGCATTGAATTCTGGTCTCTTTATCTCAAGAAAGATATAGTGGCACTAGAAAAGGATCAAAAAAGAGCAACCAAGATGTTAAAGGGGATGGAACTCCTCTCATATGAGGAAAGACTAAAATGGTTAGAACTTTTCAGCTTGGAAAAGAGATGGCTGAGGGGAGATATGACTGAAGTCTACAAAATCCTGAGTGGAGTAAAACGGGTACAAGTGAATCGATTTTTCACTCTGTCAAAAATTACAAAGACTAGGGGACACTCGATGAAGTTACAGGGAAATATTCTTACAACCAATAGGAGGAACTTTTTTTCACTCAGAGAATAATTAAGCTCTGGAACGCATTGCCAGAGAATGTGGTAAGAAAGGATAGCGTAGCTGGTTTTAAGAAAGGTTTGAACAAGTTCCTGGAGGAAAAGTTCATAGTTTGTTATTGAGAAAGACATGGGGGAAGCCACTGCTTGCCCTGTATTGGTAGCATGGAATATTGTTATACCTTGGATTTTGGCCAGGTACTAGTGACCTGGATTGGCTACCATGAGAATGGGCTACTGGGCTTGATGGACCATTGATCTGATCCAGTAAGGCTATTCTTATGTTCTTATGTAGACTTAAAAAAAAACAACAACCTTTGTTCGAAGGGGGGTTTATGTCAAGGAATTGTTGTCTGGGTGGGAACGTCTGGAAGGTGAGCAAAACTGAAAGGAGCGATTGTAAGGGTGACAAACCTTTTTTTGAGGCAAGTAAGCAAAAGTAAGAGGAAAAGAAGGCCGCTTTGGTTCTCAAAAGTAGTAGCTGAGAAGGTAAAGAATAAGAGGTTAGCTTTCATAAACTACAAAAGATCGCAGAAAGAGTAAGACAGGCAAAAACATCTGGAAAAGTTAAAAGAGGCTGATCATGTAGTCAGGAAGGCAAAAATGCAAATGGAAGAAAAATATAGCTGAGACGGTAAAACGGGGGAGACAAGACTTTTTTTTTAGATATATTAGTGATAGGAAGAAGTGCAAAAGTGGCATTGTGAGACTTAAAGATGAAGGGGAGGAATATGAAGAAGCTGATAAAGTAAAGGCCAAATTGCTTAACAAATATTTCTGTTCTGTGTTCATGGCTGAAGTGCCGGGAGTGAGACCGCAGAAGACAAACATGAATAGGGATGGAGGAGTAATAGACCCTGATCGAGGATTGTGTTCGTGAGGAGCTAGCTAAAATATAGGTAGACAAATCGATGGGGCCGGATGGTGTACATTCAAGGGTGCTGAAGGAACTTAGGGAAGTTTTGGTAGCTTCACTGACTGATCTTTTCATTGAGTCTCTAGAGTTGGAAGTGGTACCGGAGGACTGGAGAAGGGCGGATGTGGTCCGTCTCCACAAAAGTAGAAGTAAGGAAGAAATAGGGAATTAAAGGCCTGTAAGTCTTACTTCCGTGATAAGCAAATTAATGGAAAAGCTTTTAAAACAGATAATGGTCAAGTTTCTGGAATCCTGTGGATTACAGGACTGGAGGCAACATGGATTCACTAGAGGTATGTCTTGTCAGACAAATCCGATCAATTCCTTTGACTGGATGACCAGAGAATTGGATAGAGGATGTGTGTTAGATGTGGTATATTTAGATTTTAGCAAAGCCTTTGACAGTGTTCCACATAGACATCTAATAAATAAACTGAGTGCCCTTGGGATGGGTTCCAAAGTGATGGGCTGGGTCAAGAACTGGTTGAGTGGAAGGTGACAGAGGGTAGTGATCATGGAGATTGCTCTGAGGAAAGGGATGTTACCAGTGGTGTGCTTCAAGGTTCTGTTCTTGAGCCTGTTCTTTTTAACATTTTTATAAATGATATTGCTGAAGGGTTGTCAGCTAAGATTTGCCTCTTTGCGGATGATACCAAAATCTGCAATAGAGTAGATACAGCAGATGGTGTGAATAACATGAAGAAAGACCTGGCAAAGCTTGAAGAATGGTCTGAAATTTGGCAGCTAAAATTTAATGCCAAGAAATGCAAGGTCATGCATTTGGGCTGCAAAAACAAGAGGGAATGGTACAGTTTAGGGGGTGAAGAGCTTGTCTGCACGACGGAAGAGCAGGACTTGGGTGTGATTACATGTGATGATCTTAAGGTGGCCAAACAGGTTGAAAAGGTAACGGCGAAAGCTTGAAGGATGCTAGGTTGCATGGCCAGTAGGAAAAAGGAGGTTTTGATGCCTCTGTATAAGACTCTGGTGAGACCTCATTTAGAATGTTGTGTACAATTCTGGAGGCCACACCTTCAAAAAGATATAAAAAGGATAGAGTCAGTCCAGAGGAAGGCTACTAAAATGGTGTGTGGTCTTCGTGATAAGGTGTATGGGAGCAGACTTAAAGATCTTAATCTGTATATTTTGGAGGAAAGGCGAGAGAGAGGAGATATGATAGAGTCGTTTAAATACCAACATAATATAAATGTGCATGAGTCAAGTCTCTTTCATTTGAAAAGAAACTCTGGAATGAGAAGGCATTGGATGAAGTTAAGAGGTAATAGGCTCTAGAGTAATCTGAGGAAATACTTTTACTCAGAAAAGGTGTTAGATGCATGGAACAGTCTTCCAGAAGAGGTGGTGAAAACAGAGACTGTGTCTGAATTCAAGAGGGCTTGGGATAGGCACGTTGGATCTCTAAGAGAGAGAAAAAGATAATGGTTACTGTGAATGGGAAGACTAGATGGGCCATGTGGCCTTTATCTGCTATCTTGTTTCTATGTTTAAACTCTTTTGTTGGAAGAATCCACAAAAGTCATGATGCTCCATGCTTTCACTGTTTAAGATTCAGGGCAATTTTTTTTGTATAAAAAGAATGTTTTAAGAGACTTTATAGTTCTTTAGACTGGATTTCCCCCCCTCCTATTTTTTAAGATAATCTTAAATTAAGCTGTGACCACAGTAAATTGCTTGCCTTCAGAGAAAGCAAAGTTGCTTAACAGTGATAGGTGTTCTGTCAAGACGCTTCAGTTCATCAGTTATAGGATCCTTTCCTCCTAACTCCTCTGAAGTTCAGCTTATTAGTTTAATTATAGAATTGAAACAAACTGCATGGTCACAAGACTGTGGGGACTGTGTGCATGCCTAGAACAGAATTCAACTAATATCTTGAAACTTTGGAAATAACACACATAGCTCCCCCTCCCTCTCCGTGGATGTAACAAGTGAATTTCTGTCTTCAGAGATACCTGTTGCAGGAAAGCAACATTGCTATCCTTCCTTCCCCCTATAAAATCAAGATTTTGAGGGAAAGTGCAAATTTTATCTGAAGTAGAAACTGTACAAACATGAAGCATACTTGAGCTTGAGACATACTCCAGTTTCCTATTTCTTGGATCTGTTTGTTTATGCGTGATTCTTCTTCCAAACCTTTCCATCTCTTCCATCCAGCACTCCCCTCCCCCCCCCCTGTTTTTGTCTCTCCTAGTCTGTTCTTTCCCTCTGTGCAGTCTAAATTATAACAAACATAAGAGTAGCCTTACTGGGTCATACCAATGGTCCATCTAGTCCAGTATCCCGTCTTCAGGAAGGCCAATCTAAGTCACAAGTACCTGGCAAAAAATCCAAACAGTAGCAACATTACATGTCACTGCTCCAGGGCAAGCAGTGGCTTCTCCCATGTCAGTCTCAACAATTGCAACAGAGATTGTACAGTCAGCAAGCAAATACAAGTGAAAACTGCTTGAAACAATGAAAAGTGAAAATAAAGATGAACCCCTTCAGTACAAAGCCAAACGGCTAGAACTGGCCTCAATCCCGCTACAATCACCAATTTTCCGTTTTATAAACCCCATACAGTCATCCAAGTACAACACTCATTACTGTCACCATCCTATTCTCAACAGATATTCCTCGTGCACTCAAGCACGCATACCCAATCCCTCGGCTATCCTTTCATAAAACTACGGTAGCTATATTAACTGCTCTTACCACATCCTCTGGCAATTATTCTCTGAGTGAAAAAAAATGTCTTTCCTCATACGAGAGGAGTTCCATCCCCTTTATCCTCTTGTTGCTCTTTGAACCTTTTCTAGTGCCATTATATCTTTTTTGAGAAAAGGAGACCAGAACTGAATGCAATACTCATTGTGAGGTTGCACCATTGAGCGATACAGAGGCATTATAACATTCTTAGTCTTGTTAACCATACCTTTTCTAATAATTCCTAGCATCTTTTTTGCTTTTTTGGCCGCCACCGCACATTGGGCAGAAAGTTTCAGCATATTGTCTATGATGACACCCAGTTCTTTTTCTTGAGCGCTGACCCCCCAACGTGGACCCTAGCATCCGGTAACTATGATTTGGATTATTCTTCCCAATGTGCATCACTTTTCATTTGTCCACATTAAATTTAATCTGTCATTTGGACACCCAGTCTTCCAATTTCCTAAGATCTTCCTGCAGTTCAGGAAAATTTTGAAAAGAGTATTGTTGAATGTTCGCATGCTAAATGGAAACTTTTCAAAACCCGGACAAAGTGCCGAGTTTTGAAAAGCTGTCCAGATCCTTGGACATGTCCTCAAAAGAAGGACATATGCGGTGAAATCCGGACGTCTGGTAACCCTACACATGCTGCAAGTTCTTGATCCTTAGGCCTGCTGGCTTGCTATGCTTGGGCTGCTACCCTTTGTGTATGTGACAGAGGCCTGAAGAGAGTTGCCAGGCCCAGACTGCTATGGTTCCAGTGTCTGGTCTTCCTCCAGAACACCTGCGGAGTTTCTGCTGCCTGAGGGCAATGTGCCAGAGTCCAGTTGCCCGAGGGACATCTCTTCCACGCATACCATATTGGGCAGTGATCCAGGTGTCGTGCATCGCTTTAGAACTCCAGCTGACTGATAGAACCTCTCTGCACAGAAGTGCCAGGCATCATTCCAAAAGCCACGCAAGTTCTCAATACTATTGTATAGTGGGTGGTTATATTCCTAATGCATCCTAGCTTGTCTAAGCACTAAAGACTCATACCTAATTTGCACTTTCTGATCATTTTTATTTGCCACTTGCAATATAAATAAATATTCTGCTTTTCTAATATACAGTACAGCCTGGTTTATTGCTTGTCAGAAATCCTATTTGCAGAAAGAGTTTGGATTTGAATCTTTGGGAATACAGATAAATATAGATTTCATATACCAGAGTGCTAACATATCAGAAATTCTATATTCTAGTGTCCTGGTCTAGTCAAGCCATGTAAGCAACCCTTGTAACCCACGCTAATACTCTTACAAAATTAAAATGCTGTACTCTGCACGCAGTATAACTCCAGAGAAAGAAATACATTTCTTCCTGAACAGTGCAAAATATAAAGGCATCAGAAGTAAATTCTCAAACCTGACCTTTTTCAATCAGTAGTTGAAAATAAAATAATTTTTCCTATCTTTGTTGTCCGGTGATTTATTTTTTCTAATCATCTTGCTCCCAGTCTCTGGTTGCATTTCCCTGTGTCTATGCTCTTAACTCTGTTTCCAGGGCCTCCTTAACCATTTGTTGTTTCTTTTTTCTCCTTCTTCACGTCTTGCCCTATATCCACCTTTGGCACTGATTTTCATGCTCAGTTTTCTTCCATTTTTCTGCCTCTGTCTCAAGTCTATGTACCTTTCCATATCTTCCCATCTATCCACAAATAGCTTCCGCTCCCTCTCTCATCTCTTCCCCTCCCTCTGTCTTCTCTTCCCTTCTGCTCTCCTCCTATCCATCTATGTGCTCCATCTCCTCTTCCCCGCCCCTCAATCCAGGTGCACCATCTCCTCTTTTCTTCCCTTCTTCTCCATCCATGTGAACCATCCCCTCCCTCTCTCCTCCATCCATGTGCACCATTTCTTCTCTCTTCCCTTCCCCTCCCTATCCATGTGAATCATCTCCTCCCTCTTTCTATTTTTTCCCTTCTCTTCATTCCTGTCTGTTCCCCATGTCCAGAAATCCCCTTTTGTGTTCTTGGGGTTGGCTAGAGATAGCCTGAATGAATCGCTGCCAAGAAGATGATTGCTTATAAGATCATTGGGCAGGTGGGAAATAAACAGGCAGACAGGGAGGGAGGGAGAGGGTGGAGAAAGATAAAGTTTAGGTTGAACTGGGCAGTGTTCTTCAATGCAAAGCCCACGGCCTGTATGCAGCAGCAAAAAAAAAAAAAAAGAGGTCCCAGAGGGTCACCAGTGAATCGCAGGCCTTGCATTGAAGAATACTGGTGTACAGCGAAATGTTTCCACATAGAATACATTATATTGGGATTCACTGTACAATGAATGTATAAAAGTATAGTAACAGATGAGGCAACCATGGCCTAAGTCAGTACTTTGGCCAAGGAACTGATATACCAGTGTTTTGCTGTTGCTCAATCAGTTGCAGTCCTATTTTCATTACTGCAAAGAGTTTTGGATGATATACTTGCCACCATTCGAGTTGATGCTTGCAAAAAGATTTTAAAAAATGTCGCAGCCCATTAACACAATACTGCCTGCGGGAATGTGAATCAAGCCTGACAGACATCATGGAATAATTAGTTGTCAGGAGCAAATTGCTCACGTGCAAAATTAATGCCACAGGGAAGGAGGCAACAATGGCACACATGTATGAGGATGTGTAGAGTGGGATTTTTAATTCTGTGAACATTTGGCTATTATTCCTCCAGCTTTGCATATTAACAAAGTTATTCTCCATAGGCTATAATGGATGAATTTCCTTGTGCGACTCAATGCAATGCTGAAGAATTTGAAATTTTTAATACCATTTTCCATATTTTATCATTCAAGGAGACTTGCAAGTGTAGCAACATTTTTACTATTTTTCACCTGTTTCCTTTAGAACTTTCCTCAGTACATTCTGAGGGGAAATGCCTATGAAAACAGGAATTGTATTAAATTATATGCAATGATGAAAAGTCTAACTTTCTTTCTTTTTTTTCACATTTTTTGCTCATCTCGCTGCTAAAATCCCAATAGCCTTGAAAAGAACCGTAATGTAATCCCTGGCTTTCAGATTATCGAACATTTAAAGCCATAATGCTGAAATATGTGGGACTGAGGGCTTCTGTGCTTAAAATCCCTCCTTACTAATGAATCCTCCTGGGCTTGTCCACAAACCTAAGGCTTTAGCACTGTAATTGCAGCTCGGCATTTACTGTCCATCAAGATGATTCACTTTTCATAAGCATACACTAGCCTGAGACACAATGGGGGTTCAACAAGGGCAGTAATCAAATTTCAAGTTTATTAAAGAATTTATTAACTTTCCGTTTTGGTGGTCCAGTTTATGTTTAGGTTACAAATACGAAAACATGAATGCTGATATGTTGGGGCTTAGCAAATTATTTAAATTGGTTTGGGGCCCATTGACAACCTTTGTTACTTCAACATAGTTGTCTTTGTTTAAATTTTCTGTGTATTTTTATACATATCCAGGATGGGGTGGGTGGGTATGTGGGATATCTTTTTGATTTATTTCTTGATTAAATTGATGGAAGGGAGGGATATTTTTCTTCTGGATTGTTATTGATGGACTTTAAGTGCTTACATTGATTATTAATGTCTGTATAATTCCTGACATTTTGTATTAGTTTTGAAAATTAATAAAGATTTAAAAAAAATAAAAAAATAAAAATTTATTATACCGCCTAATCAGGCTTCTAGGCGGTGCACATAAGTCAATAAAAACAATCAAGTTAATAAAATAGACACAATGGGGGAATAATTAACCAAATGGACAAACTTGAACAAAAGGGAAAGAGGGGCCGAACTACAAAATTACAGAGAAAGGAGACACTGAGGGAAAGAACAAAAGGTGGGGGAAAATCCACTAGGCATGAACCAGATCATGTGCAGAACATAGTTATATGGAAACATGCTGCAGTACCTTGAAATGTATCACCAGATTGCATTGCCATAATGTTTTAGGTCACTCTCCACTGTAGGTGTACTATTTAGAGTGGGTTATGGGCCTGGTCCCCTTCTCTGCAGTCCACTGCACCCACCACTAGGCTATTCCAGAGACCTGCTTGCCACTCTACTAGGACTGGCCATAACATCTTAAAATGTCATACAGGCCAGGATGTACTGTTTCATTCACATCTTTGAGAGGTGGGAGGGGTTCAGTGACCACTGGGGAAGTAAGGGGTGCCATGTTTACATGCTTCCAGTGGTCGTTTGGTCAGTTTGGCCATATTTTTGACACTTATTTATTGTTGAAAAAAGTCTAGCCTCGGGGGGGCGCTAGTGTGCCGTGATCGAGATGGCTGCCTGAACGTGCGGCTCCATCGCGAGTTAAAATTTACAGCCTCAAAACAGCACATTCGACTGCCAAAAGCCAATCAACTTTGATACCTGCGGGTGCATGAATAACATGGCTTCGGGGAAAACGGGTAAGCGGAGAAGTTTAGAGCCGGTTTCTCCTTCAAAACCGCCGCTTAAAATCGACGACGTTACCACGGCCTCCCTGCTCGAGGAGATTTGCGCCCTCCGCTCCCTCATGGCAGACAATAAAACCGTCACAGATGAGATCCTTTCTGAAATTTCAACTTTTAAAGCAGAAATAGCGGATTTGAATACGCGGCTCGATACTGCTGAAACCAAGATAAATACTAACGCTGAAAATATTAAAACTCTGCAAAGACATACAAAACGAATTTCCCAACTGGAATCTGACCTGGAAGACCTGAGTAATCGCTCTCGAAGAAGCAATTTCCGTATCCTTGGCTTACCTGAGGCTAGGGAAGGAAGAGATATGATAAAATAATTGGAAGATTTGCTCCCTAAACTACTCAAGCTGTCTTTTAAACACGCCTTTGAAATAGAAAGGGCGCATCGCATACCCACTCAGCAACCTGCCACGACAGATAAATACCCGAGACCTGTGATAGTGAAATTGCTCAGATATACACAGGTTCTTGAAATAATGCAACAGGCCAGGCTGCAGACCCCTATCAAGCTGGAAAGTCACACACTGCTGTTTGTTCCTGACCTTTGCAAACAAACGGCCAAATCAAGGAAAAAGCTGCTGGAATATAGACCCAAACTTAAACAGCTTGGTGCTAAATTTGGGATGCTATATCCTGCGAAGATGAGAGTCACGATAAACAACTGCACAAAGGATTTCACCAGACCAGATGAACTTGCTGATTACGGTACCTTGAACAACTCTCCCCGAGCCATATTGATGCCACCTGATGAGTAAAATTTGTACTGTGCACTGTTCTGGAAAGATATCCCTGTTAATGTCTCATATTGTTAATATATGATATGGATATCTGTGATGATTGAATGTGCTGTTATATCATTGTTATTTCTTAATTGCACTATTAACTTGTGTTGGATGGCCACGTTTGAGCTATCTCTGAGTGATCACTATCCCGTGTTTAACTTCCATTCATGAATAATGAGTTTTTTCACTTATTTCTTTATTTTCTTCTGAACTGATTATCAAGAGATGATATTTCAAGAATTCACTATTGCATATGCAGGATGTTTTACTCACTGTATGTTATGATACATAGCATAAGTATCTTATTATCAATGTCTATATGCCTCTTCATTGTCTAACGCTTAATGTCAAAGGACTGAATAACCCAGTAAAGAAAACAAAGATCTTTAATTATCTTTCTAAATTTCAAGCAGATATCCTTTGTCTTCAAGAGACACACCTCACGGATTCAGAGTCCAGAAAATGTTGTTTCAAATGGGCGCATCCTGTACTTTATTCACCAGCGTTGGGTAAAAAGAATGGTGTATTAATGTTCATAAGGAAGAGGCAAGATATTACTATTCTGTCTCATGTCACCGACACACAGGGCAGATGGATAAAGGTTTGCTTAGTGGTAGCAGGAATTGAAATAATGCTGCTAAATGTTTATGGACCCAATCTGGATGATGTCATATACTATACAGAAATAGCTGGGATACTCAGTGAGCATAAAGATACACATTGCCTTATTTGTGGTGATTTTAATGTTATACAGGACCCCCTAAAAGATAGGAAGTCTATCATAACCTATAAAAAGTCTAAAAATTGGTTTTTCCTTCAAGATATTATTTCACAATTTAAACTAGTAGATGCGTGGAGAATTACTTATTTGGACGATATTGATTACACCTTTTACTCTATGCCTCATAATTCATACTCTCGGCTGGATTTTTTCTTGATAAGTCAATCATTAGTTCGATACATACGGTCCTCTGAAGTTCACGAAATCAGTGTATCAGATCATGCATTGGTACAATTGCAATTTAATGCATTTGGAAAGACCGCACTGCCAGGTCAATGGAGGCTTAACAACGCCCTTTTGCAAGAAGAAGATTTCAGAAACTACATTAAATCTGCAATCACTGATTATTTCACTCATAACTCTCCTGAAGACACTAGATGGCCATTCATATGGGACGCTTTCAAGGCATGTGTGCGGGGCCTAGTTATATCCTATGCTGCTTCTAAAAAGAAATCTGAACTTCAGGAATTGATGTCACTTGAATCTGAAATAAAAATACTAGAGAGAGAACATTATGAGGACTCCAATAATATGGTCAAGTTAGATAGACTCAGGGCAAAACGTTTCTCTTATAATGTCACATTAAGTAGAACAGCTGCAAACCAAATCTATATGCGGCAGGCTAATTACTATACAGACACCAATAAATGCGGACATAGCCTTGCCAATTACCTAAAGGGCAAGAGGGATAAAACCAATATCACAGCAATTATTACTGAAGACAACAAATTACTGACAGACCCCAAAGACATATTGTCCTCTTTTAAACAATTTTACAATCTTTTATACCAATCAGAGGTAGACCCTAAAGGGGATATTAATGGATTCCTATCCAACCTTCCACATGAAACTATAACTGAGCTGGACAATTCAAGATTGAGTGAGGATATAACTGCGTCTGAGTTACTGATTGCAATTAATACTATGGCAAAATCCAAAACACCAGGGCCCGATGGATTGACAAGCGAATTTTACTCTACTTTTCATGAACAATTGATACCACATTTGCTTGAATATTTCAACTACATTATTACAACTGGTGATGTTACTGGATCGTTTACAGAGGCAACAATAATAGTACTTCCTAAACCAAATAAAGACCCATTAAAAGTGACCAATTATAGACCTCTTTCAATGATAAATTCTGATGCAAAAATTTATGCCAAACTCTTGGCTACCAGATTACAACCTGCCTTATCTAAGATAATAGCATTGGATCAAAATGGTTTTATGCCCAACAGATATTCGAGTGACAATACTTGTACATTCCTCAATGTTATCAACAGAGCAGGTGACTTGACTGACCCGGTGGTGGCCATGAGTTTGGACGCTGAGAAGGCCTTTGACAGGATAGAATGGTCTTATCTATTTAAGGTATTGCTTTGGTTTGGTTTTCATCCTAAGTTTATTACCATGCTCAGAGTACTTTATACTTCTCCTCATACCAAAATATACATTAATGGTTTATTTTCGACTCCATTCAGACCAGAAAGGGGCACTCGACAGGGGTGCCCTTTATCCCCACTTTTGTTTAATTTGGCTCTCGAGCCTCTGCTCATAGCTCTACGTAATGAATCGAACATAAAGAGTCTTCAGGTTGATGGAAAGGTAATTAAGGTGTCTGCCTATGCAGATGATGTGTTGTTATATATCACATTGGACTCAATACAACCTGCTATAAACCTTATCACAAAATACTCCTCAGTATCTGGATATAAATTGAATCTCATGAAAACAGAAGTGATGGCTCTGAATGCCCCTGAGACGTACTCAATAATTCATAACATGGGACTTCAATGGTCAGGAAGAAAACTAAAATATCTGGGTGTTCTTTTCGCACCGACAATAGAAGAAATGATTCAACTGAATTCGGATCATTTTATGGACTTAGTAAATAGGATGACCTCAAAATGGTCGCCCTTACACTTATCATGGTGGGGACGTCTTGATACTGTCAAGATGATGATATCTCCAGTTATAAACTACACCTTGAGTATGATTCCGGTTTACCTTAAGAGATCCACATATAAGAAGATTGAATCACTATTACAAAATTTCTATGGAACAACTCTACTCCACGTATTAGTTTACAAAAGTTAAAAAGAGATAAATCAGAAGGAGGAGTTAGATTCCCCAGCTTTTATGAATACCACTCAGCTATGCTTTTACGTCAAGGAGCACATTGGCTTCCGGATGCTACTAATGGAGACCCTCCTACATGGGTGCTGCTTGAATTGGCTGCAGCTGGACATAGTGATATTTTTGATACTACATTTACAAAAACCAAAACTGGTACAACCTGTGACTCTATTTCCTCCACTAGAGTGGCACTCCAAGACATAAATGGATTGCTGAAGTGGGAAGACACGACCTATATCCCCATATGGAACAATCCTAAAATCACTATCCAGCAAAAAACAGTTAATTGGATCCCTTGGAAACGAGTGGGCATTGCTTACATAGGTCACTTATACAGCGATAGCTCATGGATTCCATTCGAAATATTACGACAAACCTACCAACTACCATCTACACATTATTTTAGATGGTTACAACTACGTCACGCCATATCTGGCGGATATGATCTAAAAGCACTTAAGCAGGATAAACCATCTATTTTAAGATTATATGAGTTGATGAAACTTAAACATAAGGGTCACACTGCAGCTTGGTATTCATTGCTTATTAAATTAAAATTTGATGCTGTATTGGGTGTCTGTGATGTTTGGGCACAGGACACTGGTGTAACTGTGAAACAAGCCACATGGCCCAAAATTTGGAAAGATACATTCTCCACACTTCACTCTGCTTCGATCACTCAGTCCATTTATTTTTTGCTCCACAGAGCATTTTGGACACCATATAAATTGGCCAAGCTTCCCAATTCAGATGTCACATGTTGCTGGTCTTGTAAGGCTGATGCGGGTAATCTAGATCATATGATATTTCATTGTTCTCCAATAAATACTTTTTGGATGAGGATATGGAAAACAATCTCCGAAATACTTGGTATTAGGGAACACCTGACTCTAGCAATTGTGGTATAAGGAGCGTATGGTCTAACCACCCCACTTTCTGGACCCAATACCAAATTGTTGAGATGCTTGATTTTGGTTGCGTTGAAACTCATTTTCACACATTGGAAAAATTCTGATAATTTGTCTCATACATTATGGTGGAATAATGTTTGTCTAATCATGAGATACGAAATAAGTTTTGCTCTTAAATGTGGTGATGTTCATAAACATGACAATATTTGGCAATTAATGACAGATTATTGTGAAAGCTTGAATAGGGTTATGTGATTTGTAATTGTATCTCATAGTTTTGATATGACGGTGATGTATCTATTATGTGTGAACATATGTACTGACTGCATTCGATAGATCTGTTAATCATCTCACATCAACTTCTACTTTTCTATTTTTCTCTTTTTTGTTTTTGACTCATTATACAGTTGTAGACCCTGTGAAATATCCGTGTATTTGTTACTACTTGCTTATGTCTAAAATAAAAAAAATATTGAACTTAAAAAGAAAAAAGTCTAGCCTCAAACTTTTAAACTGTGCCTTTATATTTTCTACAATATTCCATTACTGTAGAAAAACTACCTAATCATAAATCCAACCTAAACCCACCCAAAACATGCCCCCAACATGCCCCTGTGAGATTTAAATGCACTGCAAACAAATAACATAGAAAAAAACATCTAAAAATGGATTTTGAAAATAGCAATTTGGACATTTGAGCAAACCAATCGTCCAAACGTCACTTTATGCCTTTTTTGGATGTTTTTTTTAAATTAAAAAATGAGCCCCCATAGTAGTGAATGACCTGGGGACAAATTTGTCCCTGTCCCCGCAGGAACTCAATTTCCCCATCCCCATGAGCTTTGTCGCTGTTCCTGTCCCCGCCCCATTCCTGTAAGCTCTGCCTTAATCGCACAAGCCTCGAACACTTATGATTTTAAAGAGTTTGAGGCTTGTGCAGATGAGGACAGAGCTTGCAGGCATGAGGACGAGACCAGCAAAGAACTTGTGGGGACGAGACGGGAAAATGAGTTCCCGCGGGGACGGGGAAAAATTTGTCCTTGTGTCATTCTCTACCCCATAGTCTCTTTCCTGTGGATACAGAGCACTCCAAACATCTAGTAAATGCATAGAAACATAGAAACATAGAAGGTGACGGCAGATAAGGGCCAAGGCCCATCAAGTCTGCCCACATCAATGACCCTCCCCTACCTCTCATTGCGAAGAGATCCCACCTTTCAATCCCATTTAGCTTTAAAATCAGGCACACTGCTGGCCTCAATCACCTGCATCGGAAGACCATTCCATCGATCCACCACCCTCTCGGTGAAGAAGTATTTCCTGGTGTCGCCATGTAATGTCCCTCCCCTGATTTTCCATGGATGCCCTCGTGTTGACGTGGGTTCCTTGAAGAAGAAGATATCCTCCCCCACCTCGATACGGCGCGTGAGGTACTTGAATGTCTCGATCATGTCCCCCCTCTCCCTGCGTTCCTCAAGGGAGTAGAGCTGCAGTTTATTCAGCCGTTCCTCATACGGGAGATCCCTGAGCCCCGTGATCATCCGTGTGGCCATTCGCTGGACCGACTCAAGTCTCAGCACATCTTTGCGGTAATGTGGTCTCCAGAATTGTACACAGTATTCCAGATGGGGTCTCACCATGGACCTATATAATGGCATTATGACTTCGGGCTTATGGCTAACGAAACTCCTTCGTATGCAACCCATGATTTGTCTGGCTTTAGATGAAGCTTTCTCCACCTGAGATGCAGTCTTCATGTCCTCACTGATGATTACCCCTAAGTCTCGTTCCGCTACAGTTCTCTCTAGGATCTCACCATTAAGAGTGTAAGTCTTACATGGATTTCTGTTGCCTAGGTGCATGACCTTGCATTTTTTGGCATTGAAGTTTAGTTGCCAGGTCCTGGACCAATTCTCCAGTAGGAGGAGGTCGTGTGCCATACTATCGGTCTTGGATTTGTTGTCAGGTCCTGTTGTGTTCTTGTCCACTATATTGCATAATTTGGCATCATCGGCGAATAACGTTAATTTACCCTGAAGCCCTTCAGCCAAGTCCCTTATGAAGATGTTGAACAAGATTGGGCCCAAGACCGAGCCCTGCGGCACTCCACTTAACACCTCTGTCGTTTCGGAGGGGGAGCCATTCACCACCACCCTCTGAAGTCTACCTCCTAGCCAGTCCCCCACCCATGTAGTCAAGGTATCTCCCAAACCTATAGAGCTCATCTTGCTCAACAACCTGCGGTGTGGTACGCTATCGAATGCTTTGCTGAAATCTAAGTACACGACATCCAGGGACTCCCCAATATCCAGCTTCCTCGTCACCCAGTCAAAGAAGCTGATCAGGTTGGATTGACAGGACTTCCCCTTTGTAAACCCATGTTGACGGGGATCTCGCAGATTCCCCTCGTTAAGGACCGCATCCAATTGATGTTTGATTAGAGTTTCCATTAGTTTGCTTACTATTGATGTGAGACTCACTGGTCTGTAGTTCGTAGCTTCCGTCCTACTTCCTTTTTTGTGGAGTGGAATGACATTAGCCGTTTTCCAGTCTAGCGGGACTTTTCCTTTGCTAAGGGAGAGATTGAAGAGTGTTGATAGTGGTTTCGCCAAGGTGTCTTTTAACTCTCTGAGTACTCTGGGGTGTATGTTGTCTGGCCCCATGGCTTTGTGAACCTTGAGTTTGGATAGTTCATTGTAGACACTGTTGGGCGTTATCTCGAAGCTGCTAAACAGGTCTATCGAGCTATCCCCTGTTGGTAGTTGAGGGCCGGATCCCTGCGCCTCACGGGTGAAAACTGAGCAAAAGTATTCATTTAACAGTTTAGCCTTCTCGGAGTCCGATTCTACATAGTTCCCGTCCGGTTTCCTAAGGCGTACTATCCCTCCTGTGTTCCTGTTTCTATCACTAATATACCTAAAGAATGCTTTATCGCCCTTTTTGATATTCTTTGCTAGATTCTCCTCCACCTGCAATTTGGCCTCTCTGACTGCTGTTTTGACGGTTCTTGACTTGGCCAGATAGTCTTCTCTGGAGCCCTGCTTCCCTGAATGTTTGAAGGAGATGAATGCTCTCTTCTTCTCTTTTATGAGGTTGGAGACCTCCGTAGAGAACCACTGCGGTTTGTTTTTTCTTCGTCGTTTACTTACAGATTTGATAAATCTGTTTGTTGCTTCGTGTATGGTAGTTTTCAGTGTTGACCACAATTCCTCTACATTATCAGTCTCTGCTTGGTTTTGCAGCGACTGATGGATGAATTCCCCCATGTCCTCGAAGTTGGTGTCCTTGAAGCTGAGGACTTTAGTTAATGTGTTGGGTTTGGCGAAACCTTTTCTGAGGTTAAACCATACCATGTTGTGGTCACTGGATGACAGCGTGTCTCCCACAGAGACATCTGTGACACTTTCTCCGTTGGTAAGTATTAGGTCTAGAATCGCCTGATCCCTAGTTGGCTCCAAAACCATTTGCTTGAGTCTTGCTCCCTTTATAGAGTTTAATAGCCTTTTGCTGCTTCCGGTCGCAGAGGAAAGTGTGTTCCAATTCACGTCAGGCATATTGAAGTCCCCCATCAATACTGTGTCCCCACGCAAGGTGATATTCTCTATGTCCTCGATTAATTCCATATCAAGGTCTTCCTGTTGCCTTGGAGGTCTGTATACTATGCCAAGGTACAGGCATTTGTCCTTTCCCCTGGCCATATTTACCCACAGGGATTCCCCTGTGTACCTAACATCTGTGATTCTGGTAACTTTGATGTCATCTTTGGCATATAGTGCTACCCCTCCTCCCATTTTGCCCTCCCTGTCTTGGCGGAACAGATTGTAACCCGGTATGACCATGTCCCACCTGTGGGAGTCCGTAAGCCAGGTTTCGGATATTGCCACCACATCTAGTTCGGCGCCCCTCATTTCCGTTTCCAATTCCAGAATCTTGTTGCCCAAACTGTGGGCATTGACGTACATAGCCTTCCAAGTCCTAGGTTTGTTATGGCTATCTAGTGATATTCCCGATTGAGCTCCATCGGCTCCTTTGGTATTGTTTGCGATGTGTGTATTCTTCTTAGACCCTGAAACACAGTGTGAACTTACCCCGGATTCGAAAATGTCAGTATCCCCCCTGAACCCGGAAATGTGAGCACCCCCCCCAGATCCATGATTGCTATGTGTATATACCTCAGATCCTGAATGGTATTTGCAGCTTACTTCATTAGATAGGTTATTAGTGCCCATACCCTCCCCCAACTTACCTAGTTTAAAGCCCTATGGAGTAGGCGGGCTAATCGGTGTCCAAAGACGTTCTTCCCTCTGCTGGACAGGTGCAACCCATCTGGTCCTTGTAGTCCTTGTAGTGCCTCTCCGTGGTTCAGGAACCCGAAGTTCATCTCCTTGCACCATCCTTGCAGCCAGTCGTTTGCCTTCTGGATCCGATTCTCTCTGGCTCTTCCCTTGCCTCTTACTGGAAGGATCGAGGAGAACACAACCTGCGCATCCAACCTCCTCAGCTTCTCACCCAGGGCACCAAAGTCCTCAGGTATCCTCTCCGGGGTACTCCTGGCGGTATCGTTGGTTCCGACATGGATAAGAAGCATGGGGAAGTGGTCCTGGGGCTTGATGAGACTGTCCAAGCAGGCGGTTACATCCCGGATCCTGGCTCCTGGCAAACAGCAAACCTCTCTCGATTGAATATCTGGTCTGCAGATTGGGCCCTCCGTGCCCCTCAGCATTGAATCCCCAATTACCACAACTCTACGCTTCTTAGGGGAGGGCCGTACTGATGTCTCTGGGACCGGAACCTCCTGCTGGATATCTTCCTGCTCCTCATTGTCAGGTCTTCCCTGAAGCAGCTGGAATCTGTTCCTCAATGGAATTTGCGGGGTTGATGTAGAACTACCCTGTGTGTGAGAAAAAGAGACAGTATATGAGGAAGGTTTTTTGTGTTTGCCTGTGGAGGAGGTTACCAGCTGCCAGGAGTCAGCGTCGTCTGCCTCCTCCTGAATTCCAATTGTTGGTCCCAATGAAGTAGGAATGGTGGTTTTGGGCGTCCCGAGGATGGTCCTGCCAGGTTCCTGTACGGTGATCTGGGACAGTTCCTGGATGACTTCATCGATATAGGCCTCGTCATCCCGGATACTTCTTAAGCGCATGACCTCCTCTCTCAAGCTATTCAGTTCTTGTAACAGGCTGTTCTCTAGTTGATCCGTCGTTTCTGTCTGCGTAGAAACTGTAGCCATTTTTGTGGGGATGGCCTCGGTCTGTACAGATACCTCTGTGCTCTGTCCCAGCTCTCCCTCTGTTTCCGTGGCCACCCCCTCGATCCCTTTGGTGACTAGACCGTCTACCTTGATTGCAGTCCTGTTGCTTCTGATTCTACCTGCCATTTTTTTTTTTTTTAAAGATATTTGTAAGTTATTTAATTGGGTGTTCGTTAGTTGTCAGACAGTTGAAGGTTAGAAGGATGATGTTAGAAAGATGTAGGGTGTCAGCTAATTGTTAGTTATACTGCCTGTTTATTAGTTTGCAAGTTTGAGGATAGGGTGACTTCTGGTAAGAAGAAATTAGAATTTAAGCAGAAAGTTTAAGAAAGTTAGTGATAGAAAGCAGCAAGTTTTAGAAAGTGTTAAAAGCTGGATTAAAGGTTAATTAGCTAGTTAACAGTGAAGGTGATTGTACTCTGCCTTGTTGTGTATTCGGATCCTACGTTGGCAGTTTTCTGGAGCCCCTCCTAGAGGCCCTTCTCGAGGCCCTTCGCAAAGGTGCTCTCGCTAAGGCGAGCGCCTTTGCCGCTCGCCTTCGCCGCGCGCCGAATGGCTGCGCGCCGTTGGCTCGCCCCCTTTTATGGGGGATCTCGGCTGTGACATCGGGGGGTGGGCGGAGCTACCACGCGCCTCTGCCCGCTCCCTTTGCCGCTTCTCCTGCCTTCTCCGCTCCTCTCCGCCCCCTTGTACTGCCTCCTCTGACTCTCCTCCGACTCTCCGCTTTTCCTGCCCTCTCTGCTCCTCTCTTTCCGCCCGCTAAGTCAGCCCTCAGGACCTGAAATCAAGCACACACACACACACACTGCACCTCCGATCCTCCGATCCTTTCCTCTTACAGCTTTTCCCACGTGCTTGATTTCAGAAGGCGCCCCTTGGCTGGTTAAGCGATGTGGACTCTCTGCTTGCTCGCCCCCTTTTATGGGGGATCTCGGCTGTGACGTCGGGGGGTGGGCGGAGCTACCACGCACCTCTGCCCGCTCCCTTTGCCGCTTCTCCTGCCTTCTCCACTCCTCTCCGCCCCCTTGTACTGCCTCCTCTGACTCTCCTCCGACTCTCCGCTTTTCCTGCCCTCTCTGCTCCTCTCTTTCCGCCCGCTAAGTCAGCCCTCAGGACCTGAAATCAAGCACACACACACACACACTGCACCTCCGATCCTCCGATCCTTTCCTCTTACAGCTTTTCCCACGTGCTTGATTTCAGAAGGCGCCCCTTGGCTGGTTAAGCGATTTGTGAAATGCAAGGTTGTTTCTCACCGATCCCTTAGTTCTATCCAAGTCATGATCATTAACAAAGTTGAAATACCCTCTGATTATCACAGGAAGATCCCCCAGAATAGAGATCTCCCTGCCAATGGTTATAGGCGTTAGGACCATTTAATTACAAAGCACTAGGTGCTGCCTATCGACAGTAATATACATCACTATATATCTCCCTTCTGAATCTATAGTTATCTTTGTGAAATCAGTTTTTATTGAAGGAAGAAACAAGGGCAGTACACAGCAGTGGCATAACAAGAGGGGGCGTGGGGGGGGGGCAGGGTCCGCCCCGGGTGCATGCTTCAAGGGGGTACACAGCCGGCTGGGTCCGGAAGCTCCCGCGCTGCTGAAAACGGCACCTCAGCGCGGCTGCCGTATTTATTCCAGAGCATAAATATGGCAGCCGCGCTGAAGTGCATGAAGGTCTCGCGATGACGACTACTGCTGCCGCTGCTTTGGAAGAGATAAGTGACATTGGAGGGGGGTGGACCGCAGCCGCAGTCATCGAGGGACCTTGCCGCAACTCCCTGCGTCTGCCGGCCCAGCCCCCCTCCGAAGTCATTTACCTCTACTGGAGCAGAGGCAGCAGTAGTCGTCATCGCGGGACCTTGATGATTTCGATGGAGAGAGAAAGAAGCATAGTAGGATGGTGGAAGGAGAAAAAGGGGGTCAGGGTGGTATGGAAGTGTGGTGAAGGGTGAGAAAGGGGGTCAGGGTAGTGTGGAAGCGTGGTGAAGGGTGAGAAAGGGGGTTAGGGTGGTATGGAAGCATGGTGAAGGGTGAGAAAGGGGGTCAGGGTGGTATGGAAGCATGGTGAAGGGTGAGAAAGGGGGTCAGGGTGGTATGGAAGCGTAGTGAAGGGTGAGAAAGGGGGTCAGGGTGGTATGGAAGCATGGTGAAGGGTGAAAAAGGGGGCAGATGCTGATAGAAGTGGGGGAAGGGAGAGGAGAGAGTGAAATGTAAGAACATGGGGGTGTGGGAGAGATGGAAGGAGAGGCATAAAGTTTCTGGAAGGTGAATAGAAGGAGAGAAGATGCCATATAGAAGGAGCAGAGAGAGGGTAGACAGTGGATGAAAGGAAGAGAGTGACAAGAAGATGAGGAAAGCAGAAACCAGAGAAGACAAGGTAGAAAAAAATTATATTTATTTATTTATTTTTTTTGCTTTAGGGGAGATGCATTGCTGTTTCTGTGGTGTTGCATTGTATGCAGAGTCCAGCTTCTTGGTGCTTCAGTTTAATCTTTGTCTACGTATTTTTATTCTATCTCCCCATTTACAAAACTGTAGAGCGTTTTTTAGCGTTGGCATCTGAGCTGTGGCTAAAAACTACACTACAGTTTTGTAAAAGGGAGAGGGGTTAGTTTGTGATTACATACTAGGCGAAGGTATTTTTCTGTGTTCTGTGTGTTCAAAAAGACATGGTTTTCTGTCACCAAGATCAGAACCGCATTCAACAGTACTCACACCCACCTCGACAAGATAACAACAAACCCTTCAACAGGAGAAGCCATCGCTACAGACAGAAGCTGGACAGTCTTCCCCGCATTACATTGGTCGGATATGAATCGACTCTACAAAAAATACAGCCAAGCTTCTTGCAACTTAAATAACTGCCCCACCTACCTGTTATCAAACTCCTCCCCCACATTCAGAGCCAACCTTATGCTATGGATTCAAACCACATTAACAGAAGGTCAATTCCCTCAAGACCTTGGAGAGATCATAATCACCCTAATCATGAAAGACCACAAAGGCCCAATAGATAACCCCTCCAACTACAGACCAATCACTACAATACCAATATACGTTAAAACAATAGAAGGTCTAGTTGCACAATACCTCACCAACTACCTAGAAGACCATAACCTACTTCACCCCTCACAATCAGGATTTCAAACCAACCACAGCACAGAAACACTACTTGTAACACTACTAGACACAGCTCGACAGCAAATTAGCAAAGGCAAAAAGATGATGCTAATCCAACTTGACCTCTCCGCAGCATTTGACCTGGTCAACCACTCCATACTGCTACAGATACTTGATGCCATTGGGATCTCAGGCAA
Organism: Geotrypetes seraphini; assembly: GCF_902459505.1. Classification (NCBI taxonomy): domain Eukaryota; kingdom Metazoa; phylum Chordata; class Amphibia; order Gymnophiona; family Dermophiidae; genus Geotrypetes; species Geotrypetes seraphini. The sequence goes on from NC_047085.1 coordinate 359,110,837, forward strand.
GGTCTACAATTGGTTCCAAGGATTCCTCAAATCAAGAACCTACAGGGTAAAGTCCAATAATATCAAATTAGAACCATGGTCAAACCCATGCGGAGTTCCACAAGGATCACCTCTATCACCTATGCTCTTCAACCACTTTATTTCCTCCCTTGGAGCCACTTTAGATAACTTAAGTGTTACATCCTTCAGCTACGCAGACGACATCACCATACTCCTCCCCTTCGACCCATCAGAGCCCACCACTACAGCAAAACTGGAAATAATCCTAGATGCAGTGGAAAAATGGATGGTAGACCGCAAACTGAAACTAAACTCAGATAAAACAAAATTCCTTCTGCTCGAAAAGGCCAAAACTCCCACCATTACGGAAATGAAAATTAAAAACACCAAATACCCAATACAGCCCGAACTCAAACTCCTAGGAGTAACGATAGACAGATGCTGCACAATGCAGTCCCAAATCAATAAAACATGCCAGAAAGCTTTTTTAATTATGAGAAATCTACGTAAAATAAGAAAATTCTTCGACTCAGCACAATTCAGGCTAATTGTCCAATCCCTAGTCTTAGGTCTACTAGACTATTGCAATTCCCTCTATCTACCTTGTCCTGCCAACATGATAAAACAACTTCAGACTATACAAAACACTGCCCTCAGACTGATCTACTCCCTGAGAAAATATGATCATATTACAACTGCCTTCCTAGACTCTCACTGGCTACCTATGCAAGCACAAATTCAATTCAAATTCTACTGTCTATTATTCAAAGCATTAAACGGCTCCACCCCCCCCCCCCTATCTAAACAACCGCCTAAACCAGATCCTCACCTCAAGACAAAGAAGAACTCCAAACCCTTTTGCCTTCCTTCCACTCAAGGGCACTCAGCGCAAAAAGATGTTTGATAACCTTCTGGCGACGCAAGCAGCAAAACTTAACCACTCCATCTCCAACCTGTTGACAGCAAAGGGCGACTTCAAAACTTTTCGAAAAGGAATCAAAATCCTACTTTTCAAAAAATTTATCCAGATATCTTAACCCAACCCTTCCCCCTCCTCCTAGATAAAGTTTCCCCCAAAACCTCCATTTAAATAATCTCTTCCTCCCCAAAACACAAACCAAGTATTCAGATCCCTGAAATATAATGTAATCTTATTTATACTCTAACTGTAATCTATTTGTTATATCACACAGTAACATACAGCCAATTTAATATTCAATTTGCAAGTTCTTCTGGAATTAATCCAGGTACCTCTCCTCCCTTTAACCAAAAAAAACCCCAAAACTGTTGTAATTTCACTGGAAATGTCCAGTTAGCTCTTTTGTAATCCGCCTTGAACTGCAAGGTATAGGCGGAATAGAAGTCCCTAATGTAATGTAATGTAATGTAATGTTAGGATTGACTGTGTAGGATTGATCTGTACTAGTCTGGCTTGTTTAGTTTTACAATGGGTTTAATTACGTACTGCTCACTGCAATATGTAAGATGCTGTCTTTTCCTAGGTACACTCTTGTGTGACGTGTGGATTGTTACTAAAAATCATGTTTTTCATACGGATGGGAGGTGTCAAAAAATGATGGGCCCCGGGTGCCACATATGCTAGGTACGCCACTGGTACACAGAAACCAAAATGATAAAAAGGAGTATAGACAATAACCAGAGACTGTAGAGAAAACAAACTCTTATAGCTCCACAGTATGAGACAACTGGCCCATTAACAATCCTTCAAGAGTATTTAACAAAGAAGAGAACAAGCCCTCCCCCCAGCCTCCACTCTCACTCTCCAAAGAAAAGATGACCTGGAGACAGGAGAGAAAAAACAGCATTTGACCTGGTGGACCACAACATCCTATTACAAATACTAGATCAATAGGGATCACAGATAAGGTTCACACATGGTTTCAAGGCTTCTTACAATCCAGAGCCTACAGAGTCAAATTGAACAAAGAAAAATCAGAACCATGGTCCAACCCCTGCGGCGTTCCCCAAGGATCTCCTCTATCCCCAACCCTCTTCAATTTCTACATTGCATCCCTCGGCACCTGCCTGGACAAATTAGGCTTAACCTCTTATAGCTATGCTGATGACATCACCATTTTCCTTCCTTTTGACCAACCAACGTCCTCCATGACAGACACACTACACAAGACACTTGAAACAGTTGCAACATGGATAAATAATCACAAATTGAAACTGAACCCAGACAAGACAAAATTCATTCTCCTCGAAAATAATAAATCCCCAACTATAACAAACCTAGTAATAAACTCAATCACATACCCTATACAACCCACTCTAAAACTTCTAGGAATGACAATTGACAGATGCTGTACCATGCAACCACAAATCAACAAAATCATTAGGGGTCATGAGAAACTTAAGACAAGTTTGAAAATTCTTCGACAGAACACAATTTCAGCTTTTGGTCCAATCCCTTGTCCTGGGTCTTCTAGACTACTGCAACATACTCTATCTCCCCTGCCCCACAACCATGATAAAACAACTACAAACTGTTCAAAACACAGCGCTAAGACTTATCTATTCATTGAGGAAACACGACCACATCATGGCGGCGTACCTAGATTCTCACTGGCTCCCAATACAAGCAAGAGTACAATTCAAATTCTACTGCCTACTATTTAAAATCATAAACGGAGACAGCCCAGCCTACCTAAACAACCGCCTAATCCAAACTACCTCAACCAGACACAGGAGAACGCATAGACCATTCACTCATCCCCCAATCAAAGACGTCAAACGAAAAAAACTGTACGACGGCCTTCTAGCCACTCAAGCAGCATAACTAGACTACCAACTCTCCAATTTACTAATAACGACTACAGACTACAAATCGTTTAGTAAAGAAATAAAAACCATCCTATTCAAGACATCCTTGAAGACAAACTAACTCCGCAAGACTCATCCCAATTCGCTGTAGCAAATCTTTCTACTCTTCAATTGCTCTGCAATTGGCCAGATAACTTCTTTTGTAATCCGCCTTGAACCGTAAGGTATTGGGCGGAATAGAAATCACTAATTTAATACCTTACGGTTCAAGGCGGATTACAAAAGAAGTTATCTGGCCAATTGCAGAGCAATTGAAGAGTAGAAAGATTTGCTACAGCGAATTGGGATGAGTCTTGCGGAGTTAGTTTGTCTTCAAGGATGTCTTGAATAGGATGGTTTTTATTTCTTTACTAAACGATTTGTAGTCTGTAGTCGTTATTAGTAAATTGGAGAGTTGGTAGTCTAGTTATGCTGCTTGAGTGGCTAGAAGGCCGTATTGGGCGGAATAGAAATCACTAATTTAGGTGACTGCCCTCATGCACATTCTAAAAAATTGGAAATCACCCTCGCTATTAGATTATACCTTTTGGTGGAACTCTCTGAGTATGTATCATAGATTTGAATCCTACGCATATGAGAAGAGAGTTACATTCCGAACCTGCATGAACTTGAAATACAACAAATCTCCATGGTCATTCTTAGATTCCTATGTACGCTCATCTTCTTAGACACTCCTGTTATCCTTTTCTTCTCCTCTCTTCTCTCTTTCATTTTTCTTTCCTTTTTTCTTTACTGCTCTCTCTTATCTTTATCTTATATATCCCTTACATACATTTTTAATAATTGGAGCCTTTGCTCCTATACAGTTAAACATAAATTTATATATTTTATATACAGAAAGCTTTATTTTGTTTCTATGTACTTTAAATGATTCTTGTATCCTTTAAAATACTTAATAAAAACTATTGAACTTAAAAAAAAAAAAAAAAAAAAAAAAAAAAAAAAAAAGAAATCACTAATTTAATGTAATGTAATGTATACCAGTAGATGTTTATGAAATAAAGGGGCTCAGTACCCTAGGTTTCTAGGGTGTTTTATGTGCTGCTACATAGTTCCCCCACTTACCATATTTTCAATTTTATATGCTCCACAGCCTCGAGATGTGTTTCCACTAACAAAGCTATGGAGATCCTCTTCCTATTAAGAGTTTGCAAAATCTTAATATGTTTAATAAGTGAAGTAATGCCACCTACATTCCAGGACGCAATCCTTATTATCATGTCCACCCACCCAAATGTCCTGAACCAAAATATAATACTGCACTGTTTTGCATGGGGAGATGTCCCAGCCCTTCATTGCCCCATAGATGCAATCCTCCCAAGCTATTCCGCAATGGAGAAATGAAGGAGGGAGAGAGCAGACTAGGAGAGATAAAACTAACAGAGCGTAGGAGCTGGCTTTTCAAAATTATTGGGGGTGCTAAATCCAACAGAAATGACATCTCCCTGGATACAGTCAATGAGCTTGTTCAATATTAGGGGTGCTCAAGCACCCACAGAGCTGGCTCCTATGACACAGAGGGCTGGATTCTATAAACGGTGCCTCCATTAGGCACTCCTAGGTGCCCTAATTGGCGGCACCTAGTGGCGTTGAACTTTGGAATCGGTGAACAACTTTTAAAAACAACTAGCTTAATTGGCATGGTAATTGACTGCACCAATTTTCAACCAATCAAAAAACATTTTAAATTAACAATTAAGAATTTGGTGCTGAACTCCTAGGGCACCTAGCAACGCCCAAGTGGAGGTATCTCTGACGCCTAATGATGCTTACCTGTAAAGAAGACATGGTTAGGGGCAGAGAATAGGCATGGTTTACTTAGGTGTTGCTAGGCATTGGAGATAGGCGCTGGTAAATTAGGCCTGGAAAAACATGGCCTAATATACTGGCACCTACCTCATGGACACCTAGTGATGCCTAAGTCCACTTAGGCACTCCTAGGTGTGATTCTATAAATGGCACTGTGTGGTTGATTGATAACAGTGCTGAGCAGCGCCTACAATGTAGGCACCTCTAGGTGCTGTTTATAGAATCTAGCCCAGAAAGCTTTAGCGTATCCTGTATGTTACCATTAATGCAGCTTAGTAAATATTAAATAGTTAATTTGCATGGCTGGATCAGAAAATGGGCAATAGAGGGGAAAAAACACGCAGTGAGTCATTTTGTAGATTGGGTCGGCAAATGTGATAGTCGCTAAAGCAGTCAAAATTGGTTTAGTGACGATCGCTGTCTTTAGTGCATCTAGCTCTTGGTTTTTTTAAATTTGCAGTTTGTTTCTAATGAATATCCTTGGTGGTCAGGATTCTAACAGCTTTTAGAAAGCAAGGGCAGATTTTTGCACTTACTACGCCTCCAGAATGAGTGACATTATCCATTTTTATCCTAACCAACAATGGCAATCTATGTTAAATGCTTTCTTTATCCAGCCAATAGTTTTTATGTTGTCCAAGCTAATAAATTCTGGATAAATAAAGTTTTTATAATCCTCTTGAATCTCAAGGAAGCCTCAGCCCCACCACTCCTCCGCTGTATTATCTTATAACTGCAGGAAGCATTATGTGGTGCCTCATCATTGGGATTCAAGAGGATTATAAAAACTTTATTTATCCAGAATTTATTAGCTTGGACAACATTATCCATTTTTATAGCATTCCTCCCAGCGTTTTGTGTGTTGGAAGACATAAAAGGGGAATTAGGGGTATACTGTACATTAATCATGATAGTATTCAGATCATTTGGGTTCCTAAACATTGTTAGTAACATAGTAAATGATGGCAGATAAAGACCTGAATGGTCCATCCAGTCTGTGCTAATTGCTCATGCGCTATCTATGAACCAACGTGCCAGCAATTTGAGTTTATAAAAAATGTTGTAGTGTGCATAGAAGGTACACAATTAGGAGGAATACTTGTATGTGAAAAAAAACCCCATGGCATCAAGGACATTGAAAAATCACAAAAACTTAATTTAAAGGAATCCAAGATGGCTGCGGGTCTAGCTAGCTGAGTAACACCCTACAGAGAGATCGCATAAACTACGAATTTCAACTTTTACTTGGTAATATAATTACTTTAAGATGCTGAAGAGGAGAGGACAAAGTGCCGTTGGAGCTTTGTGGCGACCTGCTGGGCTCACCTTCGGCAATATTGAAGAGCTCCTGCGGCGTGCGTAAGATATGCCGAGTGTGTCGGCAACTTCCTCGCTGGAGTCGCTCCTTAGAGGAGGGACGGATGCAGGCTCCCTGGGACTAGAAACAATGTTGAGTCCTGACTCAAGGGCACCTCCCCCTCCTCCTCAGATTGCCAGCTCTCCGTGAGTGGAGGAACATCCGGAAGGTGGAATGCACCCTCTCTCAGAGGCCAAGGTGAACATAGAGGAGAGTATGGAGATGACTCCCTGCATTTGCAGGAGAGCTCTGTGGAAACTGAGGTAACAACAGCTTTGGGGGCTAAACAAATCCAGGAGAGTGAATGCCAAAGAGAAACTTCAACTTGTGAGAAAATTGAAGTTAGAAGTTTACCTATAGAAAATTCCTCAGAGGTAACTCTGGAATCTATTTGGGATCTCGTGGCTGATCTGGCTAAATCAATAAAACCCCAGCTAGTGGCAGCTGGAAGATAAACTTAAAGTTCAGCAAAGTGATATTAAGAACTTGAGGATGGAAATTGAGGATTCCAAAAATACTATTGTTAATAAAGTTTCTAAACAACTTTCTGAGACAGTAATTAAGGATAATATTAACCTAAGAAGAAAATTGGAATTCTTAGATAATTTCTCTCATAGCAATAATCTTAGGTTGATTAATTTCCCTAGGGTTACAGCTTTAACTCCTAGAGAAATGTTGAAATGGCATATGAGGGAAATTCTGGAAATACCCGAGGATACATTACCACCATTAACTCAAGTCTACTATTCACCTACTAAAGGATATGAACTACCACAAGAAACTAACCAGCAATTTCTTAATATTTCAACACTGTTGGAACTTTCTGAAAGGGAAGAAGCAACAGCAGCTCCGCTTCTTCATACTGTAGCCTTAGCACTGGATAAAAACTGGTTGCTTAGGATCTTCTTTAAAAACAAACAAAAATAGTTTTTGGGATTTAAAATTTTAATGTTTCCAGATCTGGCACGGGACACACAAAAACGTAGACGTGAATTTTTGCTTTTAAAATCCAGGGTTATTGTTCTAGGGGCAACATTCTTCCTGCGTCATCCATGTAAATGTGTGATACATTATCGTATGAGAAAATATCTTTTCTTTGACCCTTGGCAGCTGACAACTTTCTTGTCAGTATCATGTCTGGAAGAGGGACAAATATGAGTGCTGTTGAGGATGATGGATATCGAAGCTCAGTTAATTAGTCCTTTGTTTAAGTTTCTTAAGTATAACTTGCTAATTCTCCTACTTGGATTCCTATTTGAGGACTTGAGCTGAGTTTAGGCAAAATTTTTTCTTGCTGTGTATTTAATTTGTTTATGGTAACTTATCTTTACGGTACTATATGATATTTTGATAACCTGATTACTTGTTTTATCTTCAGCTTTCTGTAATGTAATGTAATGTAATTTATTTCTTATATACCGCTACATCCGTTAGGTTCTAAGCGGTTTACAGAAAATATACATTAAGATTAGAAATAAGAAAGGAACTTGAAAAATTCCCTTACTGTCCCGAAGGCTCACAATCTAACTAAAGTACCTGGAGGGTAATAGAGAAGTGAAAAGTAGAGTTAGAGGAAAAATAAAAATAAAATAAACATTTTAACAAGACAGCATTAATCTAAATACTTTGGAAGGTAGAAGAGAGGAGAGAAAGGAATAGAAGTAGAAGGGGGAGCCGTTGAACAGTAGAATTCTGGAGAAATTTAAATGATAGAAATAGAACAAAACAAAGACAAAAGGCAAAACAATAGATAAGATTAAAGATAAATCATAAGCTGGAAAGAAAAATAAAAGAAAACTTTGTCTTCAATCCATGGTTTCAGCGTCAGTGATGAAGTGGAGCAAGTAAGTTTAGGAGGAGCGATTGACGTTTCCAGAAAGGGCTTCTTCAGGGAAGAGACTTGGCAGACAGTCCCAGGATGCCTATGTCTCCTCCCCTGCGATGTTCTCCCATCCATGCATTCCCTCCCAGACACACTGCCCGTGCCCCAGCCGCTCCTAGGAGGCTGCCCCAGATGAGGCCCACGGTGAATGCAGGATTCTCTCCTCTGCGGGAAAGCCGACAGTCGATGTACAAGTGGATGCTTGAAATGTAATTTGAAAATTCATAATTAAATAATAATAATAAAAAAAACTTAATTTAAAATGAAAGCTAAGCAAACATTCTTTAGCCTGTATAAATAATTCTGTTTGTTTGGGGTTTTTTTTAGTTTAGTTGTTTTTTTTTTTTAGATGAATCTGTAGCCGAACCAAACAAAACTCAGTGAATGTATATTTTCCAGTCAAAGTTAGTTTTCTCATTCAAGCAGTTTATATATGCCAATAAGCATTGTGTAATCTTTTGTTATGAAAAGGCACAGGAGTTCTGGTGAACTTTTTCTTTGGTAGGCAAGAATGAGGCCATTATTGTGAAACATCCATAAATTGAGATGCTATAATGGTAATGATATATAATTATGCAAGCGCCCAATAATAAAATAATTCTTCCTGAACTCTATTTTCAAATTAGTTCTTCTGCATCGTGTCCTTCCCTGCCTGTTTAAAATCCACAAAGGCTGAAAGATTTAATGAATAACTGATTAAAAGAAACATCTTTTAGGCTCTGACTGTTATAAATTAAGGCAGACCTTACAGAGCAGTAATTTGTGCTTATCTGGCTTTATTATCTCAGTTTAGACATGTAGCTTGCCTTCCTCATACAGATTGAAAACATTCATAATTCCTGAGTTGCAAGTGGTGGATCAACATGGCTCGAAATTCATGTGTTCCATTATAGGTCCAGTTGAAGTCCTGGCCAAAATAGACACATCAATAACACAAGGCAGCAAAAAGTTTTTTTCAGAATCATCGGCCAACACAGCACATTTTTCTAAATCAGTTTTTCACGTTGATATCAGATCTATTATTAGTTTTTTTCAGTCATGTAAACTTTTTTAAAGTTGTGACTAATATTAGTTTATAGCGTTTTAGCATACAGGGTTTTAAGAATTGCAGCATCAACTTAAAGAAATGTTGCAGTATCTTCGGTCCAAAGTCAAATAAGCACACATCATAGCATACTTATACTGGACTGTGTCACTTAGCAACCAATATTTCTTCAAAATGCTTAGAATATGATTTCTTTTAGTGAGTTGTGTCTGGATTGTTATGACACAACATCCAGCAGTAGTTGGCCATCATACTCCGAGGGCCTCAAAATAGTTTGAGACCACTGGTGTAGAAGTATTTAGTGATTCATTTACCTGAGGACTTATACTCACCTGGGGCTTTGATCACCCTGACCCAACGATTCTAGTTTAAAGTCCTCCTCAACAAGGTTTGCAGCACTCATTGCTGGAGGAAGATCGAGATACTGGAAGGCAAGTAAAGAGGCTGGTGCAGGGAAGTACATCAGCTGAGAACACTGTGAGAAAAACAACTTGATAAGTGAAACTGGTTCGGATCTCGCCTGGTGCCAAAGGAACTCCAGAGGTAGGTTTGAAGTAGGACAATATCACTCTAGTTTTGCTGCCTACACTTTTGGATAAACTATCAGATATAGCTTTCTGTTTCAGAACTGGCTAAGAGACTTCTCTCAGTAATTAATAGTTTGGCATCTCAGATTAAATTTTTGGAGACAAAGATAAATCAACATGACATGGAATTAATTAACCTTAAATCTTTTGTGGAGAATTCTCAAAGCTATGAACAAACTAATTGCATATATTCAGTCAGCTGAAGCAGTGTGTAACACAAATTTCTCTGTTATTTGATTTAAAGAAAGTTTTGAAAATTCAAGAAGTGTAAACTTAAGGTTTGTGAACTTTCTGAGTGATATAAAACTTTCAGCTAGAGAGATATTTAAGAAATGCTATTCTGAGGTATTGCAAATGTCTGAAGAAGTAATGTCATTTATTATTCAGGCTTACTTTTGCCTAAGCAAAAGTACCATAAAACCCCGAATAGAGGAGATAGTACACTGGATCCACTGGGCATATTAGAAACATGGTGGGAGTATCTGGGATTTCTGATAATCTGGTTACGTAAGCAATATTTTAACTGTAGAGAGAACTCATTTATGGGTATGAAAGTTTTGACTTTTCTGGATGTCTCTTATGAAACACAGAAAAGGAAGAGATGGTATTTGCTACTTCATCCTGGAGTTATTCAGTTTGAGCCATTTATTAAAAATGTCTTTATAAATGTTTTACATATTAGTTAGGTGTCATCGACTTGTGTTCGAGTCGTAGCGACTTGATGAATTACAGATTTAAAAAGAGATTGATTGTGTTAGTCTGGTCAGGTCCTCTAGCATCATCCTCATGGTTGTTTTCAATGTGTCTATGCATTTGATTGCAGGTCACCTTCTTTGTATGGTTCCTTCGATCTCCCCTTTTCCAATGATCTTTTTCTTCTGACAGTGTGACCAAAATAAGACAGTTGTAACTTCATCATGTGGGCTTCAAGTGATATAGCCAGTCTGATCTGTTTCAGAATTTATTTTTTAGTTCTTCTGGTGGTCTATGGCACATATAAAATCCTTTACCAGTACCAAAAAGATCAAATGAGTCAAATCTTTTTTTCTGTCTTGTTTTCGTAGTGTCCAGCTTTCACATCCGTAATTGACCACTGAGAAAATGAGTATATGGACAAGTCTGATCTTCATTTGGAGTATTATTTCCTTGTCTTTGAATACTTTGTCAAGAGCCTTCATTGAAAAGCGACCCAGTGCTATTCTGAGGAGTATTTCTTCCCTGATAGTTGCATCTTTGTTTACGGAAGAGCCCAGGAAATTGAAATCCTTTACAACTTCTATTCTATCACCTTCAATCTCAAAATCTTCATCATTTTCCATGTTCATGATTTTTGTCTTGTTTATGTTGAGTTTTAATACCATGTTATAACTTTCAGCTTTGACCTCTCTCAGTAGATACAGCATGTCTTCTTTGCTGCTGGTGATGAGCTTTGTATCAACCGTATAGTGCAGGTTGTTTATATTTTGGCCATCAACTTTGAAACCAACGCTCTCTTCTTCCATATTTACTTTTCTGAAGATGGCTTTGCTGTAAAGGTAGAACAGGTAAGGTGACAAGATGCATCCCTGCCTGACGTCGCATTTTACTGGAAACCAATCATTGTTTCAATATTCTATTCTCACTGCAGCTTCTTGATTTTTGTAGAGGCTCTTTATCAGCCGAGTTTTGTGTTTGGGCATTCCCATTTATGCAAGAGTTCTCCAAAGTTTATCATAATCAACATAGTCAAAAGCTTTGCTTTGTAATAGTTGATAAAGCAAAAATATAGGGGCTTTTGGTATTCTTTGTTTGTCTCCAATATCCATCTAACATTTGCATTACATAGTACCAGTCTAATAAGTACAGTAGACTCTCAGTTAACCGGCATCCATGGGGATTGATAGATGCTGGATAAATGTAGTTTCTGGTTGCTTGAGAGTTACTATTAAAAATAGACCTAACTAACACTATACCCCATACTATGTCATACCATAAACTATTCCAGTCAAACTAACGGACATGTGGTAGACAAAGCATGTGAAATACTATAATATCAAATCCCACTCAAGAAGTTGAAGGGTCCCTTATCGCAAGCTGTTCAACACAGTATATCGGTAGTTTTATTGATTTTATATCTGGGGAAAAAAAAGCCTCAGAGACTGAAGCCATACACATACCAAATCCTCACTGTTTTAGTGTATTAGATTGAATCTGCTCCTCAGTGCAGTCATTGGCAAAAAACCTGGCTATTTTTTATTTATTTAATGTTAATTTTCACTTTTTAAATCTTATTTTCTCTACTGTGACCGCATCCTCACCCTACCTCCTAACCTGCCCCGCATTTAAATAGATAGCATTAGGCCATTTGACAATTTAAACACCCCAAAACTATCTATATCAGTGGTTCCCAACTCTGTCTTGGAGGACCACCAACCAGTCAGGTTTTCAGGATAACCCTAATGAATATGCATGAGAGAGATTTGCATATAATGGAGCTGACAGGCATGCAAATATGCCCCATGCATATTCATTAGGGTTGTCCTTGAAAACCTGACTGGCTGGTGGTCCTCCAGGACAGGGTTGGAAACCACTGATCTATATAACTTAAAATGCTATGGATTAGCCAATTTTGTGGTTTCCAACCACTGCCAAATGCATAATTGATTGAGTATTGATACAAAAATGAAATTAACAATATTATGCAGTCAGTTATACAAGGTCAACCTGGCAAAACTTATCACTTTTCTCACATAGGAGGAGATTAGAAACTTGAATGTGAGCCATAGCTACCCATCAGAAAATACTGTCATTTAGCAAAAGTGCTAGACAGTCTGAGCAAGGAGCACCTAGATAACAATGATAAATTATGCTCCTTTCCTGTTCTATCATATCCATCAGCTACAAAACTGCTGTTCTTTGTATTGTCCCATATTTTGTTTCAACTGTATGTAAAGGAATTCTTCTCTCCATGGCACTGACTGGCGCAAGGCAAATCTTTGTTTAGAGTTTTCACTCTCATTGCTTTGATAGATCACAACAGGGGCTGTGTTCAAATCCTGCTGTGTGCTGACTGAAATATAAATCCACTGTGTTTTGAATCCAGCAGACATTCACCTGACCTATTGATTGAAAAATTGATACTTGAGTCATCAAACAGAGTGCTAATGCATTCCACGTTCATGTTCAGGAAACTAGGAAGTCCGAGATTGGTTTTGTTATTTTTTAACCGTTTGCTTCGTCAAGGTGTGACCATTCGCAGGATTGCATTTGGAAAGAAAGTGCTTGTCTGAAACAGTTTTTACATATTTACTGGGATTTATTAACTGTCATTTTCATGATGAGATTCACCCAAAGTGGTTTATAATACATTGAACAGTAATCAGGCACTCTTAAGTATTTTCCCTATTTGTCCTGGTGGGTTAGGTGGCTTGCCCAGAGTCACAAGGAGCAGTGCTGGGATCAAACTTGCAACCTCAGGGTGCTGAGACAGCATCTCTTACCACTAGGCCACTCCTCCATTGTGAATGAATGGGCAAGGAAGATATCATCTCAGTAATGGGACTTTTTGTGTTCTCATATTTTGAAATTAGGACAAGCACCTCAATCATTTGGAGTATTAAGTGCCACAAATTCCCCTTCAATCGCACAATATGTCTTCTCTTCAATTCCCAAAGATCTTAGCCCATTGCTTCTCTAGAGCAGTGATTCCCAACCCTGTCCTGGAGGAACACCAGGCCAATTGGGTTTTCAGGCTAGCCCTAATGAATATGCATGAGAGAGATTTGCATATGATGGAAGTGATAGGCATGCAAATTTGCTTCATGCATATTCATTAGGGCTAGCCTGAAAACCCAATTGGCCTGGTGTTCCTCCAGGACAGGGTTGGGAACCACTGCTCTAGAGCATCCTTATGCTATAATGTATACCAAAGCTTCCTTACCGCATCATTCAGTTCTCCTTATTCCATTTTTGTAAGTCGCCTTGAATCTATGTAGGCATAGCGTGACCCATAAATCCCTGATTAGATTAGATTAGATTAGATTACAAGGATAAAGCCATCTAGCAGAAATTCTGGAGAGCAACAGAGTTTCACTTTAAATCAAACAATACTCCATTAACCAAACTACCTTAGAACAGGTACTGTTTCTTCACAGTTTGATGATACTATGCAACTCAAATCCCACAGCCTATCCCCGTGATATGATATGATTATAATTTTCAAATAGGCCACCCAGTTGAAATGTGCACAAACTGCTGATCTCCAGCGGCAGTTAGCCACTTAGTACCCCTGAATATTTGTGGTTAGCACGTATGCCAAAATGGGCTAACTTATGGGCATTCCACAGGCAGAGTTGACAATTATGTGGTTAAGTGTCGATATTTAGCCCTTGACTACTTAGGACAGGGATGTCTAACCTTGGCTCTCACCAGGTCAGGTTTTCAGGATTTCCCAAATGACTATGCATGAGATCTATTTGCATATAAAGGAAGCAGTGCATACAAATAGATCTCATGCAAATTAATTGACAATTATACAACAGGACTTATCAATTAAATTAAATAGCTTCAATTTGATCAATACCTTATAATATAAAAGAAGCTATTAATTCATATTTTATAGTAATAGTAGTAGTAGTAAAACATTTATTAGAGAATCACAATATCTTCATAAAATTTATCTCATCACAATATATCAGAATTTTTCAAAATTATTTCATTTATAATACATACAAAGCCTTCCCTGTCCCTTAATTATTAAACAACCCTATTGTGTCCATACAATTATCTAATTTTATTTTCTATCTCATAGCACCATTCCACTTAGGTTTTCATTGTCATGCCAAAGTCTTCTTTGTGCTCCATATAAACTGTTGGTCTCTTGGTCTCTGTAGTTCAGTGGTCTCAAACTCAAACCCTTTGCAGGGCCACATTTTGGATTTGTAGGTACTTGGAGGGCCACAGAAAAAAAGCAGTTATTGTCTTATTAGAGAAATGACAATTTTGCATGAAGTAAAACTCTTTATAGTTTATAAATCTTTCCTTTTGGCTAAGTCTTAATAATAATATTGTAATTTATAGCTAAAGAGACATATGATCAAGAAACTGTTTTATTTTGCTTTTGTGATTATGATAAACATACCAAAGGCCTCAAAATAGTACCTGGAGGGCCGCATGTGGCCCCCGGGCCGCAAGTTTGAGACCACTGCTGTAGTTCATCCAAATTATATAGTACCGCAATCAGTCAAGCCCAACACACGTCTGTGTTTCACTATAACATGTCTTAAGAACATAAGAAACGCCTTCACCGGATCAGACCCTAGGTCCATCTAGTCCGGCGACCCGCACATGCGGAGGCCAAGCTAGGTGCTCCCTATTGGAGATCCTGATTTCCCGTATCCCTCGATGTGATTTGCAAGAAGGTGTACATCCAACTTGCGCTTGAATCCCAGAACGGTAGTCTCCGTCACAACCTCCTCCAGGAGAGCATTCCAATCGTCCACCACTCTCTTTGCAAAACAGAACTTCCTGATATTTGTCCTGGACCTGCTGCCCCTCAGTTTCAATCTACGACCTCTTGTCCGTGTCACATCTGAAAAAGTGAATAATGCTGTTTCTTGGTCTATTTTGTCAATTCCTTTTAATATTTTAAAAGTCTCTATCATATCCCCTCGCAGTCTCCTCTTTTCAAGGGTGAACAGTCCTAGTTTTCCGAGGCGTTCTTTGTAGCTCAAATTCTTCATACCTTTGATTAGTTTCTTATTAATTTGGGTATTGAACTTTTTAAATAACAGTCTACTTCTACTAAAATAATGAGAGAACACTTCCTAATCAAATTCTAATAAAGGAATGCCAGAAAATTGAATATGAGGGCTAATCTGAAGAAATTTTGTCTTGCTTCTATTTGGACGTAACTGATGACTATTCACCCAGTCTTCTACCACTTGCTTGACAGACACCCACATCTTCTGGGGATAATGGAACCTTTTTGAAGATGTCCAGGGCATTTGGAGTTAACCCTGTTTTAAAAAGCTCATAAAGGTCAAAAAGGTCCCCAAACTAAGCAAATGACCACTGGATGCATGAAGGTATGGCCCTCACACTCACCCAGTGGCCAATAACCTGCTCCCTCCCCTCCCAAAGATGTGAAAGAAACAGTACATGCCCGTCTCTATTACAGCTGCAAGTATTATGGGAGTCTGGAGTAGCCTGGTAGTCAGTGGCATGGCAAGGATAGGAGGCACCCGGAGAGGCGATGCCCCTCCCCCCCCCACCCTCCCCTTTACCCCTGCTCCTTTCCTGCCCCGCCCCGCACACCATACTCGTGCCCTTCCTTCTCCACACCATGCCTCTTTAAACCTTTGCCAGCGCGAGCGGCTTCTCCGGCCTGCTGCTCGTGCCGGCGTTGGCTTTCCTCTGACGTCGCTTTCCGGTCCCGCAACCAGGAAGTGATTTAAGAGGGGAGCCAGGCTGGTGCAAGCAGCAGGCCGGAGAAGTTGCTCGCACTGGCGAAGATTTATAGAGGTACCGGGGGGGGGGGGAAGGGAGGGCATGATTATGCATGGGGGGGCAGAGAGGTGCCGGTGCACCTACCAAAATGGCACCCTGGGTGGTTCACTTTCCCCCCCCCATCCTCTTTACTATGCCACTGGATGTAGTGAACCACAGAGCAGGGCTCCTGGCCTATATTCCACCCTATCTACTATATTTATGGTGGAATATGTGAGGCCACTAAAACTCACCCAAAACTTTTGTACTGCCATACAGGTGACACCTGCAGCCATAAGTGCTATTGGGGGTAGTAGACAGGTAGGTATAGTAGGTTTCTTGGGGGGGGGGGTTTCAGAGGGTTTACCATACACTATAAGAGGGTTATTGTGAAATGTGTACCTTGCACCCTTTATGTGAAGTTCATAACTGTGCCCCCTAAGGTGCCCCATTGCTCTGTTGGCATGTTTGTGTGGCCAGTCCATTAAAATGCTGGCTCCTCCCACATCCAAATGGGCATGTTTTGGACGTTTTGCATTTAGCATTTTGATTTTTGAAAATGGCCCAAAAAAGATAGACCGCCTAAGGGCCAGAACATCTAGATGAGTCATTAAAAAACCCAAATAAATGTCTTGTGTCTTCTAAAATGGTTGTTTTCCTGACCCGACTTTTGGACGTCCTTGCGCAAACGTCCAAAGTCGAACTTCCTATTGAAAATGCCTCCAGATAAAGTTTTGCTCATAATACAGTTATGGTATCCTTAGTAATAATCGGGGTGTGTCAAAATCTTGCAGGGTGCACAATCCATGGGGGTACAGATAGGTTGTTACAATGAAAGGATCAAGCACAACAGTACATGGCAAAAGAAAAAGCGTTTTCAAAAACCATTATTTTTCAGAGTAACAGGGCTAGATTATGTAAGAACGCTACCTATCATGAGTTAGAACTGCAAACCTCTATTAATGCAAGTTATAATATTGCTTGAAATCACACTGTTTGTATGCAAAACCAATATTTCAGAGCTTGACCTGAAATACTTTACTGTATATTTCTATAATAGAAACATTTTCATGTATCTCAAGGTAGCGTCACTGATTAAACTGACATTTTCCTGGGACCTGCTGTTTTTGTAATACATTTGTTTCTCCTTGTATGCCTACCACAGTGCACTGGAAACAAAAATTAACCATTAAATAAACACATCAGAATATATCTAACACTCAGGGTCTGATTCATCAAGGTCTCCCACAAACACAGGAGGGAAACAATGAATCAGGCCTGGTTTTCTAATTAGGAGAGGATTTACTGAGCAAAGCTTAGCTTAGAAGGTTCTGCTGGGCATCTCTGACCTGATTCTGAGCTCCATGAAGCAGGGGCTGTCTCTTATATGTATATGCCCAGCACTATTGGCATGTTTAATAATAGAGGGAACATGATGTTTGGGAAAATAGGACGAGATGCCAGTGGTGATTAGAATTTTGCTGACTGCTACTGGCATTAAACCTGGAAATTCAATGCCAGGCCATGTCTGGGCGCCGACATTGAATTTCCAGGATTTGTAGAGCCAGCTGTCACATAGCCGGCCATGGGTTACCGCTTAATTAAAGCACTGATTTTTTTATGCAGTCCTATTTATGCAGTTAACTTGGCCAGAAGATCAGCACTTAGGCTTGGATGCTCAAAAGCTTACCATGGACGCGCAATGAAGTTACAGGGAAATACTTTTAAAACCAATAGGAGGAATATTTTCTTACTCAGAGAATAGTTAAGCTCTGAAATGCATTGCCAGAGGATGTGGTAAGAGCAGTTAAAGTAGCTGGTTTTAAAAAAGGCTGGGACAAGTTCCTGGAGGAAAAGTCCATAGTCTGCTATTGAGACAGACATGAGGAAAGTCACTGCTTGCCCTGAATCAGTAGTATGGAATGTTGCTACTATTTGGGTTTTTGCCAGGTACTGGTGACCTGGATTGGCCACTGTGAGGACGGACTACTGGGATAGATGGACCATTGGTCTGACCCAGTAAAGCCATTCTTATGTTCTAAAGTAAGACTGGTTGTAGCCAGTCTTCCTTACAAGGCAGCTCAACTTCTGATGCACAAAAGGGTTCTCGGGGTGGGGATGCATTTACTAATTACTGTAGCATTACAAGGGGATCATTAGCATTAACATGAGAACTCCTTATAATGCACAGCAGGTAATGCCCACCAATTATGGTACAAAATTTTCCATCAGGTCTGCAGCTGTCAGTAGCTTGAATAGGAGCTATTTATGCTTGTTTTGTGTGCATTTGTGTCGCACGTCTAAAAGGTACTTTAGTGAATAGGGACCACATCCGCTCTTCTCCAATCCCCAGGAACCACTCTCATCTCCAAAAATTTGTTGAACAAATCTTTAATAGGACCCGACAGAACCTCTCTGAGCTCCCTCAATATCCTGGGATGGATCCTGTCCAGTCCCATTGCTTTGTCCACCTTCAATTTTTCAAGTTTTTCAAAAACACATTCTTCCATGAACAGCACGGTATCTACTCCATTCTCATGTGTAACTTTGCCAGACAATCTCGGTCCTTCTCCAGGATCTTCTTCCGTGAACACAGAACAGAAGAATTTGTTTAACATGTTTGCTTTTTCCTTATCACTCTCAATACATTGATACATATCATCTTTTAGTCTTGCAATTCCATTTTTCATCTTTTTCCTTTCACTAGTATATCTGAAAAAAATTTTGTCTCCATTTTTTACATTCCTAGCCATTTGCTCTTCTGCCAGAAATATCTCTCTCTTGGCTTCTTTCAGTTTCACCTGATAGTTCTTTCTGTAGTCCTCTTCTTGGGTATATTTATATTTCATAAATGCCAGCTCTTTTGCCTTTATTTTCTCCATCACAAGTTTAGAGAACCATTTTGGTTTCCTTTTTCTCTTGTTTTTATTTATTTTCCTCACATAAAGGTCAGTAGCCATTTTTATTGCTCATTTCAGCTTAGACCACTGTTTTTCCACTTCCCCTGTGTCCTCCCATCCTAACAGCTCTTTAGCTGTTATATCAAACCAAATCATTTGACGATCGCTATTTCCCTGGTAGGCACCCACTCAAACATTAGAGATATTCTCCCCATTTTTGAGGACCAGATCTAGTATCGTTTTTTCCTCCATGGGTTCCATCACCATTTGTCTAAGAAGAGCCTCTTGAAAGGCATCCACAATCTTTCTACTACTTTCCGATTCTGCAGATGGAACTTTTTGACCACATCTAGCAGATTGAAGTTAATCCAACAGCAGCATCTCCTCTTTCTTTCAGAACTTTTGGATATTTGCAATCAGATCTTTATCAATTTGCTGCGATTGAGTCGGAGGTCTGTAGACTACACCCATGTAGATAGAAGTTTCATTGTGTCTTTTCAGAGCAATCCATATTGCTTCTTCCTCTCCCTAGGTCCCCTGCATTTCAGTCGCTTGGATATCAATCTTTACATAGAGAGCTACTCTGCCACCTCTTTGACCATCTCTGTCCTTCCTAAAAAGATTATATCCCGGCATATTTGCATCCCATCAATGGGAGTCCTCTAACATCAGGGCTTGCAGATCATGAACTTTGTTGCTTAGATTGTGAGCATTTGTGATCATCGCTTTCCAGCTATCTTTCAGTGGTAAACTCGTTTTTCATATAGGTTTATGTTTAGTTTCACTTCCTGTTACATTGCTAAGAAGTGAGTTGCTAATATTGTTTATGTTGCTATCTGTACTACCATCCCATCTTGCCTTTTGTTAGGGGTGGCCTCCATAATTGTATTTCATACAAATGCCACCCCCACCTTCTAGATCTCCTGGGAAATAAGTTCAGAACCAGAACTGGCTAAAAATGTCACTCATGGCAGTTGTGTGTGTGTGTGTGCCTGGTACAATGAAGCTTTATTGGGCAGAAGAGACTTTACTAAACTAAACTAAACTAAACTAAACCTTGGGTTTATATACCGCACCATCTCCACGAATGCGGAGCTCGGCACGGTTTACAGGAAGAAAGATGAGAGAGGAATTACAGTGGAGAGATTAAAGAGTTAGGTGTAAAGGGGGAAGGTGAGAGGCCTAAGAGGGGGGAAGTGTTACAGTTTTGAGAATAGCCAGGTTTTTACCACTTTTTATTTACCCACTTAAATAGTGATGACCTGCCCAGTTGTTGATATGGAGTAACATGAAACTAGTTTGTGCTGCTGAATATTGTCTCTGACCACCCATGTTAAAACTGGACCAGTCAGGGGTGGTGCAAGGGGTGGCACTGGAGAGGAGCTGGGGATTATGCAGATGCTGGCAATATTCAATATCGGGACCTGCATAGCTAAGCCAGCCAAGATAGGACAACTCAAAAATTGCCCTAAATTGGCCTAGTTAGGTATGTGGGCACTGGCACCAATTTTCAGCTGGGATCTATATATTTTTTTATAAAGTATCCTGATCTCCCTCTGCCCTGCCTCAAATCCTCCATTGATCTCCCCTCCCCAGCCTACCACTATTCAGAACCCCTCATCTCCCCCTGAAATCTCCCTAAACCCCCCTATGATCTAGGCAGGCCCCTCCAAACTAACCTGATATCCCAGGGGGTCTAGGGGTTGATTGGGGGCAGGAGTGAGGTCCACTCACTCCTGCTCCTTGCAGCTACCATGGGAAAATGACTGCCATGACCTCTCAAAGCAGCCTTGTGGTACTACACAAGTACCGTGAGCTGCTGCAAGAGGCCATGGCAGCCATTTTCCTATGGTAGCCACAAGAGGCAAGAGTTAGGATGAGGGATGGAAGAAGAACTTTTCAGGGGCCAGGAAGGGGATTGGGGTACATTTTAAAGGAAAAATAGTCATGCAGGTCCCAGATGATAGTCAACTGGGACCTGCATAATTGTCTTATGCAGGCCCTGGCTGAATATCAGCCAGGACTTGCATAAGCCCCAATGTCTTGACCTCTCAGTTTAACTCTTTGAGCTTATAGCCTAAATATTGCCAGGCCTGGACTCCGTGTTCCTTGAACAGATCTTTTTTAATATCAATTTAGAACAAACATGAACACTTACAGTTTGTAGATCTTACAGCTGCGCTTCCTCAGAGTCCATACACTCAACTGGCACCTCCTATATGTAGTCCCTATGCAGAGGTAATATGTACTGTACTTTAGCTTTTCTCACAAGTTGAATTCCTACTAATAGACTCAAGTTCGGAGGCCAGCAAGCCTAAAGTGTAGAAACAGATTGGGGAGATAAACTCTCTCTACAGCATGTGGTGGCTAAGATGGAGTCAGCTATCTTCAAAGAGCTGAAGAAAAAGGTGGGCTAAGCATTTTGGGAGTTTGAGTCCACAGAACACACAGAGGGGCTTAATCAAAACATACATCTAACTCTGATTTGGACATAGGGTGCTAATCACCCAAAGTTGGCAGGGCAAAAATGTCCATTCTTGAAAAATACGTCTAAAGTATACTTTTTATTTTGAAAATTATTTATCTGTAGATCGCTTAGAAATACTTATAAGTGTTTTATCAAATTTTTATAAAACTTGGAAACTTGGATCCATACCGCCACTATGTCTATCTTTATACCACATTCTCATCCACATATTTATCCAGGTCCCAAAAAACCCTTTGGACGTGGGACGGGCCAAAAATGTGATGGACTGGCCACCCAGACATGGCAACAGAGTAGTGGGGCACCTTACAGGGCACTACTATGAACTTCACAAAAAGGGTGACATAAACATCTCACCAGAACTCCCATATAAGTAATGTTGAGCCCCCAAAACCCATTATACCCACCTTTCTATAACGCCAATAGCCCTTATGGTTGCAGGTGTCACCCATATGGCAGTATAGTAGGGTTTTGGGAGGATGCACATGTTCTACCATAAATGTAGTGGTTAGAGTGGCCTGGGTCTTCCTCTCTATGGTTCACTAGCTCATCTCTGCTTTGACACGCGTTTTTTCAAGATTCGCGGGGGTTTCTGGAACGGAACCCCTGCGAATGTCGGGGGAGTACTATATGTACTGTCTCTGGCAGTATTCAAATCCTGACTCAAAGCCCACTTCTTTGAAGTTGCTTTCAATTCCAAACTCCAACCCACCTGTGAAACACCAACATTTGTCCTATCATTCCCTCTGCAATTCCCCCACCTGAGCACAGTGTATTGATGCACCTTCTTGTCCAGTTTATCTGTCTTGACCAGATTGTAAGCTCTTTTGAGCAGGGACTGACTCTTCTGTGTTTTGATATACAGTGTTGAGTATGCCTAGTGGCGCTATAGAAATGATCAATAGTAGTAGTATAAGTTGTGTTGTTTGGTCTTTAAAACTCTGCATAGGGAGGTACTAGAAGGTTACCCCTATTTCAATTGCCTGGTTTCTTCACCAAGAATCAAAATCCGGACCGTTACTACTATCTTTTCCATCAATGAAAGGAGTTAAACTCAAATCTGTATGTGAAAAATCTATTTGCTCTTCAATGGTTAAGACTTGGACTTCATTATTTTTAGAAATTTGTTTGATTCCTTTTTTATAGGACTTTTTGTAAAGAAATAAAATCCTATTGTTTAAAATAAATTTGTATGATTTTTCCTCCTTTGGTGCTAAGGCAGGTTATTTTACTACAAGTTGTGCTATTTTAGCACAAGGTCTTATTGGATAGAGTGGGACTCTGTCAGTGGCATAGCGAAGATGGAAGGCACCTGGGGCAGTGGCGCCCCCTTCATCCTCCTCTTAATCCTCCCTCTCTTTCCATGCCACCCCCTGCTCCTTCTGTGCCACACTCGCACCCTCCCTTCTCACCCCGTGCCTCTTAAAATCTTCACCAGTGCGAGCAGCTTTTCCAGCCTGCTGCACTTGCTGGCATTCCCTCCAATGTCACTTCCTGGCCCCATGACCTGGAAGTGATTTCAGAGAGAGTCAGGTTGGCCTGAGCAGCAGGCTAAAGTAGTTGCTCATGCTGGTGAAGATTTTAAAGAGCTAAGGGGTAGGCAGGGAAGGGAATGCGTGAGTGAGTGTGGCATTCAGGGGGCAAAGAGGTGCCGGAACCCCCACCAAGATGGCATCCGGGGCGGTCCGCCTCCCACCTCCCCCCCCCTTGTGGATCACGACAACAGACTACAAAACTTTCAGAAGAGAAATAAAAACCCTGCTATTTAAGAAATCCATCAAGACAAACTAACACCGCAGGAAGCATTTCAATCTCCCCCAGATCCCACAACTTTCTAACTAAATTATCTATCTTGTAATGACCCTGATCTCCCCTGAAGCAACCTGCTCTACTATATATCTCTCCTGGAAATGTCCAGATAACCTCTTGTGTAATCCGCCTTGAACCATAAGGTAATGGCGGAATAAAAATCACTAATGTAATATAACATAACCTGTTTTAACAGTAGCACACATTGATTAATTCCTCCCTAATTGTATTTAGAAAGAGGAATTTATATTTTTGTTATTGTAACCCACTCTGAACCCATTTTTGTGGGGATATGGCAGGATACAAATCTCTAATATCATACTGTAAGAACGTAAAGAGGACAGAGAGAGAGAATGTGTTAGGGGAAAGTGGAGAGAAAAAGAGAAAGTGTTTGGGTTGAGGAGGGGAGCGAGAAATGCTGGGGACACCATAAATATTTTGGAGATGGCTGGGTTGCTGCTTGTAGACCACATTTTACATAGTTTTGCTTGAGAAAAACAAAACTCCAGAATTTATTTAGCTGTGAAAAGCTAGAAGTGAATGACCTGCCAACCTGAGAAGAATCCAAAGTCACATTGAGCCAGATAAGAAAGCCTAAAGCATAAGTACATCCCTTAAAATTGTGATCTCAAAGAGAATGCATTCGCAGCAGGATGGACTGGAACACCAATAGATTTTCAACATCCCCTTTCTGTCTGACAGCATGCAAAACATACAAATCAATACCTGCAATTTCACCAAAGATTTCTGAATAGCTATGTTATTTTTCATTGACTAATGATAATGCCTGATCATTAACAAGATTAAAAAAAAAAGAACCAAAGAAAAATAATTTAAGAGAATGTTAATAAAACAAAGTTAGAGACAGTTCCTTTTCCTCAGCTGTTCTGTTCTTCCAGTGATGGTTGAACTCAAAGCAGATGAAAGACATTGAAGTCTGTTCCTTATATGCTCTCATGCCTCAAATTTAACCCAAGAAAGCTTCTAGATATATTAATGGCATTGTTCTGTCTTACAAATTTAAAATGTCTTTAAAAAAATATATATACTGGAAAGGTTATTGAGGTCTGGATGGTGGCAATAAATTACTTACATAATATTTTAAAATGTATCACTGGCCTATGTTCTGTTCTACTATGATTTATAAAGAATATTTAGACAGTTATAGGGGAAAGATTACAGTGGGAGTGACCACAGCTAGCTAGATAAGAAAGAAGCATCCATTCAGATTCCTAGATTCCTAGTAATTTGGGGGAGGGGGGAGGAGGGGACATGGATCCTGGACCGTAAAGGGGGGGTGGGGGGCGAGGAATTGACATGGATTCTGGACTGCACATAGGGGGAGGGGAGGGGACATGAATGCTGCAAGGCAAATGGGGGGAAGGGATAGAAGGGGCCAAGGATGTTAGATCTGCAGGGGGAGGAGGAGAGGGGAGGGGACATGGATGCTGGACCCATAAGTAGAGAGGAAAGTGGATGAGAAGGAAACCCAGAGCAGACAAGGGGATGAGAAGAAAGAGATGCTTGATGGTATAGAGAGGAAGAAAGAGTTGGCAGCCCATGGGGAGTAGGGAAGAGATTCAGGGTGCAAGCAAGAGTTGGGGTGTGGGGTGATGGGACATGAATGCTGGACCCACAAGTGGGGGTGGGAAGGATGGTAGAAAGAGGAAGAGAAAGAGGATGGGAAGGGAGGAAGAGATTCTTAGCCAGTGGAGAGATGGAGAGAGATGCCTGACTATGGGTGCCAAGGAGGGGATTCAGCGTGCAAGTGAGAAAAGGGGGTGGGATTTAAAAGGGAGACAGAATTGCAGTTGGAGTGAGAGAGGGAGTGGGGAGGCTAGAATCTGAGAAAGGAAAAGGCAGGAAGGAATTTCAGGCCTCAGGATAAGGGAATTCTATGCAAAACACTACAAATAAACTGCAGAATTTTCAAAAATTGTGCGCAGAATTCTGCCAGGAGTAATATTTTGCACTGTTCAGAAAGAAATGCATTTGTTTCTATTTCTCTGGTGGTGTACTGCATGAAGAGTCTGGCATCTTAGGCTAACAAAAGACCTGGCTCGGACCGCAGGCAAGATTTTGGGTGCCTTTGATTTGGTTGGTGAAAAGAAAAACACGGAGTTTCCTGGATTCAGTTCAAAATAATGTTTACACTTTATTTGTCCACAAGAAAAAAACAAAATGTCAGACTTAAATCCAGTGATAATTTCAATGCAGTTCAGTCCTCACTGCCACCTGAGTAAAGCATTCATTCTCATTATTGAATTACATTTTAAAGTTCATTGCCATCAGGCTTCATTTGCCCCAATGCCAAAATAATATTATAGTCTCTGTTGGAACCCCTACCCACAGGTAGCTGGGTTCCCTCTTCGGGAGCGCTCTGCCAGCTTACTCCCTGCCTGGTATATCATAGTCAGTCCAAACAATAAATCAAAACAGTTTTCATTGACTTTTAACTTCTCAGCTTTCACTGCTTTTTCTCTTGGGACCTCTCCCGTTTTACCAAGCAGTGGGGGGGGGGGGGGGGGGGAAACAAAACAACCCTTCCTGTGCATAAAGCTTCTATGGCCCACCTGAGTTTTCCAGCACCCCTTTCTACTTTCAGGCAATTTAGAAGTTTGTCCAGGGAATGACTAATTCCCCTAGTACTTAGCTCATTTTCTGGCTGGAGAAACATTTCAAATGAGCAGTGCTGATAGGCACTTACATTACAGCTCCATGCCTTCTTCTGGCACATTATATTCTTCTGGGATGTTAGTATGGCTCTCCCCGCCCATTCTACTGGCATCACAATCATAAGCAGCTATTTCCATACTTTCTAGGTTTATATTTTCCCCTTCCCCTTCAGGGTAGTTAGAGGAGCTGGCTGGCCAGGCTTCCCTGCCCCCCTCTGTATCATAGCTTTGCCTTCTCCCGACAAATCCCTCTGCAAGGTCCCAATATTTAGTTGCTGGTGGCAATTCTGTTGATCTTTCGTTGGGTGGCAAAAAGTTGTCTTTCTTCCTCTGGGGAAGGAATGTCCAGCCTTTAATGGGTCTGGGTAAAACCAGGATTTCCAGGATTCTCAGGATCTCCAGGATCTAAGGAAGATCACCTTAAGAATGAAATGCTCTTTTATGACAGCAGCAGGCTGTCTTTCAGCAGGGAATCCCCATGCTTTTTACCCGTCTCTGTAAAGTCCCACCCCCCCCTATGGTGCAGTATTTTTCTTCTGTGGGTGGGATTGGCAGAGAAGGACCAATGATGTCAGCATAAGGGCAGAGGACTTCCTGCAGAATGACAGAAAATAAGTCAAAACAGTTGGTGCAAGTAACAGACCTAAATGGTAGGCAAGATAGTGGAAGCTGCTGCAGGGAGTGATTGTAGGGGACTGAAAGAGACATAAAATACAATCAATATGTTCCAGAAAGAAGCAAAATAAATAGCAGACAAATTGAAGTGAAGGAGTGAGGGGGGACAGAGGCAGGAAACATCCATATTCTGTACTCCTTCCCCATCAAAAGCACTGGATCTGCCAGTATCCAGCAGAATCCTGCAATTATGACCCTAAAAAGGGCTGTATATACCTGGATTCTGCATCTTTCACAACCTATAAGTGAGGAAACATCCATTCCGTGCACTCCTTCCCTATCAAAATCAGAGGACCTGCCAGGATCCTAAAGAATGTGCAGAATCCTGCAGGATATCCAGGATCCAGCAGGATCTTACAGTTCTGACCCTGACCCTAGGAACGGCTATATCCCCCTGGATTCAGCATCCTTCACCACCTATAAAGCAAGAAACATCCATTCCCTGCACTCCTTCCCCATCAGAGGCCTTATAGGTGGTGAAGGGTGCTGAATCCAGGGGGATACAGCCCTTCTTGGGGTCAGAATTGCAGGATCCTGACACATCCTGCATTATCCTAGCAGGTCCTGTGCTTCTGATGGGGAAGGAGTGCAGGGAATGGATGTTTCCTGCATTATAGGTGGTGAAAGGTATTGAATCCAGATAGATACAGCCCTTTCTGGGGTCCGAATTGCAGGATACTGGTATGGAGTATTGTGTATCATGCCCTATCCCTCTATGTTTAGGAGGCCAGTCTGCTCTTACTCCCAGGGAGTTCTGTCAACCAATTCTTGATGCTATATAAAGGAGGCCAGGTGGCACTGCTAGAGCCAGAATGAGGGGGCTGGGGTGTACTTAGGTAGGGTTACCAGACTACCTGTTAGGAAATCCAGACCCCCTAGACCCGCCCAGTTCCACCCATCCCTGCCTCATCATTCCCCAGTCCCGCTGCCAAACCCGTCCTAACCCTGCCCTCCACTGCCTGTTGGGTTTTCAAAAGCCGTCCGGATCTCTAGACATGTCCTCAAAAGGAGGACATTTCGGGGGGGAATCTGGACGTCTGGTAACCCTACACTCAGATATCCCTTAAAGCCACACAAAAAAGCAAAACCATACTGCAGCTGGTGTAACTTCAGACAGAAGCGTTTAGCACTTCTTTTACATAAGGTGAACATATGTCCCGTTTTGAACGGGACCGTCCCTTTTTCTGATCCCCCGTTCCGTTGTCCCCACACATAGCTTCGGGATGCCAAAATGTCCCTTTTTCAATGACGGCTGTGTGTGGGGACAACGGGACAGGCGATCGTGGGAGAATGGGCTCTCTCCCTGTTTACCTGCCCTTGCCGCAACAACTGTAGGAAAGGCATGCCCCAGTGCTGGCCCAGAAGCCTTCTCCCCGACGTCAATTCTGACGTCGGAGAGGAAGTTCCAGGCCAGCCAATCGCTACCTGGCTGGTCCAGAACTTCCTCTTCGATGTCAGAATTGACGTCGGGGAGAAGGCTTCTGGGCCGGCGCTGGGACATGCCTTTCCTGCGGTTGTTGCGGCAAGGGCAGAAAGTAGCAGCATGCGGCAGCGGTGGACCGGGGCGGGGGGGGACAGAAGAATCGGGCAGGCTTCGGAGGAAGGCAGGCAGACATACAGGCAGTAGTCCTACCTGCAGTTCAGCTTTCTCATATTCAGTGCGGCAGGGAGGGAGGGGGAGGGGGTTGAACAAAGGCTGGAAGGCAATGAGGGGGAGGCAGGTAGTCAGGCTGGCTTTGGCAAGGGAGGGACACTAAAGACATAGGAAGGAGGCACTGGGAGCACTAAGGACATGGGGAGGAGGCACTGGGGTTCTAAGGACACGGGAAGGGGCACTAAGGACACAGGAAAGGGCACTAAGGATATAGGAAAGGGCACTAAGGACATAGGAAGGAGGCACTGGGGACACTAAGGACACAGGAAGGGGCACTAAGGACATGGGAAAGAGGCACTGGGGACAGACACTAAGGACATAGGAAGGAGGGAGGGATAGAAAGGGAAAATTGTTGGGCCTGAGTACAGAAAGAAAGAAAGGATGCACAGTCAGAAGGAAATGCAACAAAGACTCATGAAATCACCAGACAGCAAAGGAAGGAAAAATGATTTTATTTTCAATTTAGTGATCAAAATGTGTCAGTTTTGAGAATTTATATCTGCTGTCTATATTTTGCACTATATTTGTCTATTTTTCTATAGTTAAGGTGACATTGCATATTTTAAAGTCATCTGCCTAGATATCTTTGAAAACTCCCCAAATATAAATGATAATTAACATTTTCTCTGCATATAGTGTGCTTTGTTTTTTTTTTTATTTTATTTTATGGTTACCATTATGAATTAATAAGATATTATGTGTACATGAAAAATGAATGGAATAAATTGGGGGCGGGCTTAGGGCAGGATTGGGGGCAGGACTGACAATTAATAGATGTCCCGTTTTGATGAAAAAAATAAATGGTCACATTACTTGTACAGGATGTCTGAAGTTAGTTTACACTCTGGGTTAAAGTTGAAAAACTCATGTCCAAGAAACATGAGGAGAGGGCAATAATCTATAGTGCATCTTGGAGTCATGTAACTTTTGAACACAAGCATTTTATGGTAGAAGAGAGATTCCACCTTTTCAACAGTCTCACACATTGGTCTTCTCCTTCTGCAGGTTTAGAAATATTAATGGAAGGAGGACCAGCTACATCCTGCTGCACTGTTTAAAAGACAGTAACATTAATTTGCCTAGGGGAGAGTGTGGCACTGTGGTTAAAGCTACAGCTTCAGCATGCTGAGGTTGTGGGTACAAACCCAGGCTGCTCCTTGTGACCCTGGGCTAGTCTCTTAACCCCCCCACCCCCCACTGCCCCATTGTGAGTCCCACCAGGACATGCATGAGTACCTGAATAAATTCAAGTAAACCATTCAGAGCTCCCCAGTATAAAAAATTGAATAAATAAATTTCAATAAGATTGGCCAGGTTACTAAAATTCTAAAAAAAAAATTTCCTCTGCGTGATAAGCTATAGCCTATTTTTACTGCCTCCTCTGATTGTCATTTCTGCAGGTAGTCTATTTTTACAGACCCTCTGGCATTCTGCAGGGAGTCCTCGCGCTGACGTCTTCTCACACAGGAACAGAAGAGGACTTCATAAGTGGCGGGACCGGCAGAGAAGGAGAAGACAGGTTGCAGGGGACTCCAGTAAATACATAGCAGCAGCTGTGGCAATAAAAAAAGAGGAGGTCTGCTGTTAAGGTGATCCAGGATCCTAGAAAATCCTGCAAATCCTACTTTTTTACCAGGATCTCAATACATGTCAATGAGGATTCTGGAGATCCTGGAAATCCTGGTTTTACCATGTTCCACCTCTAGCTATGTGTGGTGTTCTGCCCGCCCCTTTAGCCTCAGATGGGCTTAATTTATTCCCCTTCTGCTTTATGTCTGAAGGCTTACCTGACTGCAGCTTTGCAGTGTAGCCCCACCCCCTTCTGCGTTGATTCTCTGTTTCACAGCTTGGTTTTGCAGTGAAACTTCTCTGCTCTTGGAAAAGGAATAATGGCTATTATGGTTTGGGAGCCCTCCCTACTGGATTTCCAGGTGGATGGTTCTCCTGTCTTAACCCTGCTTGTTTTACTCTGGATAAAACCCTATTCTCTGGCTGCTTATCTGTCTTAGTAATAGGGATTGTGGGTTTTAGAGCAGGGTTTTTCCTCATGACAGATGCCTCCCTGTCACAGTATATATTAGGACTTTTAGTTTGTGGTACTGTATTTGCATAGCATTTCTCTGTGTTCTGCATGTGTGACCAAGGTCAGGTGTTCCGGAAGAAATGTAAGTTGAGAAGTGCCTTACAGTGTGCTTTGTATAGTTTAATTTTGTGGTTAACCATTATGTATTTATTAATAAGATTATATTGTGTGTATATATATATATATATATATATATATATATATGAAAAACGAATGGAAAAAATTGAGTTACAATTAGTACTATTATTATGGGTCCAGGGTCTGGGGCGGAGCTTGAGCAGCCCCAATCATTTTGAAAAGTTGGCTCCTATGTTCTTTAATACAAAGGCACCTAAGTAAAAGCTCTAGAAGGGACTTATTAAACTAAACTAAAACTTAGATTTGTAGACTGGGTCATCACCAATGGGATCTCGACTCGGTTAACAATAAGAATAAAACATAGATAATGGGTACAGCCGCTCTGGATCCAAGATGGCCACCGCTATCTGAATGCTGGCAGGATGCCTGAGTGTGTCTTTCTCATACCTTTTCACGATGCCGAAAAGAAGGGGCAGATGCATTAGTGGTGCCTCCCAGCGATTGGTGCCCACGATTCCTACTGTTGAGGACATTTTCAGACACCTGCAAATGGAGCAAACTTCTTCGGAGAATCGCCCGTTGAGAGTGCCGGCAGAGAGGAGTGCTTTGGCAGAAACCCACGGGCTAGACATCACTCTGAGCCCCGACGTCAGGACGCCTCCCCTCCAGCCGTTGCTGCTGGGAGCCAGCTCACCGCGAGAGGAGAGTGCGCCCGAAGAGGCAGTATTCTCCCCTCGAGAGGCCAGTGAATCGGAGGGCTCGCCGCAGGAAACAGCTCAAAAGGACTTGCTTCTTTTAGAGAAACCAGTGACCGGGACACCTTTAGCTATGTAGGAACAAGGCACTGGGGAGTTAAACCAATCATCTGAGCTTGTCTATTCTACACCAATAGTTTATTTTGCTCCAGTTAAACCCCCAGAAGTTACACTAGATTCGCTTTGGGAATTAGTTTTGGCATTGGGGAATTCCCTGAATCCTCAAATTAAAAATTTAGATAAAGAACTGAAAGACCAGAAAGAAGAAATAAATACTTTGAAAGAGGATATTATATTATTGAAATCAGATATGCAGGAAGAAAAGAAGGACATAAAAATGATTGGAAGCCATCATGATTTACTTGTAAAAGATAATTTGATTACAAGGAGAAAATTGGAAGTAATTGAAAACAATAGTCGTATTAATAACTTACGCTTAATTAATTTTCCAAGGGTTCCGTCAATTACCCCAAGAGAAATGATAAAGCGTTACTTTCTGGAAATACTTAAAATTCCTGAGAACTCTCTACCACCATTGTCAAGAGTGTATTATTTACCTACAAAGACTCAGGACTCTCAGAAGAAAGAAGATTTTGGAAAACCTCAGGAAAGTTCACTGGACGTTTCTGCTTTATTGGAACAATCAGATAGAGAAGTGGCTATCTCAGCCACTCTCTTATTGTCTGTGGCTTTGGCTCCAGACAAAGATTGGATCCTTAAACTTTTCTTTAAAAATAGATCTAGAGACTTCCTGGGTTTCCATATTCAAATTTTTCCTGATGTCTCTAGGGAGACTCAAAAGAGAAGAAGGGAATTTCTAATATTGAAACCAGGTGTGACTCAAATTGGGGGTTTATTTTTCCTTAGATACCCTTGCAAATGTGTAGTGAGGTATCGTACTCTAAAATATGTGTTCTTTGAACCGGCTCATTTGACCGCTTTCCTCTCCACAAAACGCCTTGAAAATGGAATAATATCTATGTCTAAGTAATAATTTAGCTCTGTTTTAGCATCATATAATGTGTTTTCTTGTTCATTATTATATAGTTCAATCACTCCTATTCTCTAATCTTGGATCCTAATTTTGAGGACTAGTGTGTGATTAAGTAGAGAAATAATTTCCTATTATAGATTGATTTATTTTCTGGATGGAAAGTAATTTTAAATATTATGTTATCTTAATTACACTTTCTGTACAAGATGATATGCTTGTTAAATAATGTGAAAAATTTATAAATAAATAAAAAAAATAAAAATAAAAAAAACATAGATAATGAAAAAAAGAATACCAAAATTTAGGGAAAAGTTAATATGGGTGGTTTCCAAAGTAATTAGCAAACGAGATCATTGCCTCTTAAACATTTATATTTATGGGGGGCCGCTGAATATTCTCAGCTCAACCAACAACAGAACGAAGAAAGTGGAAATCCACCGGACTAAGGGATCCTTTTACTAAGCTGCATTAGCTAAACCCGCGCTACACGGCTAGAACTAACGCCAGCTCAATGCTGGCATTAAAGTCTAGCACGGACAGCAATTTAGCGCGTGCTATTCCGCATGTTAAAGCCCTAACGCGGGTTAGTAAAAGGAGCCTTAAGTGTATAGCCTTCGATGGAGACTGCCCTAACTTTGTTGATTGGGCTGAGAACTTTTCAGCAGCCCCTTGTATAGGTTTCAATGTCAACATACCAAAGTTATGTAGTTATTCAATTGAATTGTTGTGATTTTCCTCCTAATTCCTTTAAAATAAAATAAAACAAAGCAAAAATAAAATCACACTGCTTTAGAAGTCAGGAGAGATGTTGCATCAGTGTCAGAAGGATACTGATGAGATTAAGGCATCTTAAGGAAGAGCAGTGTGTTTCATGGCAAATGGAGTATTTATCATGCCATAGAGATAAATATAGGCTGGAGTATTCACTAGAGAAAATAAGATTAACAGAGATATAAAAGGAAAGAATATGCATATTTATGAGAACTCTACACAAATTTATGCAAGGAGAGCTCCGAATGGAGCGACTAGAATCAAAATAGATATATTAAATCAGATAAAGGACTCATTTTCTTTAAAAATCAAAGGCTAAATATAATGGATGATAACATATAACAGCTTATTTTAAGATTTACAGATATTTACGAGGGGGTGCTGAAAAGTTTTCAGCTCACCCAACCAACTTGCTAAATTCTGAGCGTTATTTTGCCACTGTAGCTGAAAAGAGTATTATCTTATTTCGTGACGTACCAATTTGCAGAAACAAAATTCTATGTTTTGACATTGTTTCATATTACACTAATTCACACATGCTCATGCACAATGGTTTGCATGTGCACACAGTGTAGGGCAAGAGTGTACTGTTCTAAAAGAGTGTGCCCTCATTGCAAGCCTCTTATTTGTAAAAAGGGTACACTATTATCAGAAAATGAAGGTCTCCTCCCAACAAAATACTGTATTTTTTTCTGCTCCTTTTATTTGCTAATGATGTGTGTCGACAAGGGATATTTCATTGATATTTTATGTGTTGTTGGAAACAGCCAATCCCTAGTTGAAATAAGCAGTGGGACATGGCCTAAGGGATCTGGCCAATTGGAATTTTAGGCCACTCCCAGTGGTAATTATGCACCTGGGCCAATCAGGGCCTAAGGCCCCTCCATGCTGCATCCCATGATGCAACTGGAAGGGGCAGGCCCACCATTCGTGCGAAGGCGGGCCAGTCGGCTTGAGGCAGGAAGGATGCCTCTGGCCGGCCATCATTATAAGATAGGGGATTACAGGGGGGGGGCTGTTGTGGTCTGAGGGTGGAAGAAGGGGAGTCTGGGGGGGTGGGATCTGGCGTGGGGTGACTTTATGGGGTGGGGGGATGCCGGTGATGGTTGGGGGGGTCCCAGCAGGAGGGACTGGGCATCCCTCCTGCCAGTGATGCCTGCGGGGAGGGGGCTTCCAACAGGAAGGACTGGGCATCCATCCTGTTGATGTTCAAGGGGGGTGAGGTTCCAGCAGGAGGGACTGGGCATCCCTCCTGTTGGCAGTGTTCGGGAAGGGTGGGGGTGTTCCGGCAGGAGGGATTGGGCATCCCTGCTGCTGATAGTCATCGCAGGTGGGGGGACAGGTTTCTGCTAAAGTTATTGCGGCAGGGAGATCTCTTGCCGTGATAAGCTCAGCGGCAACCCGATTCTCTAAACGGCATCTATTATATGGACTCCGGTTAGAGAATTGTTGTATTAGGCGAGCTTAGGCAATTCCATATAGGATGCCCATGTGCGATTGTCAAAAGCCACTTAGGCAGATTCTGAGACTGGGGGCTCCTTTTACGAAGCTGCGTTAGCGGTTTTAGCAGACGGAGCTTTTTAGCGCACGCTAAACCTGCACTATGCGGCTAAAACTAATGCCAGCTCAATGCTGGCATTAGCGTCTAGCGCAGCCGGCAGTTTAGCGTGCACTATTACGCATGTTAAACCGCTAACACGGCTTTGTAAAAGGAGCCCTGGGTGTCCTATACAGAATCTGGCCCTTTAAGAGCAGTGGTTTATTATTGTTCAGAGCTTCTTAAGATTTTGGTTTCAAAGATTTAAGTGTGCCTGCTTTCTGTCTACTATGATGCCTGAGCGAAGAAGACTAATATCATGCAATGACTCTGCAATATCCATTTGATCTTTCTTTGCCTTGTGGAATTAGTTGTCAGCAAAACCAGGTCTTCAAAATTGTTCTTACCCAAGTACAGTACATTATGATGGTACCAGGGGAGCTAAAGCTCACTATTGCTGCAATAATGGAGAAAGCTGAACTCAGCACATTCTAAATTATATTTATTGTTAATCAATACATTGTAAATTGCTTTGAGCTTTTTTTTTGTAAAAAAGATCCATATAATAAATAGTAAATAAAAATAATCTCTCAGACCAGCAATCTTGAACATCTCTTGCTGTCAAGTCCAAGTGACTTCTGTAAGCCCTTTGAATGACTTCCTAGCATGCTCTGAAAAACTAAATATTTGAAAGTCCAGACTGTCTCTCACTATTAAGGAAAGACCCTTTCAAACAACAATAAGAACAAAAGAATACAAATAATCGTTAGCAACAAGACTATATTAAAAAATAAATAAATAGAGCATCCAGATGTGTTGAGAGTTGAAGCAGGGCATCAAATCCTACCCCTACCCTAGTCCTGCATCATCGCCCTCTGACTTTGTGAGAACTTCACTGGAAGTGTATGTGTGTGTGTGTGTGGAGTGGAGTGAGGAGAAAGTGACACAATAGCAGAGATTTGAAGGAAAGATACCCTAGGAACTGTGATTCAGCATATATGCTCCAGTGCTCCTTACTGTCTCATAAGAACAGTCACACTGTTTCCAAAGTTATGAATTATTTGATACTAGTTTTATAGCCCATTACATTAACGGGTGCTAGAATAGATATATAGACAGGCATTTCTTTCTTTTTTCTGTATGTCTGTCTTTCTTTCTCTCTCCCTGCCACCTTTCTTTCTTTATGTCTGTCTTTATTTCTGTCTCTCTCCCTTCATTTTACCTTTATTTCTGTCTCTCTCCTTTCCTTTTACCTTTCCCCTGTCCAGAAGCATCCCTTCCCTGCTCCCCCTGTCCAGCAGTAACCCTTCTCCCTTCCTTTTACCTCCCCTGTCCAGCAGCATCCCTTCCCTGCTTCCCCTGTCCAGCAGTAGTCTTTCTCCCTTCCTTTTAACTCCCCCTATCCAGCAACACCCCTTTCCTGCTCCCCTATCCAGCAGTAGCCCTTCTTCCTTCCTTTTACCTCCCCCCATCCAGCAGCACCCCTTCCCTGCTCCCCCTGTCCAGCATCCGCTAGGCCTGGCAGCCTCAGGGCTTTTGCTAGGCTGGCTTGGATCACATTATTGAAAATGGCCCGCGGTTACTTTTTGAAACCGCGGCTGCTGCCGCTGCTGGTCTGGGGGTGAAAAGAGGCGTCCCGGCAGCAGCAGCTAGTCAGAAGGCAGGAGTGAATCGGCGTCGGAGATTGGGGCAGGAAATCAGCTGAGGCTGGCATCGGAGATCGGGGCAGGAAATCAGCTAAGGCAGGCACTACGCATGCACGGGCACAGCGCCACGGATCACGGGCCCACCGAGTTTGAAGTGCACATGCACGCTAAGGGTTTTATTATAGCTTATACCGCCTATTGTGATGGTGTCTGGACAGTTTACATAATACAAATAACAGAATGAGCAGGATAAAATAAGAGAAAGGGGAGGAATGAGGAATAAACAATGGGTTGAAGAGGAACTATAATTTTAAAAGAAAAGGGAGGAAAGAAAGGGAAGGAGGGGTTGCTGTCAGGTTATGATGCACATTGTTCCTCAAACCTATGAGGATACGCAGAAAGTCAATGAGTGAAGGAGGGACATTGACTAAAGGCATCTTTAGATGAGATTTGAAATTATCTAATGATGGCTCTATTCTAAGGTATGAGGGGAGAGCATTCCAAAGAGATGGGCCTGTTACAGAGAATATACAATCGTATGTTATATGTTGAGTGTTTGGCATGACTAGCAGATTTTGATTGGTCAATTTAAGAGAGTCGACTGGCAAATAAGGAATGAGATTTTGGTTGAGGAAGACAGGGGTATAGCTTTAAGTGATCTTAAAGGCAAGCAACAGATGTTTATAGACTAAACTATGAGTAATAGGGAGACAGTATGAAGACTGTAGGAGTAGAGTGACGTGATCATATTTGTGTGCCCTGATTATTAACATTACAGAAGTATTTTGCAATAGCTGTAAGTGATGAAGTTCTTTCTGTGGAAGGACATAGTATAGTGCATTACAGTAGTCTAAATGAGTAATGACAAAGTAATGGATCAATATATTTACTGATTTATTTTAAATACTTCTATTCTGCTTAAAACCTAAGTGGATTACAATAAAACATATATAACTTGTGTGGCAGGGTTGGAGCCCCAACCATGCACGCTTGGATCTAGTCCCCACAGAGTTTCAATGAGGTGCATAGGTTTCAACCAATAAACAGTCTTTCCTTCATTTTGCACTTTCAAAACCAAAAACTTTTATTTTCCTTGACAATTCTTTACACAGGCAACTGGCTGCAAAATCCGCTATCTGGGCTTTCAATTCAGTCCATACTTAAATATACAGCCCACTGTACAAATCTCCCACAGTTCAGGTATTCATTTCTTTTCCAAATCAAAAACAAATAGCTAATTGGTTTCACCGTTTTTGCCCCCGGGCTGCTGCCTTATTTCAGTCCAAGCAGCCTTGCCAAATGGGCTCACGTTGGCTTCTCTCAGCCCTGTAAGCAACTCCAGGCAGCGCTCCTGCCTGCACTCAATTCACAGGCTACTACTATTCTCCATAGTCTAATTAAAGCACACGCTCTTTTGCCTAGCTCCAAAGAGTTCTCTCACTTTACTGCCCTGACTCTCTCTAACTGGGCAAGTAGGTGTGGGAACAAACTCCACCTGAATACAGATAAATGGACCCTGCACACCCCCCGTGTTCCCAATTAATCAATATTTCTGGACAGGGACAAACTTTGGTACTTGCAACAGCCCTGGTTTTAAATCTGGCTTCAATTGCAACACTGCTGGGCTTTTCTTCCCCACTACACCGAAGCTCCTTCAACCAACACACCTGTCCCCACATTCAACAATCCTTGTTTCCAATCCGTTACAGTTACAGGAACCTTATTTTACTTTTAACGAGGAAGGCTTCTTATCTAAATAAGGTTTATTCATTCATGCCTTCCACATACACTCTTTCCTCTGGTTCGTAATCAAACTCCATAGGATAATCTACAATATTATTTTCAAACTCTTGCTCATAGGAGTTACTTCTCTACCATGTGGTTTCCTTTCCCCACTCTGCACAAACTCCCGTTTCTCCCAGCCAGCCTGCTTACAGTTGTCCCCAGGAATCTCCCCCTCAAAAGCTGACCTGGCTCTGGGAAAAGGATTCCTGTTCTGCCTTGGAGTTGCAGATGGCCACCTTGAACGAGGCACTGGCTTTGGAGAGGAAATAGCACTTTCCCATGCTCTTGGCAGATCTCGTTTCTCTTGTTGCCTTGGCTCTTCCTGTTTCTGCCACTCTCCCCTCCAGCTCTCAGCTGTGGAAGTTTTATTATTCTGGGGCTCTAGCCCTGCTGGATACACGTCAGCCTTGCTGACTCCACCCCTTTCCTTAACCCTGTGTGTGTCAGCTTGGAAAGCTGAAAGGTTTAAAAGGAGTTTTTACTTCTATAGTTTTGAATAAGGAATAATAGGGTTCATTATAGGTATTCTGAGCTGCTGTTGCACTTTGTCCTATTCTCTGACTCTCTGCCGTGTGTGCTACCTACCTTTCAGACCTTACTGTTTGCTTTCAGGTCCTAGGAATAGGCACTGGTTTGTCAAGAATAGGGTTTGCAGCAGAGTCTCTGAATGAGACAGGGTCTTGCCTGTTACACTTGTCATATCAATAAAATATTAGTATATCATAAATATTAAAATTGCTACAAAACAATTAGCTACCAAAATATCTTAAAACAGAAGGTTACAATAAAAGTTTAATGGAACAAATTAATCAAAGTTTGTAAAAGCAATGTTGAGTGACACTTGAAATTTGTTTACAGAAGCTAAGTTTTTCATCAACAATGGGAGCACATAATGTTTGTGATTTGGTGGAGGAGAAAACAAAAGCCTGTGATTTCAAGGGACTAAGGGAATTCTATACCAATGAACCTCCGACTATTGAATTCAATTGATAAGTTTAAAACAGAAATAAAAACATTTCTCTTTACAGATGCTTATCACAACAGATAATTGCCCTTGGGTCCTGAGAGTATTCTGCAAGACATAGAAAGTTTTATGAATTGTATTTTCCTCCCTAAATTTTCTATAACAATTGTATTTCACTTTTAACTCTATATTTTTGATGGTATGTGAACCTTTTATATTTTGGGAATATGATTTTAGATTGTAAGCTGCCCAGTCAGTTTTTACCCTTGGTGTGGAATAGAAAAATTTTAACAAACTTGAAAACTTGGTATTTTCTTTTAAGCAGGAAACAATGGAGTCAAGTGAGTGATTTATGGTTTCTGTTTCAGAAATTTTTGTAGAACTGACTGGACAGAACAGTTGTATATCATCTGCGTATATATAGGGTGTGAATCCTAAGGACTGGGCCAAGGTTTGGAGGGGGCCATAAAGATATTAAACAACATAGGGACCAAGATCAATCCCTGGAGTATACCACATGGAAGTGTAAAAGTGTCTGTGGTTATTCTGAAACAGTACCTGATATGTACGTCAGATGTCCTCCTATTTTCAATTTAGGAACGCGCTTAAAACGCATCTGTTTTCGTTATAGTCTTGCTTTGATTCATAATGTCTACATTGCTAACCTTATTAATATTTTGTAAGCCGCAATGATTCCCAGTTGAAATTTACGGGGTATAAGAAACATTATGGTATGGTATATGGCCCAGCATTGAACATCCAGGCATGATGCCTGTGGTGTTAAATAATAAAAAGAAAATCACTGAATGCCACTGGCTGAATATTAACTCCTCAAATAACTATTTTTGCACCTT
The DNA here is from genome assembly GCF_902459505.1 of Geotrypetes seraphini. Classification (NCBI taxonomy): domain Eukaryota; kingdom Metazoa; phylum Chordata; class Amphibia; order Gymnophiona; family Dermophiidae; genus Geotrypetes; species Geotrypetes seraphini. The sequence continues at coordinate 359,150,494 of NC_047085.1, forward strand.
TTCTTTCTGCTAGTACGTTTCTTTTGAAAATAATACATATAGGGTTGAAAATTAAACCAATGTGTGGTGGAGGAGATTCTGGCATAGTGTTAGCATTAGATAGATTGTGAGCCCACTGGGACAGATAGGAAAAATGCTTGAAGTACTTGTATGTAAACTGCTTTGAGTGTGGTGGTAGACAAGTCCCATTCTCTTTCCCTGATGTCATGCCTCATTCTACCAATAAGAGCCAACCTCATCAGTGATGTCACAATGGCTTCATTGTTCTATACTTGGTTCACTTATGATATTGTATTGGAGAAGAGTGTGGCGCAGTGGTTAGAGCTACAACCTTAGCACCCTGAGGCAGTGGGTTCAAACCCCGCATTGCTCCTTGTGACCCTGGGCAAGTCACTTAATCCTCCACTGCCCCAGGTACGTTAGATAGATTGTGAGCCCACCAGGACAGATAGGGAAAATGCTTGAAGTACCTGTATGTAAACTGCTTTGAGTGTGGTCGTGCAACTACAAAAAAGGCAGTATATACAAATCCCTGTTCCTATTCTCCTCCCCTAAACTAAACATGCCCCAGGAATACCTTCTCTAAAAGAGGCCAGAGGCTTATATGTTTCAGAGCAACATAGATTAAAAGGAGGGCAGTTATCAAACAATTGATGTGCATAAATAAAATGCTCATTATCAGTGTAAATGGCTATGAAAATTAACTTCTCTGGGCTTGTACAGAAGAGCACTTCCATTTCAGTATTCTGTAACAAACAATGATTGCTAAATGTTATTAGCTCATAAACAATGGTAATGTTAATGATTTTGTTCTTGTTCAATAAACATATCATGCTAATAAAATCTAGTGGTTGCCATTTGGATCATGAGCAGTTTTCATTTTTGATCAAACCTCATAGCGACTATGAATTTGAAAGTTCCTGTGTTGCCACGGGTCTCTCTAGATGCAAAGTACAGCTTGGCACCATTTGTATTATGAAAGTCACCATGACAATTTAGTGAACCGCCAAACGGAGTGCATTGAAAAGTTAGCAGTAGATATGCATGTCTTTTCTTTATTATGACATTAATCAGCACGCAACCATTGTTATTTAGACAGTATATAGCAAACCCTCTGGTAATACATTCTTAACTCATGTCTAAGGGAAGAAAGATTGGAGCAGAAAATATAAAAATCTTTGGCCTAAACTATGTCACTGGTATTATATTGTAAATTGGGCTATAGTCTAAAATAGATGAGAACATTTTCTATAAGAAATACATTTGTGTATTGAATTCTCTGAAAGAAAACTATACTCGTTATGATGTCTATACAAATTCAAAAGTTGTTATATTTCAGAGCTCACTATGGGGTCCTTTCACTAAGCTGCAGTAAGCATGAAAGCAGGCTTACTGCAGCTTAAAAAGGGTTACTGCAGAATGTGCTGAGACATCCTGCATTATATTTGGCAATTTGTGTGTGCAGTCCGCAAACTAAAAAAAAATAAATATATATATATATATATATATTTTTTTTTTTTTCTGGGACGAGGTATGTTTGGGGGTGGAGAGTGGGTGTCAGTACAAATCAGTGTGTGGGGCATTGCCATGCAGTGATTAATACAGAGTTAGCACATGAGTCCTTGCCACCTTCAAAGTGGGTGGTGGTAAGGGCTCACTACTACTTCTACCCTGTTTCCCCGAAAATAAGACCTATCCTGAAAATAAGCCACAGCATGATTTTTAAAGATGCTCCTAATATAAGCCCTACCCCAGTGGAGACGGTGCGGTATATAAACCCAAGGTTTAGTTTAGTTTAGTTAAGATCGACCCCCAGAAGCCCACCACCCAAATGTCCCCGACACTCTCCGACTCCATCCCTGACACTAGTGACACTAGTGACACTAGGGAAAACTAAACGGTGACACCAGGAAATACTTCTTCACCGAGAGGGTGGTTGATCACTGGAATAATCTTCCACTGCAGGTGGTCGAGGCCAGGAGCGTGCCTGATTTTAAGTCAAAATGGGATCGCCACGTGGGATCTCTTCACAGAGAAAGGTAGGGGAGGGTAATTGGGATGGGCAGACTTGGTGGGCCGTGGCCCTTATCTGCCGTCTATTTCTATGTTTCTATGTTTCTAGTGCTGCTTGATTTGTCCAAAAAATCAGACTCGTCGATTCAGCAACTCTCACCTCTGCTGCTTTAGGAGGCCTCAGAGCAGAGGTATGCCAGTCTCACAGTGGGAGGGTTGGTGGGGTTCTGCTGCACAAGGGGATGGGTGAGAGGGGAGGAATGATACTGCACATGGGGGGGGGGGGGGAGGGGAGAAAGGAAAGAGGAAGAATTGAGGTGGATGAGATGATTGTTGCACATGAAAAAAATAAGACATCCCCAAAAATAAGCCCTAGTGCTTTTCTTGGACTGGAAATTAATATAAGACATTGTCTTATTTTCAGGGAAACACAATATTAATTATTTCTAGAGCGCTACCAGACATATGCAGTGCTGTAAGGAATCACATAGGAGACAGTCCCTGCTTGAAAGAGCTTACAGTCTAAACAGACGAGACAAACAAACAGGTTCCCAGGGTGGGGTATGGTTAATCTGCTGGCTAGAAAGGTGAGCAGTGGGGACTGTGGGGTTATGAATTGAAGGCTATATAAAAAAGGTGGGTTTTCAGTCTACTTTCAAACAAGGGAAGGGGCATGGTGGATGAACTCAGGCAGTTTATTCCAGGCATATGGGGCAGCTAGATGAAAGAAACGAAGTCTGGAATTGGTAGTGGAAGAGAAGGGTACAACTTATCTGAGGAACAGAGTTCTTGGTGAGACGTATAAGGAGTGATAAGAGAGAAGAGATACTGAGGGGCAGCAGAATAAACACACTTGTAGGTTAAAAATAGGAATTTGAATTATATGCAAAGGCAGATAGTGAGCCAGTCAGAGGAGTAGTAAGGGGGGTGGGGGTGGCGGGTGGTCCTCCCCTGGCACCATCTTGGTGGGGGCACCAGCACCCGAACTCCTCTCTGCCCCTTGTTCCTTCCTGACCCCCCTGCCACGCACTTACGTACCTTCCTATCCCTCATACTGCTTTAATTTTCCCGGCGCGAGCAGTATCACAAACTTTGCTGCCCGCATCGGTGTTTGCTCTCTCTGATGTCACTTCCGGGTCCCGCGCAAAGGAAGTAACATCAGAGGGAGAGCTGACACGATGTGGGCAGCAAGTTCATAATGCTGCATGTGCTGGGAAAATTAGAGGTACAGTGGAAGGGAAGGGGGTGCGCTCGTGGCAGGGGGGAGGCAGGAAGGAGCAGGGGGTGGAGAAGAGGGTGGGGGAGGAGCGCCACCACCCCAGGCACCACTCACCCTCGCTATGTCACTGGAGCCAAGAGTTTTGTGCAGATTGCAGAGGGGAGAGGTGGTTCAGCGGGAGATCTGTTAGAAGTAGATTGCAGCAGTAGTTTAAGCGTGAGGTTATAAGAGTGTGGACAAGAGTCCAGGTAGTGTGCTTAGAGAGGAAGGGGTGGATTTTGGTGATGCTGTAGAGATAGAAGTGACAGGCTTTAGCTGTCTGTTGGATGTGTGTAAAAAATGAGAAATCGGAGTTGAAGACGACTCCAAGGTTGCAAGCAGAGGAAACTGAAGGGTTACCAATTTTTGGGCCACAAAAATTCAGACATGTGGCTCGCCCCATTCTGCCCCACTCCACCCCCGCTCAGTTCAGCCTCCAGCTCTGCCCCCAGAAGCCTCCTCTCTTCTTCCCCAACAAGCTTTGACTGCGTCTGGAGGGCCTGGAGCATGTGCAAATGTGTGTGATGTCATCTGTGCATGCTCAGATGCCCTCCAGATGTGGCCGGAGCTCGTCAGGGATTTACAAAACCCAGACAAACTGCCGGGTTTTGGAAAGTCCGTCCAGGACCTCAGATAGTCCTCTAAAAAGAGGACATATCCAAGTTTTCCTGAACGTCTGGTAGCCCTAGGAAACTGGAATGATAACAGTATTCTTGTTGCAGGTTTCCGGATCTCGCTGCATCTTGTCAGGAAGAGACTTGGAAAGCTGCAACCAGCACAGTAAACCCTGAGAGAACAAAAATACTTTCATCTGTCATTTTGCCACAACATCAAAAATCTTCTGTTTAAATAGCTTTAAACATTGGGTATTTACCTTCTAACTGCTTAATGCAGCATAGTTTACAGGCCCTAAATTGAGCTATGAATCTACAGTACATCTGAGACCTTCTGGGTACTTGTGGCCCAGGCTGGCCACAGGATGCTCAGCATGGATATTCTCATGTTCTTATATAGTATTTTAAGAGACTGTCCCTGTTGTGTAGATCTTCATTCTAGATCAGTGTTTTTCAACCTTTTTTGGGCAAAGGCACACTTGTTTCATGAAAAAAATCACGAGGCACACCACCATTAGAAAATGTTAAAAAATTTAACTCTGTGCCTATATTGACTATATATAAAGTAATTCTCTTGAATAGGAATCAAATAAACACAAAGAAAGTATTTTATAATTACTTTATTATGAAATATTAAGTAAACAGAATAGTGAAAAATTATAAAATACTTTATTCAGTGCGAAACCTGGGCCTGTTTGGCTGAACACAAAGCTGATATTCTGGCTGGAATCGAAGAAAGACACACACGTAACTCTTCGTCAACAGCCGTTCCCTTCACCGCCCCGTCACCGTCACCGCCATCCCTTTCACCGCCCCGTCACCGCCACCGCCATCCCTTTCACCGCCCCGTCACCGCCACTGCCATCCCATTCACTGCCCCGTCACCGTCCCCGCTGCATCCATATAAGCCTTAGTACTGTAATATTTAGCTTATTCCTTTCTTATAAATCAAAGTTCCTGCTGCTGAACTAGAGAAAGAGATGTTCAGCTGGCAGGGCTTTGTTTATAAATTTTTATCAACACAACTAATATACTATTTTATCCTAAAGCAAAAAATAAATAAATAAATATAATTTTTTTTTTCTACCTTTGTTGTCTGGTTTCTGCTTTCCACATCTTCTCATTCAATTCCTTCCATCCACTGTGTGTCTTCTCTCTACGTCTTCCATTTGCTGTTACTGTGCCTCTCCCTTCACCCCCCCCCAATTGGTCTAGCACCCATCTTCTTCCCTCCGCTCCCCCATAGTCTGGCATCTGTCTTCTTCCCACTCTGTCTTCCACATTTCCCTTCGGGGTCTGTTCCTCTCCACCCTCCTTCAATGTCTGTCCTATTCCTTTCCACCACCACCCTTCCCTCCCTCCTTTACCATCTGTTCCTTTCTACTACCCTTCAGCTCCTCTCACGTGGCTTATCTACCTTCCTCCCTCTTATTTTCATGGCACGTTACAATGTAATTTGTGCAAGCCACTGGAGCCTGCGAGCTCGGTCCCTGTCCCATCCCCACAAACAATCTCGCTTCTGTGCTCCTATTTTCTCCATTTCTAATATCTCCCCTATGTATCTGTCATTGCCCCCCCCTGTGTTCATATACCATCCCCATGGCATGTCCCCTTTATGTCTCTGTCCCTATGCTCCATGCACATAATTTCCCCTCTTTCTGTTACCTTCCTGTGTCCAGATTTCCCCTATCTTCCTCTTCCATACCAGTGTGTCTCTTCTTTTCAACCCCATCTAGCTTTTTTCCCTCTTTCTTCCCCCCCCCTTGCTTCTAGCATCTGGCTCACCTGCCTGTCCTTCCCTTTCTTTCCTGCTGTGGGTTTTTCTTTCCGTCTTCATCCCCTTGGCCCAGAATCCTTTTCCCTTTCACTCCCTCCTTCCAATTTGAGCCGGGAACATGAGCGATCGCACGGTCCCCGCAGCCACCACTCGCCTGCCCAATCGATCCTACTGTTTAGCCAGCTCTCTCCCTTCGCCTCACCTTAGTTTGTAGGTTTTGTTTTTCGGCGACATGCACGCTTTCCCAAAGAGCCGTGCATGCGCGGCTGCTCAGTGTTCAATCTTCTGCTCTGCTGCAACTTCCTGTTTCCGGTTGCGTCAGAGCAGAAGATCGAAACTGAACAGCAGCGGGGACCGGGGGAGTCTCATGGGAGCACGTGCGGGACCCGGCCTGAGGCCTAATCAGTGTCTGCACCGTACGGCACACCAGACAACATCTCGCGGCACACTAGTGTGCCGCGGAACAGCGGTTGAAAAACACTGTTCTAGATGACTGATAGACAATGAGGAAAGAGAGAGAGAGAGTTAGTTCAGAACAATCACATGAGGAAATACTAAAAAGGTTAGGGCAGCTTGGAAAAGAGACAGCTGAGGGGAGATATGTTTGAAATCCACAAAATCCTGAGTGGATCGATTTTTCACTCCGTCAAAAATTACAAAGACTAGGGGACACTCAATCAAGTTACAGGGAAATATTTTTAAAACCAATAGGAGGAAATACTTTTTCATTCAGAGAATATTTAAGCTTTGGAACACATTGCCAGAGGCTGTGGTAAGAGCAGATAGTGTAGTTGGATTTAAGAAAGGTTTGGACAATTTCCTGGAGGAAAAGTCCATAGTTTGTTATTGACAAAGACATGAGGGAAGCCACTGCTTGCCCTGGATCGGTAGCATGGAATGTTGCTACTCCTTGGGTTTTGGCCAGGTACGTACTAGGGACTAGTGCTGCCCAAATCAGGAAAAAAAATTTTGATTTGATTTGATTCTGCCTATTGAATCGATTTTTTAATTCGATTTGATTTTCCTGCTCAATTGGGTGTTTTTCTCAAACATCCTGGTGGGTTTATTTTATAGCCTCTTCACACATTTTGCCTTCTCCTAACCACACTGGCGCTATGGTGTAAACATAATAAACAAACAAAAAAGACTTTTCCTCTCTCTGTTAAATCCTAGCTCACGTTTACGATCTAACACCAGTTCTGGCAGGATACACATTTCAAATCTGACATATTGTAATCACAAAACAGAAAATAAAATTATTTTTTCTACCTTTTGTTGTCTGGTCATTATTCATATCTTGTTGGTCCCAGGCTCTGGTTGTCTTCTGATAACTTGCATGCGAGGGTCTCCTTCTTTCTCCGTGCTAACCATCCATCTTCTATCTCTGTCCTCCCTTTCTGTTTCCCTTCCCTCCCCTCCCTCGGAGGTCTGGCATCTTTCCTTTTTTTCATTTCCATCTACCTTTTCTCAACTACCCTTTCATCCAGCATCTCTCCCTCCTTCCCCACCACCCCAGGATCCACCATATCTCCCTTTCTTTTCCCAACTACCCTCCTATCCAGTATCTCTATCCCCCCTCCACACCATCCCTTGTGTATAACTTCTCTCCCTTTCTGTTCCTTCCCTCCCTAAATCCCATTGTCCACCATCTCTCTCCCACTCCTCTGTTTTTAGACCCATTATTTCTTCCCCCCTAAAGTCCAGCATATGCAGGTCTCCTTGAACCCCCCTTCCCTCCCTCCCTCCGTGTACTTCTACACCAGGGCCCCCCTCCCCTGAAGGTCTGTCCCCACTAAAGGACTGCACCCCTCTGAAAGCCTGTACCACCACCCCTGAAGGCCTGTCCCCCCGACGGCCTGTACCACCACCCCTGAAGGCCTGCACCCCACCCCCGAAGGACTGCACTCCCCTCGAAGGACTGCTCCTCTCATCTGAAGGCTGTCATTCCCCCCGGAAGGCCTGCATGTTCCTCCCTGGCCTCCCATGCATCCCTTTATCTAATTCAAGCAGGGAGCAGCCTGCAGAAAGGATCGCGGGTACTTTAACGATTCTTGGAGGTTGCCCTAGGCCTCAGAAGCTGTCGTCCCTCTGCCGTGGTCCCGCCCCTCCTCTGAATGTCATCAGGATTAATTATAATGTTCTCTGTTCTATTCTTCAGGGTGATGACTTTTAATGTGAAACTTTGTATCATGTAGCTATAGTTTGATTTCCTTTTTCCAGTAATAGATTTATTTTTTTGAACAACCCTAAACTAATGCATTATGAATTATGTTGAACTGAGGCTTAAGGTTCTGCACAGCCATCCTGCACAGCATGTCCAATCTATTCCAAATATGTACCTCAATTCAGCTAGCCAGGGGAAAAGGGCTATACATGCCCATGGGTGCCATATCCCTGGATGTGTTGTGAGGTTGGGGGAGGGAGGCAGCATAGCCATTTGGCCCAAGTCTCACAGAAAAAAGAAGAGTCTTCATTTGAAAGAAATATTTCTGTAATATTTTTTTTTTCTAACCAATTGTGAAATTGATTAGACAAGGCAGAGCTTATTTGCATTGCTTTTATGTGAGAATGGCTTTGTAACACAACAGGAGTCCATTACACCAACCCTGTTCAAGTAAAGGTTAGCAAGCTGAAGGCATTATCAATATGCATGCTGTCAAGTGATCGATGACCTGCCTCAGCAAGCCAACTCACTTGGCATCTTGAGACCTCCTAATTTGCACTGGCTGGACCTCTGCAATTCTCTGAAAACATCTGGTTGTCAGTATCTGTACTATGTACCTACATTACTACTCTCTATTGTGGTAGCAAAAAAGGCCTTGACTGTGATCTTCTGAAATTTATATTTTCCTTGAGTTGATGCCTAAAAATGAACTGAGTCTTGGTTCCCACCTGCCTCTGTCACTCTTCATAAATCAGCCACAATTGACCATGCTTCATCTTTGATCATTTATCAATTTAGTGTACTGCTAGACAGCATTGATGTATGCCTCACATCCAGATAATATTTGACAGGAACCATTTATTTTAATTTATTCCTATTAAGACCATTTGCTCACACAGTTTGGGGAGATAAAGAGCCTAAATTAGTAACTAATGAATTTATTTGCTAAGGGAGAAACCCAATTCTCTCAGTGTAGCACGTTCATCTGAAATATGCTGATAGAGGAACACTATAGGAAAAGTTTAATCACACTATTTACTTAGAAAAGTGCAAAAAAAAAAAAAAAAGATCAGTTAAAAAAATATAGGAGTCCTTTCATTAAATTGTGCTAATTGATTTAGCATGCGCTAAAGATTAGCATGTGCTAAATGCTAAGGCGCCCATTGTATTCTATGAGCACCTTAGCATTTAGCGTGCGCTAATCTTTAGCGCACACTAAGGCCTAGACTCACGAACCTGCCCGATTTTGTGAAGTCTGACGAATTCACAAAATGGAAACATTCAAATGAGGGTGCTCGGAGGTACGCCCTCATCTGGCCTACACGGATCGCTATTGTCGTCAAGACCACTGTTCCCTCTAAGCTGAGCTGGAGTCCTCCGATTGCATTACTGCCACTGGGGGGTGCTGCTTCACTACTGCGCTTTCAATCTCTAGAGACAGGCAGGCTCCCTGGAATCCTGTAGAGCTTGCTGGTCACTCTCTATTGAACCTGTGGTAGTGAAACAGCACCTCCCACTGGCAGGAATGTAGGTGGAGGACTTCTGCTCAGCATAGAGGGAACAGTGGACTCAAGACCCCTGTGAGCCGTGAGTTAAAAAAAAATTTTTTTTTTTAAAAAACCTTTTTTAACTTTTGTAGCCCAGTGAGCTTGTGGTTTTAACCCGCTTTAAACCCGAGGGTTAAAACCATGGGTTCGTAGTGCGGGGCAGAGCAGGGCGGCATTCGGAGCGAGCAGGCAGGAGAGAGATGGGGCCAAGGCGGCATTTGGGGCGAGCAGGCAGGAGACAGATGGGGGCAGAACAGGGCGTGCAGAGAGCTGGAGAGTCGGAAAGACGTTTTCGACTGGTCCCCAGCAGCCACTTTTTGCGTTGATTAGCCAGCACAAAATTTCTATGGTGAATCGCATCCCTGTCTACTGTGCATGCGTTTCCCCTCATTTGCATGCATGGATTGGAAGCGGATCGCAGAAGAGGTAAGTGAATCAGGCTGGAGGGAAATTTGGTCATAAAGGGGTTGCAAACCGATCGGTTTGCTTTGTGAATCTAGCCCTATATCGGTTAGCATGCCTTAGTAAAAGGACCCCATATTTACTGATGAAAGGCTCCTTCCTTTTAAAGAAACACATGCACAAGTAAAAAATAGTTGGTTTGCTTCTCAATAGTAGTAGCTGAAAAGGAAAGGGATAGGAGGTGAGCCTTTATAAACCATAAGAGGAAGACAGGTGACAATACCTAGAAAAGCTAGGAGAAACCAGTAAAATAGTTAGGAAAGCAAAGATGCAAATGAGAGAAAAAATAGTCAATAAGGAAAAATGTGGGGGGTGAAACAAAATATTATTTTAGATATGCAATGGAGGAAGTTCAAAAGTAGCATTGTGAGGCTAAAAGGTAAGGGTAGCAATACATAGAAATTGATAAGGATACAATGGACAGATAGAAATACCTGAATGTAAATAAATATTTCTGTTCTGTGTTCACAGATGGAAAAAATGCTAACAGGAATGAAAGTGTGGTAGACCTTGAATGATTTTTAGAAGACTGTGTTTATGAGGAGTTAGCTAAACTAAAGATAGAAAAAAATGTTGGAGCCTGATGGGATACCTCCAAAGGTTCTGAAGGAACTTCGGGAGATTCTGGCAGCTCTACTGTCGTTCTTTAGCGTCTAGTGTGGTCCCAGATAACAGAAGGCCAGATAGCAGGTTTCTCTCCATAAAAATGGAAGTAAGAAGGATGGAAATACAGGCTTGCTAATCTAACCTGTATGGTGAGGAAATGAATGGAAATGCTTATAACAGAGAGGACAGTGAGGTTTCTCAAATCAAATGAATTGCAGGACCCTAGACAGAATGGTTTTATGCGAAATAGGTCTTGTTGGATGAATCTGATTAATTTTTTTGACTGGGTAACCAAACAGTTGGATTTAGGAGGAGATTTAGATGTGGTATATTTAGATTAAACCAAAGCCTTTGATAATATAAACACGGGTCCTAAAGTGAATAACTGGTTAAGTGGAAGCAGATAGAGGGCAATGGAAATCACTCCCAGGAAAAGGATGTTACCAGTGGTATGCCACAGAACTTGGTCCTTGTCCAGCTCTTTTTTAACATTTTTCTAAGTGATATTGGAGAAGAGGTGCCAGGTAAAGTCTGTCTCATTGTGGATGATACCAAACTCCGTAACAGGGTAGATACCCCAATGGTGTGAATAGCATGAGGAAAGATCAAGTGAAGCTTGAAGAATGGTCCAGAAATTGGCAGCTAAGATGTAATGCTAAAAAAAATGCAGAGTTGTTTGTTTGGGTTGCAAAAGCCAAAGGAGAGATACCTAAAGATTGGAAGGTAATTACATACTGGTATGCCTGACTTCAGTGCTGGGCAAAATACTGGACCAGAGACCTTGGAAAGAGCAGATGAGACTCAGAGGTGAGGGAAAAGAGTAGAAGATGGATATATAACTAGAGGAGGGTTTAGGGCAGGGATCTCAAAGTCCCTCCTTGAGGGCCGCAATCCAGTCGGGATTTCAGGATTTCCACAATGAATATGTATTGAAAGCATGCACATAGATCTCATGCATATTCATTGGGAAAATCCTGAAAACCTGACTGGATTGTGGCCCTCAAGGAGGGACTTTGAGCCCTGGTTTAGGGGAACAGTGCACAAGATAACTGGAAACTGGTGATTGAGTTGGGGAAATGCCAGATCATGGAGAGGGAGGGAGAGATGCCAGGGCATGAGGGAGGGAAGAGAAGGAGACAAAAATGCCAGCCCAGGGGGAAAGGAAGGAGAGGAGATGCCAGAGCATGGAGGAGGGAAAGATGGAAAGGAGAGATATGCTATTATTATGTGTTCCTTGTGTGCAATTAGATAGGTTCTCTGCCACAATTAGACAGGTCCCCACATCTACCTGTAAGATTTTTGCATACAAGGAACACATAATAATGGTCCATTAGAGGGCATGGAAAAACATATGGAGTTAGAGATTTTATCACCAGCCGTAGCATTAAAATCTCCAATGCTCATAGGAATTCTATGAACATCGGAGCTTTTACCGCTGTGGCCGGTGATAAAAAAACCCCCTAATAAGGCTTGATAAAAGAGGGCCTTTTTTATTTATAAGAGTGAGTGAGAATTGTTGATAGAGTTCTGGAAGACAACTGAAGAGTCTTGAAGAACCTTGAAGACTACCAGCTCTCTAATAGTTATATTAGGGGAAGTAAATAAATAAGCTTAGTCAGGACATGTCAGGAGATTCTGATTATTTTATTTTTGTTGTAGTTAGCACTGTTCAGGATGCCTTTATACTGTAGAAAGGCTTACATTTCAGTTTTGCACACAAGAAACTACTCCTACTCAAAAGACAATGCAGACGACTAGAAAGAAAATGGAGAAAGAATAACCAAGAACACACAAGAGCAGCATGGAAAAAACTAAACCAACAATACAAACTAAAACTAAAAGAAAAAAGAAAGACATACTACGCAAATCAAATAGGCATAGAGGCCCAAGACACAAAAAATCTATTCCAATTACTAAAAGAACTCACAGACACCAAACCCTACCTAGGCAAAAACGACAACCCTCCCCCTTCAACCACCCTTTTAGCTGAATACTTTAAAAACAAAATTACAAATGCCAGAACAAACTTCGCAGGAACCCCAGCCCACCTAGAAGAGATCACAATGCCCCCCCATAGAAAAAATAATCAGCTACAGCAGATAGAACCTGGTCCCACTTCTCCATAATACAATGGTCTGACCTTAACAAACTCTATAAAAAATACAGCCATGCAGCTTGCGACCTCAACCAATGCCCTCCATACCTATTAAAAACCTCCAGCCTAAAATTCTGCACTCTCCTCATGCAATGGATACAAACCATGCTCACAGATGGCCTTTTCCCACAAGACCTCTCCAAAATCATTGTCACCCCGATCTTGAAAGACCCAAAAGGAGCAACAGATCAACCATCCAACTACAGATCCATAGCCTCAATTCCACTATATGTCAAGTTAATGGAAGGCCTCGTAGCTAAACTTCTCACCAACTACCTAGAAAACCACAATTTGCTCCACCCTACACAGTCTGGATTCAGAATCAATTTCAGCACTGAGACACTACTAGGCTCCCTTATGGACACAGCTAGACAACACCTCAGCACAGGCAAAAATATGCTGATTATGCAACTAGATCTCACCGCAGCATTTGACCTGGTAGACCACGACATCCTGCTACAAATACTAGATACAATAGGAATCACAGGCAAAGTACACACATGGTTTCAAGGATTCCTACAATCCAGGACCTACAGAGTAAAGACAAATAAAGAAAAATCAGAACCATGGTCAAACCCCTGTGGCATACCCCAAAGTTCGCCATTATCCCCAACACTCTTCAATCTTTACATTGCATCCCTCGGCACTTGCCTAGACAAAATAGGCTTAACCTCCTATAGCTATGCAGACAACATCACCATTCTCCTTCCTGTTGATCAGCCAACGCCCACCATGACAGACACACTACACAGAACTCTAGAAACAGTGGCAACATGGATGAAAGACCACAAACTAAAACTGAACCCAGACAAAACAAAATTCATACTTCTCAAAAAAAATAAAACCCCAACCATAACAAACCTAGTAATAAACTCAATCACATACCCAATTCAACCCACTCTAAAACTTCTGGGAATTACGATAGACATATGCTGCACCATGCAACCACAAATCAACAAAACAATACAGAAATCATTCGCAGTCATGAGAAGCCTAAGGCAAATTTGAAAATTCTTCAACAGAAAACAATTCCAGCTCATGGTCCAGTCCCTAGTCCTAGGTCTCCTGAACTACTGCAACATCCTCTACCTCCCCTGCCCCGCAACAATGATAAAACAATTACAAACAGTACAAAACACAGCCCTGAGACTAATCTATTCACTAAGAAAACATAACCACATCTCCGAGGCATACCTCGACTCACACTGGCTCCCAATTCAAGCAAAAATATTATTTAAATTCTACTATTATTTAAATCCATAAATGGTGACAGCCCAGCCTTCTTGAACAACCGCCTAATCCAAACTACCACAACCAGACACAGGAGAACCCAGACACCATTCACATACCCTCCAATCAGAGACATCATACGGAAAAAAACTGTACGATGGCTTTCTAGTCACACAGGCAGCAAAACTAGACGACCAACTCTCCAATCTACTAATTGTGACCCCAGACTACAAAACTTTCAGAAAAGAAATAAAAACCCTGCTATTCAAGAAATCCATGAAGACTAACTAACACCGTATGAAACATTTCAATCATCTGAAGCAACCTTTCTCTACTCTGTAACACCTCTGGACAGGTCCAGAAATCCTCTTCTGTAATCCGCCTTGAACCGCAAGATAATGGCGGAATAAAAAATCACTAATGTAATGAAATGTAAAAGGGAGGCAGACTCTCTCCTTATGTTTTCTTTTAAGTAAGGTTTAGGGTAAAGAATTACTGATGAAGAGAGACAACAAACGGGTCCCCGAAGAAAAAAAGATAAGTACACAACTGAAGTAAAGAAGATATTTTAAACCTTAGATGTGAGAGACTGACACACATTTCAGTAACTTTTACCTGAAGATCTGGTCATATTAAAAAAAAAGAGTACAATTAATTTTATTCATGATATATTTGACTTCAAGTACAAAGCAAATTTGAAAAGCACATCTAGAAATTATTTGACTGTAGTTTATTTGTAAACTGAGAAAAACAAGGCAGAGATTCAGACAGAAGCTTGGGTAACTGGATCCAGTTTAGTTTAGAATGGAGTAGTAACGCACACTCTTTGTATTGGAATATGCACTTTATTATATTGCAAGAATTTTAACCTGTTTTTTAAAAATATTTTTAACATTTTAAAGTATTTATTGGAAGAGGGCAATAAAATAATTTATACACTTTTAAACTGAGTCTTTTCTTACTCAGAAAATTTAAGTAGAAAAATTGTAACACTACATCTGATTCTTCATACTACACTAATCCTAGCCAGGTTATCCTTGATATATTGTCATTCAAAGATTAGTTAATTGTTTTCTCTGAGCACACCCTGCCTCTGAATAAAATAATTCAACTAAGCCAATCGGTATACCACAATTACACTATAATTTTAGGAAAGCTGCAATACTCTTATGAGCAGAGAGGGGGAACTACATCAATTTACATAGCATAATGAGGGTGAGAGAAAAATTATAGACATGGATAATCTCCTTCTCACATTATTACAGAAAACTGTAATAATGTAAATCTTGTTTAAATCTCTAGGCTGGATGTGATAGCAATGTGCATAGGACAACATTTTTCAGTTAATTTCTACTTTATCTTTCTTAGCTTGAAATATTTTCTCAGGGTTTCTTTTACATAGTAACATAGTAAATGACAGCAGATAAAGTTTCAAGTTTCAAGTTTATTAAAAATTTAATATACCACCTTATCATTTATTTTAGGGTAAAAACAGATAATACAATTATACATAACTTTAACAAAATAAACATACAAGATTAGGCAAAACAATGACATATACGATTAGACAAACGGGTACGAGTGGAAAAAAGGGGAGAACTACAATGTTTAAAGAAAAGTAAGATATAAAGGTATAAACAAAAGGGCAGGATTAAAAACAAGTAAGCCCAATATGAGTGGACTTATAAAAGATAAAAAAAATTTTAGAATCCTTAAAAGGACATTTACACTTGAAAGCCATCTTTGAAAAGGAATGTTTTAAGAAAAGATTTAAATTTCTCAAGATTGGTTATCTCTCTTAGAGCATTTGGTGCCGAATTCCAGAGGGTTGGGGCAACTACTGAAAAGATAGTGTTTCTTCTAGTGTTAATATGGTTCAAAGTTGGGATTGCTAATAAAGTTTGCTCCGAGGAACGAAGAAAACGTGATGTAGCATACGGTATCAAAAATTTATTAATGAATTCTGGCTGTCTAGTGTTTCTTGTTTTAAAAGTCAATAATAGAGTTTTATAGATGATACGGTGATGGATGGGAAGCCAATGGGCTTTTATCAGAAGAGGAGTTAATGACCTGAACTGTCCATCCAGTCTGCTCATTAGTTATTCTCATTAGAAATATATGATTAAGTTACATGTCTCTTCTTTGATATTTCTGGGCCATGTGGTAATGTCCTAGATTCTACCTGCTGAAGTTGCCGTCTAAGCTCACTCCAGCCTATCCAACCATACCGTTGTTTGCAAGATATCTACTGTAAAATCTGGCAATGTCCTTATGTTCCAAGTTAGTGGAGTTCCCATTGATTCTCACCCCAGCCCATCCTACACTGAATCACTACATATGGGACACAAACTGTGCAAGTCTGTCCAGTACCGGCCTTAGTTCTTTAATTTACATCCTTTGTTTTCTAATTAGAGATCCTCTATGTTTATCCCATGCTTTTTTGAATTCCATCACCATTTTCTTCTCCACCACCTCCCTTGGGAGGGTATTCCAGCCATCAACCACCCTCTCTATGAAAAATAATTTCCTAACATTATTCCTAAGTCTTCCTCCCTGCAACCTCAAGGTATGCCCTCTAGTTTTACCATTTTCCCTTCTCTGGAAAAGATTTGGTTCTATATTAATACCTTTTAAGTATTTAAATGTCTGTATCATATCTCCCCTGTCCCTCCTCTCCTCTAGAGTATACATGTTTAGGTCATTCAGTCTCTTCTCGTACTTCTTTTGAGTCAAACCCCTTACCTTTTTTGTCGCCTTCCTCTGGACCACTTCAGGTGTTTTTATATCCTTCGCCAGATATGGCCTCTAAAACTGAACACAATACTCCACGACCTATTCAGGGGCATCAATACCTCTCTTCTTCTGCTGGTTATTCCTCTTTCTATATAGCCTAGCATCCTTCTGGCCACAGCCACCGCCTTATCACATTGTTTCACACAATCATTTAATAACATTTATTTTAACATGTATTAGAACTTTTCACATACTCATTGATGGGTCTGTGCATTTTAAATTGATTAAGCAGAAAATGAGGGGCCCTTCTACCAGCAGTAAGTGCTACCCTCTAGACCATCACAGATGGAAAAGGTAGGCATAGGGGTACTGAAGTGGGGGGTAGGCGGGGGTGGCGGCTTGGTCAGGGTTCTTTAGGTAAGGGAGGGAAGATGGGGAGGGGGTGGGGAGAATCAAGATCAGAGAGAGGGAAGAGCACCAGAAAGCTCAAATACTGTTACATGGAAAATTAATTGGGCTCCAGCCAATATTCAAACTGGTGCCCAGTTAGCCGGACAGACAAAGTTAGGACAGCTTTTTGCTGTCCTAATTTTAATCAGTTACCCAACTGATTAGCAGACTGAATATAGCTTCTAACAGGTTGTATTACTATTTTAAAAAGGCAAAATAAAAAGGCCTTCAGTCACTTTCCACACTGGACAGAATGCCAGGAAATCAAAATAGTATACAAATTAAGTTTTATTACATATATACAATATTTCTAGCCATAATCATTGATTAAGTACAGAGTTTGAATCAATACATTACCGGTTATTGCATCACTCCGATGGGGGGGACCACAATCAGGAGGCTTATTCAATATGTCATCACACAGCTCGTTAGCAATGGAAAAAATGTCCCCGCTTACCTTTCTTGGCAAGCACTTTTTATATTGTACTTTTTCCCCATCCCCTTTAGCCAGATTGGATGTACAAACGCGTGCTTATCTCATGTTGAGAGTGTAATCCCCAATCAGCATGTCTTGAAAACATCTAGCTTAGCTCGTGGGGTAGCTCGTGGGTTGTATACCCAGCCCCTCTTTATGGATTGGATACTTTTTCCCCTACCCCCTTTAGCCAGATTGGATGTACAAACGTGTGCTTATCTCATGTTGAGAGTGTAATCCCCAATCAGCATGTCTTGAAAACATCTAGCTTAGCTCGTGGGGTAGCTCGTGGGTTGTATACCCAGCCCCTCTTTATGGATTGGATACTTTTTCCCCTACCCCCTTTAGCCAGATTGGATGTACAAACGCGTACTTATCTCATGTGGTGAGAGTGTGTTTCTGTTAAGCACCTATCATCAGGTGCTGAAAACTCCTGGCTCTGCTCGTGTGCTGACAGTGACAATAGGCAGTTTATCAGTAGGTGCTGAAAAATTTCTGGCCTGGCTCGTTCTCATCCTTGTGACAGCTTTCATGGATCCTAGGCAGTGTCATTCAATATTAATAATTCTTTCATAACATCCGTTTCACACTCGTATCACATTCGGTCCTTATTGAGTGATACTGCCATAGGATACCATCGTGGGCCGTGTTGATTTACAGCATAGTCCATAAACCACGTAACAATTCCACAAGGACAAAACAAGTACTACTATGGTTAGAATAAGTAAAGGGTGAATTAGCCAATTCAAAGTGGTAGTAGCTGATGGTGCATAGCCCAGAAACACATCCCACCAGTGATGCGAAGTTGCATCCGCAATTGTGGATCCAATATGAATAATTTGATCTGCTACAATGGTAGTACTAATCTGGTGCTCTAATATACTTTTGTTCAAATTCCTTATGGACTGATTTATCCTACGGGATCCTTGTATTATTGCCTTTAACTTTTCCAACTTCAAATCCCAATTTGGAACGGAAAAATTGTTTTCCCAGAGTACATTTGTTTTAAGTCCTAAATCAGGAGTTAAAACATAAGTTTGATTCTGCCAAAGAAGTGTTGACATATTGTGTAAGCATCCTACAAACGGTACTATCATTTTTGGTATTATTGGCTCATTAGTCACCACACATATTACACGTGGTGCTATTTCAATCATATATTGATAAGTTACCGGTAATATGGTCCATTCACACACATTTACAGTATTTTGTAATAAACATGGTTCATATACTATTGATTGTAATTTGCAAATACGTCCTTGCAATGTGGAGTCACAAAATGTTAAATCATGAGTTTGATTATTCATATCAATCATTTGTCCGTTGAATTTAGGTGCCCAGAAAAATTGTTTCTGAGGTTCCCCTAGTATGAGGGGTAACACTACATATTTACACATAATAATTTTTTTTGTAACATTATACATTTTAAACATTCCTATGCAGTGAGTATCATTACATTGTACTTCTGGTGCTTGAAATTGTATCCAAAAGGTTTTTGGTATAGTTTTATTAAACACGGTCCTTCATATCTGCTCATTTCCAGTCATTAATTTAGATTGAAAAATTCCTTTTTGTTGTTGTTGCTGCATGGTTTGTAACGTACATAGAGTCCAATTAATTATGTTGGAAACCTTCTGATCAATTATATATTCGATATCTGCTGTGGCATTTGCTAGGTTAAGTAATTGATTATCAATCCCTGTTTGTAATAATGCAGATTGCCATATGGTAGGCATCCATTTTGCAGCTATAGTCAAAGCATCATTAATATTACTTCCCGCCTTATGTAATCTATTGGCCAATGTTTCAATATCAAATGTGTTTAAAGTACCTGTGATGGTACCATATCCCCCCATTAATGTATCATACCATGCTCTCCTTCCTCGGTATGAACACTGAGAAGAGGGAGGAAATGATATTTCAAACATCACATTAATTTTTTGTGCGTGTAGACCTACCATTTCACATGTGGATGGTAATCTCTTTATTTGTCCCGGATCTATCTTGGCCGTATCATTTTTTATGAATACCACAAATTCTACCCACATTGATCGGTTATAAATTTCTGTGGCATTAGTACATACTACATAAGACCTATTCACAGTAATATTCATTTGGGTTCCAATATATGTAGTACAATTGTTTGTAACAAAATACCTCTGAGTCGAACTGTTCCATGTCATAAATTCTTCTGTTTGACAACACATGACTAGCACTTCTGCAGTTATATTCAAGGTAGTGTTTAGTCCCTCATATAATACGTATTGGGCGATTGGTCTAGTGTGTTCATTGCTTTTAATTTCTGTAATCCATGTATGGTCTTTTATTGTCACATTTGCAATGATACATCTGGAGTTAGCGCTGCAAGTGAAGTTATCTTGCTTCCGATCCATTGAAGAATGCTTCCATCTCCATGACGTAACGACCCCTTCTTTAATTGTAATACGTCGCCCGGGGGCAGCGCCTCTTACCCCATACCATATTCCAAGGATTCCAAGGCACACGCATATCTGCAAATTTCAGAAAACATTATTACTCTCTCAAATAACATTTCTCCTGAGGGACATATTCCCATTTTTCCACTCCCGGTTTCATTACAAGGAGAGCCTTATCTTTCCCGATTGCAATCATCTCCGCTGGTTCCGGAGGTCCTTTAGGATTGCTAATCCAGATTTTGGCTCCTACGTTTACGGTATTTGTAGCTCCAAACCCCCCTTCCCCTCTTACAGTCAACTGAGAAGGAGGGGTTATTTCCCTAATCGGCACAATATAGATTGGTATCAATAATAATTGAGCTACTCGTTCCCCTTTCGCAATTATTACATCATTTTCTCCTAAATTTATCAATATGACTTTAACCTCCCCTTGATAATCAGCATCAATTACTCCCCCTAAAGTGATAATTCCTCTTATAGCAAAACTGGAACGGGTAGCTAATTGCCCATAATGCCCTGTGGGAATTTTTACTCCTACTCCGGTAGGAATAACTTTTACCGATTGGGGATTTATAACCAATGTATCCATGCTGTACATATCTAATCCCGCAGCCAATGGCGTGGCCCGGTAAGGAATATTGGCTTCAGGGTGTATTTTCCAATATTCCATGGCAGCTATGGACAGTTTCCCAATCGTCAGATTGGGAGTTAACATTCTCATTAACGGGGTAGTTGATTCCGTTAAAGGCCGATTATTTAATTTTTGTAATGCTGTAGATACATTATCCCTCCACTGCCCATATTTGCCATCTGTAGTTAGTTTTTTAAGGGCCTCCTTCAAAAGTCCATTCATCCGTTCAATTAATCCCGCTGCCTGGGGATAATAGGGCATGTGATATACCCATTCAATATTATTTTCCTTAGCATATTCTTTTATCTGCCCTCCTGTAAAATGTGATCCATTATCAGTTTGTATTTGTAAGGGCATACCATAATACTGAATAATCATGTCTAAAGTCCTTAGAGTGCTCCATTGTGATGCAGAGGCACAAGGGAATGCTAGTAATAATCCTGAGTATGTATCTACAGCAGTACACATATATTTACATTTACGACTTTCAGGTAATGGTCCTATGAAATCCATTTGCCAAATCTGTGCTGGCAACCGCCCCCTGCCTATGTGCCCCATTACCGTATGTGGTACTTCCCGTTTCTTGATATGTTGACACACCGGACATTTTCCGATCACATGTTTGATCATATCTATCGTCAAAGGAATCCCTCGTTCCTGAGCCCACCTGTAAGTAGCTTTTTCTCCAAGATGTCCACTTTTCTGATGTGCCCAAATGGCTGTACCTTCCAACCATTCTTCCACCTTAGGAATTTCATTAGTAGTTGTTACAGAAATGGCAGCTGCAGCATCTGCTTGGGAATTAAACAATCGTTCCATTGAATCAACAGGCATATGTGCATCTACATGAAATACTGACACTATTGTCTCCTGTACAATTTTTTTTTTTCTATGTCTTGCCACAATTCTTTACCCCACAGTTCCTTACCATGAATTAACCAATTATGGGACTTCCACCCCATTAACCATGTAGCAAGACCATTAGCGACCGACCAGGAGTCAGTAAAAAGATGGCATTCCCCTCCTCTTTCTTTCCTTAAAGCAGTGACTACCGCCATCAATTCAGCGTATTGACTGCTCATTCCTTTTCCTTCCATCACTAGGGTAGTATCAGTTTTAGGGTTATAGGCCACACTTTTCCACTTCCGCTCTCCCCCCACATATTTGGCAGACCCATCTGTGAACCAAGCATGTTTTTGTTGTTCTGACGTGAGATTATCAAATCCCACTCCCCATTTTACTGGGGATTCATGAGCATATACTGGCTTTTTGATTTCCAGCTCTCCGTTAGGAATATTAGCTATTTTTTCATGTAAAGTAGCGACCCCGTGCTCACCTATTTTAGCTCTTTGGGAAATGTACCATTTCCATTTAATAATACTTTGTTCCTGAGCATATCCTACTCTATTTGACTTGGGATCAGACATTACCCATTGCATAATTGGAATTTGTGGTCGCAATAGTACTGTATGACCTAATGTTATTTGTTCTGTCTCAGCTAGCGCCCAATAACATGCTAAAAGTTGTTTTTCGAAGGGAATATATTTTTCACCTGCTTCCGGGAATTTCCTGTTCCAGAATCCTAATGGTACCCGTTTTCCACTTTGTTTTTGCCATAATGACCAATTAGCATGCATTTGATTAATAGATACATGTAATTCTACTTCCCCCTCTCTCATGGGCCACAAATCTACAGCGGTCTGTATGGCTTGTTTAGCATTTTCAAAAGCAACCTGCTGTTCTTCTTCCCACATAAACTCATATTTTTTACGCGTTACCTTGTATAATGGGCTCAGTAGTTGACTCAAATGTGGAATATGTTGTCTCCAAAATCCAAATAAACCAATGTATGATTGCATCTCCTGCTTATTCTTTGGAGTGGGAAAATCTAATATTTTTCGTTTTGCTTTCTCTGTGATTTCCCTATGTCCTCTATTCCACTGAATTCCTAAAAATTTTACCGATGTTGCCGGTCCTTGTATTTTTGTTGGATTTATTTCCCATCCCTTCTTTTTCATATGGTCAATTAATAAATCTAACTGCCCTTGCACCTCTTCCTTCGTTGTTCCCTGTATCAATATGTCGTCGATGTAATGAGAAATTTGTATAGATGGGAGCTTCTGAAATTCATCTAAATGTTCCGCTATTATTCGATGACAAATGGTAGGACTATGTAACCATCCCTGTGGTAGCCTAGTAAAAGTAAATTGCCTTCCTTGCCATGTGAATGCAAACTGAGGTTGGGCACGTTCTTCAATAGGGATAGTGAAGAATGCGTTAGCTAAATCAATTACGGCATACCATTCCCCATCATGTCCCTGGATCCTTTCAATAATCCCTATCGTATCAGGGACTGCAGCCGTAAGTGGCGGGGTAAATTTATTTAGTTGACGATAATCCACGGTCATTCTCCATGTACTGTCACTTTTCTTGACTGGCCACACTGGATTATTCCAGGCGGTGGTGATAGGTACCATCACCCCTGCCTCCACCATTTCCCTTATAGTTTCTGTAATTTCCTTATGCCCTCCTGGTATTCGGTATTGCTTCATTGCAATTAATTTTGTGGCTGGAGGTATATGTACTGGGGTCATTTTTACCTTACCTACCAATATTGGACAAGCTTCTATTGAAGACTTTCTCACAGCAAAGGCATATTTTCCCTCCGGTAAATGAAGTGTCATCCCTTTTAAAATGTCCATTCCTATTATATACTCCGGAATGGGTACTATGATGACAGTACATTTCCGCAGAGGTAAATTTCCCAATTTCAATGTCACTTGAGTTTGCACACCCTCCGTTACTTTCCCTCCTAACCCTGAAATTTTTATTTTTGGTCCTTTGAATTTTTGTGGATTCCCATATATTAAGGTAGCCTCCGCTCCAGTATCAATTAGAGCAGGAACCCGTTGCACATTTCCTCCCTTCCAATGTATTCCTAATTGAACATATGGACGTTCATCAGGTTTTATCCACATAGGAGTTCGGCTCGCTACCTATTCTGAATCCTCTGTCATGGGAGGAGGGGCTGTTGGAGTCAACATCATGTAATCCTTAAATTGAGAGGCCATAGCTACTGCCAATTCCTTCCAGGGGTACAGATCTTTATATTGTTCCCAATCTGGAAGTTTTGGTTTTTCTACCTCCTTCCTTTCATCTTTTCCTTTCTCTTTCTTTTCTTTCGACATTTCTTTAGTCACCTTCCTGTTTTTTAACACCTTTTGCTTATAAAGTCCCCATAATACTCCAGTTTCTGCCCCATCTATTTTTTCCTTGTTTACCCCGGCCTTGATTAAAGCTTGAAACATTTCCTTCCTTGATACCCTCCCCTCGTGACTGTTACTCGTAAATTGAGGATGTCTGGGGGGAGGCCTTATCTCTCTTCTTCTTTCCATATTAGTTCCCTCATTTTTTGACCATTCCCCCATATCTTGCAATTCTATCATTCTATCTAATAAGACAGAGACCTGATCCCCAGTTAATGATAATAACAGGGTCATCATCACAGCCTTGTATGCTGGGGGCGTAGTTTTTAATATCCTATTTCTAAATCCTGCAGTTACAGGGATTACATAAGGATCCTCTGTGACTTCTAGGATGTGTAGGGAGCTGCGCATTGCTTCCTCTTTCACCCTTTCAATCCCATCTTTCAAAGCAAACCACGGTCTATCATTAGCAGGAATATCCCCTTCAGTTGGATATTTATCCCTCATCCCATAAATAATGAGCCCCGCCAAAGTAATATTTTCCCCATTTCTTCCTTCAAAGTATGTACGCATCGCCCGTGTTACTATAGGGTCTCGCGTTACAGTGTAAAATTTGTGTATATCCCCTTTATCCAAACTTACACCAGCTGCTCCCGTATCCATTAATCGTACCACCCATTTCATATCTCCTTCCCCACTTCTTTGCCTAAATCTTCCCAATATATCGTCCACTTCTGCCTGAGTGAAATCCTCTAAACTTTCTCTTGCTTGTACATGGGGCACCAATTCAGTCTCATACATCACCTGATCCCCCTCCGCTGCGGGTGTCCCATCCACATTCAATACCACCCCATCCCTATTCCGTACCGGGATTCTTTGTCCATCCCCCCCTCTTTTATCCTGCCTATCAGGTCCATAAGTGGTCTGATGTTTTCGCCTAGTTACTGGTTTTACCGATGGGTTACTTACACCAACGGGGGGATCTATTTCAGTATCAGGACACCGAGGTCCTCCTGGACAATCATCCCAAACCCCTTCATCATTCGAGTCAGTACTATCCCAAACATCCCCATCCCACTTACTAGGGTCCCAATTTACTGTAGCGGTCGCAATATGTTTCTGCACCTTTATTCTATTTACGCGACCGCGCCTTTTCTTATATTTTGTGGCAGCAATATAAACTGCAGATTCCTCAGCTATCTTTTGATAGTGATCTAATTTGTCTCTTAAAAGCTTACCACTACATTCCAGCATAAGACAACGCCTCTCTGCTTCAATCTGCGCCCGTTCTGCTTTAATTTGTTCCTGAACTGCTGTTTGCAACCGAATGTGCACTATTCGGTAGGCAGAGGTCAATACCCAGCTCCTTCGAGCTAAAGCCACTACATCACCCGATTTATCGGGGCATTTTCCTAAAGCTTGTACAAGATCAATTGGTTCTGCACTTCCCAGAACCTTTTCCCATGACTCTGCTAATCCATGATTATTGGCTAGTTCTTGTGCTATTAAATTATACGGTGCCTCGGTCCAGCCGGGCACCTCTGTAGGTTCTTTTGAGGATTTCTCTCTCTTCCTGAACATTCCTGTATCACAAGAGCGCTCAGGTTTTCTTTAGAGAAATCCTGCCGACTACGCCAATTAATGTATTACTATTTTAAAAAGGCAAAATAAAAAGGCCTTCAGTCACTTTCCACACTGGACAGAATGCCAGGAAATCAAAATAGTATACAAATTAAGTTTTATTACATATATACAATATTTCTAGCCATAATCATTGATTAAGTACAGAGTTTGAATCAATACATTACCGGTTATTGCATCACTCCGATGGGGGGGACCACAATCAGGAGGCTTATTCAATATGTCATCACACAGCTCGTTAGCAATGGAAAAAATGTCCCCGCTTACCTTTCTTGGCAAGCACTTTTTATATTGTACTTTTTCCCCATCCCCTTTAGCCAGATTGGATGTACAAACGCGTGCTTATCTCATGTTGAGAGTGTAATCCCCAATCAGCATGTCTTGAAAACATCTAGCTTAGCTCGTGGGGTAGCTCGTGGGTTGTATACCCAGCCCCTCTTTATGGATTGGATACTTTTTCCCCTACCCCCTTTAGCCAGATTGGATGTACAAACGCGTGCTTATCTCATGTTGAGAGTGTAATCCCCAATCAGCATGTCTTGAAAACATCTAGCTTAGCTCGTGGGGTAGCTCGTGGGTTGTATACCCAGCCCCTCTTTATGGATTGGATACTTTTTCCCCTACCCCCTTTAGCCAGATTGGATGTACAAACGCGTACTTATCTCATGTGGTGAGAGTGTGTTTCTGTTAAGCACCTATCATCAGGTGCTGAAAACTCCTGGCTCTGCTTGTGTGCTGACAGTGACAATAGGCAGTTTATCAGTAGGTGCTGAAAAATTTCTGGCCTGGCTCGTTCTCATCCTTGTGACAGCTTTCATGGATCCTAGGCAGTGTCATTCAATATTAATAATTCTTTCATAACATCCGTTTCACACTCGTATCACACAGGTTAAGTACTGGGCCCTTCCAAGCTCCACTCACAGACTGCCTGGTATTAACTACATAGTTTAAGAGTAGTTAGCGCTGAAATTCAGCAACACTGTCTGGTTAAGTGCAGCAGAATATCAGTGGTTAGGTAGGCACAAGCAATTTAACCAGGCAGTCTGTTTTTAAATCCCAGTTAAATTGCAGAGATCTATAACAGAAAGCAGTAATGGAGGAACACACATTAGTAACATAAATGACAGCAGATAAAGACCTGAACAGTCCATCCAGTCAGCCCTGTTAACTACATGAATTACAATTTCATAATTAAATAGTCTTTTTTTCTGTTTCTTCTGGGCCACAAACCTTAGAAGTCTATCTGGTACTGTCCTTAGGTTCCAACTACTGGAGTTGCCATGGAAGCTTACACCAGCCTATCAAAACCCTCTCCTTTGCAGGATTCAGACCGTGAAAGTTTGCCCATTCATATTCTAGTTAGAGATCCTCTGTGTTCATCCCACGCTTTTTTGAATTCCGTCACAGCTTTCCTCTCCACCACCTCCCTCGGGAGGGTATTCCAGGCATCCTCCGCCCTCTCAACTGTTATCTGTGCCCTAATTAAAGAATGACACGGGTACCCATTCCCGCAGAGCTAAAATAGCAAAATATTAGGTGAAATAGAAATATAGCTGGTTTCTGAATATCGGATGAAAGTGTGACTGTGCAATATAATCTAGAAATAAGATATCATTTAACCGTATGTTTAATGGCATGCTTTTCATAATTGAAACGATTGTTTCTTTAGCATAGTTTAGAGCAAAGAAAAGAATGCACAGATGGCTTCTTATTAAAGAGCATTAAAATGCATGCAGAAGGCTCAGAAATGCAAATTCCTTAAATCAACTACTTGACACAATCTGATTTTGTTTCTGAGTTAATTGTAGTGAGCTCCCCTAGCAGATGAAAACAGGGCTCCAAAGAGAAAATACTGCACTTTATCAAGGGGAAACATCTAAGAAGACTACAGTCTGAAGTAAGAAATGAGACGAAGTAAGAAATGAAAAGCAAATACTGTATTTGCAATTATTTTCTGGTAAAAGTGTGTATTAGCCTTCTGGGTTCAATTCACTCATTTTGGCTTTTGCAAGACATTTATTTATTTAGAATTTTACAATCTGTACCATCCATAACAATTCATATACATAATTATAAAATAAATATACACATCAAACAAATAACAAATATACAACCATTCTGGATTGCTGTGCTTATAATATATCACACTTGTCAGGCTGGTTTCCTTTTCTCACAAAAAAACACTTCCCTTAATCAAATAAAATGCCTATTTTGCAGCATTTAACTTTGTTGGCATTCAATACATTGACAATGCCTGAAATCCCACTTGATTTTTCTCATCTCTGTGGCAACGCATTCCATTTTTTCCAGATACAGGCATTATGGCCCAAATTCTGTAACCAGCGCCTAACGTTAGGCACCTATTTCGGAGGCGCCCAACTAGATAGGCGCCTATCGAAATTGAACAACAAGCTCGATTAAGCTTTTTAATCAGCGCTGATTGAAACATAGGCGCCTATCAAGAAAGCGCGATTCTGTAACAAGGCGCCTCTAAAAATTTAGGCGGCCTTCAAAAAAATAGGCGCTATGCCTGTTAGGCATGGGCGTGGCTATGTGTTAGGCGCCTTCTTGCAGAATCACTGCTCTTAAGCGTGCTTATGCGCTCAGCTAGGCGCCCAACTTTTAGTTGTGCCTAGAGTTGACCTATTTCTTGGGCGCCTCCAAAATAGGTTCCGCTCAGCGTGATTCATTAAACAGCACCCAATTTTACCAGAATCGCGCTGAACAGTGCCTAATTAGGCACGTAACTTTTGGGCACTTCTTTTAGAATTTGCCCTTATGTTTTAGTCAAATGACTGCTGGAGGGGCAGATGCAGAAAGCAAACACAGCCTTAGCCATGGGAGTACTGTGGTTGAACACCACTGTTCTCTCTAAGCTGAGCAGGAGTCCTCCACCTACAGTCCTGCCAGCGGGGGGATGCTGTTTTCAATAGCGATGGACAGCCAAGCTCCGCCGGACTCCAGATGCCTTTGAATATTTATCCTTCCATGTTTCGTTTGACTTCGAAGCTCAATGCAGGCAAGGCTAGGGTTACCATATGGCTCCAGAAAAAAGGAGGACAGATTGAGACACCTGGGTGTTGCTTCCATTACTTTCAATGTCTCAATCTGTCCTCCTTACTTCCATTGCTTTCAATGGAAATAAAACCCTGATATTTCAATCCATCCTCCTTTTTCTGGAGCCCTATGGTAACCCTAAGCAAGGACTTATCTTTGTAATGTTACTCCCTTATGTTTTACCCTTTGTCGTTCTCTTTCCTATATCGATTGTAGTTCCTCCCATTATCTTCCTCTTGTCTTACTGTCTACCTCATCCAAAGTATGTCGGTGTCTCCATAATAAATTTTTTGTCTTCCCTTTTTTATTGTGCATCGCTTTGAAATTCTGAAAAAGTGATTTTATCAAACTTTTAAATAAACTTGGAAACTTGGAAAATGTAATATTTAAGCATCACCCCCACAAGCAGCAGTGCAGTTGGAGGGAACAATGTTACATATGGGTTGTACAAGTACATGCCAAGCAGTGCAGAGAAGACGTGCGTATGGATGTTAGTTAACTCACATGGAAGGCACAATCACCCATTGTGTTAAAATGTATGTTGATGAATTAATTTGGGTATTACATGAAATGTAGAGAGTAATTCACTACTAGAAAGCAATGGTATCAAGTCCCTTTAGCACAGAAAGTAACCAAACACCGGACTGATGCACACTTGGCTGTGGAATGAAGCTCTCAGATACCTGTGCTGCTATATGCTTATTGCAGCAGTTTAATACAGGTCGGCACTTTGTCTTTCATTGGGCTTCAAACCAATTTTTTAAAATATTTTCTAAATGCTTTTAAACCTCATTACTTTTTATATTCATGCAAAAAAACTTTCAGCGACACTTATCAGTCAGTATATTTGAGCGCTCACAGCATGACCTGCCCTTGCCGACGCCATTTTTTGATCTGCAAGGGCAGGTCACGCTGTGAGCGCTCGAATATACTGACCCCAGAAGAAGCCTTATTGGCGAAACGGGTCCCGTCGGGCCGATAGTTCAAGCCCAGCTGATAAGCGACTCGTCAAATAAGATAAGTGTCGCTGAAAGTTTTTTTGCATGAATATAAAAAGTAATGAGGTTTAAAAGCATTTAGAAAATATTTTAAAAAATTGGTTTGAAGCCCAATGAAAGACAAAGTGCCGACCTGTATTAAACTGCTGCAATAAGCATATAGCAGCACAGGTATCTGAGAGCTTCATTCCACAGCCAAGTGTGCATCAGTCCGGTGTTTGGTTACTTCATGAAATGCAGAGAGAGCATGCTGCTCACATTTGATGTGGGCACAACATGATAATTTTTCACTAATGTTGGAGGTGGCATAAAAGGTTCTGTGGAAAGGATTTTTTAATTGCCAAGTTTCCAAGTTTATTTTTCACTTGATATACCACAATCAGAAAACATTTTTGCAGTTTACATAAATTTAATATATAAATATATTAAAAGAGAACTACAATATCAATAGTAAAAGAAAGAAAAAATAAAAATTATAAGTAAAAGCGAATTCTGTTTTGGTACCTAGCTATATCCCTTGTAGTAAAACAGATTTTATACTGCTTATCCTAGAAATAAGCAGTGGATTTCCTCAAGCCATCTCAATAATGGCCTATAGACTTCTCTTTTAGGAAATTATCCAAACCTTTTTTAAACCCTGCTAAGCTAATTGATTTCACCACATTCTCCGACAATGAATTCCAGAGTTTAATTACACATTGTGTGAAGAAATATTTTATCAGGTTTGTTTTAAATTTACTACTTAGCAGCATCATCATATTACCCCTTGTCTAATATTTTCACTCTTTTTTATGTTGTTTAATACTAATGTCATCTTCGTGTGAATCGTATCTATTTACCTTATGGAATACAAATGAAAATCCATGAGAAACACTGCTGAGAACTTGCTTCAGAAGTTAAATATTTAAGTATAGTGATTTAGTACTATGATTTCTGGTACCATTATACCCTCCCCCTTTTACAAAACCTTAGCATGGTTTTTAGCGCCGGCTGCGGCGGTAACAGCTCGGATGTTCATAGCTTAATTCATAGCAAGCATAATGTGTGCATTAGGGTGGCTCTATTAGCATTTGCTGTCAATGTGTGTCTTCAGTTTTCTTCTGCTGTGAGTAAACGAAGGCCCTCTTTTACAAAGGCGCGCTAAGCAGTTTAGCGTGGATTTAGCGCATGCTATATCAGCGCGTGCGCTAACTGCTAACGCATTCATGCACGCATTAGCATTTACTGCGTGTTTAGCTCGCACTAAAAAGCTTAGCGCACCTTTGTAAAAGAGGGGGTAGGTGGTACAGAGCTCCTAGCAGACATATTTCTTTATGGAAAATAGAGAAGAGCCTGCTGAATTTTATTGCAAGTTAACATTGTAAAATAATGTATTTTTAACTTATCCTTGACTGATTTCCGGAATCAACCCATTTATATGCCAAAGTATCTTACTGTTACTAAAGGGATTTAGAAAATGTATAATTATACGCATCTTCACCTCAGATGTCACACCTGCCCCCCCTTTTCTACCATTTTTTTTTTATAGCTACAGTATATGGATATACTGATGGCACCTGCTCCAGCGCACTACAAAAGACCCAAAGCCCTTTAAATCTCTGTGGGCTTCAGGGCAGTTACCACAGTAGCAGGGCTTTGTAAAAAGGGTAAATTCCGGGAATTATTTTGCCACTGAAGCTGAAAAGTGTTATTTCGTTAAGTGCCAGTTTGCGGAACCAAAATGGTGTGTTTTGACATTGTTTCAGGCCATCGAGGGCTCCTTTTACTAAGCTGCGTTAGGGAATTAACGCGCGGAATAGCATGCGCTGAATTGCCGCGCACGCTAGACCTTAACGCCAGCATTGAGCTGGCGTTAGTTTAGCCGCGTAGCGCGCGGTAATATTCTGCATGCGCTAAAAACGCTAGCGCACCTTCGTAAAAGGAGCCCTGATTGAACCATATCTTGGTTGGGGCTGAGAACATTTCAGCACCCCCCCCCTCATAATTGTACATCCAGTCGATTTGGTTGCAGCTTTCCTTTTTTATTCCGGAACTGGTACTGGTGTTGCTTGAGTTCTGAATTTTCCATGTGGGTCAGATCTCCACCTGAGCAGCAACTTCAAATTAAGGAAAAAAACCATAAAAGTTTTAGGGACAGTTGGTTAATCAGTTCCTGGGTAATGGTAAATACAGTGTCATCCGACAGACAATTAGCTCAAAGTTTGGGTGTTGCCAAAAAATAAGACCTGTTTCAAGGACATCTCTAAACAGCCTGCTTGGATGACTGGGAGATTTTAAATACATGTTTTAATGAAAACTGCTAGAAGTCTGCCATGTATGTATAACTATAAATGGAAGTGAAATGAAAAACATATTTTCTATGTAGACCTTAAAGTGTATATGATTCCTAGCAATGCACCCAAAATGACACTGAAAAGTTTGATTTTGATTTATTTTTACTTTTCATTTAGAGTATTTATTAAAAGACAACCAAAACGATTACACAATAAAGTACATTCATCACTTACCACCCCTTTTACAAAACTGTAGGATGGTTTTTAGTGGTTGCTGTGGCGGTAGCAGCTCTGACACTCAGAATTCCTATGAGCGTAGGAGCTGTTACTGGCGCGACTGCCGCTAATAGCCGTGCTACTGTTTTGTAAAGGGGGGGGGGGTTGTTAATGAGGTACTTAGGCCCAGATAAACACCAAAATTGGCCGGCTCTTAGAAAAACGGCACCAGTGCGTATTAATCACACAGGCACTGTTAACAGAAACGCGGCCACCAGTGCTTAAGAAAAAAACTTAGGTGCTGATAATGTAGGGTAGGGTTTTAAAGACCTACATTTCCGGTGCCTAAGCTTTTCAGAGAATTGCGCCTAGTGGCGCCTAAGATCTTCTCCCCCTAAACACGCTTACATTGGCCTTAGGCACCACTAAGAACATAAGAACATAAGAATTGCCGCTGCTGGATCAGACCAGTGGTCCATCGTGTCCAGCAGTCCACTCATGCGGTGGCCCTTAGGTCAAAGACCAGTGCCCTATTTGAGTCTAGCCTTACCAACGTACGTTCTGGTTCAGCAGGAACTTATCTAACCTTTTCTTGAATCCCTGGAGGGTGCTTTCCCCTATAACAGCCTCTGGAAGAGCGTTCCAGATTTCTACCATTCTCTGGGTGAAGAAGAACTTCCTTACGTTTGTACGGAATCTATCCCCTTTTAACTTTAGAGAGTGCCCTCTCGTTCTCTCCATCTTGGAGAGGGTGAACAATCTCTCTTTCTCTACTAAGTCTATTCCCTTCAATATCTTGAATGTTTCGATCATGTCCCCTCTCAGGCACCATGCTGTGGGCGCGATTCCAGCATCTACCCCTAAGCTTTTTGTAGAATTGCGCCTAGTGGCGCCTAAGATCGTCTTCCCCTAAACACGCTTACATTGGCATTAGGCACCACTAGGCACCATGATGTAGGCACAATCCCAGCATCTACCCCAGTAGGCGCATAGTAGCACTTACTTTTTTTTTTTTCCAATCTTTATTGATTTTTAATCTGAAACAGTGCCATACAAATAAAAGAACAATAATTTTTACATACATTGCACTATTAGCAGTACAGGTAACATATATATCATTCAAAATTTTCCAGAATTCCTATATTTAATGGTAACATAACATATCATAGTATATAATATAAAGTTAAGAGAATAAAGTTACCCAACTTACTTTTTAAAATGTGTTTTTAATTGGTTTTAAGTAGTGTGTTCAATTACAGCGCCAATTAAAGCCAACTAATGCAATTAAGTTAGGCGCTGGTAGGTGTGATCTAGATGCCTTCCGGCACCTAATTTTTGGTGCCGTTTACAGAATTTGGCCCTTAATGTGCAGTGACTGTTAGCACGAACCAGCAATGATGGGTACAGCAGTAAAATCTACAGTGCACCAACAGTTCTGATTTAGATGATAATAACAGGGTGGGGTGGAACTGGGGTTGGATCACTATCTCTTTCATGGGAGTAACGCAGTGGAATAAGTTGACTAGACCGTTGAGAGCAGAGGTTTAAGAAATTCCTAAAAACTACATTATTTGTAGAAGCATTTCAATATATGTCGATCCTGGGTTATGAATGATTTTATATTGATACGTTGTTGACTGCCCTAAATAATGGCTGATATGAAGGAATTGCAGTATTTATTGTTTGTATAACATTTGTTGAATGTTTTTTAATGTGATGTCAGACCAATGGTCCATCTAACCCAGTTTCCTGTTTCCAACAGTGTCCAATCCAGGTCACAAATTCCATGCTAATCCTAGGACAAGCAGATCTGAGGCAGGCCACAGCACAGTTCCACAAAAAGGTCATAGTGAGTAAAGGCTGTCACAGCCTGTGAAGTGAATCGGAGGAGATCTGAAAAGTGGGGTTTTCAGAGTTTCTGCATGTCGCCCTGTGTTCCCCCATGTAAAACATCCTAAAATCGCCATTTTTTTTTTTTTTTTTTTAACTTTGGTGTGAAAAATATCACGATTTGGCCCAAATTTAGTAGCAGTGGTCATCTTGGATTGGAGGCCTATTCTGGACCTTCATGATATGAATTCAACTCTCAAGGTTCCATGCTTTTGAATGGAGATGGTGTGATTGGTCATTGCAGCAGTGGTCCTGGGAAAGTTCCTTGCCTCTTTGGATCTCACGGAAGCCTACCTACACATTCTAATTTTTCCAGCCCACCACAAATTCTTGTGGTTTCATGTCCTGGAACAGCATTACCAGTTCTCGGCTCTGCTCTTTGGGATGGCAACGGCTCCCCATACCTTCATCAAGGTGATGGTGGTTATAACAGCTTACCTGCGAAAAATGGGTCTGCAGGTTCACCCTTACTTGGACAACTGGTTGATCAGGGCTACCTCATTGTCTGTGGGATGGCGCATGGTGGATCAGGTGATCCAGGTGCTGGAGGACCTGGGCTGAATCGTGAACTACAGAAAGAGATATCTGGGAGTTCTTTTCAACACAGCTGCAGGTACGCAGACTGAAACTGACAGACAGAGGTACGCAGACTGAAACTGTGTGCTCAGATTTCTTCCCTTCTGGAGCTGGGGACTCCTTCGGCATGGGCCTATCTTTAGGTCCTGAGCTCCATGGTGGCTACTATAGATGTAGTGCCATGGGTGAGGGCGTACATGTGTCCTCTCTAACATACCCTGCTCTCTCGCTGGGCTCTGCACAGGGATGCTTTACAGTCCTGTCTTCCCTGGACTG
Organism: Geotrypetes seraphini; assembly: GCF_902459505.1. Classification (NCBI taxonomy): domain Eukaryota; kingdom Metazoa; phylum Chordata; class Amphibia; order Gymnophiona; family Dermophiidae; genus Geotrypetes; species Geotrypetes seraphini. The sequence goes on from NC_047085.1 coordinate 359,185,177, forward strand.
GAGGCTGAAGCCAGCATGAATTGGTGGCTTTTCCTGCAGTCGCTCTGCAGGGGTGTCTGCTGTGGATTGCCTCCTTGATTGTGATGATGACAGATGCCAGCCTTCAGGGTTGTGGAGCCCACTACAATTGTTGTCTCATCCAGGGGTGTTGGACACCCTCTGAGAGGAAATGGTCGAGCAATCTGAGAGTTCTGGTGTAATTGCAGAAGAGTTTGGAGAGCCAAGCAATCAGGTTCTTCTCTGACAATACAATGGCAATAGACTATGTCAATTGCCAGGGATGGACCAAGAGCACCCCCTTTGCTCAGGAAGACCACCTTCTGTTTCTATAAGCAGGACATCATCTCCAGGTGCTATTAGCAGTGCGTGTAGTGGGAGTTGACAATGTTCAAGATGAATTTCACAGCTGGCAGACTCTGGATCTGGGTGAGTGGGCTCTGTCCGCAGCAGCGTTCTGGGCCATAGTGTGGTGCTGGAGCTGGCCCTTCTTCGACCTCATGGCCACAGTGATGAACAAGAAAGTGGATTGTTTCTTCAGTTGAAGATCCGAGCCCAGAAGCGAGAGTCTCGATGCTCAAGTGCAGCCGTGGCCTCAGGAGATTCTCCTGTATGTCTTTCCTCCCTGGTCCATGATAGGCCAAGTCATTTGGTGGATTGCGGTCCATCCAGGCCAAGTCATTCTGGTGGCTCCAAATTGGCCTTGCAGACTGATATGTCTTTGCAAGGGTCATGGCCTTCAACTGAGTGCCCATCCAGACCTGCTTATGTAGGATCCGGTATGCTCTTACGGCATGGTTCTTGAGTGCGCAGCCTTAGCACACATAGGTTATTCTGAAATGCTTATTAACATTCTTCTCAAGTCTAAGAAGTCATCCAGAGTTTCTGCTTACGCTAAAGCGTGGAAGGCTTTCTTTCTTTTTTTCTTCTCAAATATTTTTTATTAATTTTACCAAGTAGATACATCAAATACAAATAAAACTAGCAACATAAATTAATTACATACAATAATACACTATTATATTGAAAATATCAGAATAGAGGAAATAACCTAAAACAAATTAGACAAATTAAACATAAGAGCTGTGGATAATCTTTTCAGATATAGAGAAGTCAAGTGAGATTACAAAGTGTTTCTACAGAAATTGTCTAATGGGGCCTATTTCTTATTAAAGCTAGCAATAATGTTATGTTTGGAAAGCAATTATTTCTTCAAATTTTCTAATTATATACAAATTATTCCACCATTTATGAAAACTGAGATTAGAATTATCTTTCCAATTGCCGGCAATGTGACGGATAGCCAGAGCTATCATAGTGTCAAATATTTTAAAGAACTTTGATGGAATTGAGATATCTGGGTTCGAGGAGCGCAAAATAATGACCCTATAAGAGACAGGCAAACCAATGTCTAAATGAGTTATAGAAAGAATTCTAGGCCATACACTTGACCAGAACAAATGTACGTTATAACATTTGTAAAGGAGATGTATAAGAGTGCCAGGCTGTGTATGGCTAGACCAGCATTTCCCTCATGAAACTGAGTGTTTAAATTTGGCTATTTTATTAGGGGTCAAATATGCCCTATGCAAAACAAAAAATGTAGATTGACAAATTGACGCTGACATGGTGAGCCAAGCTGATAGAGACCAGAAGGAGTTTCAATTTATTTAATCAGGGATTAAATTCAATTCTTCTGCCCAGAGGTCGTCAAAGGGGATAACCACTTCGCTTCTCACTTCTCGCATAATTTTATATAATTTGGAAGCTCTCTTTTTTCCTATTGGAAGAGACTGGGTGAGCTTAGAGAAGTTATGTAAAGTAGGTGCTCTCTCTCTCTATGGGGTTATTAAGTCGTTAAGAGATTCTGAGAACTCTTGCCAATTTTGTAAAATAGAATCAGGGAGATCCAAAATATATTTTAAGTCATTTATCGGCATAAGTTTACCTTGAAAGGTTAACTGAGAAAGAGCCCATATATTTTTTAATCCGCAAATCTCCTCAAGACCAGAGATATGATGGGAATCAATGGCACTCTTATACCGTAAAAGAATATGATCCACTTCCATAACACTATCATTTATAGACTTGTAGAATGTAAGGATGTTGGAAGCTGAAGATTTGAGGATTTTTAAAGATGAATTATATGGAAGTTTATGCATGAATGGTACTAAATATATAGGTACTGGAGAAATTAGCAGTTTCTCAAAAGCCAACCATCTTGGAATACTCCAGTCATCAAATTTTTGATACCAGCCTAAACATTGAGCAAGTTTAAAGGCTAGGTGATACCATTTAAAATCAGGAAAATTTAATCCACCTCTAATTTTGGGCAGTTTTAATTTGTGATGCACTATCCTAGGGGTTTTATTTTTCCATAGAAACTTAATAATAAGGCTATCCATTTTTTATATAAGGACGCTGGGAAAGGTATTGGCATCATGCTGAAGATGTAATTTAGTTTGGGTGCTAAAACCATTTTAATGGCCTTGGCTCTTCCCCACCAGGAGAGAAAGAGGAGCCCAAGATTGTAAGTTAGAGGTGGTTAATTCAATAATAAATTTAGAATTCAAAGAAAATGTTTTATCCATGGAGGAACTATACCATATGCCTAGGTATCTGATCTTTTCAGATTCCCATTTAAAGGCTTTCTAACATCGGTGCGCTCAGGACCAGGTGGACCCGTATTCAGCTCCAATCTCAGTGATTCTTGCCTTTCTGCAAGAGGGACTTGGTAAAAGCCTCGCTGTAGCGTCTCTTCGGGTCCAGGTAGACGAGCTTTCTTGTTTTAGAGCTTGAGATCATTGTTCCTCTTTGGCATCTCATCCTAATGTTGCTAGATTTTTGAAGGGGGTTTCTCGCATCAGATCACAAGTCAAACATCCGTTCCCTTCCTGAGACCTCAACCTGGTGTTGCCTTTCCTTACCAAGGCTCCCTTTGAGCCTCTTTGGGATACTTCCCTCTTGGACTTGACAATCAAGACCGTGTTTCTGGTCATTGTTACATCATCGCGGCGGGTCTCTGAACTCCAGGCTCTTGTAAGGAACCATTCCTCCGCATCTTGGAGAAAGGTATTTCCCTGCGTATGGTTCCTTCCTTCCTGCTGAAAGCAGTTTTGGCTTTCCATGTTAATCAGGAAGTACGTTTGCCTGCTTTTCAGCCTACTGGTTCCAAGATACAAGATCGCCTTTTGAAGAAACTGGATGCACACAGAGTGCTTTTTCGCTACCTGGATATCACTAATGAATTTCGTCTCTCTGACCATCTGTTTGTGCTGACTCATTCTGTTAAGCGGGGCACTCCCACTTCCAAGGCCACAATTTTCAGATGGATCTGTAGGGCCATTTTGTCAGCCTATATTCTTTCAAGGAAACAGTTTTCTGTTTCCATCAAGGTGCATTCTACCAGGAGTGTGGCTTCTTCGTGGGCTGAAGCTAGAGTTGTATCCCCTGAGGAGATCTGCAGGGAGGCAACGTGGTCCTCTCTACACACGTTTGCCAAATTTTACAGATTGGATGTGGCGGCGAGACAGGACTCTGCCTTTGGGGCCTCCGTCTTACAGGTCAGTGCAGCAAGCCCGTCCTAGCTTTTTGGGGACTGCTTTTGTATGTCCTATCTTTCTAGAATGTCTCACCAATTGCACTGGAAAAAGAGATTATATACTTACCCTGGTAAGTTTTTTTTCCAGTACATAGGTAAGACATTCTAGACCATACATGGGCAACTCCGATCCTCGAGGGCCGGAAACCAATCGGGTTTTCAGGATTTCCCCAATGAATATGCATTGAAAGCAGTGCATGCAAATAGATCTCATGCATAGTCATTGGGGAAATCCTGAAAACCCCATTGGATTCCGGCCCTCGAGGACCGGAGTTGCCCATGTCTGCTCTAGGCTGTCGTCTTCTCCTTCCTGCGCCTGCCTACTGTCTCAATCTGTTTATGCTTCTCCAAGTTGTTTCTTATATGCCAGGTTTTGAAAAGCTGTCCGGACTCCCAGATATGCCCTCAAAAAGGAGGACATGTCTGGGGAAATCCGGACATCTAATAACCCTACACAGGGCTCACAGTTTAAGGGGCTCTTTTACTAAGCGGCTTTATGAAGCTCTTGTGGGAGTACTACTTTCTCCTGTGCTACAACTAGGAGGAGAGACATCATTTTGGTTGATGGCCCTGACCTGAGTGGCAGCAGAGGGTGACAACTGCTACCTGGGGCCCCTTTACAACTACAACAGATCCCTGGGTAGATCTCAGATGAGGTTGGGGATATAAAGGGAGAGTGGAGCACTGAGGGGTTGGCTGTTTTTGTCAGGGAGACAGAGTCTGGTTCAGGGTGGGATTGTCATCGGGGGAGTTGTTCAGAGTGAAATAAAGGCAGGAGGGAGTCTGACCTGACAGCGGAGGTCCAGGTTCAGATGGGGACATCTAGGTTCAGATCAGTGGATCACATCATGTGGAGAGAGACAAGATGTGGAGGAGGAGTATGCTGCCATGGCATTCTTTATTTACAGTGGTCCCTCCCTAGGGTTACCAGATTTTCCGTTTGGAAAATATGGACCCCCTAGACCCAACTCCCCTGCCCAGTTCCACCCATCCCCACCCCATTACGCTCCAGTCCCGCCCTAGCCCCCCCTCCACCTCTGCCTAATCTTGTCGGGCAGGAGCACATCCGCGCATGCGGGATGCGTTCCTGCCCGTCAGTGATTTGTTCCAAGCTTTTCAAAATCCAAAGTACCGGGTTTTGAAAAGCTGTCCAGATTCCCGGACATGTCCTCAAAAAGACTTTTGGTAACCCTATCTCTCACCATATTACAGGTAGTGATTTATGGTGTGGGCACTCTCATACTATCTGCCTCTGTCTGTAGTGCAGTGCCTTCGTTGTGACTCTGCCTTGTGTGATAAATGCAAAGCAGCCCGGCATTAGCTAGAAAATGAAGATACACCATAAACCCATTCTAGCCCTATCACAGTCGTCCCCCACAGTACTATCTACAGCCATAATACCACAATGCAGTCTTTCATATCCAAGACATGTAGAAAGCAGTGGTAAAGTTCATCATCTAAACCCTGCAAAAGGAGAAAATGTTTATTTTGAATGACAATGGTTCATTAGCCTCACTCCTTAGCTAGCTTCGCTTTTATACACTGGATTTACATATCACATCCATTACTTTGCACTGTATCTCCCCACACCCCTCCCCCTCCAAAAAAGAGAGAAAGGAATTAAGTATGCATTTATAAATCAAATTTTAAAAAAAATCTCAACACTTGCTCTGAGCACTGATCTCTACCTCTTGCTGTCCCTATTTCTTGGATTTTCCACCGCTGTTGTACATGAAGTCGTGTTCGTCTAATGGAAAGGCATATTTTCCATAATATGGATTAAGCTTCTATTCTACACAGTGGAAATGTAGAAAACGTGACCTCACTTGCAATGGGTTTCAACCTTATTAATCTCAGGCTTTCTGGTGTGCCTGCTGTTTTATGTTCCCAGTCCTCGATAGTCTTTGAATGCTGCTCATAACTGCTAATTTATAAGTATGGATAATATCTGTGCTTATTATTTGTGCCCATTATCACTCTATTTGCTAAGGAAATAGCATAGCCTATATACCAAGAGTTGATTCATAAGTCCAAGGCTACTATTTTTTTTTCTCTCTTGAAAATGCGTCAGCACTGGACTTCTAGGCCTGGATTCTCTGTAGGGAGCCAATATCAGCGGCCACTAGTCACATGTCAATCACCTGATGGTTCCCTATAGAGAATCGCACCTCTGCGAAAGATAGGCGCCAGAAATGTAGGCCAGCGTTTTTCGGGCCTACCTTTCTGGTGCCTATCTGTGTCATGAATCACGCCTATGTACGTGCTTTAGGCCGCCTAGTGCCACTTCCAGCGTTAGCCATGCCCATAGTGGCATTCGGCAGCCTAAAGCACCTATAAAGGTGAGTTTCTGGTGCACATTATTTAGGCGCCAGTAGGCACTTTAATAGTGCCATTTTTTTGCTGTTTGAAATGGCATTTAGTAATTAACTTAGACGCCAGTAGAGCAACTACCAGTACCTAAATTTAGGTGTAGTTTCTAGAATTTCACCCTTAATATATACGTCTAAAGGTGTGTGACAGGTGCTTCTTAACATTGCCATCAGATGAGAGATGAGTGCAGCGGTCTCTGGAAGGAGAGAAACAAAAAACATGACATTTGAAATCATCATTTTATTAATAAACAAGTAATAAATGTTAGCTGTTTCACTAAACCAAGCACACAATCAGCTTGTTTAACTGTTAACATTCTTCAAAGCGCTGTCATATAGGATCATGGCATTGTGCAACAGTTTTGATGTTTCTCCCGTACTACACAATGGAAGTGGTACTGCAGAAATGACTGTGCATTCACAGTGTCCCCCCACAAACCAGATGACACACAGGACAGCTTGGGAAACTATTTATTTATTTGGTTTTATATCCAAGTTTATTTGACATTTGGTATACCGCAATGGAAGAACATCTATGCGGTTTACATATAAAAACTAATAGTTAAAATAATATAAGTAAAGGTAGAACTACAATATCACTAGTAAAGGCAAGAAAATAAAGAATTAAAAAGTTAAAAACTGATTTTGTGCTCTTTGTTACAGACTGGTCTCTGTTAGACTCTTCATTTCATTTTGCAAATCGTTGGTCAAATGCATCTATAAACAGGAAAGTTTTTAATAATGTTTTTAAAGTGTTCAAGATTATGTCCTTCCAGAAGAGCTCAGAACGGGTTACAAGTTTGCATACATAATAAAAAAGAATTTATACAAAATGATGGCAGACATGGCATGGCAGGACACTGTTTGACAAAGATGGCAAAAAACATAGTTAACAAAGCATGGAAAAACATATGAAAAACATGGCATGGTGAGACATAGCATGATGAGCTTAGTATGGCAAACATAGTATAAAAGCATGGCGAACCTATTATGACATGACAGTACGACACGCAGTATAATAGAACCTAGCTCGGTAGACATGGAACAACAAACATTGTGTAGCAGACATAACGTGAGAAATCATAGCATGGCAAGTATAGTGTGGAAAATATGACTTATAGTAGAGTAGAGTAGAGTAGAGTAGAGTGAGAGAAAAAAGGTGACAGTATGGCAAAGTGTGGTAAAGTATTGTATGACAAAATATGGAAGACTAACCTGGGAGACCACTTTGAAGGATGTTAACAGTTAAACAGTTTGTACTTGTAACTTTGAGGTTCATGTGGTACACTGTCCTCCCCTTTTACAACACCACAGAAGCGGTTTTTAGTGCAGACTTAGGCAGGTTTTTGGACATTTTAAAATTTTGAATATGCCCCTCTTAGGCAGTTAAGTGTTGAATACCACACTTAACCATATAAGAGATGACTGGAGGTTCAATTATTTGCTAATGCCTTTCTATGCTAATGTTTATTCCATCTAAAACTATCTTGTTCAGAATACGCTGACAGTAATGTATGATTTAAAGCTTGTTTGCATTCCTGAAATGTTGGAATTTGATTTATTTTGCCTGTATATGCGGATCAGTTTTGTCACCTACTTTGAAATGGATCATTTGATCCAATGTCTTTTTGCTTCCTTAATTGTTGAAATCTGATCTGATTTGGTATATTGACATTTGATGCCTTTTTATATCTCAATAGGCAATGCATTCCGACATATTGGCCCTTGTACAGGCCCTTGTTTGGGCAAATATCTATAATTTATGCCCATCATTTCATTTACCAAGAAAACATGTTATGTTGTTTCCTTGGCAAGTGGAGAGATATTTGGCCCGATATTCGGACCATGGCTATCTCCTGCAGTCAGCAGCAAGTCTGGAAAATTCAATGGCAAACCATATCCAGTGACCAGCATTGAATTTTCCAGACTATTTTAGCTGCTTTTAACATATTCAGTTAATACAAAATTCATCAGCTGCCCAGCAAAGTTATAATGGCCAAAGATAGACCTGTTATATCTTGTTGCTCAAATTAGCCGGTCAGCCAATGAGTGTTGGCGCTAACCGACTATGTCACGTTAAATAGCCAGGAACTGGGCTAGCCACTAAGCGCTAACATTCAGTGGCCATCTCATGCTGAATGTTTGCGCTTAGCCAGCTAATTTCTATTTAACCAACCAGGAGCTGTTCCTGGCCGGTTAAATAGCGCCGCATATCAGGCAGATTGCGCACAAATAATCGCATCAGATATATACTGCAGATATAGATAAAGGAGCCTGCAACAGACAACGGCATATGCTTGCAACAACATACAGCTACTCCATAGAACAGTGTGTCGCAAACTTTTAAAGCTGCCGGCACACTAATCTCGGGACTACGGCTGGAGGACACCCGGAAATGCGCTGATGTCGATGCAATGATGTTAGTCAGCTGGCACCTCTCCTCCTCGCCGGCACCTCAGGGCATATTTGGAATCCTCCAGGGCACACTAGTGCGCCGCGACACTTGTTTGCAATACACTGCCATAGAACTTAAATGGGAGTAAAGGTATAGAAATATCTACATGCAAATAGATTTTTGTTATTAGTATTATTTAGTTGGGAATTTGCTCACATCTTACTTCTCTGGAGTGGCTGTATATTAATTCAAGTACACCAGGAGCAGAGCTGTCTGTCTGTCCCTGACCAACTTATCAAAAGATGCACTGTCTGTAGTTTGCCAGTTCATGGCATTTTGGCGATATCCACTGCATTTGAATCAGTAGCCCATGAAATACAGTTCTAACAAGGACATTAGCACTGGCTCTGAGAATGCCCTCATAAATATTGAATTACAGAGACCGAGTGACAAATGTGAAATGTCCTCAAATTCTTCCCTGCAAATATTTTCCCCTTCTTGTAGTTCAGTAACAACTCTCCAGAGATGCAGTGTCAACAGAGCTTTGCAAAGTTTTCATTATTTCTCAATTTAAGAATCTTTTCTTCCGTTCTATTCTTCCACCAGCCCTGAATACAAATTAGCTCTCGAGAACACTCCAAGGGGTTAGGGAGACAGGCTCAGTGATTGCTAGCAGGAGATTAAACCGCTTATAAAGGGGAGCAACTTGAGAACATTCCAAGTTATTGCAAAATTTAAAAGACCTGTGAGATCATCTCCAAGTCAAACATACCACGAGGGGATGCTGTTCAGCATTACAGAGCAGATCAACTTAAACACAGCAGTTCGTGGGAAATGATTGCTATCGTATTCAAAGTTTAATGTTCTCAGAAATCTCAAAGTATTTATGAATTAAAAAACAAATACAGTAAAACCTTGGTTTGCGAGCATAATTCATTCCGAAAACATGCTTGTAATCCAAAACACTCGTATATCAAAGCAAATTCCCCCATAAGAAATAATGGAACTCCACAACCTCAAAACTTTAATATAAAATACTGTATGTACTTGTATTACAAGACCTTGCTTGTATATCAAGTTAAAATGTAATAAAATGTTTGCTTGTCTTGCAAAACACTCGCAAACCAAGTTACAGTGGAACCTTGGTTTACGAGTGCACCGGTTTGCGAGTGTTTTGCAAGACGAGCAAAACATTCGCAAAATCGGTGCCCCGGAAACCGAGCACGCCTCGATTTGCGAGCACCCCCCCCCCCCCCGCTAACTGGCACCCTCCCCATGCGATCCGGCACCCCCCCCCCGCCACCATCGGGCACCCCCCCTGCCACGACCTGAGGTCCCCCAACCCACCCGAACCTTCTTCTTACTTCAGTGTAGCCTCCCCACCGGCACCAGCATGTCCTGCCAGTGCCCGAAGATCTGCCTCCTGTGCTGGGCCTTGAGCATGCGCGCATGCTCAAGGCCCAGCACAGGAAGCAGATCTTCGGGCACCAGCAGGACATGATGGTGCCGGTGTGGAGGCTACACTGAAGTAAGAAGAGGGTTCGGGTGGTTTGGGGGACCTCAGGTCTCGGCGGGGGGGTGCCCGATGGCTACGGGGGGGGGGGTGTGCCGGATCACTGGGGGGAGGGTGCCGGTTCGCGGGGGGGCCTTCGGGGGGAGCAATGCCGGTTCTCGTGGGGGGGGAGAGAAACGCTGCTGGCCTCAGGGGGGGAGAGGGGGGGAACCTATCAAAGCGAGTTTCCATTATTTCCAATGGGGAAACGCACTTTGATAAACGAGCATTTTGGATTACGAGCATGCTCCTGGAATGGATTATGCTCGTAATCCAAGGTACCACTGTACTTGCAATCAAAGGTTTTACTGTAATGTGAATGTACAAAGAACAGTAGGTAAAGATACTGAAATCAGTAAAATTAATTTGAGCTGTAGCAATCAATAATTATTTCAGCTGCTCCTTAATAATTTATCTTAGGAGTCCCAAGTTGGCATAAAAAGGGCCTCAGGGCCTTCAAATCACCGAAGGCATTTTGAATGAGGTGGCAGAGAGCCAACTAAGCAGCAGAACGTTTACAGTTCAGCATCGGGACTTGGGTGGGTTAGTTGCTCAAGTCTGACCCATGCATTCCATGTTTCACAGCTCCCTGATTCCTTTCACACTGCCACTAGGGAGAATCCTTTTTGTGACGGTGATCATGGCTTGCCTTTTGGGCTGCCGTTGCAATTGCTGGTGCCAGAGTCCCCATCTTTAATTAACTTATGTTCATTGCTGCTGTTTTGAATCAGTGCCAGCGACTTCAAAAAGACAAGTTTCAAGAGTAATACATCTTTACCATAACTTTGGTAAACAGTCCCCAGAGAGTAGTAGAAAACTGGAACGCTCTTCCGGAGGCTGTTATAGGGGAAAGCACCCTTTAGGGATTCAAGAAAAGGTTGGATAAGTTCCTGCTGGAACAGAACATACGCAGGTAAGGCTAGACTCAAATAGGGCAATGGTCTTGACCTAAGGGCCGCCGCGTAAGCAGACTTCTGGGCGCGATGGACCACTGGTCGGATCCAGGAGCGGCAAATCTTATGTTCTTATGTTGACTATATGACCCCTGAGGAAGGTTTTGCGTAGCCGAAACAAAGCCTGTGTTGGGTCACTAGCATAAAAGGTCTTACCAATACAACTGGGATTTGCAAGATTAAAGACTTTGAGGCAGAGACTCTTTCTGATCCATTAAGTACTCTTGACTACCATAGCTGCAACAGCATTAAGACTCTACTTTTTGTGTTTCTAGTTTCTAGTTATGTGGAGGTTTCTGGTTTCTTTTGTTTGTGCTTGCCTTTTGGGCTGCCATTGCTATTGCTCTTGCCAGAGCCACCATCTTCACTTAACTTATTTTCATTGCTGCTGTTGTGAAGGGGAGGGGGGGGGGGAAGGCAAAGAGCAGGGCAGAGGGAAAAGGGGTCACATGCACACAGCATGTGGAGGAGCAAAAAATAAACAGAAGAGTGAATAGCAGACTAACACCCTAATTCTGTAACACTCCTAGGTTATAGAATATTGGCAATAATGCATGTAACTTAAATGGTAAACAAAATGCAAAGTGACACTCATTTGCAGTAAGTGCATAACTGCAGTCAATCAGTATTCTATAAACTCGCCCCAAAATTCTGTATATGGTGCATTACATTGGGCTAGATTCACAAAGCAAACCGATCGTGTACCGATCGATTTGCGACTCCTTAGCAACCAAATTTCTCTCCGGCCCGATTCACTTTCATCTCTGCCGACCATCCTCTGATCCGCGCATCAAATGAGGGCAACAGCATGCAAAGTAGGCAGGGACCCAAAACCCTGCAACACCGACTGGGCTGGCCGATCACTCCCATGTGACTGCTGAGGACCAGTCGCTCAAGCCCTTTCTGGCTGCCCTACCTTCTGCCGCCCTGCTTCTGTCCTGTCAGCACCGATCTCCTGCCTGCCCCGAACTGCCCTGATCACCTGCCTGCCCCAACTCTCCCACCCTTCCCCACAGTGCAAGCCCTTGGTTTTAACTCACAGGCTTAAGTGGGTTAAAACCACAGGCTCTAGTTAAAAAAAGAAGAAGAAAAAAAAAATTATGCCGGCCCAGAGGACCAGTAAAAGTAAAAAAAAAAGATTGCGGCTCTGGGCATGCTCAGACCATCTACAGATGGTGTGCGCATGTGGGGGATCGCAGAAAAGTGATTCGTGCCGGCAGATGGGGGCGTTCCTCCGATCGCCCCCATCTGTATATTTTACTTTGCTGAATTCGTTGGAACTGCCCGGATCGGTGGTTGGTGAATCTGGCCCATTGTGCATACAAATTGGTGCATCCAGCCAAATTGCAAGCATGTCTTAATTGTTTAACAAACCTAATTGGAACCAATTATTGCAATTAATACCTCATAACTGATGCTAATTGACACTAATTAAAAGGTATGTGCACAACTTGGTCAGTATTCTGTAAAGTGCTGTGTGCCAATTCTAGTGCATAAATCTGAAAGGGGGCATGGCCAGGGGAGGAGCATAGGTTGATTGTCAGCTTTCCTAAAATTTATGTGCATTATTAAAGAATATGCCTGATGCGCACACAAGTTAGGAGCAGGAATTTAGGCCTGTTTTCATTGGTCTAAATGAGTGTGCCTAAAAGCTATGCAAAGCGCTGGCGCATGATTCTGTTAGGTGCACATACATTCTAGTCAGCGCTGATTTTTTGGGGCATCATTTACAGAATATGGCCCTTAGTGCTCAAAATCCTTAGGGCCTGATTCTGTATAGGACACCGTTATCGGCAGCCACCTAAGAAGCGATCACTGATCATGTATCAATGATGCATCAGCATCCTATTCAGAATCGTGTGTACACTCCCAGACAGACGTCTTAAATGTAGGCCATCATTTTGCCAATATTCTGTGCTAGTGAAGGGCCTTGAGCGCCTATGCATGCTCAAGGCCAGCTGGTTCCCGCCCTCTCTGGGATTTTTGAAGGGAGTCCAGCAAGCCTTCAGCACGCGCAGATGCTCAAGACCCTTCAACCAGCACAGAGTATTGGCATCAGCTTCCTGAATCCCGGAACTGTAAGTGCGATGTCGGTCTGGGGCTGGGGGAGTGGGTAGTGGAGGATAGGAGTGCCTGTCATTGGGGTGGTTTATATTTGAGTATACAGTACTCCCCCCAAATTAGCGGGGGTTCCGTTCCAGGAACCCCCATGAATTTCAAAAAACCGCAAATACGGTTTTTAGGCAGGGGAGACAGGAGAGGGCAGCTGGAGAGGCAGGAGAGGGCATCCGGAGCACCAGCGAGTGAAGGAAATCACTTACTGTATGCTCCGATCGCCTCTTCCTGTACTAAAATCAGGCCTCACCAATCAGGAGCTGCTTTGACACACAGCTCCTGATTGGTGAGGCCCGACTTTAGTACAGGAAGAGGCAGTCAGAGCATACAGTGAGTGATTTCCTTCACTCGCCGGTGCTCTGACTGCTCTCTCCTGCCTGGTCATTCATGGTTGGAAAATACCGCGAATGACCCGGACCGCGAACCGCCGACCGCAAATTTGCGGGGGAGCAATGTATATGGCAAATCTCTCTTATCTGTACCCTTTTCTTCTACTGCCAACTCCAGACACTGTCCCTTCTACCTCGCTGCATTGCATTCCTGAAACAGACTGCCTGAGTCAGTACTTCGAGCACAGCCTCTGGCAGTATTCAAATCTAGACTAAAAGCCCACTTTTTTGAGGCTGCTTTTAACTCCTAACTCCTGTAGGGGTGTTTCCGTATTTGCCCTTGAAGGTTAGGCCTCTCTGACATCATCAAGTCTGAACCATTATTTGCAAGAAATCATTCCAGCCTGAACCTAGCAAGAAGAGAGAGAAGAACACATCTTTGCTGTTTCTGCCTGATGCATTCTGGGTATGTACCAGAATTGTATTCTAGTCAAGGACATCCAGTTATGCCTCCATGCTCAGCCTGTGTGAATCTTGGGGGAGGAATTGCTCCTGTGTTGGTCTTATCTAACGAAGGTGCCTCTGTCTCAGCCTGTACGAGACTCTATACAGAAAGGCTATTCATCTAAGTTCTGTTTCTGGATTGGTCCGGGAAGGTCATCTGACGAGATCCAAGTGAAAAGGTGCTAATTATAATTTAGTCTGTGTTAGGATGTGGGTGAACTCGCATCTTATCATAGGTGTTCTCCATGCACTTCTTCTATAATAATTAAGGCCTGAAAAGTTACCTCTTGTGACTCTCTGAGAGAGAGAGAAACCGGACTAAACGGATCTGGATTCCCTCACATAAAGGAAACCTTTGCTGCCAACATAAGTTACAGCTTCTCCAGTGGCTGATGAACTCTTGTTCCGGTACCAAAAGAATTCTTATCTTCAGAGCTGAGTAGAGGATGTCTTCCCTTTCACCTGATTTTATGCCAAGGCCTAATTGGATGGTGAGAATACAGAATTCTATTATCTTATCAGCTGGAGTTAGATAAATGAATCCTACTGCCGTTTGGGATAAGGAGAAGTGAAGCTACTTTTGGTGATAACCTGTAATAGTTGCTGCTAATAAGGTATTATTATTATAAGGAATTATTCAGAGTGTAAGAATTAGTTTACTTATTTATCTAGAAAGTGTGTTGTAATAATTGTGTACTGAGTTTCATATATGTAATCGGATATTTTGTGAACAATAATTAGTTATTGCTGCTGGCTTCTGAATTATATTTTTCTATTTTCATAATAAAAGTATTTCTCATTAGCCTGGGTCTGGTGTCATGTAAGTAGGCAAAGATAGCTGAAC